>NC_090241.1:38519171-39260886 GCF_024489055.1 Chanodichthys erythropterus
CTAATAAAACTAACAATATACAGTACTAAAGTGTCTTTGATGTTTCCATGTTTTTTCGACAAAATAAAACGGGAAATCGAGGGTAATGATGTCATCACATGGACACAGTGTGTGTCCTAGTTAAAATTGCTTATTTCTCTGTATATAGAATTTCTTGGAAACATCTGGGATAATGTAAGTACACAAGTCAACAAAAAATAACATTGTTTTAGTGGTTTTTGAATATTTTAATCTAAAAATCCTACATATGTGCCTTTAACTTGCATATGTCAGATTTATTGCATGACTCGGGCAGAGAAAAGCTGTTGCTATCAAACATTGTTTGTCAGTCAGTGTAATGGTGAAGAGATAGATCAAATGGGCCAACTGATCAAAAGGTTTGCGAAGAAATTTCATGCTCCCTTGTAAAAGTATTTTGTAGTATTTTCAAAATACAAAAATACAGTAGTTTATTTTGATACATGGTGTGGCTGCTGTATTTTGTAGTTTATTTTGACACATTTAAAATTAAGGTATTTGGTATTTTATTTTAAAATACATTTTGATGTATTTTTTCCCATCCCTGGATATGTATTATTATGTATAATATCTGTATAATATATCTTTATTATGTATATAATATATATATAATATATAGAGTTGGTGCTAGGTCGTGACTAGCTAGTTGATTTGTTCAACGATGCATCGTACTATGGTAGTTCAGCAGCGAGTTACATCGTTGTTCGGGAAACGCACCCAGACCAAAAATAACATGAGATTTCGGTGATCAGAAATCTGGTCACCTTACCCAAGATTCAATTTAGTTACATCCTAACACATATTTTATAAGCAGCTTTTCAACGTATCAATGATATATGAGCACTTCTCAGACTAGATTAGACAGTCAAATTTGAGATATAATGGGTTTAAATTAATAAATATCGCACCTAAGCATTTCTTACAACTTTAACAAGTGGACCGACCTGCCACACGTTCGCACTGATGCACCATCTTTCACTAGGTCTGAGTTGATCTCCCAAGGAAATTGAAACGCGGCTGGAGGAGGCAGCATATCAGTTAAACATGCATATAGAAACTTGTGTCTTAGAAACTAAGAGTATTTTAGTCACTTCGCACTTCTCTCCGTTCAACGCCATGCCACATGGTCACGTGACCGTCACCAGGAAAGACTTTCACTAACATACGTAATAAATATATTACAAACTGTATAAACATCGGTGTGTTCATTTATTTTCTTATGTTTTAATTATATCATAATTATTTATTTTTGTGTTGCGTTCAGATTTCCTTTCTTTAACAGTTATGGAAAGACAAAAGGGACGTAACTCAGATTAAAACGCTTTTTCATACATGCCCATGCAGGAATTTTGATTCTTTTGACTTGCCGTACAACGCAAAGCGCCCAGAGGGTCACGCCCATTGTGTTATCAAAGCTTCTATTGGCCAACACGTAACTGACGTAGAAATTGCCCACCTTCAAGGAAGCAACAAATTCACTAGGCCAGAGTTGAAACGTTATACAACATCAATAAAGTACACAAAAGCAGAAGGCACTTCATCCAGAAGAAAGTCCAGCGGAGCAGTCATGAATCCTGATATTAGCCGTGAACGTGAAAATGCATCTTTTAACCCGGAGATCCTTACGAACATACTGGACGGTGGTGCAGAAAAGACACGCAGGAGGAGAGAAATAGGTCAGCTGTAATCAGAATTATCTGATATCATCTGCACTTATTTATTTAATTATTTTATTAATTATTATTATTCTGTAAAAAACTGCATTTGTTTTGCCAAAACATTTTTTTCTTATTGTAAAAAAATAAGAAGGTAGTTATAGTAATGCATTTTAGTTTTGCTTGTAGTCTTTTTAGGTGCATTCTTTGGCTGGGTTGACTAATGCACTTGATTCTTCTCATGCACTGAGCATGAGTCTCCTGTCTTTTTCATACTCCTGTGTCTTATACAAAAAAAGAAAAAAAAGAAAAGGAAAACCAATAATCGAAAAACAGTCTTAACTTTTAAATCTTAACTTAATAACTCTTAAACTAATTACTTATAATGGCAGAAAGATAAAAATGGCTCAAATTTATTTATTGCTATTTTTCCAAAAATACAATTGTCATATTTGTTTCTGCAAACTATTAATGTGCTTTTCCCCCCAGTTGTTCAGTTTGTGTTGTAATGAAAATTACATGTATACCATTCAGATAAGAGAAATATTTCATTTACATTGAGGTCATTGGCCCTCTCACAGCTGCCATGTTACTCTTAAATAAAAAAATGGTGAGGTGATTCTTATTTGCAGGGATCCCCATTTCATTATTATCATCACTATTTTCTCTTTTGCTTTCTTTTTTTAATTATAAATTGGGCATGTAGCCTCTTAAATATCTTTTTATTATCTCCTATATCTTAAATTAATACCCATGTAAAAATAACCTGTACAGTGTATTACTAAAAATGAACAAAAGATCCAGAGTCATTAGTTTGGCTTTTCAGCTATTTATTACTGTAGCTCCTCAAACAGAAACTTTTTTACACCAGCTAGTTTGAGACATTAAGGTAAATCTAGGTTAAACATGGCACTTATCACCTATAGTGCTTGCTTTATTTTTCTTCCCTAGAGTCTCTGGTTATTAGTGATCCAGACTTCCAGCATGAAGACCTGAACTTCCTCTCCCGCAGTGAGCGATACGATGCAGCAGTGCGCAAGAGTGCTCAGATGATTTTGAAACTTAGGGAATATGGTATCTCTGATCCAGAGGAGATTTACTCCTACAAGAGGTATGCATATTTGTCATGATTCAAGAAACTCTCTCAGTTATTGTATATGGATACTGTGTAACTGGTGATGTTTAGAATATAGAAAACATTTGAGTTGTGAAGTTCATATAAGAAGATAACAGACTACCATTTAAATGTGTGGAAAAGTCTACTCATTCCTTATTACAATGTTTCCACTCTTTAAATTAATAGTCTTAACATATATGAAAGTAAGTTACTCCTTCATGAGTTCCCTGGTGTCTTTGTGACCTTTGTCTCAGCATCTTTGTAATCAAATGACATGCCATGTATGAATTACATTCTTGCTTCATAGTGCCCACATTGCATCCATCCTGCATTTGGAGTAAAAATGTTGTTTATTTATCTATTTATTATTAGTTTTTATAATGAATGGACATCTTTTAAATGTGCATTAAGAAAGTGTCACGTTACCTTATTTACTAATTGTTACATTGTAGATCTTTCACCAAAACTAGAGTATGATGTTGTAAAAAATAAGCTTGTGAGTAGCATGAAAGCTAATTACACTTACTGGCAATGGCAAGTTCCAAAGTGTTTAAAGAGACAGCCTGAGCAAAGGTCTCCAATTAAAAGTGTGTCAAAGGGAATTGAAGCCAGTGCTACTGACTCCACTCATATTCTCAAGCTGAATAAGCTGAAGCAAATGAAGCTGGTTATTATTTACATTTAGGTGATTCAGACATGCTTGAAAGTTCACGTTTATACACGTTTAGCACAATGAAAATAGTTGCGTTAGCGTTAGCATCAACCAGTGCAGCCACTGTTGATAATTAGATAAATTTAGTTAATACGTTTTTTTTCAAATGCTTACACACATTTTCAAAACTTTGCCTCTTTTTTTCAAAACTTTATACACACAAATCCAAGAACTGCACACACAAAATGCAAAATGCCTCCCATCTCTTGCAAAATGAAGCACTGCATTCAAAATATCACAAACACATCTCAAAAGCAAACATTTGTCTTACGTTGCAAACACCTTTGCCATAATAATCTATTTTTGGATATATCATATTCACAAAGTTATTTAAAACCTAAAGCTCTTCTTTCATGAGCTCCTATGTACATTTCTGTACAAGATTGAAAGTAATTGGCAGAGAGATGTTGAAAAATTACGGTAACCACGAAAGCAAGATTGAAACCAAACCCTTTTTTTTTTATTTTTTTTTTTTTATTTATTTATTATTATTTTTTTTACTGTAAGCATTTGTGGTTGTGAATACAGTATTATACAGTACGAAAGAAAATAAATACATCAATCATGTGTAGTTGGACAGAAACAATGGTTGTGTTTGAAAAAGGAAATTAAGATGCTTCCTGTTAGATTTTTGTGTGTTACATAGAGAATTGTGTGTTGTGTTTTGCAAAAAGTGTTTTATGAAATTGAAAATCGAGTCGAAGGCTGAGAATTAGTGTGGTTTTGCAGATCTGGTGTGTGGTTCAGGTGTTTGAGTGTCAGGTTTCAGAAATTGTGTGACAAGTAAGGATTTTGTGTGTAAGCAATTGAAAAAAACAACAACTGTAATTTAAACCAGGTCTACATATCGTTGCCTTTATAAACCTTCTTCTTATGTAACTACATATTTCCATGTATCTCTAGTTGAAGTTTGTCTGTTCCATCCTGCAGTGTTGCGAAGGGTGTGTATCAAGAGCCCTTTGGTGTCCATTATGTCATGTTCATGCCCACCCTAAACAGCCAGTGCACTGCTGAACAGCGCAAAAAATGGATCCCGTTAGCCGAGTCATTCCATATGTTAGGCACCTATGCTCAGACAGAGCTGGGGCACGGTCAGTCTCTCTCTCCCAAACAATTATGACAAATGTACTTTCTTTATGTAGACCAAACTAATAGTGTTGTCCTTTTTGAGTTTAGAGTCAATGGTGCATATAGTTAAGTATGACCCTTGCAGGTGTTGACAGCTCAGTATGGTCATATTCTCAGGATTAATGGTCTCCTTAAGTATAATGAATAGTTAGATGGCTAAAGTCACTCAATACCTGAAAATAAGTACTCCTAGTGTTCACCTTGCATTTTCCATCCCATCCTGTACATATTAGTCCACTTTTTTAAAACACATTTTCATTCTAACCTTATTTGCATAAAATCATTAAGGATTAAGGATTGCATGTCAACCACTGCCTGTAATGTTTATTTTGATTGCTAAGTCTGGTCCAGCTTTTTAGTATGAAATCTGTCACTTGCCTGTTATACAGTAGTTGATCCTGTTTTCTACTGTATGTAAATTAAATACATTTATTTTTTTTTTTAACTAAAAAAAAAAAAAAAAATTTTATATCAATGAAAACTATAATTAGTAGGGATTTAAGACAGTAAGTTTGTATGAAGGAAGAAGCAGCAGGTTTTGAGAGAGTAATGGCATCTTTGTGCAGAAGTGTCAGTTAGAGGGAAGAAATTTATCTACAGGGAATATGGGACAAACAGGTCACCCTATTGTTTCTCTCTCAAAAGTTAAATTTCAGAATGTCATGTGAGAGATGTCACGTTATAAAAAACATTTGATCGAGGCATTGACTATTTTCTATTCAACAGGCATGTGCATTAGCTCGAATTATAAATAGTTGGGTGATTTGAAATGTATTATTGAAACAATCTTGATTTTGTGCTTTCCCCATTTTAAGTAGATGGTAGCTATATTGGTTTTTGTCTGTTGTCTTATATAGAAATAGCTGCCTGAGGTTAAGTTGATGTTTTATATACACATGCATTAAATGGACACTTTTGTAGGTGTTTTTCTTTTCCCTTTCCTTTCCCTCAGTTATTCATACCAAAAGTGCAATGTTTTTAAGATGCCTTGACTTGTTGTTGAGTAATGTAAAAGTAATATCAACATTCAACATCCAGCTCTATCTGTTTTTGATCCAAGTGTGGATCTTGTATGAATGGCCCTATAGTCTGCAACATGAATGCTGTTTTGCCTTTTGCCATATAAACAAGGATGCAGCTTAAATATCGTTTTTAATGTGCTGCTGCTTTTTAAAAAAAAAAAAAAAATAAACCATGTGAGTAAACTCGTTGTAACTGATGAATGTTTTTATGCATTCTTTTTTTTTTTGCCATTGAAGAGCATCTGTTTTAAGGAATAGTTTGTGCAGTTATTTTTACAGCATTATAATATTATTATTATTATTATTATTATTATTATTATTATTATTATTGGTTTGCAATAATAGAATTATTAATCATTATTAAATCTGATGTTTTTAATCAGCTTCTGCATTACCTTTTTTGTCATTTCTGTCCATTATCTTTAATCCCATCCCTATTTATATTTATTAAAACCCACATTCTTTTTCCGTCTTCTGAAATTTTTCCTTTTTATTTTTAACACTCCCTTGTTTGTTTCACTGCTATCTAAATAAATATTACACATTTCTACTTGCATTTCTATCTCTTTCTTGCACATTTTCTTTTAAATACTCCGCTCACTTTGACCCTTGCCCTATCAAAGCTGTGTGCACCGAGGGCGTCCAGAGCCCCTTGACCTGCACTTGGGCATGTTCCTGCCGACGCTGTTGAACCAATCCTCACCTGAACAACTGGAAGCTTTCTTCATGCCAGCATGGAACCTGGAGATTATTGGCACCTACGCGCAGACTGAGATGGGGCACGGTAACAAATCTGGCAACCTACCTGCACGCACATATTACTATACTGAGGCACTGGATTGCATTGGATCTGTACACTACAGAGCAAAATTTTTCCAGATTTTGTAGAAATTTATGTTTCAGCATTTAGAGAAAAGGGCAAATATCAAAGAGACAGACTGACAAAAAGGATGGTTCCTAATTGTATGACACCAGTGAGACATATTTACCTGTGGAGCCATACTTGACAGTAGTTTCTAACCAGCAGTGCCAGGCCAGCAGTCTCAGACTAGAAGTTTGGATAGAGCTGACGTCACCACTAACCCTAACCTCACTGAGGCTGTACGCTTTGCCTTAACTTCCATCTTGATACAGCTGGCCTGGTGGTGCAGATGGCTCTGCGGCTTTGCTGTTGGATACTGTCGACAGTAACTTCCAAACGTGGAGCTGGAAGCTTAATGGTCTAGGGCTTTTTTGTTGGATTCAGAGTCAGTGGCATCCTGAACCAAAAAGACTACCACAATATTTTCAAAGTAATGGCTAGCACATTTTCCTAATGTAAACTCCATCTACATGATTTGGGATGAACTAGGCAGAAAGGTGTAAACAAAGCAACATACAAGTGTTTTTTTTCTAACAGTGTTGGGAAGACTTTTCAGAACACTGTTAAAAAAGTATACATTTTAGAATAAATGCCACAGGTGTTTTGCTGTTATTTGATAAGATAGCCTATTGACTCTAATTGATTATTTCTTATATGCTTTATTTTCAAAGTAAACTGCAATTTTTAATAAAATCTGAAAAAAAAAAAGTTTTTCAAAAAATTAAGGTAGGGTATCTATTTTTCTTGCTGTCAAACACCTACAAGGGTTAGCTTAATCATGCTATTAGAACTTTTGAGCTTAAAGATTATGAAAACTGTTACATACTGAACCACTAAGGGGATTAGAGTTGATTTGTAAGTGAATTTGCTCAGTTCCAGATATTTATTTAAATAGGCAATACTTGACTTTGGAACTGTATTAAATATACATGAATTTCACTTTGATTTACATGTATTAGATCTCTAGTAACAGTTGTGTTACATGTATAATATCCTTCCAGGTACACATATTCGTGCTCTTGAGACCACTGCTACTTATGACCCTTCCACCCAAGAGTTTGTTTTGAACAGTCCAACAATCTCCTCTATTAAATGGTGGCCAGGTGGATGTGAGTAAGCCCTGCTCAAATCACACAATTTTATGTCAAATTTAAGATGGCACTGTGTACAACTGACTACATAACATTAAAAAAAATAAATTACTAATTTACTCTGTCTTTCTAGTGGGTAAAACCTCAAATCATGCTATAGTCCTGGCTCAGCTTTACACGCAGGGCAAATGTCATGGCCTACATGCCTTCATCACACCCATTCGCTGTATGAAGACACACATGCCACTGCCAGGTACAGAACCTTGAGTTGGTGTATGTCCCTAATGTTGTGATGATAGAGATATAGAATGGAGCATGTGTGTAAGGGTTATTTGAAAACTATACCTATGTTTGTTGGAGTAGGGAACTAAAATCTGCAGGAATGTGGAACTCCAGGAGCAAAGTTTGGCACCCCTGGTTTAAATGGACTGCAGTTGTTACAAAGTCACCAGATTATGGAATGATTGTTTGATCTTATCACAATTGTCACTTTGCACTAGATTTTCCAAACGCGTGTTGCCTCCCAAAAATGGGAATTGTTTATCAATATGTACACCAATAAAATAAACATTGTTATTGATTAGAAGTACTTTTTTCTTGTTAATTGTTGCTCTGTGTAATTGGACCAAAAACCTATTGATTTGTCTTGCGCTGAGTCTATGCAATAGTGCAGTTTTAAAGATATTGTTTCAGATAGTGTATTGCAGTTTCAGTCTTGGATTTTAAAGCCAAATGACACTGCTATGGCAACAACTAAAAAAAAAGAACAGACCAGACCAATAACATATACAGTGGGTAATGAAAGTATTCAGACCCCCTTAAATTTTTCACTCTTTGTTATATTGCAGCCATTTGCTAAAATCATTAAAGTTCATTTTTTTTCCTCATTAATGTACACACAGCACCCCATATTGTCATTTTTGCAGATTTATTAAAAAAGAAAAACTGAAATATCACATGGTCCTAAGTATTCAGACCCTTTGCTCAGTATTTAGTAGAAGCACCCTTTTGATCTAATACAGCCATTTTTGGGAAAAGATGAAACAAGTTTTTCACACCTGGATTTGGGGATCCTCTGCCATTTCTCCTTGCAGATTCTCTCCAGTTCTGTCAGGTTGGATGGTACTTTGGTGGACAGCCATTTTTAGGTCTCTCCAGAGATGCTCAATTGGGTTTAATTCAGGGCTCTGGCTGGGCCATTCAAGAACAGTCGCGGAGTTGTTGTGAAGCCACTCCTTCGTTATTTTAGCTGTGTGCTTAGGGTCATTGTCTTGTTTGAAGGTAAATCCTCGGCCCAGTCTGAGGTTCTGAGCATTCTGTAGAAGGTTTTCGTCCAAGATATCCCTGTACTTGGACACATTCATTGTTCCCTTGATTGCAACCAGTTTTCCTGTCCCTGCAGCTGAAAAACACCCCAACAGCATGATGCTGCCACCACCATGCTTCACTGTTGGGACTGTATTGGACAGGTGATGAGCAGTGCCTGGTTTTCTCCACACATACCGCTTAGAATTAAGGCCAAAAAGTTCTATCTTGGTCTCATCAGACCAGAGAATCTTATTTCTCACCATCTTGGAGTCCTTCAGGTGTTTTTTAGCAAACTCCATGCAGGCTTTCATGTGTCTTGCACTGAGGAGAGGCTTCCGTCAGGCCACTCTGCCATAAAGCCCCGACTGGTGGAGGGCTGCAGTGATGGTTGACTTTCTACAACTTTCTCCCATCTCCCAACTGCATCTCTGGAGCTCAGCCACAGTGATCTTTGGGTTCTTCTTTACCTCTCTCACAAAGGCTCTTCTCCCCCGATAGCTCAGTTTGGCCAGACGGCCAGCTCTAAGAAGGGTTCTGGTCGTCCCAAACGTCTTCCATTTAAGGATTATGGAGGCCACTGTGCTCTTAGGAACCTTAAGTGCAGCAGAAATGTTTTTGAAATGTGCCTTGCCACAGTTCTGTCTCTGAGCTCTTCAGGCAGTTCCTTTTGACCTCATGATTCTCTTTTGCTCTGACATGCACTGTGAGCTGTAAGGTCTTATTTAGACAGGTGTGTGGTTTTCCTAATCAAGTCCAATCAGTATAATCAAACACAGCTGGACTCAAATGAAGGTGTAGAACCATCTCAAGGATGATCAGAAGAAATGGACAGCACCCGAGTTAAATATGAGTCTGAATACTTAGGACCATGTGATATTTCAGTTTTTCTTTTTTAATAAATCTGCAAAAATGTCAACAATTCTGTGTTTTTCTGTCAATATGGGGTGCTGTGTGTACATTTAATGAGGGGGAAAAAAGAACTTAAATGATTTTAGCAAATGGCTGCAATATAACAGAGTGAAAAATTTAAGGGGGTCTGAATACTTTCCGTACCCACTGTACAGTCAAACCAAAAATCATTTAGACACTAGATAAAATTTTTTACTAGTGGTTGCAGGACACTATAGTTCATTTATGTAAGTGAGGATAGCAAAATAAAGTAAACTGTGACATATTATACCCAAAAATTATTCATTCAGTGGACTACCAGTAAAATTGATAAAAATTTGGGACCAAAAATTATTCATACACTTTGACCTGACCATGTTTTGCTTAAGTGTTATCTGACATAATTAAGAATTTTTTTTTCCCCTGACAGTTTAACTCTGAGATTGTCATATTTTATTACTATTTTTTTAAACTATAATGAATAAACTGTAATAATGAATGAAATGTTCAAGGTGTCTGAATAAATTTTGGTTTGTCTGTACATGGTAATTTTTTTGGATTTGCAAGAGGTATGGGTGGTGATAAAAGATGCTAATTCCACGAATAATCAAACAAACAAACAAAACAAAAACCTAAGGACCCATCACTCCACTAAATTTGCTAACCTTGGCGAACTGAAAAAACAAAACAAAAAAACACACCCATAGCTCTTTCTAGTCAAATGTCTAAATTAAAATGTGACAGTACCACATGGCAAACGTTTAACCGAAAACTAAAAAAAAAGAGGCTTTTTTTTTTTTATTTTTTTTATTTTTTTTTTTTAATAGCAGTGAAAGAAGAGCTGAATGAAACCCTTTTTTGCAGCATCTCATTTTAATAGACTTTGTATTTAAATATTATTATTCAGTTCATTCTGCCCTGGTAACAATTTTTTTTTTTCCATACTTGACAGCCCTACATTTAGATAGACATTCAACATTTGTGTAGCGATATGATTTGTATATGCATGTGTACAGAATGTAGTCCTCAATTAAGCCATTATTTTCAAGTCTGTCGTGTTTGAACAGGTGTAGTAGTTGGTGATATTGGCCCCAAATTTGGTTTTGATGAGGTGGATAATGGCTACTTAAAACTGGAAAATGTCAGGATTCCACGTGAGAATATGCTGATGAAGTATGCCAAGGTGAGCATATCCTGCACACACGGAAAGAGAGAACTTTTACAATTGTGTTTGCGCTTGTGTTTAGTTTTTATAAGCAAAATCAAGGAAGATCTTTAGATTTTGTCTAGTCTTTTGGAACCCACTCAATTTACATGAGCACACATAATTATAAATATTTAAAATTAGTTTTAGGATTTTGAAAAGCAAAAAAATGTTAGGGCAAAATAAATAATATTAAAAAGAATAAGAAAGATTCTAAATTATTTTTATACTAAAATAAATTATGAAGAAAAATGGTCTGAATTCTGTTTCCACTGGAACATTCTCAAATGTAATTGCTTTACTTGGTGTGTACTTGCGCAGGTTGAGCAGGACGGTACATATGTGAAGCCTCCTAGTGATAAGCTCACATATGGCACTATGGTGTTTATTCGCTCTCTGATAGTGGGGGAGTCAGCACGAGCACTTTCTAAGTCCTGCACTATTGCCATTCGATACAGTGCAGTCCGACACCAGTCTGAACTACGCCCTGGGTGGGTCTCTCTCTCTCTTCTCTTTCTCTCTCTTTCTCTCTTTCTCTCTCTTTCTCTCTCTTTCTCTCTTTCTCTCTTTCTCTCTCTCTCTCTCTCTCTCTCTCTCTCTCTCTCTCTCTCTCTCTCTCTCTCTCTCTCTCTCTCTCTCTCTCTCTCTCAAAACACACAATGTTTTACTTTTACACATTTGCTCAAACAAATATTACGGGTAAAAAAATATTTTTAGGTGATTTAAGTAACTTTCCTTCTTTTCTTTTTTTTCTTTTAGAGAACCAGAGCCACAGATCTTGGACTATCAGACCCAGCAGTATAAACTATTTCCTCTGCTGGCCACTGCCTATGCCTTCCACTTTGTGGGGCAATACATGAGCAAAACATACCATCGCATCTCAGGAGACATTAATCAGGGTGACTTCAGTGAGCTGCCGGAAGTATGCAATTAATGTTAAAAAAAATATTGTTCTATATATGTGTTCATCTTTTTTTACATGCTTGCATATGCCTGTTTTGTAGTAAACTTCAGTCTTCATTTATCTCATTTTTATTTTTATTTTTTAAATTTTTTTATTGTATCTTCCCTTTATTCTTTCTATAGCTGCATGCTCTATCTGCAGGTCTGAAAGCTTTCACCACCTGGGCGGCGAATACAGGCATTGAGGTTTGTCGCATGTCATGTGGTGGACATGGTTATTCCCGCTGCAGCAGTTTACCCGACATCTATGTCACCTTTACGCCAACCTGCACTTATGAGGGAGAAAATACAGTAATGATGCTGCAAACAGCTAGGTAAAAATACCTGTTAACATTAACTGTTTCAAACTTTAGCACTAATTTAAACGAAATTAACTCTTAAAACAACTTTGAGTTGCAATGAATAAGTAAAATAGATTATGATATATGTCTGTGAATTCATGCAGTGATTTGAGTGGAATTGAAACTAGGGTGTCAAAAAAAAAAAAAAAAAAACTAAATTCGAATCTTAAATATTATTTGTATTCAAATTTTATTTTAGTTGGAGGGAAAAAAAAGCTTTTGGCCTGTCTCCTGAGGCCACAAGAGGTCACAATGAGCAAAATATTATTCAAAGCAATGAAACATGACTGTAAAAAAAAAAAAAAAAAAATTGCATAAATTTTAAACTAAGTTTAAAAATCAAGTATAATTTAGTAAATTACATAAACAATTATGAACAAAACGGCATGTAAAATGTGTCCATTTTGAAAATCGCTGGGATCATATTATTTACGCACATTGTCGAACAGGGCACTGTAGATTAACCCATATGTTTCTGCTAAAGGGTTAGTTCACCTAAAAAATAAATTTCTGTCATTACATACTCACCCTCATGTCGTCCCAAACCCGTAAGACCTTCATTTATCTTCGGAACAAATTACGAAATCTGAGGGTATCTGATCCACACATTTGGATACTGAACCCAAGATAAAGGTCCCGTTTTTCGTGTTTTTTTTTTTAAGCTTTGATTGTGTTTATAGTGTGCAATATAACATGTTCATGTTTCGCGTGTAAAAAAACACAGTATTTTTCACATAATTTACTTATCTGTGTACCGCTGTTTCCACTGTCATAAAAACGGGCTGATGACTTCCTTGTTCTATGAAGTCCCTCCTTCAGAAATACGTAACGAGTTCTGATTGTGCCAGCGGTTCCTGTGTTGTGATTTGACAGCAGCTTAGTGCTCCTTGCCTGGAAAGGTCACGCCTCTTACCATAACGTGGAGATGCATGCGCTCAGGGTTATTGTTCACATGTCTTTAATTTTACCCTATCAATTTGAGCCAGAATCAGACCCGGTGATTGGACTGCGGGATGAAAATAACAGCGTTTCGACGACATGGCGACAAACACACTCTACAAACGCAGAGGTTAGTCAAAAAACTGTTTTAGTGATGTCATTAAAGAAGGAAGTAGAGGGATGTAGTCCAAACTGGCCTTTCGATGTAGGCGACTTCTGTTAAATAAAATATCTCGCTTGCCATTGAACTTTGAGCTTTAAAATTTTACAGATTTTATTTATACTCTAACAACAACATTACACACTAACTAAAGTTTGAAACATGGGATCACGAAGAACGGGACCTTTAAGACATAAACACTAAAGCGTTGCAACGAAAATAGCATAGCAGTATGACAGGACAGACGAATTTATTGAATGAAGTCATTATTTTTGTTTTGTTTTTGCACAAAAAAAGTATTCTCGTCGCTTCATAAGGTTGAACCACTGTAGTCACATTAACTATTTTATCAATGTCTTTAATACCTTTCTGGACCTCAAAAGGTGCAAATGTCATTGCTGCTTATGTGTGGATCAGATACCCTCGGATTTCATCCAAAATATCTTAATTTGTGTTCCGAATACAAACAAAGGTCGTACGATTTTGGGATGACATTTTTTCATTCAAATATGACATTTTATTTTAAATTCTATGAATATTTGAAATTCAAATATTAATTTTACAGCCCTAACTGAAACCTGGTTTTGGGGATGAAAATTGACATAGAAAACAGATGCCAGTCCTGTCAGTTTGTTAATGCCATCCCAGCCATTAAGAAACAGGATAGGATTGTTTTTACTAAGGTTGGAGTGTCTGTTTTGTGGATATAGGTGTTATGGAAGGTCATCATTTGTACATCACAGAACTCATTTAAAATTAATGAGAAATGTGTTATAATGTTATGTACATAATTGAGAACCATACCTGACTGAATGAAATAAGTTAATAATCAAATAATGTTTTGTTGAGCCAACTTTAAAGTTCCTGTGTCATACTAACCAGACATGTCTTTAGCATGCTAACATGCACAATTGCTGGTTAGTATGACAAATGACTTTAAATTAAATTTGGCTAATAAGAAGAGACTGGTGTCAGTGCTGACATTAATATAGTTGTCACTTACAGAGTGAAGCAACTGAACTCACACCATAACTACCATATCTGTCATGTGGTAGATTACTTCCTGTACAAAAAAACTTTTTTGACTGATAATGTGTGTGGTAGCTAACAGTTTTGCACTCGCCTGGTCTAGGCCAGGCCACATTTGTGCCTGGGTATAACAGAAGGTTGTACCAAAGACTGATAGTCTGTAGAGACTGGTTTCAAGTGACGAGCCAGGTGCTTATGGCACGATAGGAGTGACTGCTGACCAGAGACAATACAATGAGTAATTTGCCATATGTAGGTCTCACGAAATGGGTTGTCCACTCAAGGGATAATATGCAGTGATAATAGCAGTGATGAGTAGGCAAGGAGCTGATCTCCACACAGACTGATGTAATCTGTCAGCATGGAAGCACAGGAACACAGGAGAGTCAATAAGTCTAGTTGACAGAGAGAGACAGTGGAAAGATCACAGGACTGTGCAAAAGGTGAAACAGTTCCCAACACAGGAAGTGTAGAATCATAGACAGAGAATAATCCAAAATGGAAACATTAAAGAGACTCTAGGCAGGGAAGGAAACTGCAACTATAAATGCAGAAAAATCCAACAAGAAAGAATACTAGACCGTCTAGGCAAGAATAAATCTTACTTTTCACATGTAGACTGAATGCAGAGACATGAAAAATAATAACAATACTAGAAAATACTAATGGAGAGGGAATTAAATAAAAAAAAAAAAAAAAAAAAAAAAAAGTAATTAAGGTCAGTGAGATAACTCAGATCAGGAAGTAAAAGTCATATATACAGGTAGAAAAACAGACACAAAATGACTAATGAGGCTGATCTACAACCGGCACCCTAATATGCACAGCTTCCAAACAAATGTCAATAAGTCACTACCTCACCACAGTGACTGGGAGTTTAAGAGAAAAAACAAAGAAAATAAAATTGTGTGTAAGCTATTTAAATTGGACATTATAATGGCAGCAACAGAACGTTTAAAGATGGAGAACAGAGGAAACCTTTAAAAATAAACCGTTAACTATCTGGGGTTTGAGGTAAATTTTGGGCCCCAGAAATGTTTTGACAAGTCCTGATATTTGTGCATATTTCAGTTACTTATAAAAATTTTAATGGCTAAAAGTTTGATTACACTTTATTCAGTAAAGAGGGTTCTACAATAATATGTGAGCAGAATGTATGTAAAAGTTTGTATTTTTTGAGAAAATCAAGTTATTGCTTTGTTAGTAAAATATACATGTATATATATTTAAGCCACTGAAGTAAAGCCATAAAACACATACTGAACATTTGTTCACAAGACTTGAGCACAAGACTTAAGCAGTTTTCATTTTCATTTCCTATTCCAGTGAATAACCTAAAATGTTACCTAAAAAGGTACAAATCCTAAACTGCAAGAGGTTAAAGAAACAAATGCAGTCTAGTCTTTTTCTAGATAATTTGTTTTCAGTTTCCAAGTGTTTTTAAATTGATCTTGAAATAGTTCAAATCTACATTAATGTTATTCACAAATATTCAACAAGATGATTTCCATGTATCTCAGTGAACTAATTGATTTGTACAAACAAACTTATATTACCTGTCTTCTGTTAATTAGGTATTTGGTGAAGAGCTACAAACAAGCACGGGCAGGACAGCAGTTGACAGGCATTGTTTCTTACTTGAATGAACCTCAGAACAGAATACAGCCCCATACTGTGTCCTCCCGGCCCACTGTTATCAGTATTAATGACCTGGCCTGCCTCGTGGAGGCATACAAATTCAGAGCTGCAAAGTAAGTTGGATCCAGGAAGACGTATAATATATTTTGATAGATTTTGTGGTACATTTTTGGCAGGTTGTAAAATGTGCCATAGATAACAGTACTGTTAAAAACTTGCTCACATAGAATTTTTTTCAGTGACTGAGAATGTTTTTGAAACATGCTCACAGGTTAGTTGAAATTGCAGCTAAGAACCTCCAGGCAGAGCTACAGCACAGCAAGAGCAATGAGGACGCCTGGAACAACAGTTCCATTGACCTAGTCAGAGCATCTGATGTGAGCCTTCTTAAACATAACCTCTGAGTAATAATATTAGCAAAGGGGTATCTAATCTGGAGGGCCACTGTCCTGCTGGATTTAGTTCCAACTCGAATTAAACAAACCTGAACCAAGATAGAGGTCTTTAGGACATGGGCTGTTGCCCGAAAGCTTAGGCATCTGACTTTTTGCCTAGATCAGGCATTGAAGGTGCCTCCGAAAATGATCTCAAACAGCTTCTGAGGCATCATAAAGGTCTACAACAGAAAGCTTTGGTCATAACCAGGCCCGGCACTATGAGGGAGCAAAAGGAGGATCTGACTGATTTATGCCGCCTCAATTTCAATTTGACCACCCCCACACTTCCAGGCAGGAATGTTACGACAAGTTGTAGCTAACCTTTGCAGGACGCTGGCCCTCCAAGACCAGAATTGACACTCCTCTATTAAAACAAATTCTTAAACAGAACCTGTTAAACAATTGCTTCAATATACGAAAGCTATTAAATTATTTCATCATAGATGATTTGTACACATTCAGCTGTGCAGAAATTATTTGTTTGGAGCTGTGTTTTGACTAATTCCTTTTTTTTTTTTTCTTTCTCCCTCCACAGGCTCATTGTCATTATGTGGTAGTGAAGCTGTTTGCTGCTAAACTGAGTGAGATTGGGGATACGGCTGTCCACTCTGTGCTCAGCACTTTGGCTCTGCTTTATGCCCTTCATGGTGTCGCACAGAACTCTGGAGACTTTTTACAGGTTATATACCATACAGTATATAAGACTCATTTAGTTCATACATTTTGCTCAACCCAGAGAATACATATGTTGTGAAATGTCAACATTTAATAATTTGTAACAATTATGAATAGTTTTGTCACTGATCATAGAGGGAGCAGCATCTCGCTCACCAGAGATGCGTTCGAAAACAGGAGATATGTATCTAATACTAGCTCCAAAACTATACCCCTGATCATTAGTATGATTTGTTTACTGTCTATACCAGGGGTGTCCAAATCCACAGCCCTGCAGAGTTTAGCTTCAACCTAAATTAATCGCACATGATTTGGCTAATCATTTCCTTCAGGCTTTTTTGAAAACTACAGGTATGTGTGTTTTCAACAGGGTTGGAAATCAACTGTAGAACTGTGGCCCTCCAGTAGCTGAGCTTGACACCCCTGTGGCCTGTACCATGATAGTAGTTGAACAAACTAAGGGTTATAGGATTAGTTTTGATAATACATGAATACATGTCTGTACGTATTTATTTAAACTAAATGCTTAACAACAATTGTTGTACTATTACAATTACAATTGTTCAATTGTGCAATGGGTTAAGGGTATAATAATTATATAAATAGTAAATGAATTATATAAAATAATTATAATAAATAATCATCACTAAATGCCAGATGATTTTGTCTTTTAAAAATCTCTTACTATACAGTGACCTGAAATTTGGAGTAGAAACTGAGGGAGTGACTTTATTGCATCAGAGATGTGTCGTTTTGCTCACAGCTGATGGTCCAGTTTCAGTTTGAGATCTCTTACTCAGAACATAACCTGCCCACCAGCCGCAAAGCATAAGTTACTATGCCGATGAGCTTTAACTCTGAAGCGCGTGCACCTGAAAACGTGACGTGCGGCAAACAGGCAATCACATGGAACATGGAGAGTGTCCGTTTGGTTCACTTTTCGCAAGAGAGTCTGCGCAATTTAAATCTCCTCTGATGATTAAGCGTGCATCTCAATCAGCTCCCTAGTTCAGTAGTCAGGGGCACTGACCAGGGAATCGGCCACATTAATTTACACACCGCAGGGTAAAAGATTATGAAGAATATCCTGAAATTAAATGCATTTGCAAAGCAGGAAAAAACACTGCTGCTGCAGTGAACATTTGAGAAGGCAACTGAAAGAAAATGTCTGACTATATCAATGCATGTGAATCAAACAAATACGCCTTATAATTTATATAGTTTCACAAAGACCTCAAAAGAATACATGGAAGCTTAACCTGTTTTAAATGTATATACTGTATTAATGCATGTATTATATTTTATTTTAATTTAAAAGCAAAGTTTAATATTTTCAATTAATATAATTAAATGAATATATTATATAAATTATACATAATTATAATTCAAATAATATAAATATAATAAATAATTAGCAGCAAAAGATGAGCAATTTTGTCTCTAAACTGTTTTCACTATAAACTGATTTCATTTGGAGCGAGAGATACAGGGGGAGTGGCTTTATTGCATCGGATACATGTCACTTTACTCACAGCTGATTGGTCGAGTTTTGGTTTGCGATCTCTAACCCAGAATAAAACCTGCTCTGTGACAAACATATATATCTGGTGAGCTTTGAAATTGATTTGTCTGAAACTAGGGCAGTGACAGCGGACTTTTAGAGCTTTCATGTTTGCATGAATTCCGACTGCTGCCACTCATATACTTAAGACCCCATTAAGTCGAATTTGTGACATTTAGTCCATATCTGTTATACCTTTGAGCAATGTATATGCAAGTGTACTCCAAACAGTTGACAAGATTCTTTTGAAGCTCATACACACATTTACAGTCTTTATATTCTGGTAAAACAGACAAAAATTAGTTTGTCTTAAGAGTCATCAAAAGTTTTTGTCTAAAACAATGCTCTCTAGAAAGAGAATGTCCTATTCATGTCTCGTGGTTCACAGGGGTGCCCTGCAGATGTGCAGTATGCCGCTGGACATGGAGACAGATGTTCCTAGATAGAAACGAGCTGCAAGTTTAGCATATATGTTCTGGTGTTCCTGATCATATTGTTCTTCTTTGTCAGGCTGGTCTGCTAAGTGTTCCTCAGCTGGCTCAGATCTCACAGAGGCTGAAGGGTCTCCTCTCAGAGCTAAGGCCAAATGCAGTGGCTCTGGTTGATGCCTTTGACTACCGTGATGAGATGCTTAATTCAGTGTTGGGGCGATACGATGGCAACGTCTATGAGCACATGTTTGAGTGGGCCAAGAGATCGCCTTTGAACCATACTGAGGTGTGTATACAATGCATTTGATGTCTGTGAAAATTTAGTCTTTAGAAATGTTTATGTATTGTGTATTCATATCTGGTGATCATTTTAGAATGCAATGACAAATTGTGTTGTGTAAGTTAAAAACTTTAATTTGTCAAATGATTTTACAAGAACTTCATATTTATTATTTTCTTAAGGTGCACGAGTCTCACCACAAGTACTTGAAGCCCCTACAGTCCAAATTGTAAGCAGTGCATTAATGGGAGAAAGGGAAGAGTCAGTCCAAGACAACTTATACCGTTAGCTCCACCACCTCAAGATTTCCTTGTCATCTACTGCAGAAAAGGACCTTCTATTCATCCCATGAAAGGATTCTGCTGTCAAGAGATGAGATTATTTTTGATTAATTTTAAATGGATATGGTTCCATTTATGCATTCTAATTATTTAGAGCAGTAGACCATGATTGCTTTCTCTGTGCACTTAAAATAACTTATAATTTCAAGTGAATCCACATTCATTATACATTTTTGTAATTGTTTAGATTATTGGTAACACTTTACAATAAGGTTCATTAGTTAACATTAGTTAACTACATTAGTTAACATGAACTAATAATGAACTGCACTAATACAGCATTTATTAATCTTTGTTAATGTATTAGTAAATGTTGAAATGAACATTATTAAAATCTTAACATTAGTTAATGCACTGTGAACTAACATGAACAAACAATGAACAACGTTAATGAAGATTAGTAAATATAGTAAAAAATGTATTGCTCATGGTTAGTTCATGTTAATACATTAACTTAATGTTTTACTAATTAACCTTATAGTAAAGTGTTACCAGATTATTTGTATGTAATTTTTGCTTAATTAAGTAAGTGATGTTACAATAAACATAGTCCTGATCCTTCAAAATCAAACCATATTTGTATAAATTCCAAAATCCTCTGGGTCACAAACTTCAAATGAAATACTAAAAGTGAATGTTGCACTATGAATACTGTGAATAACTTTTGAGTTTGAAATGCTATTTACTAAATAATGAAATTTTTGAGGGTCAGACATACACACCCTTTCAAAATCATGCCTTAATGAGACCTCCAGACAGGAATGTTTAAAAAAAAAAAAAAAAAAAAATCAAAATCAGTGTATTGGTTATATTGCAATGATTTACACTATTTACATAGTTATACTAATCTGTGACTAGATTTTTTTTTTTCACATTGTTATGCTACATTGTTATGCTCTCTTATGCTACATTTTAATAAAGGAAAAATATAACATTTACATTGTGTAAATAGCAAAGTATCTTATTCATGAATTTAGGTAGTGGAATTTGCATTTCTTTTTACAATTAAAATATTTACATTTAAGTTAATTGTAACCATCATCAAGAGCATATGGTAAAAACTGAAGCTTGTGTATGCCTCAAGCTAAAAGAAATCTCATTGGTACGTTTGTGTTTTGGTGTTTACTATATGTGATGTGCTGTGTTGATTATTGTTAGAATTAAGTTAAAGCCTAAATTACATGTGTTCATCATATGAGTTGATTGAATCTCTTCACAAGACTATCCTTTTAGGGGGTTATTTGGTATATAATTGGCACAGCTTGCAGTAAAATTTGTTTCTTTCTGAAGCGAGCAGTGTTGAAGGTTTTCGCTTTTATAATCCTTTACTAATGGGTTGTCTGAAGCAGTAGCTACCTAGTTACATGCTGTAGCATTTTGATAGTGAATCTATTAGTAAGTAGTTAAAGTAAGATCTATTGGCCATGTTTGAGACTGAAGGAAAAGGTTGAGTTGGACAGGGGAGAACGGAGTACACAATGATTCCCTGAGGGCCATTGGAGATGAATATGCAGCTGAGATTGATTGACAGGCTGGATATGAATGTCTGGTCAAATGAACTGACTCCAGTATTACAAGGATTATCTTTTTCTCTGATATCTTGGTGATTGACTCAGATTACTACAACTGGTCACTTGACATCACAAACTTTTTCCAGGAGCCCCTCACTGCAGACCACTCGAGATCCAGGGGGCAGAGTCGGGTAGGTTAAGGGATATGTAAAGTGGGAGGAGTTGGATCTAGATGCAGGGGGTGGAGGTGGGTAGGTTTAGATCCAGGGGGCGGAGACGGGTAGGTTTAGAGATATGTAAAGTGGGAGGAGTTGGATCTAGATAATCGATATTTCTCTGTACTCGTCTGTCATCATGCATTTTTTTAACACCTTAACAACTTCTGGCATCCTCTGTGAAGTAGACTATCGATGCTGCCGTAAAATGCCGTATAGCCTTTAGACCAAGGATGCCTCATGACACCTTAAAATGTTGCATAGGCAGCTCACTGGAATTTGTAACAGTTTGTTTATTCGTTCATTCGTTCTCGATTAACTCTAAATTCAAATAATAAATTCAAATATAAAGAAGTCTGTAAGCTGGGCAGTCACTGTGATCCAGTGGTGTATATGAGCGTAGTACTACTCTCCCATTTCCCATTCGACGTCATGTAGGAAGCGCAGCAGGAAGGGAGGAGAAATGAACCCGGGCTTTTTCTTAACACTCTTCCCCTTTCATAAACATAATTTAAGCACAACAGCAACTGAATACACATAAAAGTACAACGTTTAAATAATTTGTATTATGGTTAAACGTCTTTTAAATGAGTGCCGAAAGATCCGGATTGTCCTGCTGTGATGTGTAAATGAAAGTAAAGCGAATCGCGTGGAGTAGCTACTGGAGTCCACGGACAAGAAGAAAAAGATTCACTAGTGTCTTAGTCAATGGAGCGCTTCTGGAGGACGTGCACTCACTTATCTGTTAGGTGAGGCAATACTAATGGACCATGATACTTTTTGTGACGAGGCAATGCTACTTTATATATATAATGTCTGTTTAAAAAAAAAAAAAAACAACAACTCACGCCTGCTTGAAAATCGAGTAACTTTTTTCTTTTGTATTTGTGAATTGCTTAGTGTCGAGGAAGTGGTTATGAAATAGAATCAAACGGTTTCAGATAATACAACGTGACAACGCGTCAGCTACTATGAGTGTTAAAAGTAAAGACAATGTAACATTACATGAGTGCCACACCATGAACAATGCAGTACAATACAGTAAAATATGCCCACGTGTTGCATAGTAACGCCTATAGAGCAATGGATCTCAACCCTTTTTCATTTCAAGGCCCACCCATTGTCCAAAACAATATTTGAAATGCCCATTTACCCCCCTCACAATTTTCTACCCGATTTAGATCTTGGCATAACTTGAAAGATGTGTATAACCTTTAGAAAAATATCCAAATATGAGACATATCTTAATTTTTTAGCTATTTTGGCTTATTTTAATGATTGTTTTGTCTTATTTTAAATAATTTAAAGTCATCTTGAACCCCCCCCGTAGAACAGTATATAACTACTCCAAAATATAGTTGCAGTTCTATTTTAACAAACTTGAAGTGTCAGGAAATTTCTGCTAGACCACAAACACCAGCTGAAGAGAGAAACCGGAATCGCATTACTTGATGTTCTTAGATAAAATCAACTGACCCCTTTAGTTTGATTCTCTTGTCATCTTGAAGTAATTTTAAATGCTTTTAACAGGTTTTTACTTGTAGATATAAATCAGATATGTCAAACAGATTTAGGCAGGCTCATCATGTCATGGCATGTCTGCTGGAAAACAAGGATTTAGTCCATACTAACTTCTTAAAATGTCTGATCATATAAGGCTTATCATTGTGTTCATCATGCTCAGAATCATCACTTCCAGAGCTGACTGATCATCCCAGACAAAAAGTCAATCATGTACTGGCTTTTCATAGTCAATATTTTCTAAGTTTAATACATTCTCTATAGTTATACCGTTACTTTAATAATTTAGCCTAAGGATGAGGAAGCTGAGGAATGTGTACTGGGTTTTCCTTATAGCAAGTTCAGACTTGCTCCTCCATTGAACAGGTAATTAACAAAAAAACCAAAAAAAAAAAGTTGAAAAGGTTTTTTATTTTGTGAACTGGAGCAAAGTGTCTAATAACTTGGTTTACTGAGAGGCATCCCGCTTAATGTGAGGCTAAATCAGTTTTTATTTGGCTACTGAACTGACTGTAGTCTTCATCTCATCATGTAAATGCACATGATTGTAAACATATTGTCTATTGTCAGTCACTGACACAAAATTTTTTTAAACAAAGATATTGACATTTTAATGAGGAAAATGCAAATAAATAAATAAATAAAAAATAAAAATGACATTTTCTATTATTAAATATTTTATTGCCTACTTGCTTAATACTAATATATAGTATTTAGCCAGACATTGAGTAATAAAATAAAAACAAATCTTATGTTTTGTCTATGAAATGAAAGTCAGTGTCCAATATTGTTTTGGACTCATTTGACTTTAATTGTATATACAAAACATTATTATCAAAATATCTTCTTCTGTTGTGTTCAACAGAAGAAGAAATGACATACAGGTTTGGAATAATGAATGACTTCTATCATTTGTCATAGTGGCTTTAGACAGAATGTCCAAGTAGCTCTTTTTAACAAGGAAAGTGGATAGTTATTTTTCAATTTTAAACACAAAAAACACCTTAAAAGTATCTAAACAAATAGTCCATATGACTTTTGCGCTATAGTCTTTGTATGTAAGCTTTGTGTAAGGATTGTGCACCAGCCATGTGGACCATTTCAATGATGCTTTTTGCTTTTTGGGTGGAAAACTGTCCAGCCATCAGTTTGTTGCCCAGGAGGTCTATGTATATGTGACTAGACTATTTGCTACCACTGACAAGGTTTATTCACATCTTTTTTTTTTAATAAACATCTTGAAAGGATTCTCTGCTCCTGGCCTTTAATAGCACTTATTGTAATGATCCACATGGGCCTTGTAGTCATCCCATCTTTACAGTATTTTGCAACTTTGCAAGAAAGGAAGCTGACACTTGAGCAACAACTGTTACTTAACAATGAATGCAAGAGAAATGAATCATGTGGACAAATACGTGTTACTGATATGAACATAGATTGAAATCTTAATATGTTATGTGACATTTCTTTTTATTATACTCTAACAGATTTGCTAGGTAGAGCACTTCCATATAGCCATCAAATTCTAAAGTTCAATTTCAAACTACAGTATAAATTCAGATTATATGCTTGTTTTTATGTGCTGTATGAATGAAGCTCTCTAGTGGTGATTGAGTTGATCTTGGTTTCTGTGCATTAATGTACATGTTTTTACTTTGTGTGAACAGATGAAAAGATGCTTTTAACCTAAAAATAATGCTAATTAATCAGTTTTGTCTCTGCATGCTGTGTTTATTTTATTTTGTGAACTAGAGCAAAGTGTCCAATAACAGGGTT
Source organism: Chanodichthys erythropterus (assembly GCF_024489055.1). NCBI lineage: Eukaryota > Metazoa > Chordata > Actinopteri > Cypriniformes > Xenocyprididae > Chanodichthys > Chanodichthys erythropterus. Next base: position 38,543,995 of record NC_090241.1, read on the forward strand.
TACCGAGAGGCATCCCACTTCATTTAAGGCTAAATCAGTTTTTATTTGGCTACTGACATGACTGGAGTCTTCATCTCATCATATAAATGCACATGATTTTTAAACATATTGGCCTGGTTTCACAGACAAGGTTTAGGCTAAACCAGGATTAGGCCTTATTTCAGTTAGGGTATTTAAGTAGCTTTTATAAACATACAAAAAAAAAAAAAAACATTACTGGTGTGCATTTTGAGACAAAACAATGATACTGATATATATTATGATTTGTCATTGTAAGTTGCTTTCAGTTAAAACAGCTCAAACATGCATTTTAGTCTGGGACTAGCTTAAGCCTTGTCTGTGAAACTGGGGGATAGTCTATTGTCAGTCATTGGAAACAAACGGGAAGCCAACCCCAGCCAACAGATCACCACTGATATAAAAAATAAACAAGAACACACCCATAATAAACCTAAATAGGTCCAAATGCTTTATAGTGAAAATAAGGCCAAAATATCATGACCCACAATTGGCCTTTTATTAACTCCATAAACTGTGTTGCTTTATGAGGCAAGCTCAAAAAACAGTACCAAAAACGCTTATAATAAGTCGATATAACACTGCAAGTGAGTGCTCTGCGAAGTAGCCTTCCAAGTATAAATAAAACACAAAGCTTCTGTCAACGGTGGTTTGTTTAAAATTGTCAAACATAATGAGCCTTTGGTTGCTGCAATATTACTTTGGTCAAAAATAGTGTATACCAAAAGCTTGAGATGCCAGCAAGTTGATTTTACCATATTATCAGTCAACGCTATTTTATTATATTACCAAAACTCATCATACACTGATAACTAGTACTGATAAGTACTGATAAATCAAGTGCGCTAACAAGTAGAAAATAACAAATAACCATATAGTTCAGTGAGTTGTTGACTCAAGAATAAATGCAATTGGATCGGTCCAGTTCACTAATGAATTGTTCGGTGCAGCTTGCGAATCGATTAAACTGGTTAATTCAAAAGAATCAGCTAGTTCACGAATTGGACACTGCTACCTTAAAAAAACTGCTAGTTAAAAAAAAAAAAGAGGAATGACATGCTTTATGAAATGTAGTGGAGTAAAAACTATGATGTTGTTCTTTTGAATGTAGTGAAGTAAATAAAAATAGAGATACTTGATAAATGTACTTAAAGTACAGTAACTAAGTAAGTAAAATACTTAGTTACCGTTCACCACTGTTACGCCCTATTCTAATAAGAAAAAGGGCTTGAAGTGAGTTTGATGGTAAACGGGAAGCCAACCCCAGCCAACAGATCACCACTGATATAAAAAATAAGATCCACAAATGATTTATTGAAGTGGAATAAAATAATTAAATAAAGGAGCCATAGCTTCAGGGTGTCCCAAGGCTAAAACAACAAACAAAATAACTTACAAATAAAATATAAATATCCTAACAAAAGAAACAATATATAATAAACTTCCCTAACTCCCTAAAATAAACAAATCGCAAAAAAGGTCAAAATAAATAGTCTGGGACTAGCTTAAGCCTTGTCTGTGAAACTGGGGGATAGTCTATTGTCAGTCATTGTTAATATCTTTGTTTAAAAATTTAAGTGAGGTTTTAATGAGGAAAATGCGAAAAAAAGAAAAAAAAAAAGAAAATGATTTTGTCATCAGAAATTAACTCTTCAGCATTTAATTTTTATTACAGTGTGAAAGATGAGACTGTTTTGATTTGGTCATAACTACTTCTTTTATATGTTTAACAGAAAGACTGCTCTGAAGATGAGTCAGTGAGTTACTGTTCCTCTTGCTGTTCCAGAAAACAAGACAAGCAGTGGTTCCGTCTGACATAGTAAGTGTGATGTTTTAATGTTAGTCTCTAGAAATTTTATCCCCCTCTACCTTCAATCCTTCAGTTGACCCTTTTCACATTTCTGGGGTTCTTATATATGTCATCATAGATGGGTAATCTTCTATAGGGGTGAATTTTGAACTTTTCATTGTGCAGTCACTGATAATGTGAATTTAAGAGAGTGTAATTTCACTTTCACATGTGAGCCATAAAGAATTGTTTGCTAATATATAACATCTTTTAGGACTGGATCAAATCGTAAAGCAGTCTGCAGTTGTGAAATATTCAGTTCTGTACAGAGGAAGTGCCAACTGAGCTTTTTTCCATAATTTGGTTGACCAAAGACTTTTATCAACAATTTAAGTTCTTTATGCTTTTCTGCTTTTTTTCTCAGTAGCTGGTTTAGTAGTGACATGTAGTATTTGTAGTATACAAAATTATAATGCAGTGTAAACAGAACCGACATATTTAAACTCTCTCTCTTCTGTAACTCTTCATTAATTTTGCCAAATCTTGCTAGAAAAAAATGCAAACAAGAACACACCCATAATAAACCTAAATAGGTCCAAATGCTTTATAGTGAAAATAAGGCCAAAATATCATGACCCACAATTGGCCTTTTATTAACTCCATAAACTGTGTTGCTTTATGAGGCAAGCTCAAAAAACAGTACCAAAAACGCTTATAATAAGTCGATATAACACTGCAAGTGAGTGCTCTGCGAAGTAGCCTTCCAAGTATAAATAAAACACAAAGCTTCTGTCAACGGTGGTTTGTTTAAAATTGTCAAACATAATGAGCCTTTGGTTGCTGCAATATTACTTTGGTCAAAAATAGTGTATACCAAAAGCTTGAGATGCCAGCAAGTTGATTTTACCATATTATCAGTCAACGCTATTTTATTATATTACCAAAACTCATCATACACTGATAACTAGTACTGATAAGTACTGATAAATCAAGTGCGCTAACAAGTAGAAAATAACAAATAACCATATAGTTCAGTGAGTTGTTGACTCAAGAATAAATGCAATTGGATCGGTCCAGTTCACTAATGAATTGTTCGGTGCAGCTTGCGAATCGATTAAACTGGTTAATTCAAAAGAATCAGCTAGTTCACGAATTGGACACTGCTACCTTAAAAAAACTGCTAGTTAAAAAAAAAAAGAGGAATGACATGCTTTATGAAATGTAGTGGAGTAAAAACTATGATGTTGTTCTTTTGAATGTAGTGAAGTAAATAAAAATAGAGATACTTGATAAATGTACTTAAAGTACAGTAACTAAGTAAGTAAAATACTTAGTTACCGTTCACCACTGTTACGCCCTATTCTAATAAGAAAAAGGGCTTGAAGTGAGTTTGATGGTAAACGGGAAGCCAACCCCAGCCAACAGATCACCACTGATATAAAAAATAAGATCCACAAATGATTTATTGAAGTGGAATAAAATAATTAAATAAAGGAGCCATAGCTTCAGGGTGTCCCAAGGCTAAAACAACAAACAAAATAACTTACAAATAAAATATAAATATCCTAACAAAAGAAACAATATATAATAAACTTCCCTAACTCCCTAAAATAAACAAATCGCAAAAAAGGTCAAAATAAAAGGCAGGACACCCCTACACTCCTAAAGCACACATTTTTATTTGAAAATGGACTAATCCTTTAATACATCCGAGATGATTTGACAGATGCCAGATCTTCTAATCATGATAAATGATCTCAGGCTAATTTGTTTCTTCAAACTAATTTGCATATTTGATTGAAATATCTGGACTTTGGTTGGAAACAACCAAAATGACATAAGTAATAATGGATAATTGAAATGTGTACTGTTTGTTACATGATTGCCAATTAATTCCATTATTTCACAATTTCTAGTAGGCTATTTGTACAGGCTTTACATTGTTATTTCAAAGTTGTAATTAAAAATTAGCAATTCATTTAATTTTACCTGTGAGAAACAAATTTGTTACGTGACAGCATTAATTAACGTTTGACAGCACATCAGAGTTATCTGCAAGTTATCTGCATCTCCTGCACTGCATCAAGCCACTCCCATAATAGCTGTCACCATTTAAATTAATGCATGGCATAGACTGAATGTATAACATGCAAATGAAGATTTGACCAATGAACTCATGGCTTGATTGGACTCTTGTCTTGTCAAAAGTGATAAGACTTCAGTTTTATGGACATTGGCATCTTTGATATTATTTTAGTCACTGTTGCTAGCTATGGTTACTGATAAGACAATATGGGCTTGACTCACATTGCACATTCATACAGGCAGTATTCATGACGCTATTGTATGTTTCTGTGTGAATGTCAAGACTCACAAAAACTGACGGTGTGAACAATGAATATTCAAATTTTTCCCACATGGAACTTGGCGGGGCTGTCCACATTCTCCTTTACTGTTCCCGGCTCAAATGTTTGATTTTGTTAATATTTTTTCTATAGAAAGACAAACATAAATAATGATGAAACATTTTATCCTGTCTCCGCGCCAATCACTGGAATGAGAAACAGGTGTTTGTGATTTGTATTCAACCCACTCACTTACCAAGCGTCTCCTGCTATTCTCTCTGGTTGCAGACCTCGCTGAACCACGCCCCCCTCGCCACATACCCCCACCGCCCGACTCAGGCCCGAGGAACTGTCTAACCTCCTTTTTGGTCTTGGGGCGTGGACAGGTCGCAATCGCTGCTGTCTTGTCAATTTGGGGACGCACCTGCCCCTGCCCCAAGTGGAAGCCCAGATACCTTACTTCCACGCGCCCAATTGGCGCTTCGAGTTGGCCGTGAGCCCAGCTCCTCTCAGCGATCTCAGGACGTCTCTCACATGCTGCATATGCCGCTGCCAATCATTACTATAGATAATAATATCATCTAGATAGGCAATCGTATATGCAGCATGGGGCCGGAGAATCTTATCCATGAGTCGCTGAAAGGTAGCCGGTGCCCCGAACAGCCCGAACGGAAGCGTAACAAATTGGTGTAATCCGAACGGCGTTGTGAAAGCTGTCTTTTCTTTGGATAAAGGCGACAAGGGGATCTGCCAATACCCTTTTGTTAAGTCCAGTGTCGAATAAAATCGAGCCGCACCTAGCCAGTCAAGCAATTCGTCCACCCGCGGCATTCGATACACGTCGAATTTCGACACTGCATTCACCCTGCAATAGTCCACGCAGAAACGAACTGAGCCGTCGGTCTTGGGAACCAAAACTATCGGGCTCGCCCAGTTACTGCTGGACTCTTCTATTACTCCCATTTTCAGCATTGCCTCTAATTCATCCTGAACTACCTTTTTTTTGTGTTCAGGTAACCTATACGGCCGGCTGCGAATAACCACGCCCGGCTCTGTCTCGACATGGTGCTGAATGAGGTTGGTACGTCCCGGCAGGGGAGAGAACACGTCTGCAAATTCTGTTTGCAATTTGGATAAATCAGTGAGCTGGGAGGGCGAGAGGTGATCTCCTCCCGGGATCAGAGCGAGGGATTGAGTTTTTATATTCGCCTCTGGCCCGAGATCATCCTCCCCGCTAATCACCGTCGCCAGCATCACTGATTCTGCCTCATTCCATTTTTTCAGGAGGTTGAGGTGATAGATTTGACGTGCCCCCCTCCTGTCGGACCGTACCACCTCATAATCGAGCTCGCCCACTTGCCGTGTGACCTCAAAGTGTCCTTGCCACTTTGCAAGTAATTTCGAATTTGAAGTAGGGAGTAATACAAGCACTTTCTCTCCCGGTGAAAATTTGCGTAAATTAGAACGTCTGTTATACAGTTGGCTCTGTCTGTGCTGGGCTTGTAACAAATTCTCCATTGATAGCCGCCCCAAAGTGTGGACTTTTGTTCCCAAGTCCAGCACATACTGAATTTCGTTTTTGGCCTGAGATGGTCCGTCCTCCCAAGCCTCCCTGAGGACATCCAGCACCCCGCGGGGCTGGCGTCCAAAGAAAGCTCGAAGGGGGAAAACCCCGTGGAGGCTTGCGGGACCTCTCGCACTGCGAATAACAGAGGTTCTAACCACTTATCCCAATTTTTGGCGTCCTCTTGAATGAACTTACGAATCATGCCTTGATCAGTGAGGATTTCTTTTGGAATCCCCACCCGGGAGATTAAACGAAACACTCTTAGCAGAAATGTTGTGGAGAGCCACTGCTTCAGGATATCGCGTTGCATAATCAACAATGACTAATGCAAAGCGATGTCCCCTTGCTGATCATTCCAATGGCCCGATGAGGTCCATACCAATTCTCTCGAAGGGGACCTGCATTAATGGGAGTGGGCGCAATGGGGTGGCCGGTGGGTTTACCAACTGGCATTCACGACAAGACGCGCACCACCTGCGTACATTCTCGTGAATGCCCGGCCAGAAAAACCGGGTCATGAGACGATTTAGTGTCGCTGCCTGTCCCAAATGCCCCGCCATCGGATTAGAATGAGCCGCGTGGAAAAGCATTTCCCTGCGGCTCTTTGGCACTAACAACTGGGTTGTATCTTCTTTTGTTTGAGTGTCTTGGGTCAATCGATACAACCTATCTTTTATAATCGCGAATGCGGACGTCCAGGCTGGAGAGGCTGATCATCAATCATGCAGACCCTTTCAAATGCATGTTTTAACGTCTCATCGTGAGACTGCTCCAGGGGAAAATCATCGCGTTCCGGAAGAATTAGTCTTCCGGCTTCACTCAGATCCCCTGCAGCAGAACTCTCCGGTCTCTGATCAGTCTCTCCCACCTGCACTCACGCCTGCTTACCCCGCGTTCCTTTCCCCCAAGAGGCATCCGAGCATAAACATCCCAATAATTGCTTGAACGCAGGCCAATCCGTTCCCAAAATTATCGGATGATGCGGGCCACCTCAACACTATGCTTTTGTCCCCTAAATTTAATTATGACGGGCATTATAGGATATCTCACCACATCCCCGTGCACGCACCGAACCCCAACCATGCGGCCTGTATCCGATGCCCCAGATGAAATCAGGCTTTGATGAACAGAGGTTTGGTTGCAGCCTGAGTCCACCAAAGCCTGATAGGTACCCCCCTTGATACTCACAGGTATTTGGTACCCGCCAGCCTGACCAGGGGCGGCCTGTGGATCGTCAGGGACCCGGATCACTGTCCCGACCTCCATAACCGGACATTTATCCACGAAATGATCCGGATCCCCACACCGCCAACAGGCCGGCCCAGACCTGCCCGCTGCTCCAGTAGCAGAGAGTGGGCTGAATGGATGGCGCGGAGAAAGGGGAGAAGCAGGAGTGGGGTCCGTCCCGGCAGCAGGGAGTCCCGCCCCCCTGGTGTCTGTCCCCCTCGGGGCGGAACACGAGGTGGGCCGGGCGGACGAGACCTAGGAAGAGGGACAGGTCTAGAGAGAGAGGGGGAAAAAAGAGAGGGAGAGAGAGAGGCAGCTGGAAGGGGCTCGCCGACCCCTTGGCACGCCACCATGTGGTCCTCCGCCAATTGGATGGCTGAGTCCAGCGACGTGCGGCGGTGGGACTGGACCCACTCGGCAGTTTTTTTCGGGAGCCGAGTGATGAACTGCTCCAGCACCACGCGATCGATGACCAGGTCCACGTTGCTTCCCTCAGCCAGCAACCATTTGCGGCACGAGTCCCGGAGCTGCTGGGCCATCATGAAGGGCCGGCCGGACTCACCCAGGTCGAGGGAGCGGAAGCGCTGTCGATGCTGCTCTGGGGTCCGACCAACCTGCTGGACGATGGTCCGCCGTAGGTCGTCATAGACCAGGAGGTTCTGGACTGGGAGCTGCTGTGCCGCCACCTGTGCTTCTCCTGAGAGGAGCGGGACCAGCCTCATAGACCACTGGTCCCGCGGCCATTTACACGCCTCAGCGGATCTCTCAAAGAGCTTGAGGAAAACTTCTGGATCGTCCAGTGGGCCCATCTTTTTTAGGGGCAGGTGGACAGGCACTGCGGGCTGCTCGGTGGGCTCCCGGGGAACCTCCCGGTCAATCCAGCTCCGGAACGCCTCGCGGTCCTCCTGCTGGGTCTGTAGGATGGCTTGAAAGCACCGCTCCTGATCACTTCTTAGCTCCAGCAGGGCCTGTTGTTGTTCGCGGTGCAGGACCGCGAGGGACGCGATGATCTCCGCAAATGGGGTGGAGGACGATGCTTGAATGGCGACGTGCTCCCGTCTTCCTTCCCGGGCTTCGGCACCAGTGTAACACAGTTAAGTTCGTAGTTGGGGAAGGAAGAGGACAGGGTCGACGAACAACTGCTGACTGAGACTTTATTAACTTTCAAAAAGGTTCAACAGAAAGACTGTGCAGCGCACAACAACAAAAATAAACAATCCACAAAGGGCTTCACTCCAGGTTCGGTATACACCATCCACAAGGGCTTCTCTCCAAGTTTGGTATACACAATCCACAAGGGCTTCACTCCAAGAGGGTTATGACACACATTTTGTCTATCAAGATAATCTTTACAAGTTAACACAACATTTATACATTTTGAAGCCTAAATAGTCGTCGGATATAAAAAGCTAACAGTAGGCTATAAACGGACTACAGCACACCATGGTTGTGGATCAACGTCACCACCACCAAGGTTCCTCAAACTTTATTTAAAAAACAACTTTATTTAAAAACATGCTCATTGATTATGATCTGTGCTGTGCGTGAATACTTATCCACTTTTTCATGAGAAATGCTGTCCAAATGTCCTGTTTGTCATGATGACATCTAAAGTCCTCACCAAAGGAAGTAGTCCCTTTTAGCAATTTGTTAGCAACTGCCGTTTTTAAGACACAATAAAAGTTTTAAAAAATCACAAGCGGGTTATATGTGTGTTTTATGTCATAGATCAAAACGTGAAAATATTTAGAGGCTTTGTTAACCACAGACCTTATTTCAGGCGATTTAGCAAAAATTTTTTTATTGTAATTCAGATTTATCTTTTTACAGAACATGCCCCATCCCAACATTCAAACCCCTTGCAACTGAGGTAAAGAAAAGATTGCGTGAAAAAAATAAATAATAATATTAATAATAATAATAATAATAAATAAAAATGGTTTATTAAATAAAAAAAAATACTGTCATCAATGCATTTTCTTTGTGGAGGAAACTTTTGTACATAAGGCAGTAGGGGCAGGTTACATTTATGTTACGTTAACTTGCAATACTAGTCTTTATGACCTGTCTTAGTTACATATCTAAATACAGTGTAATACTTGTCCATCTCTGCAAAAATATATCCATCTTCATTTGTAGGCATGTAGTCATTTTTTTCCATTTATATAGACCTGTTTCAGTCTCTGAGTCCACTGAAGCAAAATTGGAGGTTCTTTTTTTTTCTTCCAATGCACTGTAATCATTTTTTTCACTATCAATAACAATATTTGCAGTACATATCTCTTTTCCTCATTATACATTTTTTTGGACAATGCTCCCAACAAACACACCACGGGATCTAGATGTATCTCTACCTCTAGTATCTTGTTTATTTCTTTTTTAACACTTTTCCAAAAATCTTGAATTTGGCTATCCCAAAAAATGTGCGTATGATCTTCTATTTTACCACATTTTCTGCAACACAGTGTCACAGATGGTTCTTTCACATATGCAGAGATCACGTGAGGCGTATTGAAATATCTAATTTTTGCTTTCCAGTCAAATTCTTTCCATAATTGACTATTAATACCTTTATGGCATCCCTTACATAATTCTTCCCAGATATCATCTTTAATTATGGTATTTAGTTCCAATTCCTGTTTTTCTTTAATATCTCCTGTGTTTTGTACAATATTAGTTATTAGCCTTTTATATAAATGAGAAACATGTCTTTTAGTTGGAAAATGTTTCTGCAATATTAATAAAGTATTCTTCTATTTTGTTTGGTTCTTTCATGACCAGGTCTTTTTCTTTATGACTTGATATATAATGTCTTATCTGGAAATACCTATACATATATTTTTTAATAAATCTATACTAAATTCTTCTTAGAGTTTGAAAAAGATTTAAGTTCATTTCCACTGAATAACTGGTTTATTGTTCTAAGACCTTTATCTGCCCATGTTCTAAATCCACTGTCCCATACAGAAGGAAGAAATTCATTATGACCTACTATAGTCATAGAACTAGAAATAGATTCTGGACCTCCAAACAATTTTTTAATTTTTGTCCAGATTTTTAGAGTATGTTTTATCCATTCATTATCAGTTTTAATTTTAGGGCCTGTTTTATGTTCATAAAAGGTAGAGTGGACAAGGGTGTCCCTTTGACTGAACTTTGTTCTATTTCAACCATCCTGGACAAAGAATCAGGGCAGCGTTTCCAAATAGCATCGTAAGCCTAAGTTGATCGTAGCTCCATTGGTTCAATGGAGCTACAATCAACTTAAGCTTACGATGCTTTTGGGAAACGCTGCCCTGATTCTTTGTCATTTTTAATCCAGGCCACTACTGCAGTTAACTGGGCTGCCCAGTAGTAATATTTTAGATTCTGTAAACCTAGACTTCCTTTCTCCTTTAATAAAAGTAGAGTTTTAAATTTTATCCTAGGTTTATTTTTCTGCCATAAAAAAATTACTAATTCATTTATCAAACATATTAAAAACCAAAATGGGTACATTTACCGGAAGGGATTGGAACAAGAAAAGAATCTGGGTAATAGTTTCATTCTTATCACCTCAAATCTGTCCAGTAATGAGAGAGGGAGGATCTCCCATCTTACTATATCATTTTGTATTTATTTTATTAGTTTTTTTGTAGTTTGCCTCAAAAAGCTGGCTGGAATTTGGCGTAAGAATAATTCTTAAATATCTAAATCCTTGCTTAGACCAATGAAATGAGACCCGTTCATTTAACTGGAATGGCCAAACACCAGAAATCATCATTGCTTCAGATTTATTTTCATTAATTTTATATCCTGAGACTAGTCCATATTCATGCAAACATTGCATGAGTGGAGGGATGGTATGAGATGGATTTTCTATAAAGAGCAATATATCGTCTGCAAACAGTGATATTTTATGAACTAACTCTCCTTCATCCTTTATTCCTTGAGTTCTTGCATTCTGACGTATATCTTCTGCTAGTAGTTCAATGCTCAATGCGAAAAGGATGGGAGACAATGAGTCACCCTGTCTCACACCTCTTTCTACCCCAAAAAAAATTTGGAACACTGGACATTCACCCTTATTCCTTATTTTGATTCTTTATATAGTAGGTTAATCCAAGCTACTAATTTTTCTCCGAAACCCATTTCCATCAGTGTTTGTTCTAAAAATAGCCAGTCAACTCTATCGGATGCTTTCTCAGCATCAAGGCTGAGAAGCATTGCATTCCTTTTATTTTTTTATCGCTATTGATTGTAAATTTAAAACCCTTCTCACATTGTTAGTTCCTTGACGGCCTTGAATAAATTAAGTTTGATCTGGTTTTATAACTTTTTTTAATATTTTTGAATTCGTTTAGCCTATGATAGATGTTAATATTTTATAATCCACACAAAGAAGACTAATTGGGCAATAGCTAGTTAATTGCATGGGATCTTTACCTTCTTTATGCAAAACTGAAATGATGGCTTCTGAACATGATTTTGGTAGGTGGCCTGATTGTAGTGCATAATTATATTCTGTTACAGGGTCTGTTAATTTTGTCAAATTAAGAGGTTTCAAAAATTTGATAATATTTTTTTCCTTAAATTCCTGATTTTGACCTCTTTATAACTGTTGAGGATATTCAGTAAAAGCTTCTGATATTGCTTTGCGATGGGTCTCTACGTTTTTTGTTACAGGATGTCTAATCTTAGGAATTATGCAGCTAGCTTGATCTTTCCTGAGTTGAAAAGCCATAAGTCTGCTAGCTTTATTTCCCATTTCATAGTATTTTCTTTTTATGTACCTAAGGGCTCCTTCTGCTTTGTATGTCAGTATTTCATCCAATTTTTTTCTAACCTCTTTTAACTCCCTAAGTGTATCTTCTTTTTTTATTTTATTTTTTGTGCTCCTTCTCTAGCCTCTTTATTTCGTTTTCATATTTTTGTTGTTCTGAGTTTCTTTGTTTCTATATTCTAGACCCAGTAGATAATCTTACCCCTTATTGTGGCTTTTCCTGCCTCCCACAGTATAGAGGGGGAGACATTACCATCATCATTAATAGAAAAATATTCCTTCAACACATCTTGTATTTCTTGTTTAGTTTGGGGAACTGTTAACATCCAGACGTTCAATCTCCAATATCTAAACTGTTTGTCTAACCCTAGATTAATTTTCATGATAACTGGATTATGTTCTGAAATGGTGACTGGTTCAATTATGCATTCCCTTACTTTATATAGGTCTGCTTTTGATATACAAAAGTAGTCTATCCTCAAATAGCTCCCATGCACTTGAGACAAGAATGTAAAGTCTCTTTCCTTAGGGTGTGCATGTCGCCAGACATCCACTAAACCCATTTCTTTCATCAGGTTTGACATTTCCTTGGACATTTTAGATGGAGGCTTTGCTATTACAGGTGATCTATCTAATTTAGCATTCAGTATACAATTAAAATCCCCTCCAATAAGCAAAATTGCTTCACTTTTTTCTGCCACTTTTTGCTGCTGTTTTTTTTAAAGAAAAGAGGGTAAGCTTCATTTGGGGTGTAATGTTTACAATTGTTATTTTTATGCCTCTAATTGTTCCAACCTCCATAACATACAGACCCTCCTTGTCTTGGAATGTTTTTTCATTATTATAGCACACCGCTCTACACAACAGAATAGCCACTCAAAAAAAAAGAAGAAAAAAAAGGGCTCCCTCATTAACCCTGAACTAAACTTGAACTTCCATCTGTCCCATTAGACACAGCTTTCGAACACTTTCTGAGTATAATCCTAAATGGTACTATGGCAGAGAGGTGTGGCCTGTCCTCTCCGGGGAAAACATTGCACACAGTGCTATTAAGTCCCCTATAACAATATTGCACATGCATAAATAAGGTGTGTTTCACTCATTTACCATACAGATCTAGCATCCGTACGAACTTTTTTAACATAACACTTGTATGAACTTATGGCAACTTAACATTCAGTGATACTCATAGTGGTAAAGCAACGCTTATATTTCTGTATTCTTTTGGTAAAAGTGGAACAAACCATCCCAAGTTTACTTCAGTTTTGGAAAGAATTTGGACTTACTGTTGTCATATTTTGAGGTACTTTACACTTCTTCTTGAATCAGAGCCTTAATGTCACGTATCAACAGTATTGTGTCTCGTCTTCTCTTGCTCCCTGGCTTTTCAGCTCTTCTTCTATTATCTCCCTCTCTCCATAGCGTACCTCAATGTCCAGCTCCTTCAGCTTTGTTGTTGCACCCGTCAGCGTCGCAAATATTTTCTCTCCGGTGTTGAGTTTCAGTCTTAGTTGCGCCGGGTATATGCACTTTGCCTGTATTCCCTTCTTTCTTAGCTATTTAATGACTTCTTAGACTTTTGCTCTTTTCTTCTGAAGGTCAGGAGAGTAGTATTGGTTGAAGAATATTCGCCTTTCTTGGAAGTGAATCTGACCATGGGTCCATGCTTGCCTGATGATCGCGTCCTTTACTGCTGCATCCAGGAATCTTAAAATGATCGACCTAGGAGGAGCCATTGGGTCCACTGGTTTTGAAAGATGGGATTTTGTTCAGTTTAACAGCTTCTGAAGGGTTCAAATACGCAGCATTGTAACTACGCGTTACCACATTGACATCCCTATATCTATGGGACTGAACCATATAGGGTCTTAAAAATGAAGATTCCAAAAGAAGTGTTTCATAAGAACAAGAATCTAAAATTACATTCATCTTTACCACTTTTTGAATTGAAGGCTACTTATGTCCACCTATTCACTACAATGATAAATATACAGCAGCACACACTCAAAACCAAAGTTACTCACCTATGGAGCAGAAATAACGCAATCTCGGCGTCCGTTTTTAGGCCTTCTTGCTTAGGTCTCTAAGCTGGAAAGCTGATCGTGGCTTAATGATTAGAGAGTCAGACTGGTAACCTGAAGAATGCTGGTTTGATTCTCAATACCAGCAGGAAATGACTGAGGTGCCCACCTAACCCCCAATGGTGGCCAGTCAACCTGTGGAATTAAAAAAATCAATTTAACATCTCAAAAGTTTACCAATTTCACATGAAAACCACAGACTTGGCAACACTGCAGTCAGCTAGCCTTATGCTGGTGAAATGTTGGGGGTTGTGTGACGCTGCTCTATGGAGGCATGTTAAAGGGTTAGTTCACCCAAAAATGAAAATTCTTTCATTAATTATTCACCCTCATGTAGTTCCACACCTGTAAGACCTTTATTCATCTTTGGAACACAAATTAAGATATTTTTCATAAAATCTGATGGCTCAGTGAGGCCTGCATTGCCAGCAAGACAATTAACACTTTCAGTGCCCAGAAAGCTACTAAAGATGTATTTAAAACGGTTCATGTGACTACAGTGGTTTAACCTTAAAGTTATGAAGCTTTACGAATCTTTTGTCGAATCAGTGGTTCGAAGCACGTATCAAACTGCCAAAGTAACATGATTTCAGTATGCGATGCTTCGTTACGTCATAAGCGTTTCAAAATTTCAATGGTTCACCACTGGAGGGAGTGACTTTGGCAGTTTAATACATGCTCCGAACCACTGATTCGAAAAAAAAAAGATTCGTAAAGCTTTGAAGCTTCATGAAGCAGTGTTTTGAAATCGCCCATCACTACACTGTAAAAAAATGTCCGTGATTTTAACAGTAAAAGACTGTAAAAATGCTGCGGTGAAAAACTGTCAATTGGTTTACAGAAAGTTTCCGTACTATATATGGTGAATAACTGTAATAGATCTAACGGTACGTTTAATGTAATTTTACGGTAAAATACCGTTAAATTCACAGTTTTTGGAAGTGAAAAATAACAATTCATTGTAAAATTTACAGTGAAAAAAACGTAAATTGACATTCCTACAATTCCCTGCATGACACTTCACATTTGATATATTTTCATTGAAATAACTCTGTTTCTTCTTAGTTTTTCTAATTTTTTTCTAATCCGTTATGTACATTAGGGTTTTATGTTACATATAATGTTGTTAAATTAATGTTTATTGCATTTTTAAAATTTCATGCATGTTACCATGATGGTGTTTAGTGTGTGTGTGAATGACACTGTGTGCACCTTCTATATGTTAGTGTTGTCCTTCTCAGCTTGTGGAAAATCTGCTTGTGATGAACTTTGATTCATCATGTGACTCTTATCACCACTGTGTTTGGTGACTTTCAGTGTATTATAAAGGTACAAAACAGATATTAGTACTTCATTAGGTTGGTAAATTAACATTATATCAGTTAATGAAATAAGTTATTTTACCGTAAATTTAACAGATTTTTTTTTTACGTTGCTACTGTATTTTTTTACGGTAAAGTTCTGGCAACCACAGCTGCCGTTTTTTTACCGTAAATTTTACTGGGATTTTTTTTACAGTGTAGATATTGTTTAATAAAGTCATTATTTTGTTTTTTTGGCACAAAAAGTATTCTCTTCGCTTCGTAACATTAAGGTTGAAATACTAGTCACATAACTGTTTTAAATACGTCTTTAGTAGCTTTCTGGGCATTGAAAGTGTTAATTGTCTTGCTGGCAATGCAAGCCTCACTGAGCCATTGGATTTTATGATATCTTAAAATAAAAATATCTTAAAGGGTTGGTTCACCCAAAAATGAAAATTATGTCATTTATGAATTATGTCATTCATGTTGTTCCAAACCAATAAGACCTCCGTTCATCTTCGGAACACAGTTTAAGATATTTTAGATTTAGTCTGAAAGCTTTCTGTCCCTCCATTGAAAATGTATGTACGGTATACTGTCCATGTCCAGAAAGGTAATAAAAACATCATCAAAGTAGTCCATGTGACATCAGTAGGTTAGTTAGAAGTTTTTGAAGCATCTAAAATAGATTTTGGTCCAAAAATAACAAAAACTACGACTTTATTCAGCATTGTCTTCTCTTCTGGGTCTGTTGTATATCCGCTTTCACTCCACAGTGACGCTGTGGGGTTACCGTCCCCTTCTGCTCCGGACAGTGACGTGATTAGGACATCTGCGACATGCACACCTACGCACCATTTTAAAAAATATAGCAATACCAAAATACAAACAATGTAGAATGGCTTGAATACAGCGTGTGTCTCCCTCAGACTGTAAACGAAGCTCGGGCACACTAGATAACACGACATCAGCGTCACTGTCCAGAGCAGAAGGGGACTGTAATGCACCAATAAGCTGGATGCCAACCGCCGTTATATACAACAGATCTGGAAGAGAAGATAATGCTGAATAAAGTCATAGTTTTTGTTATTTTTGAACCAAAATGTATTTTCAATGCTTCAAAAACTTCTAACTAACCCACTGATGTCACATGAACTACTTTGATGATGTTTTTATTACCTTTCTGGACATGGACAGTATACCGTACATACATTTTCAGTGGAGAGACAGAAAGCTCTCGGGCTAAATCTAAAATATCTTAAATTGTGTTCTGAAGATGAACGGAGGTTTTACGGGTTTGGAACAACATGAGGGTGAGTAATTAATGACAGAATTTTCATTTTTGGGTGAAATAACCCTTTAAGGGTGGGTTTTAGAGTAGCCCTACGGGGCTACTCGCCCGACATTGGAATTGCAGCTTGATTTCGGCTTTGTGGCTTGAAGTCCGAGGCTAAACAGGATGTTACACAAACATTCAGACATTCACACAAACATTCAGATTTGCCTTGATGCTTTTCTGTGTACTGCCTAGTTTCTTAATGTGCATTGGCTCTTAATAAAGATGATTACCTTTTATTTTTCAGTAATCCCATTAGAGTTAATGTTTATGTAGAAATATCATTACAAGTGGTGCATATAAGATTTCTGGTTTCAATTTAGATTAGATTTAAAATCTAAATGTCACATTCAATAATATTTTTGATTAATAATGATTGTGTTGGTGTGTTCTTTGTTGAATTGAGTATTTGTTTTCTTAATAGGCCTGAAAATCAGAATCACAATGTCATCTGAGGAAGAGGAGGCCTCAGACAGTAACAGTGGTCAATCAAAAAGCAGGCTGAAGAGCAAGAAGCCACCCAGTCTGATGATTGCAATTCCCAAACCGGAGTTTGACAAAAAGGTATGAGTCTAAAATAAAGGCTTGTGTGGAAAAAAAAAACTTCTGTTCATCATGTCTCACACAGAAAGTCATGGTGCTTATGGGAAGTTTTTGCTTAGTAGGTTATTGAAGAATAGACTTGATCAACATTGTTTTATACAATATTGCTAAAGCATTATTACACAAAACAAATAATTATGGAAGTAAATTTTAAAGTTTTTGAAATAAAAAGCTTGTTGAATTGCACTATTTGAAAAAAAATATGCATTACATTAGCTGTGCTTGCATTTGGATGCATTGTATTTTTAAGGCTTGCATTTTTATGGGCTGAAATTCAACATGGTCGTATGTTTAAACTGTGAATATTTCAATTAAAAATATTTCACACACATTTTCATTATTAAAAATTCAATAGTTTATATTCACTTTTCAGATTTCACTTCCAAAATATTCATTCTGTTTAAAAATGCAACCTATAAAATGTAACTAGAAATTTTCAGTCCATTTTATTTTGCTTTACAAATTCGCTTCCACAAATTCAGTGGTTCAAATTCGGCAGAAAATTCAACATTTCACATCCGGGAACTGCAGGAAATTGTGGCCCCTGAACTTTGCCTTGTGCATTCATATCTTTAAAGAAGCCATGCACTTGCAAAATAATTGGTTTAAATAACTTATTTATGAAATATCATAGGAATATTACTTTAGATTACCCACATACAAGATACCCATAGTTCCACTGTACATGTTAGTGAAATCATTAAATATTGTTGTACAAAATATGTAATGTAGGTTTCCTTATGGTTCTACATGTACATACATCACTGTGATAGTACTAGAGAGAATAGTATACAGTGGAATAAGAACAAAGTCTGAAATATATTGAATAAATAATCAAAACACAATATAGGTTTATTTCAATCACAGGAAAATTTTAGCGGGAAAAAAGAAAAACTACAGTACAGTAAAATGTCAACTGCAGTGTCCCTAACTGCACTTCTGTGTTTCCATCAACACTGTCTTGTGGATTTGACCAGGTTTTCATCCACAGGTTTATGTGTATTGTATCCAAGAAAATGGAAAAAGTATTTTTTTGTTTTTTTGAAGAGTTTTGAAAAATGTGCATTTAGATCATTGGTTGTGAGTTTTTTTATCTTGAGTTTTAAAAAATGGCATAAAGGTTTTGTGGCCGTGTTCACAAAACATTTTATCTTACCACTAAGAGTATTCCTAAATAGCAGTAAAAGTTCTTAGCTATGAGTTTTCTCTTAAAATCTATTCACAAAGCTGCTGAGACAAACTTTTACTAAGGAATAGAGAGAAGTTCCCCTGTGGTGAAAATCAAGTTCTTAATGTTGTTACATATCTATGTGTATGTTTTTAATATGCTTTAAGTCAACCCATGTCTAAATTCATAATTCAACACCATTGCTGAGTATTTTCTCCTTAAAACTGCAGTGAGAAAAAGACAGTCTCAAACCCACGGTTGAAATCGTTGGTGTTTCTGACATCACAAACTACCTTCACATTAATGTGCTGGCGGGCTTTAGCATATAATTAACTGCAACCGCTCTGAAGCAGGATTGTCTTTTTTTGTTGATATAAAAAAATAGTGTAGATTTAGCAATATAGCGGATGTATGATGTAAATTACGATGTCATGATGAACTATATGCCTTTGTCCACTGATGTTCTGAGTTGTTCAAAGTTTTTCTAAGGATGCTGATTGTTAGAAGGCAGCTGTCTGACTCGCGGACCGGAACATGGTTTGAGTAACATTAGCAACACATTATTAGCAGCTGTTTGATAATGTAGTCAAGCAAAAGGTAGGGCTGCATGATTAACCGCACAATACGAAAAATAACATTGAACTTAAACACGATTATCGCTTAAACGTGATTCCTAGTGCGATTATTTTTTTTTTTTTATGTATAGCTTGTCAATGAAGTATGGTTCCAAATGCTAATCCATCTGAAAGTACTGTGAGTTTGAGTCACTTATAATGTATATTTGAAAAAGCAATATGTGTCAAAAACATCTTTCTAGATATGAGAAGCATTTATTAACATCTTCTCCAACAAAAGACAACATTTAATAACGTTTTTACTTCAAACTCAATTCATAACGACAGTTGAGCATCCTTCTGTGAGATGATGTGGCTTCTTACACAGAATAAGGCAGTCTTGTTTATTAGTCATGTTTAATCAAAGTGTTTTAATCTTCTGTTTATTCAGCTACAGCGATATGATGCATGTTATCTTCTGCGGCAGGGCATATTTTGAGTTTCTGCGCAAGAGCACTCTCTGGCTTTCAGATGGAGAAGCATTTACTACTGATCACAGAGCCGTACAGCTCGGACAAGCTGCGCATTAAATAAATGCAGCCTCTGCCAAATCGTGTGTGATTTAATTGCAATAAATCGAGCAGCCTTAGCAAAAGGCTAATTGTATTAATTACCGTCATGTGTCCAACGTTGTAAAAAGTGATGCCATTGTGCAGCGTTTACCACAGTAAGTTGACCGAGTGGCTCTCTAAACTTGTGCGAGTGAGTGTAGTAATAGCATATTCATAGATCTGCGTATAATAAATGAAGCAAGGACGTAGAGTTACATTCAAGCTATTTTAAGGCATGAAGAAATTTTCTTCCATAGGAAAAAATGTTTAAATGCCATTTTGGTGATCAAAGATGAGTTTTAAGGGATAAATTGATTGACTACAGGGGGCTTAAAGCTAAGAGAAGGGGCGGGGTTGACCTCATTGCTATGGTTTATGTCAACACGCTTACTAACTATGCCCACAGTGATTGGCTGATAGGGGAGGGATCTCTGTCAGTGATTTATTCATAAAAATATTGTAGAACAAAGTATCATGTTGCCATATTCAAATAAAGATTTTAAAATGTAGGCTGTCATTAATTAAACCAGTATATGTTCAGCTAATTGTCAGCCACTTACATGTCTACATCTCGAGAGACTGCAGAATTCAAGCAACAAATTATGTTTTATAAACAAAGTTCGGGAGGAGCACGTTCAGTTGGTTTATCTAATCAGCTCGAGAGGAAGCATATTCACAGTTACTTGTTACCATAGTAACTCACCTAGTTACCTTGACAGTTTTCTGCATCCCTTCGCCACCCCGATTCTCAATCTCGGCTGGTTCCTACTGTAAATGCTTTCTGAAAGTAATGCACCATCTAGCTGTCAGAAAAACTATAACACATAGCTGAAATGATTTTACAAATTAGTTATTTAGTAACAAAACTAAAGCATGATAAATAGTTCAATAAAGCTTAAGTGAACATGAAATTACAACAATAATTCTTAAAGTGCAAACTTTAGTTTTGTGTGTTTATTTTAAGGCAGTGACAGGAGTCACAGGACAGTTTGTGTGACTGAACAGGAATGTGTTTATTTCTTATACATTTAACTATACATATAAGAACATTTTGATTATTGATGTGTACTGACACAAACTGAAAATTACATTTCACCATGGGCCATGTCCAACAAAAAACAGTGGATTGCTATTTTTTATTTTTTTTTAAAATTACTTTATTGGATGGTTTGTCAAATACAAATTAAAGCCTATGATTTAAAATCATTATTGAATAATTTGAACTGCAAGAAATTTACACTTTCTTCGTAAGTTAAATACAGAAGGTGGTCTGGTGGAAGCTAGATATTTTACTTTATAACTTGTTAAATATAGATAATTTTCTTACACAAATGCATCGCTTTGCTTCAGAAGGCCTTTATTAACACCCTGGAGCCATGTGGAGTACGTTTATAATGGATGGATGCATTTTCTTGAGCTTCATGCATCAGAATATTTATTTATTATAACTCCGACTGTGTACATCAGAAAGAAGAAAGTCATATACACCTAGAATGGCTTGAGGATGAGTAGCTTAGGATAATTTTCATTTTAAAATGTTCATTTTAACTGCATGAGTGTTTTGTGTTTTATAGTCCCTGCGGCCATCTTTTAAGAAGAGTTTGAGTCTACAGCAGTCAAGTGAAGGATTATCGGACAGCAGTCCATCTACAAGGGACAGACTAGGGACGCTCAGGAGGCAAACGTCACTCTCTCAGAGCATACGCAGGTAAACTTAACTATCACAGATGAATGCGTGAATAAATAAATAAATAATGTTCTTCATTGATCTCAAACGGAAATGCAGGCCTCTATAGCTGCCAGATCATGGATGGATGGATGGATGGATGATCTCTCTTTTTGTTCTCATGTTTACTGGCGATTATTCCTAATAAATATATTTTTGTAACATTTTATAACACACTTCTCCATGATAAGATGGTTTTTATCTTATTTTCACTTTAAATAAAAAATTAATAAACAGTTCGGAAAGAAAACTCTTTTGCTATAGTAACGAACACAACTTTAACACTTTGTCATCTTTATTTATATAGTGCTTTTTACAATGCAGATTACTTCATAGCAGCTTTACAGTGATAGCAGGAACATAATTTTGGCTGTACAGCATCATTAGTTATTAATTTAGTTAATTTATCTATACAGCAGCTCTCATACAATGGTGTCAATGCAGGCAGATCAATAATCTTGTTGAATATTAAGTGTCCCCAACCAGTGTTGGGTAAGTTACTTTAAAAAAAAAAGTAATTAATTACTAATTACTAATTACATCATCAATATTGTATTTAAAATACTTTTCTAATCGCTCTGTCTGAAAAGTAATTTAATTACTCAATAAGTAGCTTACTAATTACTTCTTAAAATCCCTATAAGGAAACTTTAAATAATTTAGTCAAACTTGGAATAGTTTAGCCTTTTATAGCTTTTTAAAACATTTTAACTTTATTAAAACATATACTATAATACTTACATTTTTTTTAGTAAAAAATAGGGATGTCACTTTACCAAAAATCTAGTAGTCAGAACCGATACCACCAAAAGTGCACAATACTCGATACCACAATAAAAATATATAAAAATACAAATAAAACAATGCTATATTGTTTTTTCCAGGTAGGTCTAATAGTAGTGAGTAAAAATACCACAGAAATTGAATAATCAAATATAAAATAACTGCATAATCATAACTGTATAAACTGTGAGCGCACAATTTAAAGGGCCGTGTGCTGAATCGGTGCATAGTTAATGATGCCCCAAAATAAGGCAATTAAAAAAATATATGGGGTATTTTGAGCTGAAACTTCACAGACACATTCAGAGGACACCTTAGACTTATATTACATCTTGTAAAAACTGGTTCTAGGGCACCTTTAAGCATTTTGCACGTGTCCCTGAAATCGCTGTCCTCCCTGTCATTTTGGGGTAAACGCCCATTTAATAAACCATCTGATGTAGTCAGTGACATCCCCAGCCCCATTTGGTCTTTCTTCAATGGAGGTTAAAACATCTGCTGCAAGTACACTGAGTATCTACACTTATATTTCCTAACTTTCATCATATTGTGTTTGTAGTTGGTTGTTAAAAAAATTAATTAATATAAAAACTTCAGAAATTCAAAATATATATTTTAAACCGTACACTGTCAGCTTCAACAGTGAATCACTTCGCTAACTGAAGGTACACCATGTGTCCATTAAATGCAAAAGTTTGCCAAAAATTTCCACCCTGTCATCAAGCCTTCCATGACAGGGTGGACATGTGCATAGTTTTTGCCACATTCTGATAATGTTTTCACTAGGGCTAATGATTTAACGTGTTAATTTGGTGCGATCAATTATGGAAAAAATAACACATTGAAATTAACGCATTTAGTGCACCCTGTCCCGGCCCAGACCTGTACGCCATATTACATGGTATGCAGTTGCATAGTGATGGAAGATGATGTATGACAACAACTCACTGTGTGATGTAGCCTGTTAGAATGTAGTTAGAATGTGCCTAAAATTCAAGATATCAGGATTAAAAATGCCAAATGGGTTTTTGTCTAATATTTATAGCAAATTATATAGTTAAGCAATCACACAAGAAAAAGTGCTGTTTTCCTGAATATCTGCTCGATTTGCAAATGTGATATTTATTTAATACAACAATAAAATAAACAACAAGTTAATAAACACAATATCGTCAATATTGTCTGTTTTTGTTCTATTTTGCCAACAAAAAATAGTTCCAAACAAAGCTACAGCAGAACTGTAGTGCATCTCTGAGCAACACAAAGCGGTGATTCGTTATGAATGAAGCCACAGTTTTAAACAAATCAAGTGAGCAGTTTTAGTTTAATACTTAGAGGGGCGGTTTCCCGGACAGAGATTAAGCCTAGTCCTAGAATAAAATGGCCATTTAAACCAGAATAACAGAAATTAGTTTTCTCTGTCATGGATTAAAATAGTCCTAGACTTAGTCTAGTCCAGAGTTTAATAAACTGATTTCCTGGAGGCAGACTAGAGCTACTCCAGGACTAAATTGAGGCTTAAATTAAACCTACCAGGGGGCAGGTTTAACTTCAGATTAACGTTGTGTTTCAAAGAAGACACATGTATTACTTGGATATATATCGATATTGATGTCAAGTCAAGTCACCTTTATTTATATAGCACTTTTTTCTTTGCTTTACGGATTTGCCTGGCAATTTGAATCTTGTTTGTCTTATTGCAAACGAATTGTGTTGCTTTAAAATCTAATGTCTAATACAAATACATAAAATCTAATACATATTACAAAGCGCTCACCAAAACCATGTTTTGTATTGATTTACCATCTAACGAAGTTATCATAGTTGGTTAAATTTAAGTCTTTGTGCCACCTACAGGCCTTTTGGGTGAAGTGTAGGTTGGTAAAGAACTTGCAAAATAGCCATAGTTACATTACTCTTTTGATAAAATAAACATGATTAATAGTCGTGACTGTGGCACTGGCTGTCGTGTTGGTGATGTCTTCACAATGGATGATCTAGTCGACTCGATCTCTGCTGATACAGGGCTGCGTTGTGGTCGTGTCAAGGCACCGGTCCTCGGTCTCATCTGGAAACGGCCCCGAATCCGGTTGACTACGGTAAACCTCGGGATAAACAGAAATTCTTTTTCTGATGTAACAAGTAAATTTGGTGTTATAGGAAGTGTTCCCAGTTTCGGCTGAACTAATTTATGCAGCCTAATAATCCTTTAACAGATTTGAAAATATAAATATATAATGTGTTATGTGTATGCCAGGTTAAAGAGATGCGTTTTTAGTCTAGATTTAAACTGACACAGTGTGTCTGCATCCCGAACAATGCTAGGAAGGTTGTTCCACAGTTTAGGTACCAAATAGGAGAAGGATCGATTCTGAGATCGCAATAAACGTGAAGGACTATAATGCATTAAGAGCTCGCTTAGGTACTGGGGGGCTAAACCATTTTGTGCTTTGAAAGTAATTAACAAGATTTTAAAATCTATACGATGTTTAACAGGAAGCCAATGCAGTGACGACAGAACTGGGCTAATATGGTCATACTTCCTAGTTCTAGTAAGGACTCTAGCTGCTGCATTTTGTACGAGCTGTAGTTTATTTATCAAGCGGGAGGAGCAACCACCCAGTAAAGCGTTACAGTAATCTGACCTTGAGGTCATGAACGCATGAACTAACTGTTCTGCATTCTTCATTGAGAGCATATGTCGTAGTTTAGATATATTTTTAAGATGGAAGAAAGCGGTTTTACAGATGCTAGTAACATGGCCTTCAAATGAAAGATTGGTATCAAAGAGCACACCCAGGTTCCTAGCTGACGACGAAGACTTAACAGAGCAGCCATCAAGTGTTAGACAATATTCTAGGTTATTACGTGAAGAAGTTTTTGGTCCAAAAATTAGAACCTCTGTTTTTTCTGAATTTAGTAGTAGGAAATTACTGGTCATCCAGTTTTTTATATCAGCTATGCATTCTGTTAATTTTGTGAATTGGTAAGTTTCGTCAGGACGTGAAGAAATATAGAGCTGAGTGTCATCAGCGTAACAATGAAAACTAATGCCATGCTTCCTAATGATATCTCCCAAGGGTAGCATGTACAGAGTGAAAAGCAATGGTCCTAGTACTGAGCCTTGCGGTACTCCATATTTAACTTGTGATCGATATGATATCTCATCGTTTACTACTACAAACTGATAACGGTCAGAAAAGTATGATTTGAACCATGCCAATGCAATTCCACTAATGCCAACATAATTTTCAAGTCTATTTAAGAGAATATTGTGATCGATAGTGTCAAATGCAGCACTATGATCCAGTAACACTAATAGAGAGATACAACCACGATTTGATGATAAGAGCAAATCATTAGTAACTCTAATGAGAGCAGTCTCAGTACTATGGTACGGTCTAAATCCTGACTGGAAATCCTCACAGATATTATTTCTTTCTAAAAAGGAACATAGTTGCGATGAAACTGCCTTTTCTAGTATTTTTGACAGAAAAGTAAGATTTGAGATCGGCCTGTAATTGACTAATTCTTTAGGATCTAGTTGTGGTTTTTTAATAAGAGGTTTAATAATAGCCAGCTTAAAAGTTTTTGGTACGTATCCTAATGACAAAGATGAATTAACAATATTAAGAAGGTGATCTATGACTTCTGGAATCATCTCTTTCAATAGCTTAGTTGGTATAGGGTCTAACATACATGTTGTTGATTTTGATGATTTAACAAGTTTAGACAATTCTTCCTCTCCTAAAGCAGTAAATGAAATGAATTTTTCCTCAGGGACACTACAATGCAATGTCTGACACGATACTGTAGTAGACGGTTGCATGGTTATAATTTTCTCTCTAATATTATCAATTTTGCAAGTAAAGAAGTTCATAAAGTCGTTACTGCTGTGCTCTTTGGAAACATCAGAAGTTGAAGCTTTATTTCTTGTTAATTTAGCCACTGTATCAAATAAATACCTAGGGTTGTGTTTATTTTCTTCTAAGAGTTTTGAAAAATAGGCAGATCTATCAGTTTTTAAGGCCTTTCTGTACTCAATCATTTTCTCTCTCCATGAAATGCGAAATACTTCTAGTTTTGTTTTCTTCCAGCTACGCTCCATTTTTCTGGCTGCAGTTTTTAGGGCCAGAGTCTGCTCACTGTTCCATGGCATTGGATTAAATTCCTTAATCGTTTTTAAACGCAAAGGAGCGACTGAATCTAATGTGTTGGAAAAGACAGAGTCAATAGTTTCTGTTGCAACATCGAGGTTTTCTAAGCTGTCTCGTATGCTAAGCCGATGAAACTGATCAGGAAGGTTATTTATAAAGCGATCTTTAGTGGTAGAAGTGATGGTTCTACCATATTTATGGCAGGGAGGCAGTTTAGCCTCTTTAACTAAATGTAGTATACACAAGACTAGATAATGGTCTGAGATGTCGTCACTCTGCTGCAGAATTTCAACGGCATCAATATCGATTCCATGTGACAATATTAGATCTAAAGTATGATGACGAATATGAGTGGGTCCTGACACGTGTTGTCTAACACCAATAGAATTTAGAATGTCTGTAAATGCCAATCCCAATGAGTCTTTTTTATTATCTACATGGATATTAAAATCACCAACAACAAGGACTTTATCTGCAGCTAGTACTAACTCTCATAGAAAATCAGCAAATTCTTTAATAAAGTCTGTATGGTGTCCTGGTGGCCTGTATACAGTAGCCAACACAAATGTCAACTTATATAATGTTACGTAAAGCACCATCACTTCGAAGGAATTATATTTGAAAGACTTTTGACTAATACTGTAAATATTACTATAAATTACAGCAACACCTCCCCCTTTGCCTTTCTGTCGAGGATTGTGTCGATAATCATAACCTTGAGGGCTGGACTCATTTAAAGTAATGTAATCATCCAGTTTTAGCCAGGTTTCTGTCAAACACAACACATCTAGATTATTGTCTGTGATAATATTGTTTACAATAAGTGCTTTTGAAGAAAGTGATCTAATATTTAACAACCCAAGCTTTATCATTTGTTTATCATTAATATCTCGATTTTTTTATTTGTTGAACATCAATTAAAATTTCCATTAAATGGGTTTGGAAGTTTTTTGTTTTTATTAATTTGGGGTACAGACACAGTCTCTATGTGATAATATCTAGGTGTAAGAGTTTCTATGTGTTGGGATTTATCTGACTTATGTAATGTGAGGCAGCTAGCAGACGGTCGGTTTAGCCAGTCTGTCTGCTTCCTGACCTGGGCCGTAGTTTGTCATGTTTCAGCTCTAAGACTATGTGCCATATTACTAGAGAGAAGAGCAGCACCATGCCGGGAGGGATGAATACCATCTCTTTTCAACAGGTCAGGTCTGCCCCAAAAACTTTTCCAATTATCTATGAAACCTATATTATTCTGCGGACACCACTTAGACAGCCAGCCATTGAGTGATGATAATCTGCTAACTATCTCATCAGTCCGACGAACAGGAAGGGGACCAGAGCAAATTACTTCTCCTGACATCGTACTTGCGAGTTCACACACCTCTTTAATGTTAATTTTAGTGATCTCCGACTAGCGAAGTCGAACATCATTTGTGCCGACGTGAATAATAATTTTAGAGTATTTACGATTAGCATTAGTCAGCACTTTTAAATTTGTTTTGATGTCAGGTGCTCTGGCTCCCGGCAAACGTGACTATGGTGGCTGGTGTCTCTATTTTCACGTTCCGTGTAATAGAATCGCCAATTACTAGGGCACTTTCAACAGGATTCTCAGTGGGTGCGTCACTGAGTGGGGAGAACCTGTTTGATGTTCTTAATGGAACGGAAGAGTGGTGTTTTCCGCGACTAGGCCGCCTCATCGTTACCCAAGTGCCCTGCTGCGCGGGTTCTACAGCCGGGACCAAACAATGTACAGAGTTCACTAAGCTAGTCGCATCCAAAACAGTATCTGAAGCCCCTGCATTCTTACTATCCTCGATTGAAGTTTGGATGCGTGTCTCTAATTCTGAGATTTCTCTCTGTCAGCCTGACTATTTCCCTACATTTATGACATGTAAATCCCTCATTGCTGACAGAGAGGGCTATGCTTAACATGTGACAGATGGAACACGATATAACACTGGGAAAGGATGACATAACTCACCGTGTTTGTAGACTGATCCGAGTTGCCACAGCTGTTTGTTGAACGCGTTGGAAGAGGAGCGCGCGAGACTGATGACAAGTTAAACAAGTTAGCGAGATGCAAACAGTGATTTAGATTCAAAGATTACAAGCTGGCAACGTCAGATTAATGTGGTGGGCAATAGTATATATATAAAGTAATGATAATATAAGCAACAAAAAGTAAGAGATTCAATAAAAGTGAGTGTGTGTGTGTGTATATATAGTGTGTGTGTGTGTATATATATATATATATATATGGTCAAACCAGTAACATTTGTAGATATTTGTTTAGTTTGTTGCTATGTGAAGACAAAACAAAAGCATTAATAATCAATCATAGGATTATATATATATATATATATAATTCATCTTTTTAAATAGAATTCATTACAAACAGATTTCCTGGCATTTCTTTTTCTTTTTTTTTCACAGCTGATGTATTTTGCTTGCTTTAAAAGAACTGTCTCTTGTTTAGTAAAATATTATTATTTTTTTTTTTAGATTGCAGTCTTTTTCTGCTGCCATTGTTTTCCTTGGATTTGCTTCTCAGTTCCATGCAATTTTAAGCTTTTCTTGGTTCATTCCATGTTTTACAGGCAACCTCTCTCATGCTAATTCAGATTTGCACAGTTGGTTTTAAATTAATCTAGTTTATTTTAAGTCTGGACTCCATAGTCCAGGTTTTAGTAATCTGTACTTAATCTGTTTTTCAGAAAGCCATTTTTAAGACATGATAAACTATTCTAGATTAAGGCCTATCCTGGCTTAATTTAAACCCTGTCCGCGAAACCGCCCCAGAATGTCATATATTGCTTAAGGGTTTCTTCTTGTTCCTGTTGTTTCTCTGATATTCCCGTTTTATTCACCCATTAAAGTCTTTGTCCACCCTGTCATCTTGTCCACCCTGTCAACTTCATCATTTATGAAAATTAGCAAATTATTTTAACAAGTTAGCAAAACCTTTTGTGTGATTTTATAAAGAAAAGAGGACCAATTAATATTATATGAAAGTTTGACCAGATATATTTGTTGTTAGATGTTATTTAGAAAAGAAATTGCAAGTATTACATATTTTATAGGGAAACCAATAATTTTCAGCAGTTTCATTATCAAAAGACTTTGGTTTTGTCCATGACAGGGTGGACATATTTTGTGGTTTGCTTGTACATTGTCATTTACAAAAAGAGCTGGAGCTTGACCAACATGCATTTCTAACAGCCCAAGGTCTCCTTAATACAACAAATATGAAGTTAAATGGAAAATCTCAGCTTTTTATTTTTATAATTACTGTAACACGTTACTTACTAACGCATTACACCCAACACTGTCCCCATCTAAGCAAGCCAGAGGCGACAGTGGCAAGTAACCCAACAGGTGACAGAATGGAGAAAAATATCTTGGAAGAAACCAGGCTCAGTTGGGGGGCCAGTTCTCCTCTGGCCAACAAACGAACAGTGCATGATTTATAATTAAGGCAGTATTACAGGTTAGAAGTCAGATTTTGATCAGAATATTCACATTATTTATTAATTATTGAAAGATAAACAGCACATTCTTATTTCAGTGTTATTTTAAACATTTTTGCCTTGAACATTCAGTTTAAAACCATCAACAGCAAGCAAAAGAGGGCAAGGTTTTAACTATGCAACTATGCCTATGCATTTTATATACTTACATTTATGTTCTTGCTCTGTCCATGCAATAAATACACATTCTTAAATGAGCAATGTTTTCTAGTAGTGTTGGATTTGAGTCTACCTTAGTCGAGTATGAGTCTTTAACCAATCAAGTCCAGGTCAAGTTCGAGTCCAAGTCGGACTTAAGTCAGAGTTGAGTCCAAGTCTAACTAAACAATACTGTAAAAAAATTAAGTAAATGTAAACAAAATGTAACAAAAGCAAACCTCTATTGCATCTTGACATTTTTATTTTTGATTTCACGTCATCTCATAAGTTGTATTCTGCTCAGCAAACTTAACCCTTTCGCACGTAAGTTTCAAATATTCTGTATGACCCCCCAGCGTGAGTTTTTTTAAGGCGACCGTTATTTAGAATGTATCACTTTGTTTTCCATGGTGACGCGCCATTGCTTGTTATGTGACACACCACAGCACTGTATGAATGATGATATGCTTTCATTTAATTTTTCCTTTTTTATTTAAAATATTCACAAATTTGTTAAATATAGCATAAAATATCTAATATTCCGATTGTCAAATATGTGCAAGTGGATGAGCTTTGCTGTTTAAACACCTTTATAACGATCACGTTAGTTGAGTCATATGAGCAATGGGCGCCGCCATGCTAGTTTGCACCACGCAGAGAATCAGATCTGTTGGATTTACAACCCGTGAATTTATCCACTTCTCCCGAAATACATGAAAGTAAGTATGCCAGTGAACTGGGGAAGATTAGAGTAAGCTTTTAAGTTACTTTCACAATGTATATCTGATATGAATTAAACGTGTTGTCAAGTTAAAATGGAAAGGGTTGTTATTTCCACTTCTATAGACATCATTGTGTATTTTACAAACTCTAAATATATTGTTTTGTTAGTACTCATGGGCATTTAAATGTCTGAAACCTGAAATTAACATTATTTGGTTGAAAACACTGCATGTATGTGATATGAAAAGCGCTGCGCGCGTCCGTCTCTGGTTTAGCGTCAGTTAAAGCGCGCATGCACATTTGAATTTGGCAGTTGATCACGTAATGCACTGAACATTCTAATCACACCGGTGTGATCGTACGCTCCTGGGGCCAGCCAAGACTGATCACACCGGTGTGATCGTACGTGTTAAAGGGTTAAAGTCATAATGGAAGTTATGGCTGACTTGATTTCTGTATTGTAACATTTCTGAGTGAAACAGCTTTTTGAATGTAAAAAGCTATATGGCAGGACTTGACTTATCAATATAAATTTATGAATTCAAGGCAGTGGGTGGTAATCAAGGTAACTTGGTGAATGGAAACTTGTAATGATATGGAAGCAGGAACTGCCAGAATACAAGCTAAAATCTGAAAAGTTGTCATTAGCAGGGCTAGAACCCTGATCTCCTGGACACAGAGCTGGTGCTCTTCCTGAGTGAGCTAGCTCAAGGCAGAGGAATTTCAGACCCAAGTGCAGACGAATAATCTCAAGGAGACGAGAGGTATGAACTTGAAGTTGCTTTACTTGTAGAAGAACAAAAAGATAAAAAAACAAAGTACAAACAAAACCAGAAGCAAAGCTTCCAATAGCCACAAAAAAAAAGGAAAACAAAACAAGCACAATGGCTTACAAAAGACTCACGGTTTGCAACAGGATACACAGGAGGGTAGGCTCAAGACTGAAAAAAAAACAATGGCTAAAGGCAAACTTAAATAGGGCCCTACACAGGTGAGTATCATCAACAATGATTGCAAAGCACAATTGAGAGTTCTTGGTTGCCCCCTAGCTACTGGGAGGAAGATTGCAGGCAACAGACATCTTGCGCCCCTTTGTGGCTGGGAGAAGTACTGTTGGTCATGGCAGGAGTATGACCCCTACCGGCTGGAGGAAGTATTGCTGGCTAGAGTCTTACAGGAGCCCTCTCTTGATGAACGGCTCCTGACGTTCCTTTTAATGAAGTTCGACTGTTGTCGATGGAAGTCCTTGATGAGCTCTGGGTCCAGTATGTCTCTGGCTGGCACCCAAGAGCGCTCTTCTGGACCATAGCCTTGCCAGTCAACCAAGTATTGGACCCCTCCCCGTACCTTGCGCATGTTCAAAAGTCTCTGCACGGAGTAAGCTGGTTGCCCCTCCACCATCTGAGGAACTGGA
This sequence comes from Chanodichthys erythropterus, assembly GCF_024489055.1. Lineage (NCBI taxonomy): Eukaryota > Metazoa > Chordata > Actinopteri > Cypriniformes > Xenocyprididae > Chanodichthys > Chanodichthys erythropterus. The sequence goes on from NC_090241.1 coordinate 38,575,831, forward strand.
GGTGGTCTAACTGCAGGAGACAAAGGAGAGTAGATGACAGGTTTGAGGCATGAAACATGGAATGTGGGGTGTATGCGCATAGACCTGGGCAATAGGAGTCGGTAAGAGACTGGGTTTATTCTCTTGAGAATCTTGAAAGGTCCAATGTATCTAGGACCTAGTTTCCGTGACTCTAGGCGTAATGGAAGATTTCTAGTTGAAAGCCACACTCTCTGACCTGGACGGAGTGACGGACCAATCCGCCTACGTCGATTGGCCTGTTTCATTTGTTCCCGGGATGACTTTAATAGGGCTGCCCGAGCTCTCCGCCAGACTCCTCGGCACCTCCGGACTAACTGGGCTGCTGCTGGAACCTGTGCTTGAAGGTCCTGTTCAGAAAAGAGAGAGGGGGGGAACCCAAACTGGCACTCAAATGGAGACATACCCAGTGATGAGTGATGGAGAGTGTTATGGGCGAATTCTGCCCAGACCAGCTGGGAACTCCATGTACACGGGTTGTTGGAGACCAGACACCTGAGGGTTTTCTCAATCTCTTGGTTCACTCTCTCCGTCTGGCCATTGGATTGGGGATGGAACCCTGAGGACAAGCTGATGGTGGAACCGATTAGACGTCCAAAAGCCTTCCAGAACCTTGAGGTAAACTGGGAACCCCTATCAGACACCATATCCTGAGGAAACCCATGAATCCTAAAGACATGTTGCATGAGAAGTTCTGCTGTCTGGCCTGCTGTGGGAATTTTAGATGTGGGGATGAGATGACATGCCTTTGAAAATCTGTCCACAACAACAAGTATCACTGTGTTACCTTGAGAGTTGGGTAGGCCACTAATAAAATCCATGGATATGTGGGACCAGGGTCGTCTCGGGATAGGGAGGGGATGTAGTCTACCTTGAGGGAGGGCTCTAGGTTCCTTATTCTGGGCGCAAGTGGAACATGCAGCAACCATTCTCTGAACATCAGTTCCCATGTTGGGCCACCAAAACTTAGACTGGATCCGCTTTAGGGTCCTTAAGACCCCTGGATGTCCAGATGATGGTGCGGCATGATCCCACTGCAGAACCTTAGACCTGATGGTGTTAGGCACAAAGAGGCGACCCGATGGGCCATTACCTGGGTCTGGTTGATGAATTTGGGCCTTCTGTACTGCAGTCTCCAAGTCCCACTGGATGCCTGCCAGTACTCTGTACCTTGGTATGATGGGCTCTGCCCTGCCCTCCTCTTCCTGGGACTCAAACTGCCTTGACAGAGCATCAGGCTTAATATTCTTGGAACCAGGTCTGTAAGAGAGGACAAAGTCAAAACGGTTAAAGAAAAGGGCCCACCGAGCTTGTCGAGGATTTAACCTCTTGGCTCCCTGGATGTAAATAAGGTTCTTGTGGTCGGTCCATATCACAAATGGATGTTTAGCACCCTCCAGCCAGTGCCTCCACTCCTCTAATGCCAGCTTAACTGCCAGCAACTCCCGATTCCCAATGTCATAGTTCTTCTCTGCTGCTGTAAGACGACGTGAAAAGAAGGCACAAGGATGGAGTTTATGGTCTCTAGACATTCTCTGAGACAAAACTGCTCCCACACCCACGTCCGATGCGTCCACCTCGATAATAAACGGTAACTCTGGATCTGGTAGGGTCAATATGGGAGTTGAAGTAAACAGCTGTTTAAGTCGTTCAAAAGCCTTGTTAGCCTTCTCCGTCCACTGAAAGGGTGCGCTAGACTTCCTGGTGAGAGCTGTGAGAGGTTCTGCAATGGAACTGAAGCCTCGAATAAATCTCCTATAAAAGTTTGCGAAACCCAGGAAGCGTTGAACCTGTTTTACTGAATCAGGCTGAGGCCACTCCAGGACTGCACGAACCTTGCTGGGATCCATCTGTACACTACCACATGAGAGGATGAAGCCCAAGAAAGAAACTGTAGTGCTGTGGAACTCACTTTTCTCCAATTTGACGAAGAGGTTGTTCAAGAGCAGACGAGAGAGAACCTGCCGGACATGTTGAACGTGGTCTTCGTAATTCTGGGAAAATATTAAAATATCATCGAGATATACAAACACACATTTGTTGAGCAACTCTCTCAAAACATCATTGATAAGGGCTTGGAAGACGGCTGGGGCATTAACTAGCCCGAAGGGCATCACCTGATACTCGTAATGCCCTGTAGGGGTGTTGAAAGCCGTCTTCCATTCATCCCCCTCCCGGATTCTCACCAGGTGGTACGCATTCCGGAGGTCTAACTTAATGAAGATGGTAGCACCCTGGAGAAGTTCGAAGGCTGTGGCCATAAGTGGTAGTGGATATCGATTTTTTACTGTGATATTATTTAGTCCACGATAATCAATGCAAGGGCGAAGACCTCCATCCTTTTTACCCAAAAAAAAAAACCCAGCCCCTGCTGGTGAGGTGGAAGGCCGAATAAATCCATTCTCCAGTGCCTTACAAATGTAATCATCCATTGCTGACCTCTCTGGGGCTGACAACGAGAAGAGTCTACCTCTAGGAGGGCAAGTACCTGGCAGCAATTCAATTGCGCAATCATAGGGTCGGTGAGGAGGAAGACTATCGGCTCGGGATTTACTGAACACATCCTGGAGATCAATATATTCCTGGGGAACTCGAGATAGGTCAGGAGGAGAAACAATCAGAGCAGGAGGTGTTAGTTTGACTTGAGGAATGGCTAGTACCTTAGTTCTTGGCATATTTGACTCGTGTTGGTTCCAGAGTTGTTGTTTAGGCCCCCAAGAAGACTCAGGAGATGAAAGAATTCCGGCCATTGGACATGCACATCTCCATCCAGTAAAACGGCCAGTCGGCCAGTCAATCTGAGGATTGTGAGAAACCAGCCAAGGATAGCCAAGAATGACTGGGAACTCAGGTGTGTCTATAATGAGAAAGGACAGTGATTCTTGATGAGAGGCAATTTCAACTGAAATAGGAATGGTACAGTGTGTTACCTGGCCGGACCCCAGAGGTCTGTTGTCTAAAGATGTTATAGTGAGCTTATCTTGGAGAGTTATAAGTGGTATCCTCCAGCTCTTGGCCAGAGTGTTGTCCATGAAATTGCCAGCAGCGCCGGAGTCAATAAATGCAGAACCTTTGTGCCAACCATTGCCCCAGGAGAAGTGCATCGCTGTCGAAAATCCAGCTGAAGATCGGGGGTCAGTTATTTCTCTCGTCTCAGCCCCCCTCTCTCTGGACGAGAAATCTCTTTTCCCACAAGTTCAGGACAATAAATTCGAAAATGCCCCAGTTCACCACAGTACAGACATCGCCGCTCCCGCATACGTTTGTCCCGTTCAGATTGTGATAAGCGATTCTTCCCAAGCTGCATGGGTTCCTCTGTGGAAAGAGGCTGGAAAGCAGGTTGAACTGGACTGGCGTAATTTTGGGGTGTGACTCTGTCTTGTTGTTTCTCGGACCTCCTATCCCTAATACGGTTATCCACTCGGATGGCAACATCAATGAGAGAATCTAAATTAGGCGCAGGATCTCGGAAAGCCAATTCATCTTTTAGCTCAGGTGCAAGAGCCTGATGAAATGCTGCTTGAAGAGCCTGTTCATTCCAGCCACTCTCTGCTGCCAGTGTACGGAACTCAATAGCCATTTCGGCTACACTGCGTGCACCTTGAGTGAGTTGAAGTAATCGTTGGTCATTTCCTACTCCTCCTCCTGGATGATGGAAGACCCTTCTCATTTCTGCAAGGAATTGCACAGAATCAGCAGTGAATGGTGAACAATGTTCCAAGAGAGCCGTTGCCCATTCCAAATCTCTTCCAGTTAATAAAGTGATGATGTAAGCCACTCGACTGCTCTCTGTAGGAAAACTACTGGGTTGAAGTTGGAAGGCTAGAGAACATTGGGTGATAAAGCCTCGACAGCCCCTGGTATTTCCATCATATCTCTCAGGAGGTGGTAGCCTGGGCTCAAGAAGCGGAGCTGCTGGAAGTGGTTGAGGTTGAGGAAGCATTGGAGGTGGCGTGGGTAACTCAAGAACCTCCTGAGACGGAGGATCTTGGGGCAAAGCTGGAGAGTTCAAACGTTGAAGTATTTCTGTGAGTATCCGTTCATGATGTTGAATAGCAGTAGCTTGATTGGTGAGCTCAGATAAAATTCTCTCCACATTTGATGGAGGCCCTTGACTCTCTGCTGGGTCCATTTCTTGGTTCAGTCTTGCTGTAATGATATGGAAGCAGGAACTGCCAGAATACAAGCTAAAATCTGAAAAGTTGTCATTAGCAGGGCTAGAACCCTGATCTCCTGGACACAGAGCTGGTGCTCTTCCTGAGTGAGCTAGCTCAAGGCAGAGGAATTTCAGACCCAAGTGCAGAGGAATAATCTCAAGGAGACGAGAGGTATGAACTTGAAGTTGCTTTACTTGTAGAAGAACAAAAAGATAAAAAAACAAAGTACAAACAAAACCAGAAGCAAAGCTTCCAATAGCCACAAAAAAAAGGAAAACAAAACAAGCACAATGGCTTACAAAAGACTCACGGTTTGCAACAGGATACACAGGAGGGTAGGCTCAAGACTGAACAAAAAACAATGGCTAAAGGCAAACTTAAATAGGGCCCTACACAGGTGAGTATCATCAACAATGATTGCAAAGCACAATTGAGAGTTCTTGGTTGCCCCCTAGCTACTGGGAGGAAGATTGCAGGCAACAGACATCTTGCGCCCCTTTGTGGCTGGGAGAAGTACTGTTGGTCATGGCAGGAGTATGACCCCTACCGGCTGGAGGAAGTATTGCTGGCTAGAGTCTTACAAAACTATGGAAGCCCGTTTCCGCCACAATTGATTAAAAATATATAATTCTGTAAGTCATAATAATGAGAAACTTTCTCATAATTAGGGCCCAAGCGAAAATTCGCGCAGGGCCCTCTTGATCCCCTAAGGATTATTATTATTATTAGGGCCCAAGCCAATGAAATGGCGAAGGCCCCTCTGTTCTTCTAAGGATTATTAGGGCCAAAGCCCAAGGGGCTGAAGGCCCTATTGTTTTCTTTAGGATTATTAGGGCCAAAGCCCTGTAAGGGGCTGAAGGCCATATTGTTTTCTTTAGGATTATTAGGGCCAAAGCCCTGTAAGGGGCTGAAAGCCCTTTTGTTTTTTAGGATTATTATTAGGGCCCGAGCACTGATGGTGTGAGGACCCTATTGAAATTGCTCCGTTTATTAGGGCCCGAGCACCGATGGTGTGAGGACCCTATTGGATTTGCTCCGTTTATTAGGGCCCAAGCGAATTAGTGCGCAGGGCCCTCTGGTTCTTCTAAGGATTATTAGGGCCCAAGCGAAAATTCGCACAGGGCCCTCTTGATCCCCTAAGGATTTTTTTTTTTTTTTTCGTCTTCCGGGGCTTTTGGGGGCGTTAACATGCTCAAAAACTCCTGACAATTGGCACACACATTGGAAACTGCGGCCATTAGGACGCAGCAGAGGCTGGTACCCGGGCGTGGCAGGGGGGCTCGACAGCGCCCCCATGAAAAAAGTCAGAAAACTCAGTCCATATATTGAACACACTTGCATGTATTAGTATGAAACTCGGTACACATATAGACCTCATCGGGCCAAACAACTTTCATGCTCTAAGTTAAACGCCACCCCAACAGGAAGTAAGCTATTAAGGGGTGTTTGAAAAACGCATGCTCTGGAATTTGATATACTCCTCCTAGACGATTAATCCGATCGCCACCAAACTCGGTCAGCATGAAGTCAAGACATTGATGATTAAAAATGGCCAGCGGATTTTTGATATCTCGAACGGTTTGGCCGTGGCGAGGCAACAAATTTATGGCGAGAAAAAGGAAACAGGAAATGTGTTATAACGTCTGCATACATATATTGATCTTTATGAAACTTCACGAGTGTGTTGGTTGTAGTAGGCTGATCACATGGATGTGACTATTGTGAGTCAAAGTTATAGCGCCACCAACTGGCAGCAGGAAGTGTATCACTTTTTGAAATGCTTTGAGATCACCCTCTTATTTTTACCTGATTTGCTTCAAACTTCATCAGTGTAATGTCAATACACAGCAGATGTAGACCTATGACAGGATTTTTGATATTTGAAATATTGTTGCCATGGCAACAGGTCAAACTGTAATAATATTCTTGAGTGTTTTTGAGGCTCTTAACATGCTTCAAATTGCATGAAACTCGACACACACATCAATATTGTCAACCAGTAGACATGGACAAAGCCATAGAAATGGGCGTGGTGGAGGGGCTCAGTAGCGCCACCTTTTGACAAAAGTGGGGGGTTAGTTTTTCCTACAGTCACCAAACTCGGTACACATATTGTTCTCATCAAGCCAAACAATTTTCTAATTTACATTCATTAGCTCCGACCAACAGGAAGTCGGCTATTTTTGTTTGAATGTTAATTTTTTGAAAAAACAGGCTATGAATTTTATACTACTACTCCCACAGGGTTTATCCAATTTACATCAAGCTTTTTTTTAACTTGTTGCTAACACATTGAAGTTGTTTAATTGCAAACGGATTTTGGATATCTCAAACGGTTTGGCTGTGGCGAGGCAACAAATTTATGGCAAGAAAAGGGAAACAAAGTGTTATAACTTCTGCATACATTAATTGATTTTGATGAATCTTCGGCTGTGTGTTCGTTGTTCAAGGCTGATCACATAGATGTGACTATTGTGAGTTAAAGTTATAGCGCCACCAACTGGCAGCAGGAAATGTGTTACTTTAAGCATGCTTTTGAGATCAACATCTTATTTTTAGCCGATTTTCTTCAAACTTAATTTGAATAATGTCAAAACATGGCAGATGTAGACCTTTGAAAAGAATTGTGATATCTCAAACACAATTACCTTGGCAACGCATCAAACTTTAATATTAATTAGGGCCCAAGCGAATTAGCGCGCAGGGCCCTCTTGTTCTTCTAATGATTATTATTAGGGCCAAAGCCCTGTAAGGGGCTGAAGGCCCTATTGTTTTCTTTAGGATTATTATTATTTATTTACTGATATAATTAAAATTTATTAAAAACCCCTGTTTCAGTAAAATTTCACATGATTATATAAGTGGCTGTTTAAAATAAACTTGCGTAAGTGAGCAGAAAAATCTAGACATGAACCTTATTATTACCTGAGACTTGACATTAAAATTGTCTTTGCAGGTTCTGTGATTTAGCTTTATTTATTATTTATTTATTTATTTTTTATTTTTTTGTATCTTATACCACATATATTAAAATTTAATGAAAGCATGCTTTTGGTGCATAAGATTGGTGCACAAACAACAGCTCAGGGAGTTCAAAAAAACACATGAATAGAAGTATGAGGATTATACAACATCAGCAATCACAGATTCACATTTTGGCTGGATTAGTTATTTCAGAGCACTGTGGAGTTTGCTCAAATAACAGTATATAATTTGGTCTAGAATTTTTATAAGGGTTGTCAGAAGCTGAGTTCAGACTGCACGATTTTCAAAGTAGCCAGGGCACTGTTCTTTTCACACTGCATGATTATCTTGGCCAGCATTCAGTCGCTGTTGTGTTCAAAATACATGATGGATCGGCGACAGAAGGTTTCACACTGTACGAATTTAGAATAGAAAGAATCGCAGACACATCTGTCTGGCACTCAAACTACATTTCACAACCAAACCCACGGGAAATGTGACAAGGAAACAATGCAATATCACGCATGCAAGACCGGAATTCTCAAGTGAGACTGGGTTTATTATTAAAAACGGTAACCCGCAAGAAGCTAGCAATACGAATGGCCTGTGTGCTGATTTGCAGCGAAAACAAGAAAAATAAAAGAAGATTAAAGCTGCAAGCAGCGATGAAAGGGCCCTCGCACCCGGGCTAACCGCCACCTGTTTGCCTCAGGAAAACAGTGAAAAGTGGGCGACATGAATGTAAGCGAGTAAATAAAGGAGAATTATAGCAAAATCATGTAAAAGTGCCACACTTCCTGCTGCCAACAGGTGGTGCTATAGCTAACTGAATATTGTCATATAGATGTCTTTAGGCCAGGACTCTTATCACACATGTGAAGTTTGACGCAGATAAGACATAGTATGCCTGAGTTACAACAGCTTCCTCTTTCATGACGAAAAATCAGATTTGTCAGTCCGCCACAGACGAAAAATCAAGATCTTTGACATTTATCATTGCTAAGGTCTTAAGATTAGACTGACAACATATGATGTTGATCTGGTTAAATCTCTATGAGGAGTTAATCACAGTGTAAAACATGTCATTTCCTGTTGCCCCCAGGTGGCGCTATGACTATGAAGTCAGATATTTTGAATTTTCTCTACAAAATTTTGGCAGTTTTTGCCATTTCCACATGCTGTACTTTAACGAACTCCTCCTAGAGCTTTAATCAGATCAACATCATATTTGGTCAGTCTAATCTGAAGGCCTTTGAGACGTTAAATTGCGAAGATCTAGAGTTTTTCGATGAAGGCGGCCTGGCAAAGTTCGATGTTTCGGCATGAAACAGGAAGTTGTTGTAACCCGGGGATACAATGTCTGATCTGCCCCAAACTTCACATGTTTTATTGGAGTCCTGACCTGAAGACATCTATATGACAATTTTAAGTTACAGTCATAGCGCCACCTGGGGGAAACATGAAATTACATGTTTTACACTGTGATTAACTCCTCATAGAGATTAAACCAGATCAACATCATATATGGCCAGTCTAATCTTAAGGCCTTTGAGATGTTAAATTGCGAAGATCTTGAGTTTTTGTGTAAGGGCTTGTCCGTGGTGACCGTCAAAGTCTGATGTTTCGCCATGTAAGGTGAATCACTTTTTTGAGGGCCGAAACATACTCAAAAACTCATGAAACTTTGCAGATGCATCAGAAGGGGTGAAAATTTACGTCTGATATGGGTTTCAGAATTAAGTGTGGCAAAATGGCTCGATAGCGCCACCTAAAAAATTTCAACAAAGTGCCCCTGACACTACGTTTCACATACAGGTATGAAATTAGGTACACACATCTAACAGCCCTATACCTACAAAAAAAGTCTCTTTGAGTGAAATCTGAAAACCAACAGGAAGTCAGATATTTTGAATTTTCTTTGCAAAATTTGTGCAGTTTTTGCCATTTCCAGACGTTGTACTTTAATGAACTCCTCCTAGAGCTTTAATCAGATCAACATCATATTTGGTCAGTCTAATCTAAAGGCCTTTGAGACGTTAAATTACGAAGATCTAGAGTTTTCGATGAAGGGCGTGTCCGTGGCGGCCTGGCAAAGTTCGATGTTTCGCCATGAAACACGAAGTTGTTGTAACTCGGGCATACAATGTCTGATCTGCCCCAAACTTCACATATTTTATCAGAGTCCTGACCTGAAGACATCTTCATGACAATATTCAGTTACAGTCATAGCGCCACCTGGGGGCAACAGTAAATTACATGTTTTACACTGTGATTAACTCCTCATAGAGATTAAATCAGATCAATGTTATTTTTGGTCAGTCTAATCTAAAGGCCTTTGAGACGTTAAATTGCGAAGATCTAGAGTTTTCACTGAAGGGCGTGTCCGTGGCGGCCTGACAAAGTTTGATGTTTTCGCCATGAAACAGGAAGTTGTTGTAACTCTGACAATGTCTGATCTGCCCCAAACTTCACAAGTCCTGACCTGAAGACATCTTCATAACAATATTCAGTTACAGTCATAGCGCCACCTGGGGGCAACAGGAAATTACATGTTTTACACTGTGATTAACTCCTCATAGAGATTTAACCAGATCAACATCATATATTGTCAGTCTAATCTTAAGACCTTAGCGATGATAAATAAGATCTTGAGTTTTCGTTGAAGGGCGTGTCCGTGGCGGACTGACAAAGTCTGAAACATATTTGGTCTGGTTCTGCTTTGTTTGGAACTATTTTCGCTGCTACAATAGAACAAAAACAGGCATATTGCATATAAAACGTAAGTGATTGATATTAACTACTTGTTTATTGAACTGTTGTATGAAATTAGTGTCAATTTCAATCGAGGTGATATTTAGGAATTCAGCACTTTCGGTCGGGTGATGCTTAACTTTATCATATGTCGTAAATAGCAAGCTAAACCCCATTGAATTTTTATTGCAACATGATAACGGAGTTTCTTTGTGTGAACAGAGCTCATTTGTTTTGAATTCTCCTCAAGAGGTTACGTGATCCTCACCAGCGCAATATCACCGCCATACATCCACTATCAGTCGCCACTTAAGCTAGATTAATCATTCTCGCGTTTTGGTTGTTATTGACATTTTAATCAAGCTATTTATCTGGTCAGGCAAGTAAAATTCTCTTTCACTTCAAAAAATCCACTTGTCCCGCAGTCCCGGACAAGCGTATGTCGAGCCCTCGTAAGCCTATGTGCCGGGGCTCAGCCCCGGACGGCCCGACCCAATTTAACCCCTGGGTGTCACACTGTCTATATATATTTTTCTCTCTCTGTGTATGCATATGTGTGCTTTACAGTCTTATTTCTTTTCTAAATATTGAGTTATTTATTTTTAACAATTACAATGAGAATTTTTGAATTATTTATTTACTGATATAATTCAAATTTATTAAAAAACCCTGTTTCAGTAAAATTTCACATGATTATGAAAGTGGCTGTTTAAAATAAACTTGCATAAGTGAGCAGAAAATTCAAGATATGAACCTTATTAATACCTGAGATTGACATTAAAATTGTCTTTGCAGGTTAAACTGGACAACTTTCTCATTTACAGTCATTAGCTCTGACCAACAGGAAGTCAGATATTTTGGTTTAAATGTGAATTTTTCAAACTGTGCTTAAGAGTTTATTCTCAACCCTTACTCAAACACATCTGAAGCAGCTAATCAGGCCAGTTCATCTGTAGGCCACTGACAACATATTATTACATTATTAGTTTGATAATTAGGGTTAATTCAAATATAAAAACACACAGCAAAAGCATGCTTTTGGTGTATAAGATTGGGGCACAAACAACAGCTCAGGGAGGTCAAAAACATAAACTGTCAATTTTTCTTTCATGTTTTATTTTCAGACATCATGAGAATTACATAACGCTTAGTATTGTAATATAACATGTTATAACAAAAATATCTATGGCAAGAGCTCTTTTCAGCAGCTGCTTTCTATCCTTCAGAATATTTTATTTTGTCTCTTTGCATACTGCTGTAATAGTATGAAAAAGGACAGTATATACTGCACATTTGTGGTCTGTTCTTTCTATATAATTTACAATACATCCCATTAATAATTCACTGGAATGCACAAAGAATCTCCTCAAAGCCTCACGTCTCTTTCCAGGTTTGTTTTACAGGTAAATACAATTTATTAAAATGGAAATCACTTTGAAATAGTATCACACAATGCTGAAGTTCATGAACATTTTTATTAAGGCAACGTATTACATAATGCATATATATATATATATATATATATATATATATATATCACTATAGCATATGTTCAACTCATCCGTTATTGCTGTGGAAAGAATCATACCTTTTCATGGCCTGTTGAAATTACCTTGTTGGTGCTTTCACACTTTTAAATGTCCATTTATTGTTTGTTGGTTGAAGGGTGAGTAGAATAATGTCATCTCATTGTACCCAGTTTAAAAATAAAACGCATTACTGCGTTCATAGTGTCTATCACTGACTGTTTACAGCTTAAGGTAAATTACTCCCATAATTCGTGCAAAGCGTCATGGGGCATTGGAATAAGATGGATACAACATCAGCAATCACAGACATTCGCATTAAGGCTAAATTAGATTTCTCAGAGCACGGTGGAGTTTGCACAAATAACAGTATGTAATTTACTCTAGAATTTTTTAGGGTTTGTCTGAGAAAAAACAGACATGGCAGAGTAGGATGATATTTTGCACTCATTGTTTGATTTAAATTAAATTACTATTGAATGTTTAGTAATTGAACCTGAATTCATTCAAAATGAAGGTACTATATTTCAGATCAGTAAAAAGAAAAAAAAAAAAAAAACTTTGTCTTTTTCTAAGTTTGAATGACAAAATAGCTGTGTTTGGCACTGAATAAAGCGGATTGATTCTATGTTTTCATTGCATGAATTTTAATGTACTGTAAAACTTGGAAAATAAAATTGCATTGTTTAGGGTACAATGCAATATTTTGTGTGTAGTTATTTATTTGTAAATATTATGATATAATCAATTTTAAAATAATAGTTTGGTATAACACAACATTTACTTATAGTGCACAGCCTTAATATGGTTTGAAAGAAATATGTGTATGAGTTTAATAAGGTATTGGCAGTAGGAGTAAAAAAAATTAAAAATCATGTATTTTTCATCTTAAAGGAGGCAAGCTGACAGGGAAATATATGTAAGAAAATATTTGTTATTCTAAAACTTGATCTAAAGTGGAAAATTGTAGTGTAATAGCAGTCTTCTGGCAGTTGAAATTGTTCAAAGTTAATAATATGCTGTTTGGACCAAAAACACTAAAAACTTGGCTGAAGTAAAAGCTGCTGCAGTAAATGTGGTGTGAAATTGACATAGTTCGTTTATGTTTAACTGTTTTAAATGCCCATTGCCCACCATGCACAGTTGCCCTGAAGCCACCAGGGTGGCGGTGCCACCGGGCTTTGGCCCGTCATCGCTGCTCGCAGCTATATTTAGGGCCAAAGCCCAAGGGGCTGAAGGCCCTTTTGTTTTCTTTAGGATTATTATTAGGGCCAAAGCCCTGTAAGGGGCTGAAGGCCCTTTTGTTTTCTTTAGGATTATTAGGGCCCAAGCGAAAATTCGCGCAGGGCCCTCTTGTTCTTCTAAGGATTATTAGGGCCCAAGCGAAAATTCGCGCAGGGCCCTCTTGTTCTTCTAAGGATTATTATTATTTTTTTTTTAGGGCCCAAGCGAAAATTCGCGCAGGGCCCTCTTGTTCTTCTAAGGATTATTAGGGCCCAAGCGAAAATTCGCGCAGGGCCCTCTTGTTCTTCTAAGGATTATTAGGGCCCAAGCGAAAATTCGCGCAGGGCCCTCTTGTTCTTCTAAGGATTATTAGGGCCCAAGCGAAAATTCGCGCAGGGCCCTCTTGTTCTTCTAAGGATTATTAGGGCCCAAGCGAAAATTCGCGCAGGGCCCTCTTGTTCTTCTAAGGATTATTAGGGCCCAAGCGAAAATTCGCGCAGGGCCCTCTTGTTCTTCTAAGGATTATTAGGGCCCAAGCGAAAATTCGTGCAGGGCCCTCTTGTTCTTCTAAGGATTATTATTAGGGCCCAAGCGAATTAAGCGCGCAGGGCCCTCTTGTTCTTCTAAGGATTATTATTATTTTTTTTTTTTTTTTTTTTTTTTTTTCGTCTTCCGGGGCTTTTTGGGGGCCTTAACATGCTGAAAAACTCTTGAAAATTGGCACACACATTGGAATCCGCGGCCATTAGGACGCCGGAGAGGCTGGTACCCGGGCGTGGCAGGGGGGCTCGACAGCGCCCCCTTGAAAAACGTCTGAAAATTTGGTCTATATATTAAACATGCTTGCACGTATTAGTATGAAACTCGGTACACATATAGACCTCATCGGGCCGAACAACTTTCGCGCTCTAAGTTAATCGCCACGCCAACAGGAAGTCAGCTATTAAGGGTTGTTTGAAAAACGCATGCTCTGGAATTTGATATACTCCTCCTAGACGATTAATCCGATCGCTACCAAACTCGGTCAGCATGAAGTCAAGACACTGATGATTAAAAATTGCCAGGGGATTTTTGATATCTCGAACGGTTTGGCCGTGGCGAGGCAACGAATTTATGGCGAGAAAAAGGAAACAGGAAATGTGTTATAACGTCTTAATACATATATTGATCTTTATGAAACTTCACGAGTGTGTTCGTTATAGGAGTCTGATCACATGGATGTGACTATTGTGAGTCAAAGTTATAGCGCCACCAACTGGCAGCAGGAAGTGTATCACTTTTTGAAATGTTTTGAGATCACCCTCTTATTTTTACCTGATTTGCTTTAAACTTCATCAGTGTAATGTCAATACACAGCAGATGTAGACCTATGACAGGATTTTTGATATTTGAAATATTGTTGCCATGGCAACAGGTCAAACTGTAATAATATTCTTGAGTGTTTTTGAGGCTCTTAACATGCTTCAAATTGCATGAAACTCGACACACACATCAATATTGTCAACCAGTAGACATGGACAAAGCCATAGAAATGGGCGTGGTGGAGGGGCTCAGTAGCGCCACCTTTTGACAAAAGTGGGGGGGTTAGTTTTTCCTACAGTCACCAAACTCGGTACACATATTATTCTCATCAAGCCGGACAATTTTCTAATTTACATTCATTAGCTCCGACCAACAGGAAGTCAGCTATTTTGGTTTGAATGTTAATTTTTTGAAAAAACAGGCTATGAATTTTATACTACTACTCCTACAGGGTTTATCCAATTTACACCAAGCTTTTTTTAACTTGTTGCTAACACATTGAAGTTGTTTAATTGCAAACGGATTTTGGATATCTCAAACGGTTTGGCCGTGGCGAGGCAACGAATTTATGGCGAGAAAAGGGAAACAGGAAATGTGTTATAACTTCTGCATACATTGATTGATGTTTATGAAACTTCAGGAGTGTGTTGGTTGTAGTAGTCTGATCACATGGATGTAACTATTGTGAGTCAAAGTTATAGCGCCACCAAATGGCAGCAAGAAGTGTATCACTTTTAAAATGCTTTGAGATCACCCTCTTATTTTTACCTGATTTGCTTCAAACTTCATCAGTGTAATGTCAATACACAGCAGATGTAGACCTATGACAGGATTTTTGATATTTGAAATATTGTTGCCATGGCAACAGGTCAAACTGTAATAATATTCTTGAGTGTTTTTGAGGCTCTTAACATGCTTCAAATTGCATGAAACTCGACACACACATCAATATTGTCAACCAGTAGACATGGACAAAGCCATAGAAATGGGCGTGGTGGAGGGGCTCAGTAGCGCCACCTTTTGACAAAAGTGGGGGTTAGTTTTTCCTACAGTCACCAAACTCGGTACACATATTATTCTCATCAAGCCGGACAATTTTCTAATTTACATTCATTAGCTCCGACCAACAGGAAGTCAGCTATTTTGGTTTGAATGTTAATTTTTTGAAAAAACAGGCTATGAATTTTATACTACTACTCCTACAGGGTTTATCCAATTTACACCAAGCTTTTTTTAACTTGTTGCTAACACATTGAAGTTGTTTAATTGCAAACGGATTTTGGATATCTCAAACGGTTTGGCCGTGGCGAGGCAACGAATTTATGGCAAGAAAAGGGAAACAAAGTGTTATAACTTCTGCATACATTAATTGATTTTGATGAAACTTTGGCTTAGTCTTCGTTGTACAAGGCTGATCACATGGATTTGACTATTGTGATTCAAAGTCATAGCGCCACCAACTGGAAGCAGAAAATGTGTCACTTTCAGCATACATTGAGATCACCCTCTTATTTTTACCTGATTTGCTTCAAAATTCATCAGAATAATGTTAAAACTTGGCACATGTAATCCTTTGAAAATGGGCAGGGAGGAGGGGCTCTATAGCGGCACCTTGTAGTGCAGTAAATGTGGAGTGAATTTGACATAGTCCTTTGATGTTTAACCATTTTAAGTGCCTATTGCCCGCTGTGCACAGTTGCCCTGAAGCCACCGGGGTGGCGGTGCCACCGGGCTTGGGCCCGCGATCGCTGCTCGCAGCTATATATTTTTTTTTTTTTTTTTTTTTTTTTTTAGTCTTCCGGGGCTTTTTGGGGGCCTTAACATGCTCAAAAACTCTTGAAAATTGGCACACACATTGGAATCCGCGGCCATTAGGACGCCGGAGAGGCTGGTACCCGGGCGTGGCAGGGGGGCTCGACAGCGCCCCCTTGAAAAAAGTCTGAAAATATGGTCCATATATTAAACATGCTTGCACGTATTAGTATGAAACTCGGTACACATATAGACCTCATCGGGCCGAACAACTTTCGCGCTCTAAGTTAATCGCCACGCCAACAGGAAGTCAGCTATTAAGGGTTGTTTGAAAAACGCATGCTCTGGAATTTGATATACTCCTCCTAGACGATTAATCCGATCGCCACCAAACTCGGTCAGCATGAAGTCAAGACACTGATGATTAAAAATTGCCAGGGGATTTTTGATATCTCGAACGGTTTGGCCGTGGCGAGGCAACGAATTTATGGCGAGAAAAAGGAAACAGGAAATGTGTTATAACGTCTTAATACATATATTGATCTTTATGAAACTTCACGAGTGTGTTCGTTATAGGAGTCTGATCACATGGATGTGACTATTGTGAGTCAAAGTTATAGCGCCACCAACTGGCAGCAGGAAGTGTATCACTTTTTGAAATGTTTTGAGATCACCCTCTTATTTTTACCTGATTTGCTTCAAACTTCATCAGTGTAATGTCAATACACAGCAGATGTAGACCTATGACAGGATTTTTGATATTTGAAATATTGTTGCCATGGCAACAGGTCAAACTGTAATAATATTCTTGAGTGTTTTTGAGGCTCTTAACATGCTTCAAATTGCATGAAACTCGACACACACATCAATATTGTCAACCAGTAGACATGGACAAAGCCATAGAAATGGGCGTGGTGGAGGGGCTCAGTAGCGCCACCTTTTGACAAAAGTGGGGGGGTTAGTTTTTCCTACAGTCACCAAACTCGGTACACATATTATTCTCATCAAGCCGGACAATTTTCTAATTTACATTCATTAGCTCCGACCAACAGGAAGTCAGCTATTTTGGTTTGAATGTTAATTTTTTGAAAAAACAGGCTATGAATTTTATACTACTACTCCTACAGGGTTTATCCCATTTACACCAAGCTTTTTTTAACTTGCTGCGAACACATTGAAGTTGTTTAATTGCAAACGGATTTTGGATATCTCAAACGGTTTGGCCGTGGCGAGGCAACGAATTTATGGCAAGAAAAGGGAAACAAAGTGTTATAACTTCTGCATACATTAATTGATTTTGATGAAACTTTGGCTTAGTCTTCGTTGTACAAGGCTGATCACATGGATTTGACTATTGTCATTCAAAGTCATAGCGCCACCAACTGGAAGCAGAAAATGTGTCACTTTCAGCATACATTGAGATCACCCTCTTATTTTTTACCTGATTTGCTTCAAAATTCATCAGAATAATGTTAAAACTTGGCACATGTAATCCTTTGAAAATGGGCAGGGAGGAGGGGCTCTATAGTGGCACCTTGTAGTGCAGTAAATGTGGAGTGAATTTGACATAGTCCTTTGATGTTTAACCATTTTAAGTGCCTATTGCCCGCTGTGCACAGTTGCCCTGAAGCCACCGGGGTGGCGGTGCCACCGGGCTTGGGCCCGCCATCGCTGCTCGCAGCTATATTTATTTATTTTTTTATTTATTTTTTTTTTTCCGTCTTCCGGGGCTTTTTGGGGGCCTTAACATGCTCAAAAACTCTTGAAAATTGGCACACACATTGGAATCCGCGGCCATTAGGACGCCGGAGAGGCTGGTACCCGGGCGTGGCAGGGGGGCTCGACAGCGCCCCCTTGAAAAAAGTCTGAAAATTTGGTCCATATATTAAACATGCTTGCACGTATTAGTATGAAACTCGGTACACATATAGACCTCATCGGGCCGAACAACTTTCGCGCTCTAAGTTAATCGCCACGCCAACAGGAAGTCAGCTATTAAGGGTTGTTTGAAAAACGCATGCTCTGGAATTTGATATACTCCTCCTAGACGATTAATCCGATCGCCACCAAACTCGGTCAGCATGAAGTCAAGACACTGATGATTAAAAATTGCCAGGGGATTTTTGATATCTCGAACGGTTTGGCCGTGGCGAGGCAACGAATTTATGGCGAGAAAAAGGAAACAGGAAATGTGTTATAACGTCTTAATACATATATTGATCTTTATGAAACTTCACGAGTGTGTTCGTTATAGGAGTCTGATCACATGGATGTGACTATTGTGAGTCAAAGTTATAGCGCCACCAACTGGCAGCAGGAAGTGTATCACTTTTTGAAATGTTTTGAGATCACCCTCTTATTTTTACCTGATTTGCTTCAAACTTCATCAGTGTAATGTCAATACACAGCAGATGTAGACCTATGACAGGATTTTTGATATGTGAAATATTGTTGCCATGGCAACAGGTCAAACTGTAATAATATTCTTGAGTGTTTTTGAGGCTCTTAACATGCTTCAAATTGCATGAAACTCGACACACACATCAATATTGTCAACCAGTAGACATGGACAAAGCCATAGAAATGGGCGTGGTGGAGGGGCTCAGTAGCGCCACCTTTTGACAAAAGTGGGGGGGTTAGTTTTTCCTACAGTCACCAAACTCGGTACACATATTATTCTCATCAAGCCGGACAATTTTCTAATTTACATTCATTAGCTCCGACCAACAGGAAGTCAGCTATTTTGGTTTGAATGTTAATTTTTTGAAAAAACAGGCTATGAATTTTATACTACTACTCCTACAGGGTTTATCCAATTTACACCAAGCTTTTTTTAACTTGTTGCGAACACATTGAAGTTGTTTAATTGCAAACGGATTTTGGATATCTCAAACGGTTTGGCCGTGGCGAGGCAACGAATTTATGGCGAGAAAAGGGAAACAGGAAATGTGTTATAACTTCTGCATACATTGATTGATGTTTATGAAACTTCAGGAGTGTGTTGGTTGTAGTAGTCTGATCACATGGATGTAACTATTGTGAGTCAAAGTTATAGCGCCACCAAATGGCAGCAAGAAGTGTATCACTTTTAAAATGCTTTGAGATCACCCTCTTATTTTTACCTGATTTGCTTCAAACTTCATCAGTGTAATGTCAATACACAGCAGATGTAGACCTATGACAGGATTTTTGATATTTGAAATATTGTTGCCATGGCAACAGGTCAAACTGTAATAATATTCTTGAGTGTTTTTGAGGCTCTTAACATGCTTCAAATTGCATGAAACTCGACACACACATCAATATTGTCAACCAGTAGACATGGACAAAGCCATAGAAATGGGCGTGGTGGAGGGGCTCAGTAGCGCCACCTTTTGACAAAAGTGGGGGGGTTAGTTTTTCCTATAGTCACCAAACTCGGTACACACATTATTCTCATCAAGCCGGACAATTTTCTAATTTACATTCATTAGCTCCGACCAACAGGAAGTCAGCTATTTTGGTTTGAATGTTAATTTTTTGAAAAAACAGGCTATGAATTTTATACTACTACTCCTACAGGGTTTATCCAATTTACACCAAGCTTTTTAACTTGTTGCTAACACATTGAAGTTGTTTAATTGCAAACGGATTTTGGATATCTCAAATGGTTTGGCCGTGGCGAGGCAACGAATTTATGGCAAGAAAAGGGAAACAAAGTGTTATAACTTCTGCATACATTAATTGATTTTGATGAAACTTTGGCTTAGTCTTCGTTGTACAAGGCTGATCACATGGATTTGACTATTGTGATTCAAAGTCATAGCGCCACCAACTGGAAGCAGAAAATGTGTCACTTTCAGCATACATTGAGATCACCCTCTTATTTTTACCTGATTTGCTTCAAAATTCATCAGAATAATGTTAAAACTTGGCACATGTAATCCTTTGAAAATGGGCAGGGAGGAGGGGCTCTATAGCGGCACCTTGTAGTGCAGTAAATGTGGAGTGAATTTGACATAGTCCTTTGATGTTTAACCGTTTTAAGTGCCTATTGCCCGCTGTGCACAGTTGCCCTGAAGCCACCGGGGTGGCGGTGCCACCGGGCTTGGGCCCGCCATCGCTGCTCGCAGCTATATTTATTATTATTTTATTTTATTTTTTTTTTTTTTCCGTCTTCCGGGGCTTTTTGGGGGCCTTAACATGCTCAAAAACTCTTGAAAATTGGCACACACATTGGAATCCGCGGCCATTAGGACGCCGGAGAGGCTGGTACCCGGGCGTGGCAGGGGGGCTCGACAGCGCCCCCTTGAAAAAAGTCTGAAAATTTGGTCCATATATTAAACATGCTTGCACGTATTAGTATGAAACTCGGTACACATATAGACCTCATCGGGCCGAACAACTTTCGCGCTCTAAGTTAATCGCCACGCCAACAGGAAGTCAGCTATTAAGGGTTGTTTGAAAAACGCATGCTCTGGAATTTGATATACTCCTCCTAGACGATTAATCCGATCGCCACCAAACTCGGTCAGCATGAAGTCAAGACACTGATGATTAAAAATTGCCAGGGGATTTTTGATATCTTGAACGGTTTGGCCGTGGCGAGGCAACGAATTTATGGCGAGAAAAAGGAAACAGGAAATGTGTTATAACGTCTTAATACATATATTGATCTTTATGAAACTTCACGAGTGTGTTCGTTATAGGAGTCTGATCACATGGATGTGACTATTGTGAGTCAAAGTTATAGCGCCACCAACTGGCAGCAGGAAGTGTATCACTTTTTGAAATGTTTTGAGATCACCCTCTTATTTTTACCTGATTTGCTTCAAACTTCATCAGTGTAATGTCAATACACAGCAGATGTAGACCTATGACAGGATTTTTGATATTTGAAATATTGTTGCCATGGCAACAGGTCAAACTGTAATAATATTCTTGAGTGTTTTTGAGGCTCTTAACATGCTTCAAATTGCATGAAACTCGACACACACATCAATATTGTCAACCAGTAGACATGGACAAAGCCATAGAAATGGGCGTGGTGGAGGGGCTCAGTAGCGCCACCTTTTGACAAAAGTGGGGGGGTTAGTTTTTCTTACAGTCACCAAACTCGGTACACATATTATTCTCATCAAGCCGGACAATTTTCTAATTTACATTCATTAGCTCCGACCAACAGGAAGTCAGCTATTTTGGTTTGAATGTTAATTTTTTGAAAAAACAGGCTATGAATTTTATACTACTACTCCTACAGGGTTTATCCAATTTACACCAAGCTTTTTTTAACTTGTTGCGAACACATTGAAGTTGTTTAATTGCAAACTGATTTTGGATATCTCAAACGGTTTGGCCGTGGCGAGGCAACGAATTTATGGCGAGAAAAGGGAAACAGGAAATGTGTTATAACTTCTGCATACATTGATTGATGTTTATGAAACTTCAGGAGTGTGTTGGTTGTAGTAGTCTGATCACATGGATGTAACTATTGTGAGTCAAAGTTATAGCGCCACCAAATGGCAGCAAGAAGTGTATCACTTTTAAAATGCTTTGAGATCACCCTCTTATTTTTACCTGATTTGCTTCAAACTTCATCAGTGTAATGTCAATACACAGCAGATGTAGACCTATGACAGGATTTTTGATATTTGAAATATTGTTGCCATGGCAACAGGTCAAACTGTAATAATATTCTTGAGTGTTTTTGAGGCTCTTAACATGCTTCAAATTGCATGAAACTCGACACACACATCAATATTGTCAACCAGTAGACATGGACAAAGCCATAGAAATGGGCGTGGTGGAGGGGCTCAGTAGCGCCACCTTTTGACAAAAGTGGGGGGGTTAGTTTTTCCTACAGTCACCAAACTCGGTACACATATTATTCTCATCAAGCCGGACAATTTTCTAATTTACATTTATTAGCTCCGACCAACAGGAAGTCAGCTATTTTGGTTTGAATGTTAATTTTTTGAAAAAACAGGCTATGAATTTTATACTACTACTCCTACAGGGTTTATCCAATTTACACCAAGCTTTTTTAACTTGTTGCTAACACATTGAAGTTGTTTAATTGCAAACGGATTTTGGATATCTCAAACGGTTTGGCCGTGGCGAGGCAACGAATTTATGGCAAGAAAAGGGAAACAAAGTGTTATAACTTCTGCATACATTAATTGATTTTGATGAAACTTTGGCTTAGTCTTCGTTGTACAAGGCTGATCACATGGATTTGAGTATTGTGATTCAAAGTCATAGCGCCACCAACTGGAAGCAGAAAATGTGTCACTTTCAGCATACATTGAGATCACCCTCTTATTTTTACCTGATTTGCTTCAAAATTCATCAGAATAATGTTAAAACTTGGCACATGTAATCCTTTGAAAATGGGCAGGGAGGAGGGGCTCTATAGCGGCACCTTGTAGTGCAGTAAATGTGGAGTGAATTTGACATAGTCCTTTGATGTTTAACCGTTTTAAGTGCCTATTGCCCGCTGTGCACAGTTGCCCTGAAGCCACCGGGGTGGCGGTGCCACCGGGCTTGGGCCCGCCATCGCTGCTCGTTATTAGGGCCCAAGCGAAAATTCGCGCAGGGCCCTCTTGTTCTTCTAAGGATTATTATTATTATTTTTTTTTTTTTTTTTTTTTTTTTTCGTCTTCCGGGGCTTTTTGGGGGCCTTAACATGCTCAAAAACTCTTGAAAATTGGCACACACATTGGAATCCGCGGCCATTAGGACGCCGGAGAGGCTGGTACCCGGGCGTGGCAGGGGGGCTCGACAGCGCCCCCTTGAAAAAAGTCTGAAAATTTGGTCCATATATTAAACATGCTTGCACGTATTAGTATGAAACTCGGTACACATATAGACCTCATCGGGCCGAACAACTTTCGCGCTCTAAGTTAATCGCCACGCCAACAGGAAGTCAGCTATTAAGGGTTGTTTGAAAAACGCATGCTCTGGAATTTGATATACTCCTCCTAGACGATTAATCCGATCGCCACCAAACTCGGTCAGCATGAAGTCAAGACACTGATGATTAAAAATTGCCAGGGGATTTTTGATATCTCGAACGGTTTGGCCGTGGCGAGGCAACGAATTTATGGCGAGAAAAAGGAAACAGGAAATGTGTTATAACGTCTTAATACATATATTGATCTTTATGAAACTTCACGAGTGTGTTCGTTATAGGAGTCTGATCACATGGATGTGACTATTGTGAGTCAAAGTTATAGCGCCACCAACTGGCAGCAGGAAGTGTATCACTTTTTGAAATGTTTTGAGATCACCCTCTTATTTTTACCTGATTTGCTTCAAACTTCATCAGTGTAATGTCAATACACAGCAGATGTAGACCTATGACAGGATTTTTGATATTTGAAATATTGTTGCCATGGCAACAGGTCAAACTGTAATAATATTCTTGAGTGTTTTTGAGGCTCTTAACATGCTTCAAATTGCATGAAACTCGACACACACATCAATATTGTCAACCAGTAGACATGGACAAAGCCATAGAAATGGGCGTGGTGGAGGGGCTCAGTAGCGCCACCTTTTGACAAAAGTGGGGGGGTTAGTTTTTCCTACAGTCACCAAACTCGGTACACATATTATTCTCATCAAGCCGGACAATTTTCTAATTTACATTCATTAGCTCCGACCAACAGGAAGTCAGCTATTTTGGTTTGAATGTTAATTTTTTGAAAAAACAGGCTATGAATTTTATACTACTACTCCTACAGGGTTTATCCAATTTACACCAAGCTTTTTTTAACTTGTTGCGAACACATTGAAGTTGTTTAATTGCAAACGGATTTTGGATATCTCAAACGGTTTGGCCGTGGCGAGGCAACGAATTTATGGCGAGAAAAAGGAAACAGGAAATGTGTTATAACGTCTTAATACATATATTGATCTTTATGAAACTTCACGAGTGCGTTCGTTATAGGAGTCTGATCACATGGATGTGACTATTGTGAGTCAAAGTTATAGCGCCACCAACTGGCAGCAGGAAGTGTATCACTTTTTGAAATGTTTTGAGATCACCCTCTTATTTTTACCTGATTTGCTTCAAACTTCATCAGTGTAATGTCAATACACAGCAGATGTAGACCTATGACAGGATTTTTGATATTTGAAATATTGTTGCCATGGCAACAGGTCAAACTGTTATAATATTCTTGAGTGTTTTTGAGGCTCTTAACATGCTTCAAATTGCATGAAACTCGACACACACATCAATATTGTCAACCAGTAGACATGGACAAAGCCATAGAAATGGGCGTGGTGGAGGGGCTCAGTAGCGCCACCTTTTGACAAAAGTGGGGGTTAGTTTTTCCTACAGTCACCAAACTCGGTACACATATTATTCTCATCAAGCCGGACAATTTTCTAATTTACATTCATTAGCTCCGACCAACAGGAAGTCAGCTATTTTGGTTTGAATGTTAATTTTTTGAAAAAACAGGCTATGAATTTTATACTACTACTCCTACAGGGTTTATCCAATTTACACCAAGCTTTTTTAACTTGTTGCGAACACATTGAAGTTGTTTAATTGCAAACGGATTTTGGATATCTCAAACGGTTTGGCCGTGGCGAGGCAACGAATTTATGGCGAGAAAAGGGAAACAGGAAATGTGTTATAACTTCTGCATACATTGATTGATGTTTATGAAACTTCAGGAGTGTGTTGGTTGTAGTAGTCTGATCACATGGATGTAACTATTGTGAGTCAAAGTTATAGCGCCACCAAATGGCAGCAAGAAGTGTATCACTTTTAAAATGCTTTGAGATCACCCTCTTATTTTTACCTGATTTGCTTCAAACTTCATCAGTGTAATGTCAATACACAGCAGATGTAGACCTATGACAGGATTTTTGATATTTGAAATATTGTTGCCATGGCAATAGGTCAAACTGTAATAATATTCTTGAGTGTTTTTGAGGCTCTTAACATGCTTCAAATTGCATGAAACTCGACACACACATCAATATTGTCAACCAGTAGACATGGACAAAGCCATAGAAATGGGCGTGGTGGAGGGGCTCAGTAGCGCCACCTTTTGACAAAAGTGGGGGGGTTAGTTTTTCCTACAGTCACCAAACTCCGTACACATATTATTCTCATCAAGCCGGACAATTTTCTAATTTACATTCATTAGCTCCGACCAACAGGAAGTCAGCTATTTTGGTTTGAATGTTAATTTTTTGAAAAAACAGGCTATGAATTTTATACTACTACTCCTACAGGGTTTATCCAATTTACACCAAGCTTTTTTAACTTGTTGCGAACACATTGAAGTTGTTTAATTGCAAACGGATTTTGGATATCTCAAACGGTTTGGCCGTGGCGAGGCAACGAATTTATGGCGAGAAAAGGGAAACAGGAAATGTGTTATAACTTCTGCATACATTAATTGATTTTGATGAAACTTTGGCTTAGTCTTCGTTGTACAAGGCTGATCACATGGATTTGAGTATTGTGATTCAAAGTCATAGCGCCACCAACTGGAAGCAGAAAATGTGTCACTTTCAGCATACATTGAGATCACCCTCTTATTTTTACCTGATTTGCTTCAAAATTCATCAGAATAATGTTAAAACTTGGCACATGTAATCCTTTGAAAATGGGCAGGGAGGAGGGGCTCTATAGCGGCACCTTGTAGTGCAGTAAATGTGGAGTGAATTTGACATAGTCCTTTGATGTTTAACCGTTTTAAGTGCCTATTGCCCGCTGTGCACAGTTGCCCTGAAGCCACCGGGGTGGCGGTGCCACCGGGCTTGGGCCCGCCATCGCTGCTCGCAGCTATATTTATTATTTTTTTTTTTTTTTTTTTTACGTCTTCCGGGGCTTTTTGGGGGCCTTAACATGCTCAAAAACTCTTGAAAATTGGCACACACATTGGAATCCGCGGCCATTAGGACGCCGGAGAGGCTGGTACCCGGGCGTGGCAGGGGGGCTCGACAGCGCCCCCTTGAAAAAAGTCTGAAAATTTGGTCCATATATTAAACATGCTTGCACGTATTAGTATGAAACTCGGTACACATATAGACCTCATCGGGCCGAACAACTTTCGCGCTCTAAGTTAATCGCCACGCCAACAGGAAGTCAGCTATTAAGGGTTGTTTGAAAAACGCATGCTCTGGAATTTGATATACTCCTCCTAGACGATTAATCCGATCGCCACCAAACTCGGTCAGCATGAAGTCAAGACACTGATGATTAAAAATTGCCAGGGGATTTTTGATATCTCGAACGGTTTGGCCGTGGCGAGGCAACGAATTTATGGCGAGAAAAAGGAAACAGGAAATGTGTTATAACGTCTTAATACATATATTGATCTTTATGAAACTTCACGAGTGTGTTCGTTATAGGAGTCTGATCACATGGATGTGACTATTGTGAGTCAAAGTTATAGCGCCACCAACTGGCAGCAGGAAGTGTATCACTTTTTGAAATGTTTTGAGATCACCCTCTTATTTTTACCTGATTTGCTTCAAACTTCATCAGTGTAATGTCAATACACAGCAGATGTAGACCTATGACAGGATTTTTGATATTTGAAATATTGTTGCCATGGCAACAGGTCAAACTGTAATAATATTCTTGAGTGTTTTTGAGGCTCTTAACATGCTTCAAATTGCATGAAACTCGACACACACATCAATATTGTCAACCAGTAGACATGGACAAAGCCATAGAAATGGGCGTGGTGGAGGGGCTCAGTAGCGCCACCTTTTGACAAAAGTAGGGGGGTTAGTTTTTCCTACAGTCACCAAACTCGGTACACATATTATTCTCATCAAGCCGGACAATTTTCTAATTTACATTCATTAGCTCCGACCAACAGGAAGTCAGCTATTTTGGTTTGAATGTTAATTTTTTGAAAAAACAGGCTATGAATTTTATACTACTACTCCTACAGGGTTTATCCAATTTACACCAAGCTTTTTTTAACTTGTTGCTAACACATTGAAGTTGTTAATTGCAAACGGATTTTGGATATCTCAAACGGTTTGGCCGTGGCGAGGCAACGAATTTATGGCAAGAAAAGGGAAACAAAGTGTTATAACTTCTGCATACATTAATTGATTTTGATGAAACTTTGGCTTAGTCTTCGTTGTACAAGGCTGATCACATGGATTTGACTATTGTGATTCAAAGTCATAGCGCCACCAACTGGAAGCAGAAAATGTGTCACTTTCAGCATACATTGAGATCACCCTCTTATTTTTACCTGATTTGCTTCAAAATTCATCAGAATAATGTTAAAACTTGGCACATGTAATCCTTTGAAAATGGGCAGGGAGGAGGGGCTCTATAACGGCACCTTGTAGTGCAGTAAATGTGGAGTGAATTTGACATAGTCCTTTGATGTTTAACCGTTTTAAGTGCCTATTGCCCGCTGTGCACAGTTGCCCTGAAGCCACCAGGGTGGCGGTGCCACCGGGCTTGGGCCCGCCATCGCTGCTCGCAGCTATATTTAGGGCCCAAGCGAAAATTCGCGCAGGGCCCTCTTGTTCTTCTAAGGATTATTATTATTATTATTATTATTTTTTTTTTTTTTTTTTTTTCGTCTTCCGGGGCTTTTTGGGGGCCTTAACATGCTCAAAAACTCTTGAAAATTGGCACACACATTGGAATCCGCGGCCATTAGGACGCCGGAGAGGCTGGTACCCGGGCGTGGCAGGGGGGCTCGACAGCGCCCCCTTGAAAAAAGTCTGAAAATTTGGTCCATATATTAAACATGATTGCACGTATTAGTATGAAACTCGGTACACATATAGACCTCATCGGGCCGAACAACTTTCGCGCTCTAAGTTAATCGCCACGCCAACAGGAAGTCAGCTATTAAGGGTTGTTTGAAAAACGCATGCTCTGGAATTTGATATACTCCTCCTAGACGATTAATCCGATCGCCACCAAACTCGGTCAGCATGAAGTCAAGACACTGATGATTAAAAATTGCCAGGGGATTTTTGATATCTCGAACGGTTTGGCCGTGGCGAGGCAACGAATTTATGGCGAGAAAAAGGAAACAGGAAATGTGTTATAACGTCTTAATACATATATTGATCTTTATGAAACTTCACGAGTGTGTTCGTTATAGGAGTCTGATCACATGGATGTGACTATTGTGAGTCAAAGTTATAGCGCCACCAACTGGCAGCAGGAAGTGTATCACTTTTTGAAATGTTTTGAGATCACCCTCTTATTTTTACCTGATTTGCTTCAAACTTCATCAGTGTAATGTCAATACACAGCAGATGTAGACCTATGACAGGATTTTTGATATTTGAAATATTGTTGCCATGGCAACAGGTCAAACTGTAATAATATTCTTGAGTGTTTTTGAGGCTCTTAACATGCTTCAAATTGCATGAAACTCGACACACACATCAATATTGTCAACCAGTAGACATGGACAAAGCCATAGAAATGGGCGTGGTGGAGGGGCTCAGTAGCGCCACCTTTTGACAAAAGTGGGGGGGTTAGTTTTTCCTACAGTCACCAAACTCGGTACACATATTATTCTCATCAAGCCGGACAATTTTCTAATTTACATTCATTAGCTCCGACCAACAGGAAGTCAGCTATTTTGGTTTGAATGTTAATTTTTTGAAAAAACAGGCTATGAATTTTATACTACTACTCCTACAGGGTTTATCCAATTTACACCAAGCTTTTTTTAACTTGTTGCGAACACATTGAAGTTGTTTAATTGCAAACGGATTTTGGATATCTCAAACGGTTTGGCCGTGGCGAGGCAACGAATTTATGGCGAGAAAAGGGAAACAGGAAATGTGTTATAACTTCTGCATACATTGATTGATGTTTATGAAACTTCAGGAGTGTGTTGGTTGTAGTAGTCTGATCACATGGATGTAACTATTGTGAGTCAAAGTTATAGCGCCACCAAATGGCAGCAAGAAGTGTATCACTTTTAAAATGCTTTGAGATCACCCTCTTATTTTTACCTGATTTGCTTCAAACTTCATCAGTGTAATGTCAATACACAGCAGATGTAGACCTATGACAGGATTTTTGATATTTGAAATATTGTTGCCATGGCAACAGGTCAAACTGTAATAATATTCTTGAGTGTTTTTGAGGCTCTTAACATGCTTCAAATTGCATGAAACTCGACACACACATCAATATTGTCAACCAGTAGACATGGACAAAGCCATAGAAATGGGCGTGGTGGAGGGGCTCAGTAGCGCCACCTTTTGACAAAAGTGGGGGGTTAGTTTTTCCTACAGTCACCAAACTCGGTACACATATTATTCTCATCAAGCCGGACAATTTTCTAATTTACATTCATTAGCTCCGACCAACAGGAAGTCAGCTATTTTGGTTTGAATGTTAATTTTTTGAAAAAACAGGCTATGAATTTTATACTACTACTCCTACAGGGTTTATCCAATTTACACCAAGCTTTTTTAACTTGTTGCTAACACATTGAAGTTGTTTAATTGCAAACGGATTTTGGATATCTCAAACGGTTTGGCCGTGGCGAGGCAACGAATTTATGGCAAGAAAAGGGAAACAAAGTGTTATAACTTCTGCATACATTAATTGATTTTGATGAAACTTTGGCTTAGTCTTCGTTGTACAAGGCTGATCACATGGATTTGAGTATTGTGATTCAAAGTCATAGCGCCACCAACTGGAAGCAGAAAATGTGTCACTTTCAGCATACATTGAGATCACCCTCTTATTTTTACCTGATTTGCTTCAAAATTCATCAGAATAATGTTAAAACTTGGCACATGTAATCCTTTGAAAATGGGCAGGGAGGAGGGGCTCTATAGCGGCACCTTGTAGTGCAGTAAATGTGGAGTGAATTTGACATAGTCCTTTGATGTTTAACCGTTTTAAGTGCCTATTGCCCGCTGTGCACAGTTGCCCTGAAGCCACCGGGGTGGCGGTGCCACCGGGCTTGGGCCCGCCATCGCTGCTCGCAGCTATATTTATTATTTTTTTTTATTTTTTTTTATTTATTTTTTTTTTCCGTCTTCCGGGGCTTTTTGGGGGCCTTAACATGCTCAAAAACTCTTGAAAATTGGCACACACATTGGAATCCGCGGCCATTAGGACGCCGGAGAGGCTGGTACCCGGGCGTGGCAGGGGGGCTCGACAGCGCCCCCTTGAAAAACGTCTGAAAATTTGGTCTATATATTAAACATGCTTGCACGTATTAGTATGAAACTCGGTACACATATAGACCTCATCGGGCCGAACAACTTTCGCGCTCTAAGTTAATCGCCACGCCAACAGGAAGTCAGCTATTAAGGGTTGTTTGAAAAACGCATGCTCTGGAATTTGATATACTCCTCCTAGACGATTAATCCGATCGCTACCAAACTCGGTCAGCATGAAGTCAAGACACTGATGATTAAAAATTGCCAGGGGATTTTTGATATCTCGAACGGTTTGGCCGTGGCGAGGCAACGAATTTATGGCGAGAAAAAGGAAACAGGAAATGTGTTATAACGTCTTAATACATATATTGATCTTTATGAAACTTCACGAGTGTGTTCGTTATAGGAGTCTGATCACATGGATGTGACTATTGTGAGTCAAAGTTATAGCGCCACCAACTGGCAGCAGGAAGTGTATCACTTTTTGAAATGTTTTGAGATCACCCTCTTATTTTTACCTGATTTGCTTTAAACTTCATCAGTGTAATGTCAATACACAGCAGATGTAGACCTATGACAGGATTTTTGATATTTGAAATATTGTTGCCATGGCAACAGGTCAAACTGTAATAATATTCTTGAGTGTTTTTGAGGCTCTTAACATGCTTCAAATTGCATGAAACTCGACACACACATCAATATTGTCAACCAGTAGACATGGACAAAGCCATAGAAATGGGCGTGGTGGAGGGGCTCAGTAGCGCCACCTTTTGACAAAAGTGGGTGGGTTAGTTTTTCCTACAGTCACCAAACTCGGTACACATATTATTCTCATCAAGCCGGACAATTTTCTAATTTACATTCATTAGCTCCGACCAACAGGAAGTCAGCTATTTTGGTTTGAATGTTAATTTTTTGAAAAAACAGGCTATGAATTTTATACTACTACTCCTACAGGGTTTATCCAATTTACACCAAGCTTTTTTTAACTTGTTGCTAACACATTGAAGTTGTTTAATTGCAAACGGATTTTGGATATCTCAAACGGTTTGGCCGTGGCGAGGCAACGAATTTATGGCGAGTAAAGGGAAACAGGAAATGTGTTATAACTTCTGCATACATTGATTGATGTTTATGAAACTTCAGGAGTGTGTTGGTTGTAGTAGTCTGATCACATGGATGTAACTATTGTGAGTCAAAGTTATAGCGCCACCAAATGGCAGCAAGAAGTGTATCACTTTTAAAATGCTTTGAGATCACCCTCTTATTTTTACCTGATTTGCTTCAAACTTCATCAGTGTAATGTCAATACACAGCAGATGTAGACCTATGACAGGATTTTTGATATTTGAAATATTGTTGCCATGGCAACAGGTCAAACTGTAATAATATTCTTGAGTGTTTTTGAGGCTCTTAACATGCTTCAAATTGCATGAAACTCGACACACACATCAATATTGTCAACCAGTAGACATGGACAAAGCCATAGAAATGGGCGTGGTGGAGGGGCTCAGTAGCGCCACCTTTTGACAAAAGTGGGGGGTTAGTTTTTCCTACAGTCACCAAACTCGGTACACATATTATTCTCATCAAGCCGGACAATTTTCTAATTTACATTCATTAGCTCCGACCAACAGGAAGTCAGCTATTTTGGTTTGAATGTTAATTTTTTGAAAAAACAGGCTATGAATTTTATACTACTACTCCTACAGGGTTTATCCAATTTACACCAAGCTTTTTTTAACTTGTTGCTAACACATTGAAGTTGTTTAATTGCAAACGGATTTTGGATATCTCAAACGGTTTGGCCGTGGCGAGGCAACGAATTTATGGCAAGAAAAGGGAAACAAAGTGTTATAACTTCTGCATACATTAATTGATTTTGATGAAACTTTGGCTTAGTCTTCGTTGTACAAGGCTGATCACATGGATTTGACTATTGTGATTCAAAGTCATAGCGCCACCAACTGGAAGCAGAAAATGTGTCACTTTCAGCATACATTGAGATCACCCTCTTATTTTTACCTGATTTGCTTCAAAATTCATCAGAATAATGTTAAAACTTGGCACATGTAATCCTTTGAAAATGGGCAGGGAGGAGGGGCTCTATAGCGGCACCTTGTAGTGCAGTAAATGTGGAGTGAATTTGACATAGTCCTTTGATGTTTAACCATTTTAAGTGCCTATTGCCCGCTGTGCACAGTTGCCCTGAAGCCACCGGGGTGGCGGTGCCACCGGGCTTGGGCCCGCGATCGCTGCTCGCAGCTATATATATATTTTTTTTTTTTTTTTTTTTTCCGTCTTCCGGGGCTTTTTGGGGGCCTTAACATGCTCAAAAACTCTTGAAAATTGGCACACACATTGGAATCCGCGGCCATTAGGACGCCGGAGAGGCTGGTACCCGGGCGTGGCAGGGGGGCTCGACAGCGCCCCCTTGAAAAAAGTCTGAAAATATGGTCCATATATTAAACATGCTTGCACGTATTAGTATGAAACTCGGTACACATATAGACCTCATCGGGCCGAACAACTTTCGCGCTCTAAGTTAATCGCCACGCCAACAGGAAGTCAGCTATTAAGGGTTGTTTGAAAAACGCATGCTCTGGAATTTGATATACTCCTCCTAGACGATTAATCCGATCGCCACCAAACTCGGTCAGCATGAAGTCAAGACACTGATGATTAAAAATTGCCAGGGGATTTTTGATATCTCGAACGGTTTGGCCGTGGCGAGGCAACGAATTTATGGCGAGAAAAAGGAAACAGGAAATGTGTTATAACGTCTTAATACATATATTGATCTTTATGAAACTTCACGAGTGTGTTCGTTATAGGAGTCTGATCACATGGATGTGACTATTGTGAGTCAAAGTTATAGCGCCACCAACTGGCAGCAGGAAGTGTATCACTTTTTGAAATGTTTTGAGATCACCCTCTTATTTTTACCTGATTTGCTTCAAACTTCATCAGTGTAATGTCAATACACAGCAGATGTAGACCTATGACAGGATTTTTGATATTTGAAATATTGTTGCCATGGCAACAGGTCAAACTGTAATAATATTCTTGAGTGTTTTTGAGGCTCTTAACATGCTTCAAATTGCATGAAACTCGACACACACATCAATATTGTCAACCAGTAGACATGGACAAAGCCATAGAAATGGGCGTGGTGGAGGGGCTCAGTAGCGCCACCTTTTGACAAAAGTGGGGGTTAGTTTTTCCTACAGTCACCAAACTCGGTACACATATTATTCTCATCAAGCCGGACAATTTTCTAATTTACATTCATTAGCTCCGACCAACAGGAAGTCAGCTATTTTGGTTTGAATGTTAATTTTTTGAAAAAACAGGCTATGAATTTTATACTACTACTCCTACAGGGTTTATCCCATTTACACCAAGCTTTTTTTAACTTGCTGCGAACACATTGAAGTTGTTTAATTGCAAACGGATTTTGGATATCTCAAACGGTTTGGCCGTGGCGAGGCAACGAATTTATGGCAAGAAAAGGGAAACAAAGTGTTATAACTTCTGCATACATTAATTGATTTTGATGAAACTTTGGCTTAGTCTTCGTTGTACAAGGCTGATCACATGGATTTGACTATTGTCATTCAAAGTCATAGCGCCACCAACTGGAAGCAGAAAATGTGTCACTTTCAGCATACATTGAGATCACCCTCTTATTTTTTACCTGATTTGCTTCAAAATTCATCAGAATAATGTTAAAACTTGGCACATGTAATCCTTTGAAAATGGGCAGGGAGGAGGGGCTCTATAGTGGCACCTTGTAGTGCAGTAAATGTGGAGTGAATTTGACATAGTCCTTTGATGTTTAACCATTTTAAGTGCCTATTGCCCGCTGTGCACAGTTGCCCTGAAGCCACCGGGGTGGCGGTGCCACCGGGCTTGGGCCCGCCATCGCTGCTCGCAGCTATATTTATTTATTTTTTTATTTATTTTTTTTCCGTCTTCCGGGGCTTTTTGGGGTCCTTAACATGCTCAAAAACTCTTGAAAATTGGCACACACATTGGAATCCGCGGCCATTAGGACGCCGGAGAGGCTGGTACCCGGGCGTGGCAGGGGCTCGACAGCGCCCCCTTGAAAAAAGTCTGAAAATTTGGTCCATATATTAAACATGCTTGCACGTATTAGTATGAAACTCGGTACACATATAGACCTCATCGGGCCGAACAACTTTCGCGCTCTAAGTTAATCGCCACGCCAACAGGAAGTCAGCTATTAAGGGTTGTTTGAAAAACGCATGCTCTGGAATTTGATATACTCCTCCTAGACGATTAATCCGATCGCCACCAAACTCGGTCAGCATGAAGTCAAGACACTGATGATTAAAAATTGCCAGGGGATTTTTGATATCTCGAACGGTTTGGCCGTGGCGAGGCAACGAATTTATGGCGAGAAAAAGGAAACAGGAAATGTGTTATAACGTCTTAATACATATATTGATCTTTATGAAACTTCACGAGTGTGTTCGTTATAGGAGTCTGATCACATGGATGTGACTATTGTGAGTCAAAGTTATAGCGCCACCAACTGGCAGCAGGAAGTGTATCACTTTTTGAAATGTTTTGAGATCACCCTCTTATTTTTACCTGATTTGCTTCAAACTTCATCAGTGTAATGTCAATACACAGCAGATGTAGACCTATGACAGGATTTTTGATATGTGAAATATTGTTGCCATGGCAACAGGTCAAACTGTAATAATATTCTTGAGTGTTTTTGAGGCTCTTAACATGCTTCAAATTGCATGAAACTCGACACACACATCAATATTGTCAACCAGTAGACATGGACAAAGCCATAGAAATGGGCGTGGTGGAGGGGCTCAGTAGCGCCACCTTTTGACAAAAGTGGGGGTTAGTTTTTCCTACAGTCACCAAACTCGGTACACATATTATTCTCATCAAGCCGGACAATTTTCTAATTTACATTCATTAGCTCCGACCAACAGGAAGTCAGCTATTTTGGTTTGAATGTTAATTTTTTGAAAAAACAGGCTATGAATTTTATACTACTACTCCTACAGGGTTTATCCAATTTACACCAAGCTTTTTTTAACTTGTTGCGAACACATTGAAGTTGTTTAATTGCAAACGGATTTTGGATATCTCAAACGGTTTGGCCGTGGCGAGGCAACGAATTTATGGCGAGAAAAGGGAAACAGGAAATGTGTTATAACTTCTGCATACATTGATTGATGTTTATGAAACTTCAGGAGTGTGTTGGTTGTAGTAGTCTGATCACATGGATGTAACTATTGTGAGTCAAAGTTATAGCGCCACCAAATGGCAGCAAGAAGTGTATCACTTTTAAAATGCTTTGAGATCACCCTCTTATTTTTACCTGATTTGCTTCAAACTTCATCAGTGTAATGTCAATACACAGCAGATGTAGACCTATGACAGGATTTTTGATATTTGAAATATTGTTGCCATGGCAACAGGTCAAACTGTAATAATATTCTTGAGTGTTTTTGAGGCTCTTAACATGCTTCAAATTGCATGAAACTCGACACACACATCAATATTGTCAACCAGTAGACATGGACAAAGCCATAGAAATGGGCGTGGTGGAGGGGCTCAGTAGCGCCACCTTTTGACAAAAGTGGGGGGGTTAGTTTTTCCTATAGTCACCAAACTCGGTACACACATTATTCTCATCAAGCCGGACAATTTTCTAATTTACATTCATTAGCTCCGACCAACAGGAAGTCAGCTATTTTGGTTTGAATGTTAATTTTTTGAAAAAACAGGCTATGAATTTTATACTACTACTCCTACAGGGTTTATCCAATTTACACCAAGCTTTTTTTAACTTGTTGCTAACACATTGAAGTTGTTTAATTGCAAACGGATTTTGGATATCTCAAATGGTTTGGCCGTGGCGAGGCAACGAATTTATGGCAAGAAAAGGGAAACAAAGTGTTATAACTTCTGCATACATTAATTGATTTTGATGAAACTTTGGCTTAGTCTTCGTTGTACAAGGCTGATCACATGGATTTGACTATTGTGATTCAAAGTCATAGCGCCACCAACTGGAAGCAGAAAATGTGTCACTTTCAGCATACATTGAGATCACCCTCTTATTTTTACCTGATTTGCTTCAAAATTCATCAGAATAATGTTAAAACTTGGCACATGTAATCCTTTGAAAATGGGCAGGGAGGAGGGGCTCTATAGCGGCACCTTGTAGTGCAGTAAATGTGGAGTGAATTTGACATAGTCCTTTGATGTTTAACCGTTTTAAGTGCCTATTGCCCGCTGTGCACAGTTGCCCTGAAGCCACCGGGGTGGCGGTGCCACCGGGCTTGGGCCCGCCATCGCTGCTCGCAGCTATATTTATTATTATTTTATTTTATTTTTTTTTTTTTTTCCGTCTTCCGGGGCTTTTTGGGGGCCTTAACATGCTCAAAAACTCTTGAAAATTGGCACACACATTGGAATCCGCGGCCATTAGGACGCCGGAGAGGCTGGTACCCGGGCGTGGCAGGGGGGCTCGACAGCGCCCCCTTGAAAAAAGTCTGAAAATTTGGTCCATATATTAAACATGCTTGCACGTATTAGTATGAAACTCGGTACACATATAGACCTCATCGGGCCGAACAACTTTCGCGCTCTAAGTTAATCGCCACGCCAACAGGAAGTCAGCTATTAAGGGTTGTTTGAAAAACGCATGCTCTGGAATTTGATATACTCCTCCTAGACGATTAATCCGATCGCCACCAAACTCGGTCAGCATGAAGTCAAGACACTGATGATTAAAAATTGCCAGGGGATTTTTGATATCTTGAACGGTTTGGCCGTGGCGAGGCAACGAATTTATGGCGAGAAAAAGGAAACAGGAAATGTGTTATAACGTCTTAATACATATATTGATCTTTATGAAACTTCACGAGTGTGTTCGTTATAGGAGTCTGATCACATGGATGTGACTATTGTGAGTCAAAGTTATAGCGCCACCAACTGGCAGCAGGAAGTGTATCACTTTTTGAAATGTTTTGAGATCACCCTCTTATTTTTACCTGATTTGCTTCAAACTTCATCAGTGTAATGTCAATACACAGCAGATGTAGACCTATGACAGGATTTTTGATATTTGAAATATTGTTGCCATGGCAACAGGTCAAACTGTAATAATATTCTTGAGTGTTTTTGAGGCTCTTAACATGCTTCAAATTGCATGAAACTCGACACACACATCAATATTGTCAACCAGTAGACATGGACAAAGCCATAGAAATGGGCGTGGTGGAGGGGCTCAGTAGCGCCACCTTTTGACAAAAGTGGGGGTTAGTTTTTCTTACAGTCACCAAACTCGGTACACATATTATTCTCATCAAGCCGGACAATTTTCTAATTTACATTCATTAGCTCCGACCAACAGGAAGTCAGCTATTTTGGTTTGAATGTTAATTTTTTGAAAAAACAGGCTATGAATTTTATACTACTACTCCTACAGGGTTTATCCAATTTACACCAAGCTTTTTTTAACTTGTTGCGAACACATTGAAGTTGTTTAATTGCAAACTGATTTTGGATATCTCAAACGGTTTGGCCGTGGCGAGGCAACGAATTTATGGCGAGAAAAGGGAAACAGGAAATGTGTTATAACTTCTGCATACATTGATTGATGTTTATGAAACTTCAGGAGTGTGTTGGTTGTAGTAGTCTGATCACATGGATGTAACTATTGTGAGTCAAAGTTATAGCGCCACCAAATGGCAGCAAGAAGTGTATCACTTTTAAAATGCTTTGAGATCACCCTCTTATTTTTACCTGATTTGCTTCAAACTTCATCAGTGTAATGTCAATACACAGCAGATGTAGACCTATGACAGGATTTTTGATATTTGAAATATTGTTGCCATGGCAACAGGTCAAACTGTAATAATATTCTTGAGTGTTTTTGAGGCTCTTAACATGCTTCAAATTGCATGAAACTCGACACACACATCAATATTGTCAACCAGTAGACATGGACAAAGCCATAGAAATGGGCGTGGTGGAGGGGCTCAGTAGCGCCACCTTTTGACAAAAGTGGGGGGGTTAGTTTTTCCTACAGTCACCAAACTCGGTACACATATTATTCTCATCAAGCCGGACAATTTTCTAATTTACATTTATTAGCTCCGACCAACAGGAAGTCAGCTATTTTGGTTTGAATGTTAATTTTTTGAAAAAACAGGCTATGAATTTTATACTACTACTCCTACAGGGTTTATCCAATTTACACCAAGCTTTTTTTAACTTGTTGCTAACACATTGAAGTTGTTTAATTGCAAACGGATTTTGGATATCTCAAACGGTTTGGCCGTGGCGAGGCAACGAATTTATGGCAAGAAAAGGGAAACAAAGTGTTATAACTTCTGCATACATTAATTGATTTTGATGAAACTTTGGCTTAGTCTTCGTTGTACAAGGCTGATCACATGGATTTGAGTATTGTGATTCAAAGTCATAGCGCCACCAACTGGAAGCAGAAAATGTGTCACTTTCAGCATACATTGAGATCACCCTCTTATTTTTACCTGATTTGCTTCAAAATTCATCAGAATAATGTTAAAACTTGGCACATGTAATCCTTTGAAAATGGGCAGGGAGGAGGGGCTCTATAGCGGCACCTTGTAGTGCAGTAAATGTGGAGTGAATTTGACATAGTCCTTTGATGTTTAACCGTTTTAAGTGCCTATTGCCCGCTGTGCACAGTTGCCCTGAAGCCACCGGGGTGGCGGTGCCACCGGGCTTGGGCCCGCCATCGCTGCTCGTTATTAGGGCCCAAGCGAAAATTCGCGCAGGGCCCTCTTGTTCTTCTAAGGATTATTATTATTATTTTTTTTTTTTTTTTTTTTTTTTTCGTCTTCCGGGGCTTTTTGGGGGCCTTAACATGCTCAAAAACTCTTGAAAATTGGCACACACATTGGAATCCGCGGCCATTAGGACGCCGGAGAGGCTGGTACCCGGGCGTGGCAGGGGGGCTCGACAGCGCCCCCTTGAAAAAAGTCTGAAAATTTGGTCCATATATTAAACATGCTTGCACGTATTAGTATGAAACTCGGTACACATATAGACCTCATCGGGCCGAACAACTTTCGCGCTCTAAGTTAATCGCCACGCCAACAGGAAGTCAGCTATTAAGGGTTGTTTGAAAAACGCATGCTCTGGAATTTGATATACTCCTCCTAGACGATTAATCCGATCGCCACCAAACTCGGTCAGCATGAAGTCAAGACACTGATGATTAAAAATTGCCAGGGGATTTTTGATATCTCGAACGGTTTGGCCGTGGCGAGGCAACGAATTTATGGCGAGAAAAAGGAAACAGGAAATGTGTTATAACGTCTTAATACATATATTGATCTTTATGAAACTTCACGAGTGTGTTCGTTATAGGAGTCTGATCACATGGATGTGACTATTGTGAGTCAAAGTTATAGCGCCACCAACTGGCAGCAGGAAGTGTATCACTTTTTGAAATGTTTTGAGATCACCCTCTTATTTTTACCTGATTTGCTTCAAACTTCATCAGTGTAATGTCAATACACAGCAGATGTAGACCTATGACAGGATTTTTGATATTTGAAATATTGTTGCCATGGCAACAGGTCAAACTGTAATAATATTCTTGAGTGTTTTTGAGGCTCTTAACATGCTTCAAATTGCATGAAACTCGACACACACATCAATATTGTCAACCAGTAGACATGGACAAAGCCATAGAAATGGGCGTGGTGGAGGGGCTCAGTAGCGCCACCTTTTGACAAAAGTGGGGGGGTTAGTTTTTCCTACAGTCACCAAACTCGGTACACATATTATTCTCATCAAGCCGGACAATTTTCTAATTTACATTCATTAGCTCCGACCAACAGGAAGTCAGCTATTTTGGTTTGAATGTTAATTTTTTGAAAAAACAGGCTATGAATTTTATACTACTACTCCTACAGGGTTTATCCAATTTACACCAAGCTTTTTTAACTTGTTGCGAACACATTGAAGTTGTTTAATTGCAAACGGATTTTGGATATCTCAAACGGTTTGGCCGTGGCGAGGCAACGAATTTATGGCGAGAAAAAGGAAACAGGAAATGTGTTATAACGTCTTAATACATATATTGATCTTTATGAAACTTCACGAGTGCGTTCGTTATAGGAGTCTGATCACATGGATGTGACTATTGTGAGTCAAAGTTATAGCGCCACCAACTGGCAGCAGGAAGTGTATCACTTTTTGAAATGTTTTGAGATCACCCTCTTATTTTTACCTGATTTGCTTCAAACTTCATCAGTGTAATGTCAATACACAGCAGATGTAGACCTATGACAGGATTTTTGATATTTGAAATATTGTTGCCATGGCAACAGGTCAAACTGTTATAATATTCTTGAGTGTTTTTGAGGCTCTTAACATGCTTCAAATTGCATGAAACTCGACACACACATCAATATTGTCAACCAGTAGACATGGACAAAGCCATAGAAATGGGCGTGGTGGAGGGGCTCAGTAGCGCCACCTTTTGACAAAAGTGGGGGGGTTAGTTTTTCCTACAGTCACCAAACTCGGTACACATATTATTCTCATCAAGCCGGACAATTTTCTAATTTACATTCATTAGCTCCGACCAACAGGAAGTCAGCTATTTTGGTTTGAATGTTAATTTTTTGAAAAAACAGGCTATGAATTTTATACTACTACTCCTACAGGGTTTATCCAATTTACACCAAGCTTTTTTTAACTTGTTGCGAACACATTGAAGTTGTTTAATTGCAAACGGATTTTGGATATCTCAAACGGTTTGGCCGTGGCGAGGCAACGAATTTATGGCGAGAAAAGGGAAACAGGAAATGTGTTATAACTTCTGCATACATTGATTGATGTTTATGAAACTTCAGGAGTGTGTTGGTTGTAGTAGTCTGATCACATGGATGTAACTATTGTGAGTCAAAGTTATAGCGCCACCAAATGGCAGCAAGAAGTGTATCACTTTTAAAATGCTTTGAGATCACCCTCTTATTTTTACCTGATTTGCTTCAAACTTCATCAGTGTAATGTCAATACACAGCAGATGTAGACCTATGACAGGATTTTTGATATTTGAAATATTGTTGCCATGGCAATAGGTCAAACTGTAATAATATTCTTGAGTGTTTTTGAGGCTCTTAACATGCTTCAAATTGCATGAAACTCGACACACACATCAATATTGTCAACCAGTAGACATGGACAAAGCCATAGAAATGGGCGTGGTGGAGGGGCTCAGTAGCGCCACCTTTTGACAAAAGTGGGGGTTAGTTTTTCCTACAGTCACCAAACTCCGTACACATATTATTCTCATCAAGCCGGACAATTTTCTAATTTACATTCATTAGCTCCGACCAACAGGAAGTCAGCTATTTTGGTTTGAATGTTAATTTTTTGAAAAAACAGGCTATGAATTTTATACTACTACTCCTACAGGGTTTATCCAATTTACACCAAGCTTTTTTTAACTTGTTGCGAACACATTGAAGTTGTTTAATTGCAAACGGATTTTGGATATCTCAAACGGTTTGGCCGTGGCGAGGCAACGAATTTATGGCGAGAAAAGGGAAACAGGAAATGTGTTATAACTTCTGCATACATTAATTGATTTTGATGAAACTTTGGCTTAGTCTTCGTTGTACAAGGCTGATCACATGGATTTGAGTATTGTGATTCAAAGTCATAGCGCCACCAACTGGAAGCAGAAAATGTGTCACTTTCAGCATACATTGAGATCACCCTCTTATTTTTACCTGATTTGCTTCAAAATTCATCAGAATAATGTTAAAACTTGGCACATGTAATCCTTTGAAAATGGGCAGGGAGGAGGGGCTCTATAGCGGCACCTTGTAGTGCAGTAAATGTGGAGTGAATTTGACATAGTCCTTTGATGTTTAACCGTTTTAAGTGCCTATTGCCCGCTGTGCACAGTTGCCCTGAAGCCACCGGGGTGGCGGTGCCACCGGGCTTGGGCCCGCCATCGCTGCTCGCAGCTATATTTATTATTATTTTTTTTTTTTTTTTTTTTTCGTCTTCCGGGGCTTTTTGGGGGCCTTAACATGCTCAAAAACTCTTGAAAATTGGCACACACATTGGAATCCGCGGCCATTAGGACGCCGGAGAGGCTGGTACCCGGGCGTGGCAGGGGGGCTCGACAGCGCCCCCTTGAAAAAAGTCTGAAAATTTGGTCCATATATTAAACATGCTTGCACGTATTAGTATGAAACTCGGTACACATATAGACCTCATCGGGCCGAACAACTTTCGCGCTCTAAGTTAATCGCCACGCCAACAGGAAGTCAGCTATTAAGGGTTGTTTGAAAAACGCATGCTCTGGAATTTGATATACTCCTCCTAGACGATTAATCCGATCGCCACCAATCTCGGTCAGCATGAAGTCAAGACACTGATGATTAAAAATTGCCAGGGGATTTTTGATATCTCGAACGGTTTGGCCGTGGCGAGGCAACGAATTTATGGCGAGAAAAAGGAAACAGGAAATGTGTTATAACGTCTTAATACATATATTGATCTTTATGAAACTTCACGAGTGTGTTCGTTATAGGAGTCTGATCACATGGATGTGACTATTGTGAGTCAAAGTTATAGCGCCACCAACTGGCAGCAGGAAGTGTATCACTTTTTGAAATGTTTTGAGATCACCCTCTTATTTTTACCTGATTTGCTTCAAACTTCATCAGTGTAATGTCAATACACAGCAGATGTAGACCTATGACAGGATTTTTGATATTTGAAATATTGTTGCCATGGCAACAGGTCAAACTGTAATAATATTCTTGAGTGTTTTTGAGGCTCTTAACATGCTTCAAATTGCATGAAACTCGACACACACATCAATATTGTCAACCAGTAGACATGGACAAAGCCATAGAAATGGGCGTGGTGGAGGGGCTCAGTAGCGCCACCTTTTGACAAAAGAGGGGGGTTAGTTTTTCCTACAGTCACCAAACTCGGTACACATATTATTCTCATCAAGCCGGACAATTTTCTAATTTACATTCATTAGCTCCGACCAACAGGAAGTCAGCTATTTTGGTTTGAATGTTAATTTTTTGAAAAAACAGGCTATGAATTTTATACTACTACTCCTACAGGGTTTATCCAATTTACACCAAGCTTTTTTTAACTTGTTGCTAACACATTGAAGTTGTTAATTGCAAACGGATTTTGGATATCTCAAACGGTTTGGCCGTGGCGAGGCAACGAATTTATGGCAAGAAAAGGGAAACAAAGTGTTATAACTTCTGCATACATTAATTGATTTTGATGAAACTTTGGCTTAGTCTTCGTTGTACAAGGCTGATCACATGGATTTGACTATTGTGATTCAAAGTCATAGCGCCACCAACTGGAAGCAGAAAATGTGTCACTTTCAGCATACATTGAGATCACCCTCTTATTTTTACCTGATTTGCTTCAAAATTCATCAGAATAATGTTAAAACTTGGCACATGTAATCCTTTGAAAATGGGCAGGGAGGAGGGGCTCTATAACGGCACCTTGTAGTGCAGTAAATGTGGAGTGAATTTGACATAGTCCTTTGATGTTTAACCGTTTTAAGTGCCTATTGCCCGCTGTGCACAGTTGCCCTGAAGCCACCAGGGTGGCGGTGCCACCGGGCTTGGGCCCGCCATCGCTGCTCGCAGCTATATTTAGGGCCCAAGCGAAAATTCGCGCAGGGCCCTCTTGTTCTTCTAAGGATTATTATTATTATTATTATTATTTTTTTTTTTTTTTTTTTTTTCGTCTTCCGGGGCTTTTTGGGGGCCTTAACATGCTCAAAAACTCTTGAAAATTGGCACACACATTGGAATCCGCGGCCATTAGGACGCCGGAGAGGCTGGTACCCGGGCGTGGCAGGGGGGCTCGACAGCGCCCCCTTGAAAAAAGTCTGAAAATTTGGTCCATATATTAAACATGATTGCACGTATTAGTATGAAACTCGGTACACATATAGACCTCATCGGGCCGAACAACTTTCGCGCTCTAAGTTAATCGCCACGCCAACAGGAAGTCAGCTATTAAGGGTTGTTTGAAAAACGCATGCTCTGGAATTTGATATACTCCTCCTAGACGATTAATCCGATCGCCACCAAACTCGGTCAGCATGAAGTCAAGACACTGATGATTAAAAATTGCCAGGGGATTTTTGATATCTCGAACGGTTTGGCCGTGGCGAGGCAACGAATTTATGGCGAGAAAAAGGAAACAGGAAATGTGTTATAACGTCTTAATACATATATTGATCTTTATGAAACTTCACGAGTGTGTTCGTTATAGGAGTCTGATCACATGGATGTGACTATTGTGAGTCAAAGTTATAGCGCCACCAACTGGCAGCAGGAAGTGTATCACTTTTTGAAATGTTTTGAGATCACCCTCTTATTTTTACCTGATTTGCTTCAAACTTCATCAGTGTAATGTCAATACACAGCAGATGTAGACCTATGACAGGATTTTTGATATT
Source organism: Chanodichthys erythropterus (assembly GCF_024489055.1). Lineage (NCBI taxonomy): Eukaryota > Metazoa > Chordata > Actinopteri > Cypriniformes > Xenocyprididae > Chanodichthys > Chanodichthys erythropterus. The sequence continues at coordinate 38,620,185 of NC_090241.1, forward strand.
TGAAATATTGTTGCCATGGCAACAGGTCAAACTGTAATAATATTCTTGAGTGTTTTTGAGGCTCTTAACATGCTTCAAATTGCATGAAACTCGACACACACATCAATATTGTCAACCAGTAGACATGGACAAAGCCATAGAAATGGGCGTGGTGGAGGGGCTCAGTAGCGCCACCTTTTGACAAAAGTGGGGGGGTTAGTTTTTCCTACAGTCACCAAACTCGGTACACATATTATTCTCATCAAGCCGGACAATTTTCTAATTTACATTCATTAGCTCCGACCAACAGGAAGTCAGCTATTTTGGTTTGAATGTTAATTTTTTGAAAAAACAGGCTATGAATTTTATACTACTACTCCTACAGGGTTTATCCAATTTACACCAAGCTTTTTTAACTTGTTGCGAACACATTGAAGTTGTTTAATTGCAAACGGATTTTGGATATCTCAAACGGTTTGGCCGTGGCGAGGCAACGAATTTATGGCGAGAAAAGGGAAACAGGAAATGTGTTATAACTTCTGCATACATTGATTGATGTTTATGAAACTTCAGGAGTGTGTTGGTTGTAGTAGTCTGATCACATGGATGTAACTATTGTGAGTCAAAGTTATAGCGCCACCAAATGGCAGCAAGAAGTGTATCACTTTTAAAATGCTTTGAGATCACCCTCTTATTTTTACCTGATTTGCTTCAAACTTCATCAGTGTAATGTCAATACACAGCAGATGTAGACCTATGACAGGATTTTTGATATTTGAAATATTGTTGCCATGGCAACAGGTCAAACTGTAATAATATTCTTGAGTGTTTTTGAGGCTCTTAACATGCTTCAAATTGCATGAAACTCGACACACACATCAATATTGTCAACCAGTAGACATGGACAAAGCCATAGAAATGGGCGTGGTGGAGGGGCTCAGTAGCGCCACCTTTTGACAAAAGTGGGGGGGTTAGTTTTTCCTACAGTCACCAAACTCGGTACACATATTATTCTCATCAAGCCGGACAATTTTCTAATTTACATTCATTAGCTCCGACCAACAGGAAGTCAGCTATTTTGGTTTGAATGTTAATTTTTTGAAAAAACAGGCTATGAATTTTATACTACTACTCCTACAGGGTTTATCCAATTTACACCAAGCTTTTTTTAACTTGTTGCTAACACATTGAAGTTGTTTAATTGCAAACGGATTTTGGATATCTCAAACGGTTTGGCCGTGGCGAGGCAACGAATTTATGGCAAGAAAAGGGAAACAAAGTGTTATAACTTCTGCATACATTAATTGATTTTGATGAAACTTTGGCTTAGTCTTCGTTGTACAAGGCTGATCACATGGATTTGAGTATTGTGATTCAAAGTCATAGCGCCACCAACTGGAAGCAGAAAATGTGTCACTTTCAGCATACATTGAGATCACCCTCTTATTTTTACCTGATTTGCTTCAAAATTCATCAGAATAATGTTAAAACTTGGCACATGTAATCCTTTGAAAATGGGCAGGGAGGAGGGGCTCTATAGCGGCACCTTGTAGTGCAGTAAATGTGGAGTGAATTTGACATAGTCCTTTGATGTTTAACCGTTTTAAGTGCCTATTGCCCGCTGTGCACAGTTGCCCTGAAGCCACCGGGGTGGCGGTGCCACCGGGCTTGGGCCCGCCATCGCTGCTCGCAGCTATATTTATTATTTTTTTTTATTTTTTTTTATTTTTTTTTTTTTCCGTCTTCCGGGGCTTTTTGGGGGCCTTAACATGCTCAAAAACTCTTGAAAATTGGCACACACATTGGAATCCGCGGCCATTAGGACGCCGGAGAGGCTGGTACCCGGGCGTGGCAGGGGGGCTCGACAGCGCCCCCTTGAAAAAAGTCTGAAAATTTGGTCCATATATTAAACATGCTTGCACGTATTAGTATGAAACTCGGTACACATATAGACCTCATCGGGCCGAACAACTTTCGCGCTCTAAGTTAATCGCCACGCCAACAGGAAGTCAGCTATTAAGGGTTGTTTGAAAAACGCATGCTCTGGAATTTGATATACTCCTCCTAGACGATTAATCCGATCGCCACCAAACTCGGTCAGCATGAAGTCAAGACACTGATGATTAAAAATTGCCAGGGGATTTTTGATATCTCGAACGGTTTGGCCGTGGCGAGGCAACGAATTTATGGCGAGAAAAAGGAAACAGGAAATGTGTTATAACGTCTTAATACATATATTGATCTTTATGAAACTTCACGAGTGTGTTCGTTATAGGAGTCTGATCACATGGATGTGACTATTGTGAGTCAAAGTTATAGCGCCACCAACTGGCAGCAGGAAGTGTATCACTTTTTGAAATGTTTTGAGATCACCCTCTTATTTTTACCTGATTTGCTTCAAACTTCATCAGTGTAATGTCAATACACAGCAGATGTAGACCTATGACAGGATTTTTGATATTTGAAATATTGTTGCCATGGCAACAGGTCAAACTGTAATAATATTCTTGAGTGTTTTTGAGGCTCTTAACATGCTTCAAATTGCATGAAACTCGACACACACATCAATATTGTCAACCAGTAGACATGGACAAAGCCATAGAAATGGGCGTGGTGGAGGGGCTCAGTAGCGCCACCTTTTGACAAAAGTGGGGGGGTTAGTTTTTCCTACAGTCACCAAACTCGGTACACATATTATTCTCATCAAGCCGGACAATTTTCTAATTTACATTCATTAGCTCCGACCAACAGGAAGTCAGCTATTTTGGTTTGAATGTTAATTTTTTGAAAAAACAGGCTATGAATTTTATACTACTACTCCTACAGGGTTTATCCAATTTACACCAAGCTTTTTTTAACTTTTTTTTAACACATTGAAGTTGTTTAATTGCAAACGGATTTTGGATATCTCAAACGGTTTGGCCGTGGCGAGGCAACGAATTTATGGCGAGAAAAGGGAAACAGGAAATGTGTTATAACTTCTGCATACATTGATTGATGTTTATGAAACTTCAGGAGTGTGTTGGTTGTAGTAGTCTGATCACATGGATGTAACTATTGTGAGTCAAAGTTATAGCGCCACCAAATGGCAGCAAGAAGTGTATCACTTTTAAAATGCTTTGAGATCACCCTCTTATTTTTACCTGATTTGCTTCAAACTTCATCAGTGTAATGTCAATACACAGCAGATGTAGACCTATGACAGGATTTTTGATATTTGAAATATTGTTGCCATGGCAACAGGTCAAACTGTAATAATATTCTTGAGTGTTTTTGAGGCTCTTAACATGCTTCAAATTGCATGAAACTCGACACACACATCAATATTGTCAACCAGTAGACATGGACAAAGCCATAGAAATGGGCGTGGTGGAGGGGCTCAGTAGCGCCACCTTTTGACAAAAGTGGGGGTTAGTTTGTCCTACAGTCACCAAACTCGGTACACATATTATTCTCATCAAGCCGGACAATTTTCTAATTTACATTCATTAGCTCCGACCAACAGGAAGTCAGCTATTTTGGTTTGAATGTTAATTTTTTGAAAAAACAGGCTATGAATTTTATACTACTACTCCTACAGGGTTTATCCAATTTACACCAAGCTTTTTTTAACTTGTTGCTAACACATTGAAGTTGTTTAATTGCAAACGGATTTTGGATATCTCAAACGGTTTGGCCGTGGCGAGGCAACGAATTTATGGCAAGAAAAGGGAAACAAAGTGTTATAACTTCTGCATACATTAATTGATTTTGATGAAACTTTGGCTTAGTCTTCGTTGTACAAGGCTGATCACATGGATTTGACTATTGTGATTCAAAGTCATAGCGCCACCAACTGGAAGCAGAAAATGTGTCACTTTCAGCATACATTGAGATCACCCTCTTATTTTTACCTGATTTGCTTCAAAATTCATCAGAATAATGTTAAAACTTGGCACATGTAATCCTTTGAAAATGGGCAGGGAGGAGGGGCTCTATAGCGGCACCTTGTAGTGCAGTAAATGTGGAGTGAATTTGACATAGTCCTTTGATGTTTAACCGTTTTAAGTGCCTATTGCCCGCTGTGCACAGTTGCCCTGAAGCCACCGGGGTGGCGGTGCCACCGGGCTTGGGCCCGCCATCGCTGCTCGCAGCTATATTTATTTATTTAATTTTTTTTTATTTTTTTTTTTTTTTTTTCCGTCTTCCGGGGCTTTTTGGGGGCCTTAACATGCTCAAAAACTCTTGAAAATTGGCACACACATTGGAATCCGCGGCCATTAGGACGCCGGAGAGGCTGGTACCCGGGCGTGGCAGGGGGGCTCGACAGCGCCCCCTTGAAAAAAGTCTGAAAATTTGGTCCATATATTAAACATGCTTGCACGTATTAGTATGAAACTCGGTACACATATAGACCTCATCGGGCCGAACAACTTTCGCGCTCTAAGTTAATCGCCATGCCAACAGGAAGTCAGCTATTAAGGGTTGTTTGAAAAACGCATGCTCTGGAATTTGATATACTCCTCCTAGACGATTAATCCGATCGCCACCAAACTCGGTCAGCATGAAGTCAAGACACTGATGATTAAAAATTGCCAGGGGATTTTTGATATCTCGAACGGTTTGGCCGTGGCGAGGCAACGAATTTATGGCGAGAAAAAGGAAACAGGAAATGTGTTATAACGTCTTAATACATATATTGATCTTTATGAAACTTCACGAGTGTGTTCGTTATAGGAGTCTGATCACATGGATGTGACTATTGTGAGTCAAAGTTATAGCGCCACCAACTGGCAGCAGGAAGTGTATCACTTTTTGAAATGTTTTGAGATCACCCTCTTATTTTTACCTGATTTGCTTCAAACTTCATCAGTGTAATGTCAATACACAGCAGATGTAGACCTATGACAGGATTTTTGATATTTGAAATATTGTTGCCATGGCAACAGGTCAAACTGTAATAATATTCTTGAGTGTTTTTGAGGCTCTTAACATGCTTCAAATTGCATGAAACTCGACACACACATCAATATTGTCAACCAGTAGACATGGACAAAGCCATAGAAATGGGCGTGGTGGAGGGGCTCAGTAGCGCCACCTTTTGACAAAAGTGGGGGTTAGTTTTTCCTACAGTCACCAAACTCGGTACACATATTATTCTCATCAAGCCGGACAATTTTCTAATTTACATTCATTAGCTCCGACCAACAGGAAGTCAGCTATTTTGGTTTGAATGTTAATTTTTTGAAAAAACAGGCTATGAATTTTATACTACTACTCCTACAGGGTTTATCCAATTTACACCAAGCTTTTTTTAACTTGTTGCGAACACATTGAAGTTGTTTAATTGCAAACGGATTTTGGATATCTCAAACGGTTTGGCCGTGGCGAGGCAACGAATTTATGGCGAGAAAAGGGAAACAGGAAATGTGTTATAACTTCTGCATACATTGATTGATGTTTATGAAACTTCAGGAGTGTGTTGGTTGTAGTAGTCTGATCACATGGATGTAACTATTGTGAGTCAAAGTTATAGCGCCACCAAATGGCAGCAAGAAGTGTATCACTTTTAAAATGCTTTGAGATCACCCTCTTATTTTTACCTGATTTGCTTCAAACTTCATCAGTGTAATGTCAATACACAGCAGATGTAGACCTATGACAGGATTTTTGATATTTGAAATATTGTTGCCATGCCAACAGGTCAAACTGTAATAATATTCTTGAGTGTTTTTGAGGCTCTTAACATGCTTCAAATTGCATGAAACTCGACACACACATCAATATTGTCAACCAGTAGACATGGACAAAGCCATAGAAATGGGCGTGGTGGAGGGGCTCAGTAGCGCCACCTTTTGACAAAAGTGGGGGGGTTAGTTTTTCCTACAGTCACCAAACTCGGTACATATATTATTCTCATCAAGCCGGACAATTTTCTAATTTACATTCATTAGCTCCGACCAACAGGAAGTCAGCTATTTTGGTTTGAATGTTAATTTTTTGAAAAAACAGGCTATGAATTTTATACTACTACTCCTACAGGGTTTATCCAATTTACACCAAGCTTTTTTTAACTTGTTGCTAACACATTGAAGTTGTTTAATTGCAAACGGATTTTGGATATCTCAAACGGTTTGGCCGTGGCGAGGCAACGAATTTATGGCAAGAAAAGGCAAACAAAGTGTTATAACTTCTGCATACATTAATTGATTTTGATGAAACTTTGGCTTAGTCTTCGTTGTACAAGGCTGATCGCATGGATTTGACTATTGTGATTCAAAGTCATAGCGCCACCAACTGGAAGCAGAAAATGTGTCACTTTCAGCATACATTGAGATCACCCTCTTATTTTTACCTGATTTGCTTCAAAATTCATCAGAATAATGTTAAAACTTGGCACATGTAATCCTTTGAAAATGGGCAGGGAGGAGGGGCTCTATAACGGCACCTTGTAGTGCAGTAAATGTGGAGTGAATTTGACATAGTCCTTTGATGTTTAACCGTTTTAAGTGCCTATTGCCCGCTGTGCACAGTTGCCCTGAAGCCACCGGGGTGGCGGTGCCACCGGGCTTGGGCCCGCCATCGCTGCTCGCAGCTATATTTATTATTTTTTTTATTTTATTTTTTTTTTTTTCCGTCTTCCGGGGCTTTTTGGGGGCCTTAACATGCTCAAAAACTCTTGAAAATTGGCACACACATTGGAATCCGCGGCCATTAGGACGCCGGAGAGGCTGGTACCCGGGTGTGGCAGGGGGGCTCGACAGCGCCCCCTTGAAAAAAGTCTGAAAATATGGTCCATATATTAAACATGCTTGCACGTATTAGTATGAAACTCGGTACACATATAGACCTCATCGGGCCGAACAACTTTCGCGCTCTAAGTTAATCGCCACGCCAACAGGAAGTCAGCTATTAAGGGTTGTTTGAAAAACGCATGCTCTGGAATTTGATATACTCCTCCTAGACGATTAATCCGATCGCCACCAAACTCGGTCAGCATGAAGTCAAGACACTGATGATTAAAAATTGCCAGGGGATTTTTGATATCTCGAACGGTTTGGCCGTGGCGAGGCAACGAATTTATGGCGAGAAAAAGGAAACAGGAAATGTGTTATAACGTCTTAATACATATATTGATCTTTATGAAACTTCACGAGTGTGTTCGTTATAGGAGTCTGATCACATGGATGTGACTATTGTGAGTCAAAGTTATAGCGCCACCAACTGGAAGCAGGAAGTGTATCACTTTTTGAAATGTTTTGAGATCACCCTCTTATTTTTACCTGATTTGCTTCAAACTTCATCAGTGTAATGTCAATACACAGCAGATGTAGACCTATGACAGGATTTTTGATATTTGAAATATTGTTGCCATGGCAACAGGTCAAACTGTAATAATATTCTTGAGTGTTTTTGAGGCTCTTAACATGCTTCAAATTGCATGAAACTCGACACACACATCAATATTGTCAACCAGTAGACATGGACAAAGACATAGAAATGGGCGTGGTGGAGGGGCTCAGTAGCGCCACCTTTTGACAAAAGTGGGTGTTTTAGTTGTTCCTACAGTCACCAAACTCGGTACACATATTATTCTCATCAAGCCGGACAATTTTCTAATTTACATTCATTAGCTCCGACCAACAGGAAGTCAGCTATTTTGGTTTGAATGTTAATTTTTGAAAAAACAGGCTATGAATTTTATACTACTACTCCTACAGGGTTTATCCTATTTACTCCAATCTTTTTTTACCTTGTTTCGATCACATTGAAGTTGTTTAATTGCAAACGGATTTTGGATATCTCAAACGGTTTGGCCGTGGCGAGGCAACGAATTTATGGCGAGAAAAGGGAAACAGGAAATGTGTTATAACTTCTGCATACATTGATTGATGTTTATGAAACTTCAGGAGTGTGTTGGTTGTAGTAGTCTGATCACATGGATGTAACTATTGTGAGTCAAAGTTATAGCGCCACCAAATGGCAGCAAGAAGTGTATCACTTTTAAAATGCTTTGAGATCACCCTCTTATTTTTACCTGATTTGCTTCAAACTTCATCAGTGTAATGTCAATACACAGCAGATGTAGACCTATGACAGGATTTTTGATATTTGAAATATTGTTGCCATGGCAACAGGTCAAACTGTAATAATATTCTTGAGTGTTTTTGAGGCTCTTAACATGCTTCAAATTGCATGAAACTCGACACACACATCAATATTGTCAACCAGTAGACATGGACAAAGCCATAGAAATGGGCGTGGTGGAGGGGCTCAGTAGCGCCACCTTTTGACAAAAGTGGGGGTTAGTTTTTCCTACAGTCACCAAACTCGGTACACATATTATTCTCATCAAGCCGGACAATTTTCTAATTTACATTCATTAGCTCCGACCAACAGGAAGTCAGCTATTTTGGTTTGAATGTTAATTTTTTGAAAAACAGGCTATGAATTTTATACTACTACTCCTACAGGGTTTATCCCATTTACACCAAGCTTTTTTTAACTTGTTGCTAACACATTGAAGTTGTTTAATTGCAAACGGATTTTGGATATCTCAAACGGTTTGGCCGTGGCGAGGCAACGAATTTATGGCAAGAAAAGGGAAACAAAGTGTTATAACTTCTGCATACATTAATTGATTTTGATGAAACTTTGGCTTAGTCTTCGTTGTACAAGGCTGATCACATGGATTTGACTATTGTGATTCAAAGTCATAGCGCCACCAACTGGAAGCAGAAAATGTGTCACTTTCAGCATACATTGAGATCACCCTCTTATTTTTACCTGATTTGCTTCAAAATTCATCAGAATAATGTTAAAACTTGGCACATGTAATCCTTTGAAAATGGGCAGGGAGGAGGGGCTCTATAGCGGCACCTTGTAGTGCAGTAAATGTGGAGTGAATTTGACATAGTCCTTTGATGTTTAACCGTTTTAAATGCCTATTGCCCGCTGTGCACAGTTGCCCTGAAGCCACCGGGGTGGCGGTGCCACCGGGCTTGGGCCCGCCATCGCTGCTCGCAGCTATATTTATTATTATTATTTTTTTTTTTTTTTTTTTTTTTTTTTTCCGTCTTCCGGGGCTTTTTGGGGGCCTTAACATGCTCAAAAACTCTTGAAAATTGGCACACACATTGGAATCCGCGGCCATTAGGACGCCGGAGAGGCTGGTACCCGGGCGTGGCAGGGGGGCTCGACAGCGCCCCCTTGAAAAAAGTCTGAAAATTTGGTCCATATATTAAACATGCTTGCACGTATTAGTATGAAACTCGGTACACATATAGACCTCATCGGGCCGAACAACTTTCGCGCTCTAAGTTAATCGCCACGCCAACAGGAAGTCAGCTATTAAGGGTTGTTTGAAAAACGCATGCTCTGGAATTTGATATACTCCTCCTAGACGATTAATCCGATCGCCACCAAACTCGGTCAGCATGAAGTCAAGACACTGATGATTAAAAATTGCCAGGGGATTTTTGATATCTCGAACGGTTTGGCCGTGGCGAGGCAACAAATTTATGGCGAGAAAAAGGAAACAGGAAATGTGTTATAACGTCTTAATACATATATTGATCTTTATGAAACTTCACGAGTGCGTTCGTTATAGGAGTCTGATCACATGGATGTGACTATTGTGAGTCAAAGTTATAGCGCCACCAACTGGCAGCAGGAAGTGTATCACTTTTTGAAATGTTTTGAGATCACCCTCTTATTTTTACCTGATTTGCTTCAAACTTCATCAGTGTAATGTCAATACACAGCAGATGTAGACCTATGACAGGATTTTTGATATTTGAAATATTGTTGCCATGGCAACAGGTCAAACTGTAATAATATTCTTGAGTGTTTTTGAGGCTCTTAACATGCTTCAAATTGCATGAAACTCGACACACACATCAATATTGTCAACCAGTAGACATGGACAAAGCCATAGAAATGGGCGTGGTGGAGGGGCTCAGTAGCGCCACCTTTTGACAAAAGTGGGGGTTAGTTTTTCCTACAGTCACCAAACTCGGTACACATATTATTCTCATCAAGCCGGACAATTTTCTAATTTACATTCATTAGCTCCGACCAACAGGAAGTCAGCTATTTTGGTTTGAATGTTAATTTTTTGAAAAAACAGGCTATGAATTTTATACTACTACTCCTACAGGGTTTATCCAATTTACACCAAGCTTTTTTAACTTGTTGCTAACACATTGAAGTTGTTTAATTGCAAACGGATTTTGGATATCTCAAACGGTTTGGCCGTGGCGAGGCAACGAATTTATGGCAAGAAAAGGGAAACAAAGTGTTATAACTTCTGCATAAATTAATTGATTTTGATGAAACTTTGGCTTAGTCTTCGTTGTACAAGGCTGATCACATGGATTTGACTATTGTGATTCAAAGTCATAGCGCCACCAACTGGAAGCAGAAAATGTGTCACTTTCAGCATACATTGAGATCACCCTCTTATTTTTACCTGATTTGCTTCAAAATTCATCAGAATAATGTTAAAACTTGGCACATGTAATCCTTTGAAAATGGGCAGGGAGGAAGGGGTCTATAGCGGCACCTTGTAGTGCAGTAAATGTGGAGTGAATTTGACATAGTCCTTTGATGTTTAACCGTTTTAAGTGCCTATTGCCCGCTGTGCACAGTTGCCCTGAAGCCACCGGGGTGGCGGTGCCACCGGGCTTGGGCCCGCCATCGCTGCTCGCAGCTATATTTATTAGGGCCCAAGCGAAAATTCGCGCAGGGCCCTCTTGTTCTTCTAAGGATTATTATTATTATTATTTTTTTTTTTTTTTTTTTTTTTTTTCCGTCTTCCGGGGCTTTTTGGGGGCCTTAACATGCTCAAAAACTCTTGAAAATTGGCACACACATTGGAATCCGCGGCCATTAGGACGCCGGAGAGGCTGGTACCCGGGCGTGGCAGGGGGGCTCGACAGCGCCCCCTTGAAAAAAGTCTGAAAATTTGGTCCATATATTAAACATGCTTGCACGTATTAGTATGAAACTCGGTACACATATAGACCTCATCGGGCCGAACAACTTTCGCGCTCTAAGTTAATCGCCACGCCAACAGGAAGTCAGCTATTAAGGGTTGTTTGAAAAACGCATGCTCTGGAATTTGATATACTCCTCCTAGACGATTAATCCGATCGCCACCAAACTCGGTCAGCATGAAGTCAAGACACTGATGATTAAAAATTGCCAGGGGATTTTTGATATCTCGAACGGTTTGGCCGTGGCGAGGCAACGAATTTATGGCGAGAAAAAGGAAACAGGAAATGTGTTATAACGTCTTAATACATATATTGATCTTTATGAAACTTCACGAGTGTGTTCGTTATAGGAGTCTGATCACATGGATGTGACTATTGTGAGTCAAAGTTATAGCGCCACCAACTGGCAGCAGGAAGTGTATCACTTTTTGAAATGTTTTGAGATCACCCTCTTATTTTTACCTGATTTGCTTCAAACTTCATCAGTGTAATGTCAATACACAGCAGATGTAGACCTATGACAGGATTTTTGATATTTGAAATATTGTTGCCATGGCAACAGGTCAAACTGTAATAATATTCTTGAGTGTTTTTGAGGCTCTTAACATGCTTCAAATTGCATGAAACTCGACACACACATCAATATTGTCAACCAGTTGACATGGACAAAGCCATAGAAATGGGCGTGGTGGAGGGGCTCAGTAGCGCCACCTTTTGACAAAAGTGGGGGTTAGTTTTTCCTACAGTCACCAAACTCGGTACACATATTATTCTCATCAAGCCGGACAATTTTCTAATTTACATTCATTAGCTCCGACCAACAGGAAGTCAGCTATTTTGGTTTGAATGTTAATTTTTTGAAAAAACAGGCTATGAATTTTATACTACTACTCCTACAGGGTTTATCCAATTTACACCAAGCTTTTTTTAACTTGTTGCGAACACATTGAAGTTGTTTAATTGCAAACGGATTTTGGATATCTCAAACGGTTTGGCCGTGGCGAGGCAACGAATTTATGGCGAGAAAAGGGAAACAGGAAATGTGTTATAACTTCTGCATACATTGATTGATGTTTATGAAACTTCAGGAGTGTGTTGGTTGTAGTAGTCTGATCACATGGATGTAACTATTGTGAGTCAAAGTTATAGCGCCACCAAATGGCAGCAAGAAGTGTATCACTTTTAAAATGCTTTGAGATCACCCTCTTATTTTTACCTGATTTGCTTCAAACTTCATCAGTGTAATGTCAATACACAGCAGATGTAGACCTATGACAGGATTTTTGATATTTGAAATATTGTTGCCATGGCAACAGGTCAAACTGTAATAATATTCTTGAGTGTTTTTGAGGCTCTTAACATGCTTCAAATTGCATGAAACTCGACACACACATCAATATTGTCAACCAGTAGACATGGACAAAGCCATAGAAATGGGCGTGGTGGAGGGGCTCAGTAGCGCCACCTTTTGACAAAAGTGGGGGTTAGTTTTTCCTACAGTCACCAAACTCGGTACACATATTATTCTCATCAAGCCGGACAATTTTCTAATTTACATTCATTAGCTCCGACCAACAGGAAGTCAGCTATTTTGGTTTGAATGTTAATTTTTTGAAAAAACAGGCTATGAATTTTATACTACTACTCCTACAGGGTTTATCCAATTTACACCAAGCTTTTTTTAACTTGTTGCTAACACATTGAAGTTGTTTAATTGCAAACGGATTTTGGATATCTCAAACGGTTTGGCCGTGGCGAGGCAACGAATTTATGGCAAGAAAAGGGAAACAAAGTGTTATAACTTCTGCATACATTAATTGATTTTGATGAAACTTTGGCTTAGTCTTCGTTGTACAAGGCTGATCACATGGATTTGAGTATTGTGATTCAAAGTCATAGCGCCACCAACTGGAAGCAGAAAATGTGTCACTTTCAGCATACATTGAGATCACCCTCTTATTTTTACCTGATTTGCTTCAAAATTCATCAGAATAATGTTAAAACTTGGCACATGTAATCCTTTGAACATGGGCAGGGAGGAGGGGCTCTATAGCGGCACCTTGTAGTGCAGTAAATGTGGAGTGAATTTGACATAGTCCTTTGATGTTTAACCGTTTTAAGTGCCTATTGCCCGCTGTGCACAGTTGCCCTGAAGCCACCGGGGTGGCGGTGCCACCGGGCTTGGGCCCGCCATCGCTGCTCGCAGCTATATTTATTATTATTATTATTATTTTTTTTTTTTTTTCCGTCTTCCGGGGCTTTTTGGGGGCCTTAACATGCTCAAAAACTCTTGAAAATTGGCACACACATTGGAATCCGCGGCCATTAGGACGCCGGAGAGGCTGGTACCCGGGCGTGGCAGGGGGGCTCGACAGCGCCCCCTTGAAAAAAGTCTGAAAATTTGGTCCATATATTAAACATGCTTGCACGTATTAGTATGAAACTCGGTACACATATAGACCTCATCGGGCCGAACAACTTTCGCGCTCTAAGTTAATCGCCACGCCAACAGGAAGTCAGCTATTAAGGGTTGTTTGAAAAACGCATGCTCTGGAATTTGATATACTCCTCCTAGACGATTAATCCGATCGCCACCAAACTCGGTCAGCATGAAGTCAAGACACTGATGATTAAAAATTGCCAGGGGATTTTTGATATCTCGAACGGTTTGGCCGTGGCGAGGCAACGAATTTATGGCGAGAAAAAGGAAACAGGAAATGTGTTATAACGTCTTAATACATATATTGATCTTTATGAAACTTCACGAGTGTGTTCGTTATAGGAGTCTGATCACATGGATGTGACTATTGTGAGTCAAAGTTATAGCGCCACCAACTGGCAGCAGGAAGTGTATCACTTTTTGAAATGTTTTGAGATCACCCTCTTATTTTTACCTGATTTGCTTCAAACTTCATCAGTGTAATGTCAATACACAGCAGATGTAGACCTATGACAGGATTTTTGATATTTGAAATATTGTTGCCATGGCAACAGGTCAAACTGTAATAATATTCTTGAGTGTTTTTGAGGCTCTTAACATGCTTCAAATTGCATGAAACTCGACACACACATCAATATTGTCAACCAGTAGACATGGACAAAGCCATAGAAATGGGCGTGGTGGAGGGGCTCAGTAGCGCCACCTTTTGACAAAAGTGGGGGTTAGTTTTTCCTACAGTCACCAAACTCGGTACACATATTATTCTCATCAAGCCGGACAATTTTCTAATTTACATTCATTAGCTCCGACCAACAGGAAGTCAGCTATTTTGGTTTGAATGTTAATTTTTTGAAAAAACAGGCTATGAATTTTATACTACTACTCCTACAGGGTTTATCCAATTTACACCAAGCTTTTTTAACTTGTTGCGAACACATTGAAGTTGTTTAATTGCAAACGGATTTTGGATATCTCAAACGGCTTGGCCGTGGCGAGGCAACGAATTTATGGCGAGAAAAGGGAAACAGGAAATGTGTTATAACTTCTGCATACATTGATTGATGTTTATGAAACTTCAGGAGTGTGTTGGTTGTAGTAGTCTGATCACATGGATGTAACTATTGTGAGTCAAAGTTATAGCGCCACCAAATGGCAGCAAGAAGTGTATCACTTTTAAAATGCTTTGAGATCACCCTCTTATTTTTACCTGATTTGCTTCAAACTTCATCAGTGTAATGTCAATACACAGCAGATGTAGACCTATGACAGGATTTTTGATATTTGAAATATTGTTGCCATGGCAACAGGTCAAACTGTAATAATATTCTTGAGTGTTTTTGAGGCTCTTAACATGCTTCAAATTGCATGAAACTCGACACACACATCAATATTGTCAACCAGTAGACATGGACAAAGCCATAGAAATGGGCGTGGTGGAGGGGCTCAGTAGCGCCACCTTTTGACAAAAGTGGTGGTTAGTTTTTCCTACAGTCACCAAACTCGGTACACATATTATTCTCATCAAGCCGGACAATTTTCTAATTTACATTCATTAGCTCCGACCAACAGGAAGTCAGCTATTTTGGTTTGAATGTTAATTTTTTGAAAAAACAGGCTATGAATTTTATACTACTACTCCTACATGGTTTATCCAATTTACACCAAGCTTTTTTTAACTTGTTGCTAACACATTGAAGTTGTTTAATTGCAAACGGATTTTGGATATCTCAAACGGTTTGGCCGTGGCGAGGCAACGAATTTATGGCAAGAAAAGGGAAACAAAGTGTTATAACTTCTGCATACATTAATTGATTTTGATGAAACTTTGGCTTAGTCTTCGTTGTACAAGGCTGATCACATCGATTTGACTATTGTGATTCAAAGTCATAGCGCCACCAACTGGAAGCAGAAAATGTGTCACTTTCAGCATACATTGAGATCACCCTCTTATTTTTACCTGATTTGCTTCAAAATTCATCAGAATAATGTTAAAACTTGGCACATGTAATCCTTTGAAAATGGGCAGGGAGGAGGGGCTCTATAACGGCACCTTGTAGTGCAGTAAATGTGGAGTGAATTTGACATAGTCCTTTGATGTTTAACCGTTTTAAGTGCCTATTGCCCGCTGTGCACAGTTGCCCTGAAGCCACCGGGGTGGCGGTGCCACCGGGCTTGGGCCCGCCATCGCTGCTCGCAGCTATATTTATTATTTTTTTTTATTTTTTTTTATTTATTTTTTTTTTCCGTCTTCCGGGGCTTTTTGGGGGCCTTAACATGCTCAAAAACTCTTGAAAATTGGCACACACATTGGAATCCGCGGCCATTAGGACGGCGGAGAGGCTGGTACCCGGGCGTGGCAGGGGGGCTCGACAGCGCCCCCTTGAAAAAAGTCTGAAAATTTGGTCCATATATTAAACATGCTTGCACGTATTAGTATGAAACTCGGTACACATATAGACCTCATCGGGCCGAACAACTTTCGCGCTCTAAGTTAATCGCCACGCCAACAGGAAGTCAGCTATTAAGGGTTGTTTGAAAAACGCATGCTCTGGAATTTGATATACTCCTCCTAGACGATTAATCCGATCGCCACCAAACTCGGTCAGCATGAAGTCAAGACACTGATGATTAAAAATTGCCAGGGGATTTTTGATATCTCGAACGGTTTGGCCGTGGCGAGGCAACGAATTTATGGCGAGAAAAAGGAAACAGGAAATGTGTTATAACGTCTTAATACATATATTGATCTTTATGAAACTTCACGAGTGTGTTCGTTATAGGAGTCTGATCACATGGATGTGACTATTGTGAGTCAAAGTTATAGCGCCACCAACTGGCAGCAGGAAGTGTATCACTTTTTGAAATGTTTTGAGATCACCCTCTTATTTTTACCTGATTTGCTTCAAACTTCATCAGTGTAATGTCAATACACAGCAGATGTAGACCTATGACAGGATTTTTTGATATTTGAAATATTGTTGCCATGGCAACAGGTCAAACTGTAATAATATTCTTGAGTGTTTTTGAGGCTCTTAACATGCTTCAAATTGCATGAAACTCGACACACACATCAATATTGTCAACCAGTAGACATGGACAAAGCCATAGAAATGGGCGTGGTGGAGGGGCTCAGTAGCGCCACCTTTTGACAAAAGTGGGGGGGTTAGTTTTTCCTACAGTCACCAAACTCGGTACACATATTATTCTCATCAAGCCGGACAATTTTCTAATTTACATTCATTAACTCCGACCAACAGGAAGTCAGCTATTTTGGTTTGAATGTTAATTTTTTGAAAAAACAGGCTATGAATTTTATACTACTACTCCTACAGGGTTTATCCAAATTACACCAAGCTTTTTTTAACTTGTTGCGAACACATTGAAGTTGTTTAATTGCAAACGGATTTTGGATATCTCAAACGGTTTGGCCGTGGCGAGGTAACGAATTTATGGCGAGAAAAGGGAAACAGGAAATGTGTTATAACTTCTGCATACATTGATTGATGTTTATGAAACTTCAGGAGTGTGTTGGTTGTAGTAGTCTGATCACATGGATGTAACTATTATGAGTCAAAGTTATAGCGCCACCAAATGGCAGCAAGAAGTGTATCACTTTTAAAATGCTTTGAGATCACCCTCTTATTTTTACCTGATTTGCTTCAAACTTCATCAGTGTAATGTCAATACACAGCAGATGTAGACCTATGACAGGATTTTTGATATTTGAAATATTGTTGCCATGGCAACAGGTCAAACTGTAATAATATTCTTGAGTGTTTTTGAGGCTCTTAACATGCTTCAAATTGCATGAAACTCGACACACACATCAATATTGTCAACCAGTAGACATGGACAAAGCCATAGAAATGGGCGTGGTGGAGGGGCTCAGTAGCGCCACCTTTTGACAAAAGTGGGGGGGGTTAGTTTTTCCTACAGTCACCAAACTCGGTACACATATTATTCTCATCAAGCCGGACAATTTTCTAATTTACATTCATTAGCTCTGACCAACAGGAAGTCAGCTATTTTGGTTTGAATGTTAATTTTTTGAAAAAACAGGCTATGAATTTTATACTACTACTCCTACAGGGTTTATCCAATTTACACCAAGCTTTTTTTAACTTGTTGCGAACACATTGAAGTTGTTTAATTGCAAACGGATTTTGGATATCTCAAACGGTTTGGCCGTGGCGAGGCAACGAATTTATGGCAAGAAAAGGGAAACAAAGTGTTATAACTTCTGCATACATTAATTGATTTTGATGAAACTTTGGCTTAGTCTTCGTTGTACAAGCCTGATCACATGGATTTGACTATTGTGATTCAAAGTCATAGCGCCACCAACTGGAAGCAGAAAATGTGTCACTTTCAGCATACATTGAGATCACCCTCTTATTTTTACCTGATTTGCTTCAAAATTCATCAGAATAATGTTAAAACTTGGCACATGTAATCCTTTGAAAATGGGCAGGGAGGAGGGGCTATATAGCGGCACCTTGTAGTGCAGTAAATGTGGAGTGAATTTGACATAGTCCTTTGATGTTTAACCGTTTTAAGTGCCTATTGCCCGCTGTGCACAGTTGCCCTGAAGCCACCGGGGTGGCGGTGCCACCGGGCTTGGGCCCGCCATCGCTGCTCGCAGCTATATTTTTTTTTTTTTTTTTTTTCCGTCTTCCGGGGCTTTTTGGGGGCCTTAACATGCTCAAAAACTCTTGAAAATTGGCACACACATTGGAATCCGCGGCCATTAGGACGGCGGAGAGGCTGGTACCCGGGCGTGGCAGGGGGGCTCGACAGCGCCCCCTTGAAAAAAGTCTGAAAATTTGGTCCATATATTAAACATGCTTGCACGTATTAGTATGAAACTCGGTACACATATAGACCTCATCGGGCCGAACAACTTTCGCGCTCTAAGTTAATCGCCACGCCAACAGGAAGTCAGCTATTAAGGGTTGTTTGAAAAACGCATGCTCTGGAATTTGATATACTCCTCCTAGACGATTAATCCGATCGCCACCAAACTCGGTCAGCATGAAGTCAAGACACTGATGATTAAAAATTGCCAGGGGATTTTTGATATCTCGAACGGTTTGGCCGTGGCGAGGCAACGAATTTATGGCGAGAAAAAGGAAACAGGAAATGTGTTATAACGTCTTAATACATATATTGATCTTTATGAAACTTCACGAGTGTGTTGGTTGTAGTAGTCTGATCACATGGATGTAACTATTGTGAGTCAAAGTTATAGCGCCACCAAATGGCAGCAAGAAGTGTATCACTTTTAAAATGCTTTGAGATCACCCTCTTATTTTTACCTGATTTGCTTCAAACTTCATCAGTGTAATGTCAATACACAGCAGATGTAGACCTATGACAGGATTTTTGATATTTGAAATATTGTTGCCATGGCAACAGGTCAAACTGTAATAATATTCTTGAGTGTTTTTGAGGCTCTTAACATGCTTCAAATTGCATGAAACTCGACACACACATCAATATTGTCAACCAGTAGACATGGACAAAGCCATAGAAATGGGCGTGGTGGAGGGGCTCAGTAGCGCCACCTTTTGACAAAAGTGGGGGTTAGTTTTTCCTACAGTCACCAAACTCGGTACACATATTATTCTCATCAAGCCGGACAATTTTCTAATTTACATTCATTAGCTCCGACCAACAGGAAGTCAGCTATTTTGGTTTGAATGTTAATTTTTTGAAAAAACAGGCTATGAATTTTATACTACTACTCCTACAGGGTTTATCCAATTTACACCAAGCTTTTTTTAACTTGTTGCTAACACATTGAAGTTGTTTAATTGCAAACGGATTTTGGATATCTCAAACGGTTTGGCCGTGGCGAGGCAACGAATTTATGGCAAGAAAAGGGAAACAAAGCGTTATAACTTCTGCATACATTAATTGATTTTGATGAAACTTTGGCTTAGTCTTCGTTGTACAAGGCTGATCACATGGATTTGACTATTGTGATTCAGTCATAGCGCCACCAACTGGAAGCAGAAAATGTGTCACTTTCAGCATACATTGAGATCACCCTCTTATTTTTACCTGATTTGCTTCAAAATTCATCAGAATAATGTTAAAACTTGGCACATGTAATCCTTTGAAAATGGGCAGGGAGGAGGGGCTCTATAGCGGCACCTTGTAGTGCAGTAAATGTGGAGTGAATTTGACATAGTCCTTTGATGTTTAACCGTTTTAAGTGCCTATTGCCCGCTGTGCACAGTTGCCCTGAAGCCACCGGGGTGGCGGTGCCACCGGGCTTGGGCCCGCCATCGCTGCTCGCAGCTATATTTAGGGCCCAAGCGAAAATTCGCGCAGGGCCCTCTTGTTCTTCTAAGGATTATTAGGGCCCAAGCGAAAATTCGCGCAGGGCCCTCTTGTTCTTCTAAGGATTATTATTATTATTTTTTTTTTTCCGTCTTCCGGGGCTTTTTGGGGGCCTTAACATGCTCAAAAACTCTTGAAAATTGGCACACACATTGGAATCCGCGGCCATTAGGACGCCGGAGAGGCTGGTACCCGGGCGTGGCAGGGGGGCTCGACAGCGCCCCCTTGAAAAAAGTCTGAAAATTTGGTCCATATATTAAACATGCTTGCACGTATTAGTATGAAACTCGGTACACATATAGACCTCATCGGGCCGAACAACTTTCGCGCTCTAAGTTAATCGCCACGCCAACAGGAAGTCAGCTATTAAGGGTTGTTTGAAAAACGCATGCTCTGGAATTTGATATACTCCTCCTAGACGATTAATCCGATCGCCACCAAACTCGGTCAGCATGAAGTCAAGACACTGATGATTAAAAATTGCAAGGGGATTTTCGATATCTCGAACGGTTTGGCCGTGGCGAGGCAACGAATTTATGGCGAGAAAAAGGAAACAGGAAATGTGTTATAACGTCTTAATACATATATTGATCTTTATGAAACTTCACGAGTGTGTTCGTTATAGGAGTCTGATCACATGGATGTGACTATTGTGAGTCAAAGTTATAGCGCCACCAACTGGCAGCAGGAAGTGTATCACTTTTTGAAATGTTTTGAGATCACCCTCTTATTTTTACCTGATTTGCTTCAAACTTCATCAGTGTAATGTCAATACACAGCAGATGTAGACCTATGACAGGATTTTTGATATTTGAAATATTGTTGCCATGGCAACAGGTCAAACTGTAATAATATTCTTGAGTGTTTTTGAGGCTCTTAACATGCTTCAAATTGCATGAAACTCGACACACACATCAATATTGTCAACCAGTAGACATGGACAAAGCCATAGAAATGGGCATGGTGGAGGGGCTCAGTAGCGCCACCTTTTGACAAAAGTGGGGGTTAGTTTTTCCTACAGTCACCAAACTCGGTACACATATTATTCTCATCAAGCCGGACAATTTTCTAATTTACATTCATTAGCTCCGACCAACAGGAAGTCAGCTATTTTGGTTTGAATGTTAATTTTTTGAAAAAACAGGCTATGAATTTTATACTACTACTCCTACAGGGTTTATCCAATTTACACCAAGCTTTTTTTAACTTGTTGCGAACACATTGAAGTTGTTTAATTGCAAACGGATTTTGGATATCTGAAACGGTTTGGCCGTGGCGAGGCAACGAATTTATGGTGAGAAAAGGGAAACAGGAAATGTGTTATAACTTCTGCATACATTGATTGATGTTTATGAAACTTCAGGAGTGTGTTGGTTGTAGTAGTCTGATCACATGGATGTAACTATTATGAGTCAAAGTTATAGCGCCACCAAATGGCAGCAAGAAGTGTATCACTTTTAAAATGCTTTGAGATCACCCTCTTATTTTTACCTGATTTGCTTCAAACTTCATCAGTGTAATGTCAATACACAGCAGATGTAGACCTATGACAGGATTTTTGATATTTGAAATATTGTTGCCATGGCAACAGGTCAAACTGTAATAATATTCTTGAGTGTTTTTGAGGCTCTTAACATGCTTCAAATTGCATGAAACTCGACACACACATCAATATTGTCAACCAGTAGACATGGACAAAGCCATAGAAATGGGCGTGGTGGAGGGGCTCAGTAGCGCCACCTTTTGACAAAAGTGGGGGGGGTTAGTTTTTCCTACAGTCACCAAACTCGGAACACATATTATTCTCATCAAGCCGGACAATTTTCTAATTTACATTCATTAGCTCCGACCAACAGGAAGTCAGCTATTTTGGTTTGAATGTTAATTTTTTGAAAAAACAGGCTATGAATTTTATACTACTACTCCTACAGGGTTTATCCAATTTACACCAAGCTTTTTTTAACTTGTTGCTAACACATTGAAGTTGTTTAATTGCAAACGGATTTTGGATATCTCAAACGGTTTGGCCGTGGCGAGGCAACGAATTTATGGCAAGAAAAGGGAAACAAAGTGTTATAACTTCTGCATACATTAATTGATTTTGATGAAACTTTGGCTTAGTCTTCGTTGTACAAGGCTGATCACATGGATTTGACTATTGTGATTCAAAGTCATAGCGCCACCAACTGGAAGCAGAAAATGTGTCACTTTCAGCATACATTGAGATCACCCTCTTATTTTTACCTGATTTGCTTCAAAATTCATCAGAATAATGTTAAAACTTGGCACATGTAATCCTTTGAAAATGGGCAGGGAGGAGGGGCTCTATAACGGCACCTTGTAGTGCAGTAAATGTGGAGTGAATTTGACATAGTCCTTTGATGTTTAACCGTTTTAAGTGCCTATTGCCCGCTGTGCACAGTTGCCCTGAAGCCACCGGGGTGGCGGTGCCACCGGGCTTGGGCCCGCCATCGCTGCTCGCAGCTATATTTATTATTTTATTTTTTATTTTTTTCCGTCTTCCGGGGCTTTTTGGGGGCCTTAACATGCTCAAAAACTCTTGAAAATTGGCACACACATTGGAATCCGCGGCCATTAGGACGCCGCAGAGGCTGGTATCCGGGCGTGGCAGGGGGGCTCGACAGCGCCCCCTTGAAAAAAAGTCTGAAAATTTGGTCCATATATTAAACACGCTTGCACGTATTAGTATGAAACTCGGTACACATATAGACCTCATCGGGCCGAACAACTTTCGTACTCTAAGTTAAATGCCACGTCAACAGGAAGTCAGCTATTAAGGGTTGTTTGAAAAACGCATGCTCTGGAATTTGATATACTCCTCCTAGACGATTAATCCGATCGCCACCAAACTCGGTCAGCATGAAGTCAAGACACTGATGATTAAAAATTGCCAGGGGATTTTTCATATCTCGAACGGTTTGGCCGTGGCGAGGTAACGAATTTATGGCGAGAAAAAGGAAACAGGAAATGTGTTATAACGTCTGCATACATATATTGATCTTTATGAAACTTCACGAGTGTGTTGGTTGTAGTACTCTGATCACATGGATGTGACTATTGTGTGTAAGTTATAGCGCCACCAACTGGCAGCAGGAAGTGTATCACTTTTTGAAATGCTTTGAGATCACCCTCTTATTTTTACCTGATTTGCTTCAAACTTCATCAGTGTAATGTCAATACACAGCCGATGCAGACCTATGACAGGATTTTTGATATTTGAAATATTGTTGCCATGGCGACAGGTCAAACTGTAATAATATTCTTGAGTGTTTTTGAGGCTCTTAACATGCTTCAAATTGCATGAAACTCAACACACACATCTATATTGTCAACCAGTAGACATGGACAAAGCCATAGAAATGGGCGTGGTGGAGGGGCTCAGTAGCGCCACCTTTTGACAAAAGTGGGGGGGTTAGTTTTTCCTACAGTCACCAAACTCGGTACACATATTGATCTCATCCAGCCGGACAAGTTTCTAATTTACATTCATTAGCTCCGACCAACAGGAAGTCGGCTATTTTTGTTTGAATGTTAATTTTTTGAAAAAACAGGCTATGAATTTTATACTACTACTCCTACAGGGTTTATCCAATTTACACCAAGCTTTTTTTAACTTGTTGCTAACACATTGAAGTTGTTTAATTGCAAACGGATTTTGGATATCTCAAACGGTTTGGCCGTGGCGAGGCAACAAATTTATGGCGAGAAAAGGGAAACAGGAAATGTGTTATAACTTCTGCATACATTGATTGATGTTTATGAAACTTCACGAGTGTGTTGGTTGTAGTAGTCTGATCACATGGATGTAACTATTGTGAGTCAAAGTTATAGCACCCCCAACTGGCAGCAAGAAGTGTATCACTTTTAAAATGCTTTGAGATCACCATGTTATTTTTATCCGATTTGCCTCAAACTTCACCAGAATAATGTCAAGACATGGTGAATGTAGACCTTTGAAAAGAATAGTGATATCACAAACACTGTTGCCATGGCAACACATCAAACTTTAATATTAGTTTTGGAAGCTTTTGAGACTCTTAACATGCTTCAAATTGCATGAAACTCAATGCACACATCAGAGATATCAACCAGCAGACATGGGCAAAACCGTAGAAACGGGCGGGGAGCAGGGCCTCTATAGCGCCACCTTTTGACAAAAGTGGGGGGGTTAGTTTAACCTACAGTCACCAAACTCGGTACACTTATTCTTCTCATTAACCTGGACAATTTTATAATTTACAGTCATTAGCTCCGACCAACAGGAAGTCTGCTATTTTGGTTTGAATGTGGATTTTTTGACTAAACAGGCTCTGAATTTTAAACTACTACTTCTAGGGAGTTTATTCCATTCAGACCATACATTTTTTACATGTTGCTAAGACAATGAAGATGTTAAATTGAAAACGGATAATGGATATCTCGAACCATTTTGCCATGGTAATCGATTGAAGTAATGTAAAAAAGGTAAACGGAATGACTCATATTCTCCATTAAAAAAAACACTATACACAATTAATTTATATATAGAATAATATAGATGTTTGAAATAAACACATTTTATTCATTTTCTTCCAATTCAAAAAGCATGTGTAATTAAAAATAGGCAGATTAATCCATTTTTCAATCAAATATAATTAATGTCATACATAGAGTAACAACCAGAGGGCAGCATATACCTATTTATAAAACAGGGTTGGATAAGTCAAACATATATAATCATTTTGATATATATAGAACAAATAATTTGTTTCTAATTATACTGTTTGTGCAGGTATATTTAAAAAATTAACAAAGACTACTTTGTCATAATTAAGATTTTTTTTTGTTTTGTTTGTTTAAAATGATCTTCTCAGTCTGTCTCAGTCTCTCTCCCTCTCTGTCCTCCCCCATATTACCTCAGGCTCATTCGGGTGTGTGTGTGTGGGTGTGTGGGTGGGGGTGGGGGGTGTCTGTGTGTGGGTCTATGTCTGTGTCACACTGCCTATATATATATCTTTTTTTCTCTCTGTGTATGCATATGTGTGCTTTACAGTCTTATTTTTTTCTAAATATTGAGTTATTTATTTTGAACAATTACAATGAGAATTTTTGAATTATTTATTTACTGATATAATTCAAATTTATTAAAAAAAAAACCTTTTTCAGTAAAATTTCACATGATCATGAAAGTGGCTGTTTAAAATAAACTTGCATAAGTGAGCAGAAAATTCAAGATATGAACCTTATTAATACCTGAGACTGACATTAAAATTGTCTTTGCAGGTTCTGTGATTTGGCTCTATTTATCATTTATTATTTTTCCATTTTATTTTTTATCTTATACCACACATATTAAAATTAAATGAATGCATGCTTTTGGTGCATAAGATTGGTGCACAAACAACAGCTCATGGTGGTCAAAAAACACATGAATAGAAGAGTGAGGATTATACAACATCAACAATCACAGACATTCACATTATGGCTGGATTAGTTATTTCAGAGCATTGTGGAGTTTGCACAAATAACAGTATATAATTTGGTCTAGAATTTTTATAGGGGTTGTCTGAAGCCGACTTCAGACTGCATGATTTTCAAACTAGTCTGGTCACTGTCCTTTTCACTCTGCATTACTTTCGCTTTCAATTCAGTCGCTGTTGTGTTCAAAATGCATGATGGATCGGCGACAGAAGGTTTCACACTGCATGAATTTAGAATAGGAAGAATCGCCGACACATCTGTCTGGCACTCAAACTACGTTTCACAACCAAACACATGGGAGATGTGACAAGGAAACAACACAATATCACGTATGCAAGACCGGAGTTCTCAAGTGAGACTGGGTTTATTATTAAAAACGGTAACCCGCAAGAAGCTTGCAATACGAATGGCCTGTGTGCTGATTTGCAGCGAAAACAACAAAAAATAAAAGACGAATATGGAGGAGGAAATGGTTGGAGAGACTGTGACAGAGCACTCGCATAACAGAGCACTGATTTGCCCGTGATTTCGGGCATTTGTCTGCGATTTCACAAAACCTGTCTGCAAGCTAAAATCGGGGCTAAAATCATGCAGCCTGAACTCGCAATGAGAAAAAACCCAGACATTTCAGATTATGATGATATTCTGCACTCATTTGAAATAGACTTATAACATTCTGTGACATGAAAGTCATCTCAATTTAAACAATCTCATGCATGTGGCTTTTGTGGTTTGTCATCATAGGAGCATCAGCCGATGCAGTAAATGTGGTTTGAAATTGACAGTCCTTTTATGTTTAATCGTTTTAAATGCACATTGCCCGCCATGCACAGCTGACCTGAAGCAACCGGGGTGGCGGTGCCACCGGGCTTTGGCCCGTCATCGCTGCTCGCAGCTATATTTATTTTATTTTTTTTCGTCTTCCGGGGCATTTTTGGGGCCCTTAACATG
The DNA here is from genome assembly GCF_024489055.1 of Chanodichthys erythropterus. Taxonomy (NCBI): domain Eukaryota; kingdom Metazoa; phylum Chordata; class Actinopteri; order Cypriniformes; family Xenocyprididae; genus Chanodichthys; species Chanodichthys erythropterus. The sequence continues at coordinate 38,646,357 of NC_090241.1, forward strand.
CTCAAAAACTCTTGAAAATTGGCACACACATTGGAATCCGCGGCCATTAGGACGCCGCAGAGGCTGGTACACGGGCGTGGCAGGGGGGCTCGACAGCGCCCCCTTGAAAAAAGTCTGAAAATTTGGTCCATATATTAAACACGCTTGCACTTATTAGTATGAAACTCGGTACACATATAGACCTCATCGGGCCGAACAACTTTCGTGCTCTAAGTTAAACGCCACACCAACAGGAAGTCAGCTATTAAGGGTTGTTTGAAAAACACATGCTCTGGAATTTGATATACTCCTCTTAGGCGATTAATCCGATCGCCACCAAACTCGGTCAGCATGAAGTCAAGACACTGATGATGAAAAATTGCCAGCGGATTTTTGATATCTCGAAGAGTTTGGCCATGGCGAAGCAACAAATTTATGGCGAGAAAAAGGAAACAGGAAATGTGTTATAACGTCTGCATACATATAATGATCTTTATGAAACTTCACGAGTGTGTTGGTTGTAGTAGGCTGATCACATTAATGTCACTATTGTGAGTCAAAGTTATAGCGCCACCAACTGGAAGCAGAAAATGTGTCACTTTCAGCATACATTGAGATCACCCTCTTATTTTTACCTGATTTGCTTCAAAATTCATCAGAATAATGTTAAAACTTGGCACATATAATCCTTTGAAAATGGGCAGGGAGGAGGGGCTCTATAGCGGCACCTTGTAGTGCAGTAAATGTGGAGTGAATTTGACATAGTCCTTTGATGTTTAACCGTTTTAAATGCCTATTGCCTGCTGTGCACAGTTGCCCTGAAGCCACCGGGGTGGCGGTGCCACCGGGCTTGGGCCCGCCATCGCTGATCGCAGCTATATTTATGACTTAGTTTCTCATAATAATGAGAAACTTTCTCGTAATTAGGGCCCAAGCCAATGTAATGGCGAAGGGCCCTTTTGTTTTTCTAAGGAGAATTAATTTTTTTTTGTCAACCAGGGCTTTTTGGGGGCCTTAACGTGCTCAAAAACTCTTGAAAATTGGCACACACATTGGAATCTGCGGCCATTAGGATGCCACAAAGGATGGGACCCGGGTATGGCTAAGGGGCTCGACAGCGCCCCCCTTGAATGGTGTCCGAAAACTTGGTCCATATTTCAAACACGTTTGCATGTATTAGTATGAAACTTGGTACACATATAGACCTCATCGGGTCTAACAACTTTCATGCACTAAGTTATACACCAGCTCAACAGGAAGTCGGCTATTACAGGTTTTTTGAAAAACACACGCTCTGGAATTTGATATACTCCTCCTAGGCAATTAATCCGATCACCGCCAAACTCAGTCAGAATGAAGTCAAGACATTGAGGATGTAAAATTGCGAGCTGAGTTTGGTCGTGGCGAGGCAACGAATTTATGGCGAGAAAAGGGAAACAGGAAATGTGATATAACCTCTGCATACATTGATTGATGTTTATGAAACTTCAGCTGTGTGCTCATCGTAGGAAGCTGATCACATCGATGTGACTATTGTGAGTCAAAGTTATAGCGCCATCAACTGGCAGCAGGAAGTGTTACTTTCAAAATGCCTTAAGATCACCAAATTTTTACCCAATTTGCTTTAAACTTCATTAGAATAATGTCAAGACATAACGAATAAAGACCTGTAAAAAGATTTTTAATATTTTTCAAACACTGTTGTCATAGCAACAGATCAAACTTCAATATTTGTTTTGGATGGGTTTGAGACACTTAGCATGCTTCAAATTGCATGAAACTCAACTCATATGTCAGGATTGTCATCCAGTTGACATGGGCAAACCGTCAGCAATGGGCAGGAAGGAGGGCCTCTATAGCGCCACCTTTTGACAAAAGTGGGGGTTAGTTTAACCTACAGTCAGCAAACTCGGTACCAGACATGGGGACTTGTGACTTGGTGACTTGGACTCGAGTCGACTCGAGGCGCTATTTTTATGACTTGTGACTTGACTTGACAAAAATAAAATACTTGAGACTTGACTCGGACTTGGAAGTTAACCCTCTGGAGTCTGAGGCTGATTTGGGGCTTGGAGAAGTTGACATGCCCTGACATTTGTGCTTTTTTCAGTTGTTCATAAACATATAAATGACAAAAGTGTCATTACACTGTATTCAGCACAAACTAGGCTACAATAATATGTGAGGAAAATGTATGTACATGTTTGTGTTTCTGAAGGAATAATGTTTATGCGTGGTTATTGAAAAAACAAAAAACTTAAGTCACTGAAATAAGGCCAAAAAAAGTATATTAAATCTGTGTTCACAAGACTTCTGGTTATTGGAGGTTGTAGACTAGAGTTTTTGCTTTAGAATTATGTAAAAATTATGCTGATTACTCCTTCATAGAAAACAATAGAGAGATTTCAATTTTGTAAGACACTTTTTGTCAAGAAACACAGTATGCGTGGAGGCATGAATCTGCATGAATAATGGGCAATTTACACCTGAGAATTCAAAAGAATTGCATAATAATGACATGAAATGACTTGCATATTAATGAGGCCTTTCAGTCAGGTAGGCTGTGAAAAAAACCTTCTGTAATCATGTCTCAGCAATACTGTGAAATATTATTACAATTTAAAATAATTGTATTCTATTATGTTCTTTAAAATATAATTTATTTCTGTGATGCAAAGTGTCTGAACAATTATGTTACCTCTGTGGCATTTCATATAGGCTTTTAGCTTAAAAGCATGCATATTTGGAGAAATATTGATGGATTCTTATATATTTATGTCAATTTTCTATATTGAGAAGTAATATTTATTGTCATCACTATGAGTGCTGGATACTGTGTTTTTAATTCATACTTGCAGCCGAAGGGCGCTCTCTGTACACCTTTAGGCCACATATTCATATAAAGAAGAAAAGGACCTAGGATCTAACGGCATGTCTTCTAGAGATCGCTAACCATGGCTTTACCATCCAAATAAACACTTTTCAAGACAATAAATACACGATTGAGACGATGTATGCATGTATTGCCTCTGAATTTGCCTCTGAATAGCGCTGGCTCCGTGGGCGTGGCCACATTAGCGGGTAATGAGCTGAATCACATACTTCTGACATGGCTCTCTTTTCATACAGATTACATAAACACAGAATGTTTGTTTTTGACTTACACAATTTAAAACCTGACATTTCAACGTTTCTTTAGACGTAAGTGTAATTTTTTTTGTCATTAGTATTCATAAGTTACAGTTCATTTTCTGAGAACTATCAGATTGGAGTTCGTTCAGAGGGAGACGTGAGATCACACATCATGTTAGTTTTCTTTATTTTACAAAAAGCATAACATTGTGTTTTTACTCTGAGTGTACACAAATAAAAGAAGACATTCTATAGTTTCAATTGATATATTACTTATGTCTCTATGACAAGAAATGACAGAGTATTTTAAGTCTGTTTTGCTGCAATGTGAAAAAAATCCTGCAAAACGCGCTGGCACGTTTTCAGACCTCAGAGAGTTTAAGACTCGGGACTTGACTTGACTTGAGACACGATGACTTTAATGACTTGAGTGTTAATCACATCATGTTTTCAGTTTGAATATAAAATATATATATTATTTTAAAAAATAAAGTTGATTAGTCAGCTGGAGCGCAGGCTGAGAATAGTGTTGTCATGACGAGGGGCGGCACCAGCCGATTTTGCGGGGGCTTCAGCCCCGAATGTTTTGAGTCAAGCCCCGAATGTCATGACTGTCACTGAGCATATGAAACTGGACAATAGCCTATGTAAACCCCCAAAATCATAAGTTGCTTTTTTTCAATGCGCTTTGGCTTTGCATATACTTGCATACAGGCATCCATACACCGGCAGCGCTTTCTCTCTCTTCTCTCCAACAGCGCGTTCACGCACACCACAGCTGAACACAGACACGCCACCTGTCACTCACTCAGCACAGCGGCAGGCCTCGAGACTCTCGTTCGGTCCGGTTGAAAGGTTTTTGTTATGATATGAACAGCTGATATTACAACTTTAGCAAATTTGTCAGCTAAACATTCATTCAGTGTTTCCCAATGACCCTGTGCCGCCGCCACCGTTTCATCATAAACCGAAAATTTAAAACATAGGTCTACAAAGCTTAAATGGTCTCTAAGTTGTATTTTACCAACAAACTAAAATCGAAACCATGATATGCCAAATACAGTGCCAAATAATGTTTTCTGAACAACAATATTACAACAAAAGCTCCTTTCATGTCAGTAAAGCTGTTAACAGAAAATTAAAATTTCATTGGACAAATATTGATTTGGGCTAAGCCCCGGATGTTTACACTGACTGGCTCCGCCCCTGGTCATGACTGAATCACGACACTATCATCAGTCATGCCCTCTCGTACCTTATGCACACCACGCCCACTTAGATCAGATATCACATCACATCAACATGTCAGCCGGAGGGGTACCGAGGGTCATCGAGAGCGAGAGTGTGTGTGAGAGAGAGTGAGTGTGTGTGTGTGTGTGTGTGTGTGAGTGAGAGGGAGAGAGAGTGTGAGAGTGAGTGTGTGTGAAAGAGAGAGGAGAAATGTAACAAAGTTTAATGTTGTATGTAAACTTTGTTTGTGAGAGAGAGAGGGAGGTGTTCAGAGAGGAGTCTGTTGGATATTAAGCTGTTATTTGTTTTATGGACTCAATGTTGAAAATTTAAAACATTTCAAACACTTTTGGCAGAAATGAAAAATAAATAATTTTATGAGGTTACAATTTTGTTTGATTCCATGATGTATTTTACTGAACATGAGTAATTACAATGCAAATCCAAATTATTTTAATTTACTAACAGTTACTTATATCTTGGAGGGGTACCGAGCAGGGACGTGCACAGGGGGGTTGCTCAGGTTGCCCGGGCAACTGCCCATATGCCCTTCTCGACTCACGTTGCCCTTCCAAGGTGGAAAAAAATAAATAAAAAAATTGTACAATGGATGCAGAATTTCACGTAGGCCTAGAAAAAAAAAAAAAATAAAATAAATAAAAAATCCCAAAGCCTCATTCACTTCCATATTCGGGCACCCGTCCGAAAGTGAAAGTCAGTAGGGGAAGGGCAAACTCTGTTTACGTGGCTGCAGCGCTGCACGCGACTGGCACCTGAGCTGAGCCTGCATTAGCGGCACTAGAAGGAGATTGTCACGGTTGTCGGGTGAGACGACTTAACGTTGTCGGAAAGGTGAGTAAGGTTATAATCGTTAACGAAAACGAATGAAAAAATGAAAACTAGGTGGGGAAAAAACATCGTCGTTTACTGAAATAAAAATAAAAACGAAGCATTACAAAAAAACGATAACTAACCAAAACTGTAATGTGTGTTTGGCAAAACTAACTAAAATAAAATAAAATTATAGATTAAATGTCCTTAGTTTTCGTCTTTGTCAATGTCTTTCATCGAGCAGAAAAACGAGTGCCCTTTTTTAAGGTCAGAGCAACTGCCCCTCAAAATTCCTGTGCACGTCCCTGGTACCGAGGGTCATCGAGAGCGAGAGTGTGTGTGAGAGTGAGTGTGTGTGACAGAGAGAGTAAGAGAGTGTGTGTGTGTGTGTGTGTGTGTGTGTGAGAGAGAGAGAGAGAGAGAGAGAGTGTGAGAGTGAGTGTGTGTGTGAGAGAGAGGAGAAAAATAACAAAGTTTAATGTTGTATGTAAACTGTGTTTGAGAGAGAGAGGGAGGTGTTCAGAGAGGAATCTGTTGGATATTAAGCTGTTATTTGTTTTATGGACTCAATGTTGAAAATTTAAAACATTTCAAACACTGTTGGCAGAAGTGAAAAATAAATAATTTTATGAAGTTACAATTTTGTTTGATTTCATGATGTATTTTACTGAACATGAGTATTTACAATGCAAATCCAAATTATTTTAATTTACTGACAGTTACTTATATCTTGTCTTTTCACTTTATTAAGATCAGATTCTGCAGGTAAAATTACAATAATAAGGTGACTTGACTTGGACTTGACTTGACCTACTACAGGAATTAACTTGACATAGCTTGCGACTTGACTTGCCCAAGAAAAAAATACTTGGGACCTACTTGAGACTTGAAGGTTAAGACTTGAGACTTACTTGAGACTTGCACATGTGTGACTTGGTCCCATCTCTGCTCGGTACACACATTGATCTCATTAAGCCGGACAACTTTCTAATTTACAGTCATTAGTCTCTGTCTGTGTCCCTCTCTGTACTTGTTTTGGCTATACTTGTGAGCACCAAATGTCCTCACTTATTGTGTGGAATACTTTCACAACCCACTAGTGAGGACATTTGACTGGCCCTTACTATTTTAAAAGGCTTATAAATCAGCCAAAATATGTTTTTATTTAAATCTAGTGATGGTTACATGTTTCTGTGATGGGTAGGTTTAAGGCCCCGGTATACTTCAAACAAAATCAAAGAACAAACTGATGTGGCGTAATTTTGAACAAAATCCGGCCAAAACGAAGTTCGTTTTATGTTCTTTTTGGAATAGTGGATAACCAGTTTATAGCACAAAATGAAGTTGTGTTTGTAAAAAAAAAATGAGGCACTAACACTGTTTTTCATGTTTGATACTGTAAAGCTGCTTGATTTTAAGCAATCTATTGAATAAAGTGGTATATGAAGACGTGACGTGACTGGAGTGCTACTTTGCAGAGCTCGTGCTAACATTCCCATGCTGTTATGATCAGATGCATTTCTTATGCTTTCTATAATAAATGCTTGCTGTTTTCTCATTTTTGTTGTTTATTTTGTTACTGAGAAGGAAGTGCACAGCACATATTTACATATTCATCTAAACATCGATCTCAGCAGTGTGGGCGGCATCAGATGTTCGTTTACAGTATATGGCTGCTCACGCATTTCAAACTTCTTTTTACTCCTAAACAAAGAACGAAAAAGAACTTTGTTTGAAGTATACCGGGGCCTTTAGGAGTAGTAAATATTTCATGTTCTGATTCATACAAGACTTAAATCTTTCTTTTGTTTTTACAAAGGAGATTGTGTGTTTTCTCAACATGGGTGTTATAGAAAGTCATGTGCTGTGTTTGCAAACATCATGTACAACGCATGTCTTTAAATTAATTACTTACTGATTGTAGTAAGATCAAAGTTCGTCTGGAAGGAAAAGGATGGAGTCGGCAATTGACTGCTGACTGAGCTTTATTCATCAACTCAAAACTGTTCAACAGAAAGACTGTGCAATGCACAACAACAAAATAAATAATCCACAAAGGGCTTCACTCCAGTCTTGGTATACACAATTCCCAAAGGGCTTCACTCCAGTATCGCTGTCGTGACCAGCGCCTCAGTCAGCAGTTCCTCTCTCTCTCTCACTCCTGCTTCTCGCGGCATTTTATCCTGTCTCTGCGCCAATTATTGAAATGAGAAACAGGTGTTTGTGATTTACATTTAACACGCTCACTTACCAAGCCTCTCCTGACATTTCTCCTGCTGCAGACCTCGCTGAACCACGCCCCCCTCGCCACATACCCCCACCGCCCGACTCAGGCCGGGGAGCCGTCCGGCCTGCAGCCCCTCCCATCCCCCCATCCCACCCCCAGAGGAAATCGGCCACAGCCATCTGAACACCCAGCCTGTGGACCACCTTGAACTTAAAAGGCTGTAAAGCCAGATACCAACGAGTGATGCGCGTGTTGGTATCCTTCATGCGGTGGAGCCACTGCAGGGGAGAGTGAATTCTCGTCCCAGGAGATAATAGCGGAGGGTGAGGACGGCCCACCTGATGGCCAAACACTCCTTTTCCACAGTGCTGTACTTGGTTTCTCTCTTAGAGAGCATAATGTACAGCACCGGCCGTTCCTCCCCCTCTATCTCCTGGGACAGGACAGCACCCGGCCCCCTGTCCGACGCGTCAGTCTGCAACACAAAGGGGAGAGAAAAATCAGGAGAATGAAGCAATGGCCCACCACATAGAGCAGCCTTCACCTGGGTAAAGACCTGCTGGCACAGCTCCGTCCACTGGACCGTAACCTCCTTTTTGGTCTTGGGGCGCAGACAGGTCGCAATCGCTGCTGTCTTATCAATTTGGGGACGCACCTGCCCATGCCCCAAGTGGAAGCCCAGATACCTTACTTCCATGCGCCCAATCGCACACTTCTTCGGGTTGGCCGTGAGCCCGGCCCCTCTCAACGATCTCAGGACGGCCCTCAAATGCTGCATATGCCGCTGCCAGTCATTACTGAAGATAATAATATCATCCAGATAGGCAGCAGCATATGCACCATGGGGTCGCATGGTAGCCGGTGCCCCGAACAGCCCGAACGGAAGTGTAACGAATTGGTGTAATCCGAACGGCATCGTGAAAGCGGTCTTCTCTTTGGATAATGACGACAAGGGGATCTGCCAATATCCCTTTAAGTCCATTGTCGAATAAAATCGTGCCGTACCGAGCCGGTCAAGCAATTCGTCCACCCGTGGCATTGGATACGTGTCGAATTTCAACACTGCGTTCACCTTGCGATAGTCCACACAGAACCGAACTGAGCCGTCTGTTTTGGGGACCAAAACTATCGGGCTCGCCCAGTTACTGCTGGACTCTTTTATTACTCCCATTTCAAGCATTTCCCCTAATTCCGCTTGAACTACCTTTTTCTTGTGTTCAGGCAACATATACGGCCGGCTGCGAATCACCATGCGTCTGTACGACCCGGTAGGGGAGAAAACACGTCAGCAAATTCTGCTTGTAACTTAGTCAAATTGGTGAGCTGGGAGGGTGAGAGGTGGTCTCCTCCTGGGGCCAGAGCGAGGGATTGTTTTTTTACATTCGCCTCTGGCCCGAGATCATCCTCTCCACTAATCACCGTCGCCAGCATCACTGATTCTGCCTCATTCCATTTTGTAAGGAGATTGAGGTGGTAAATTTGACGTGCTCCTCTCCTATCGGAACGTATCACCTCATAACCGAGCTCGCCAACTTGCTGTGTAACCTCAAACGGTCCTTGCCACTTTGCAAGTAATTTCAAACTTAAAGTGCTTGTATTGCTCCCCACTTCATCTCCCGGTGAAAATTTGCGTAAATTAGTCCCCCTGTCATACAGCTGGCTCTGTCTGTGCTGGGCTTGCAACAAATTCTCCATAGATGGCCACCCCAAAGTGTGGAGTTTTGTTCTCAAGTCCAGCACATACTGAATTTCGTTTTTAGCCTGAGATGGTCCGTCCACACAAGTCTCCCTTAGGACGTCCAGTACCCCGTGGGGCTGGCGTCCAAAGAGAAGCTTGAAGGGGGAAAACCCCGTGGAGGCTTGCGGGACTTCTCGCACTGCGAATAACAGGGGTTCCAACCACCTATCCCAATTTTTGGCATTCTCTTGAACGAATTTACGAATTCGTGTGATTAAAACGTTCGACCAGACCGTCCGTTTGTGGGTGAAAGACGCTGGTACGACCGATTTAATGCCCAATAATTCGTAAAGTTCACGTAACGTGCGTGACATAAACGCCATGCCTTGATCAGTGAGGATTTCTTTCGGAATCCCCACTCGGGAGATTAAACTAAACAGCGCGTCCGCAACACTCTTAGAGGAAATGTTGCGGAGAGCCACTGCTTCGGGATATCGTGTTGCATAATCAACAATGACTAATGCAAAGCGATGCCCTCTCGCTGATCGCTCTAATGGCCCGAGGAGGTCCATACCAATTCTTTCGAAGGGGACCTGCATTAATGGGAGAGGGCGCAAAGGCGCTTTTGGGATGGCCGGTGGATTTACCAACTGACATTCACGACAAGACGCACACCACCTGCGCACATTCTTGTGAATGCCCGGCCAAAAAAATCGGGTCATGAGGCGATTTAGTGTTGCCGTTTGTCCTAAATGCCCAGCCATTGGATTAGAATGAGCTGCTTGGAAAAGCATTTCCCTGTGGCTTTTCGGAACTAACAATTGGGTTGTATCTTCCTTTGTCTGAGTGTCCTGGGTCACTCGATACAACCTATCTTTTATGATTGCAAAATATGGATAAGAAAGCGGTTGTCCAGGGTGGAGAGGCTGACCATCGATGGTACTGACCTTTTCAAACGCATGTTTTAGCGTCTCATCATGAGACTGCTCCAGGGGAAAATCATTGTGATCCGAAAGAATAAGTCTTCCGATCTTGAATGGTAACAATCGTGACATTAAACAGTTGGTATTTTTGTCACATTAGTAGTACCTCAAGCGGTTAAAACAATGTTAGCCTCGACGGAGAACATACTACTGTTCTCCACTAATGCAGCATCTAACTAATTACTTTATAATGATATGAAAACATGTACTGTAGTGTACACTGTATAACATACCGTTTTGTTGTTCGTTTTAAATCTGTTTTTGAAGTGTCCCGCTCTGTGCAGCGCGCAGCCTCACGTCACGTGTCAAAACAAACTATACGAGGCATCAGTAATAGTTTTTATTTCGCCTCTAGAGGCCGCTCTCATACTGTATAATGACAGCGCACTCTTCTCAGCCGCTCCAGCAACGGATGCAACCCGTATAATGAAATCAACCGCGGTTGTGCAAGCACTTGCTTGCAATCTGTGTTCTTCCGACTTTATTTTGTAGTAAGTAACGAAAATGCTTTGGGTAAAAGTATACATTTTATTTAGGAAATGTAGTGGAGTAAAAGTAAAAGTTGACAGAAATATAAAGACTCAAGTAAATTACAGATTCTCTCAAAAAATACTTAAGTACTGTAACGAAGTATTATTACTTCGTTACATTACACCACTGCCTATACCTATAACTACGCTTCGTATATCAAATTTCATTAATTCCCAATTGTGACCTAATTTATTGAAGATACATGCCCGTTTCGAATATTTTCCTATAATTTCAGTGGCTTTATTTTTAAACCATCCATTCACAAGTTTTTATTTAATTTCCAATAATTTGTTTTAGGACAAGTTAGACTTACAGCATCTTTGTTAATTTTAATCATTATAGCCTTATGATCTTTTAATAGTGATGTTTCAGTTTTCACTAATTGAACGTCATCTACACTATTTGCAGAAATTAACCAAAAATCAATACGAGATTTAGTCAAATCATTATTGCTCCAGGTGTACATTCTTTGGTGTGGGTAAGTATATCTCCAGATATCCAAAGGATCCAATCTTGCACATATGTTTTTTTAATTCACATGTTTTTTTCAATGTTTTTAGGAGGCCATCGGTCTATTTCTTCGTCCATAACAGTATTAAAGTCCCCACCCCAAATAATCATTGCATAAGGAAATTTAGAACACAGTTGGTTGATTTTACTCTCAATTGTTAAAAACAAAATGTAACCCTAGGATTTTACCTAAAAGTTAAAAACACTTAATAACAATGTTTATTGGGTTATGAATCTTTAATTCTTTATGATGTGAATATAGGTATATGCCCCTTTAAGAGCATCGTTCTGTGGTAATGTTTGGTTGTATCTTACATGGGGAAAACGTGGGTTTTACAAACAAGTTAGTTTATTCTTTATTGATTGGTGGATTATTTTATAAACCCGCCTGACACCTAGCTAGAGGGAAAATGTTATTGGTTCTTGCGAGTTTGAGGGGGTGGGGAATGTATGCGTGCGGGGTCAAACTGCCGTATGTGTTAAGCCGAGTTCAGACTGCACGATTTTCAAAGTAGTCGGGTCACTGTTCTTTTCACACTGCATGACTATCTTGGCCAGCATTCAGTCGCTGCTGTGTTCAAACTGCACTATGGATCGGCGACAGAAGGTTTCACACTGCATGACTTTACAATAGGAAGAATCGCCGACAACTCTGTCTGGCACGCAAACTACGTTTTACAACCAAACACACACGAGATGTGACAAGGAAACAACGCGATATCACGCGTGCAAGACCGGAGTTTTTATTATTATTATTATTAAAAACGGTAGCCCGCAAGAAGCTTGCAATATGAATTGCCGGTGCGCAGATTTGCAGCGAAAACAAGAAAAAGAAAAGAAGAATATGGAGGAGGAAATGGTTGGGGAGACTGTGGATTGTGCGTTCTGCAACGAGAGTTGGAGGTAAATAAATAACTTTACAATGTGCTGCTGTTGCGGATGGTCAAGCAAATGTTTGTGCTTTGTTTCTGTTTGATAGAATTGTAATGTTTATGCGAATGAAGCCATGCTTGCTGATATTGTGGTCTATAACTCCTCCCCGAACTCCCCGCTGCTCCGTATCTTGCTCTCTCATTGGCTGTCGGTCATCGCCGATGTAGTTTTCAGTCAGAACACTTTTCACACAGCAGGATTTTGAATCGCCGACAGGTCCAGATATTTAGCATGCCAAATATCTCACGGGTGTCGGCGATTCTCTTGGATCGCGTCTTTGCTCATTCAGTTTTACCACCTACGCTTGTGTGAGTTCCAGACGAGTTATCAGTAACCACAAACAAAATACTGACTGAGTATTTTGATACTGAGTAGTGCACTGTGTGTGTCGTGGACTTGATATATCAACGTGAATAATGGTGATACGGAGGAGCTGTGTGCCTGGACATCCAGGTAGCGCCCTGAATCGCCGAGGGGTTCAGGGTTCCCCTGGCAACGAGGGATCGGTGAGGAAGCACGGACGCGATTATCAGTGGTGCACGGCAGCGATCAACATTTCCTAATTCAGGAGGACTCTATCTGATAGCCGCTATATTTTATTATGTGTTCAATTTGATTTCTTTTTCCAAATGGGCGTTGAATATAAATGTGAATTGATCTTATTGTGCATTTACATTGAGTTTATAGCCTATTAGACATTTGATATATTATTATCTGGAAAGTTATACTCAATTTGGTATATTCTTATTCATCTGTGGGTTGTTATATTCTAAAAGTGCATTATTCACAGAGATTGTGTATCACTAACAATACTTAACTGCCCTTCGGTGAAGTCATTTTAAAGTAAACAGTTAATTGTATTCTCATCCTTCTAGTTTCATATTTTTCACAAATTCCATTTAAATTCTAAATGGCTTCAATAAATTCTGCAATTGTCTATTTGAATTGATCTCAGCGAGTTTATTGTTTGCTTTGGGTGACGTGTAAACTGAATATTTTGTGGTAATTCACATTCAATTAAAAAGGTTGGGGATATTTAAACTTAAAGGGTGTAAAGAAAGGTCCCAAATTATTAGTCGAAAGACGGTAAAGTTCGAACCCGAGTGCTCGCCCTAAGAGCTCAGGTACGTCACATCTGGGAGGGAAGAGAGTGTTACACAAGGATTATTCTTCTGCTTATTATGTGGCATAAACATTTACTATAATAAATTGTGAAAGATCAATACTAACATGTAGAATTATCTATCTCCCTTCAGTATCTGTTTGCTTACTATGAACGCGTCCTTTGAATTTACCTTTTAATATAACTACCCCTGCAGATTTGTTAGTACCAAATGAGAACCAAACATCATTACCCCACTGACTTCTCCAAAAAGTTACATCTGCTTCACAAGCATGAGACTCCTGAATGAAATAAGTCTGCACCTTTGCTTTGACAATTCAAAAATAAAGATTTTCTTTTCAGTTGGTTTCTTATACCGCTGGCATTAATGGAAAGAATTGAAACTGACATGAACAACAACAAAATAAAGATTAACTTATCCCAAGTGCACTTAATAAGAAATGCAACACAGTTAAAGTGTGTGACATTTATCAACAATAACTCAGAACAGTCTTCTTTTGACTTCAATAAGCACCATACTTTAACAGATACACAGTCAATATCTGAAGTCTTTGATTATTGATGGAGAAATGAGCCCTATACTGAAATGTTCATCCTTTAATTCCTTTTCCAATTCACAAATGCTTTGTTACCTACCAGGTAAGCCTTCTCTCCATTTTTCCTAGCCTTCTCTACTAATGGCCACAGACGAGCACGTGATGCCCTGTCATCAGCTGTCAGATCTTCCTCCACTTGAAAACCTCTGCTCTTGAGAAACTCATTTTCTTGGCGATCTCTTGCCAATCTAGACGTGAATCTGATGATCACTGGCCGCGAAAACTGATTCTTTCTTCCGCTGTCCATTCTGCCAATGCGATGAGCCACATCCACTGCTGCCACGATTTCTTCACCATCACTGCCTGGAATTGCTGCACGGCAAATTTCTTTCACCTTAACTTTGACGTTTTCCTCCCGCTTTTCGGCTACTCGACATACGACATACTCGACATACATACGAAGATTGTACCGACGGCTATACCGATCTGCGTCATTTACCTTTTGCTCCAATTCAGTAACTTTCTTTTGCATTTGTTCCACTCTCACCTTCATTGTGCTGTTTTCTTTCTTTAGATCCACTACTTCTTGAAGAGAGAACTCCAGAGATTTTTTAAGCCCCTCGATTTGCATTGTGTTGTGTTTGACAGCTTCATTAGTTTGATCTGCTCGTTCGTTGATCTTGCCAGTGATAACGCAAATTACGTTGTCTTGTAGATCGGCCAAAGATGGTTCAGAACTTACTTGCATTTGTTCTTTGCACGCTTTCTTTGGAAGTTTTTTTTATCCGGTGTATTAGGGCTCGAATCACAGGTCCCATCACTTTCCTTGCAAGCCTTGCAGGAATAGGAGTGTATATCTTTATTCGTTCTCTTATCATTGCTGGTAACTACCTCCATTTCTTTTCTTCAGTACATGACTCAAATGTCAAGTTTTTCTCCATAACCGAGTCTGACAGGTTCCGAGATAAAGTTCTCAATATAACGAATAAACCAACAAAATTAAAAAAAAAATGACAATGATACAAAAAAAAATGCAACCGTATTATGCAAACATCGCTAACTGTGTGTGACAAGATTTTAAACGTTCCTCAACGCAAAAGCTAAACCACTCGTTTCGCCATCTTGGATCAGACCCCATTTACGAGACTTTGACCAGAGCCAGAGCCATCTCTCTCTATGGCTCTGACTTTGACCAGCGGATGTCGCTAGCGTGCCACGTCCTTCTGCTCCGCTGCTCTGCGCATGCGTAGAAGTTTCTCATTATTATGAAATACTTAGTCATAATTACGAGAAAGTTTCTCATTATTATGAGAAAGTTTCTCGTTATTATGAGAAACTAAGTCATTATTATGAGAAAATTTCTCATTATAATGAGATACTAAGCCGTGATTACAAGAAAGTTTCTCATTATGATGAGATACTAAGTCATTATTATGAGAAAGTTTCTCAATATTATGACTTTTTTTTTTTTTTTTTTTTATGTTTCTCTTTGTGAGCTTTGGTTAGTGATGGCTGAAATGCATCTTTACGCACAACTGCCAGCGTGCATGGAGAGCATCTTGAGACTCCAGAGACACCAGCAGCTTTAAATACCTGTTTGCTGCTCAACACTGGCTTTTTTATAGCTGCCCTTTTAATACAATTAATTTTTTTGACAGGAACTTTCATTAATAAGCCTTTATCTGACCGAGTTCTGCTGTGCTCTAAATCACTCAGAAATCTTATGATAATTTGATAATCTCCATTCAGTTTCACAAAATATTAGTTGTTTTCATGCCTTTTGTACAACATTGGACCATTTCATGCTTTTCATCTTCAGAAAGATCTTTCTTCCTCTCCATATGGCATGAGAACTGTGACTTGCTTAATAATGTGGAACAACCTCTAAGTAGGGTTTCCATAGACCTAAGTAGACCTGGCAAATTATTTTGTCTGAGATTGATACCAGTTATCTAAAAAGACATGGATAAATAAACAAACATACATTTTCTTAGAAAAACTAAAATCTGAATTTTTATTCTACTGAAATCTTACTGATGTCACTTGCATAATAATGTGGAATGCGATGTATTACATACTTGAGTGTTTTGCATGGATAAAGAGATCCGTGGATCACTGCTGAGCCTGAACCACATAATTAACAGGAGATTAAAAGTCAAAGATCGCGTATCTTGTGAATTTCCACACAGAGGTAATGTCACACAATGATATAACAAGGATTTCTTTCGTCTCTGATAGACCACCATCTTCTCTTAATTAAAAAAAAAAAAAAATTTATTATATCTAGCCAAGTTTCATTTTTAAGTTTCTTCCAGCACCAAATGCAAGCGTCGCTAATACCCTTTTCCATCAAGGCAGTTTGAGTGCTGGTTCGGAGCCAGAGCCTAGTTTCAAATCAGTTCTTTGTCTTTCGACACACAAAGCACCAGCTCTGAACCAGGAAAAGTGGTTCGTAAGTAGCACCAAAACATTGCTGGGCTAGAAGTAAGAACCACTTGCGTCAGGGGATGGGCGTGGGGTTACCGTGACCAACAAAAAACTTGTGACCGCCATTTTTGAAATGGCAGCTAATTGAGCTAATAGCAGCTTGATTGTAATCTCCGTCTATATACAAATTACGGCGAGCCGTGTTTGGATGCCAATGTAGGTTCGCAAAGCCATGAGCATCAAGAGTAGTGAAACATCCACGATTTTTGATAGAGGGCTTGTTCAAGATGCATCGGAGCAGCGCGGACCGATTCGGCGGGTGCCGCGGATCCACGGGAGCGTTTGTAGAGCATACGACCCCTTGTGCTTTTGGATCGTTCTCGCTGAGCTTTAATGTCATGCGCCGATTGCTATGCGAGAAGCTGATGCATCTCAAACAAGTGTGTTTGTGTTTGGCGCTACAGCACTAGCTTTGCTGTGAAATATGAGACGTATACAGTGACATAATACTTGGCTCTGTGCTGCTCTGTAGTCCGTGTAAAGGCAAACCGGTTCTTAGAAGGCTCGTCAGATGAACCAACTCCGAACTGGCACTAGCACTAGTTCTGAACTAGCACCCAATTCGTTCTGGTGGAAAGGGGGTAACAAAGCACCAGCTTCGAACCAGGAAAAGTGATTTGTAAGTAGCACCAAAACATTGCTGCGCTAGAAGAAAGAACTGCTTGCGTCAGGGGCTGGGGGCAGGGTTACCGTGACCAACAAGACACTTGTGACCGCCATTTTTGAAATAGCAGCTAATCGAGCTAATAGCAGCTCAATTGTAATCTCCAAATGGATGTAGGTTCGCAAAACCATAAGCATCAACAGTAGTGAAATATCTGCGATTGTTGATGGAAGGCTTGTTCGAGATGCATCGGAGCAGCGCAGACCGATTCGGCGGGAAGCCAATGCATCTCAAACAAGCTTGGTGTGTTTGTGTTTGGCGCTGCAGCGCTAGCTTTGCTGTGAAATATGAGACGTTTACAGTGACATAAGACCTGGCTCTGTGCTGGCTCTCTAGCCTGTGGAAAGGCAAACTGGTTCTTAGAAGACTCGTCAGTTGAACCAACTCCGAACTAGTACTAGCACTAGCTCTGAACTAGCACCTGGTTCGTGTTGGTGGAAAGGAGGTATAAGACCAGAAGGGCACGAGCGGAACCATGCGCACAGTCGCATTGCCGCAGCTCACCGGCGCCTCTTGTGCACCTAGTCCATTATTAGTAGCTTTGTAGTGTCTCGGGAGTTCATGCTCATTGTTACATAGCTCTGTGGCTATACTGCACTGAAGCAGCGCAGTTTAAAGGAAACCTATTATGCCCCATTTTACAAGATGTAAAATAAGTCTCTGATGTCCCCAGAGTGTGTATGTGAAGTTTTAGCTCAAAATACCTCACAGATATTTTTTTATAGCATGTTAAAAATGCCACTTTTAGTGGTTGAGCAAAAACGAGCCAGCTACAGAACACCTAAAATGCTTGGGAGACATTCTCGTCAGTGCAGCAATGGCGGACTCGCTGTGAACGCGCTCAGGGCGGTTCTATTTTGAATCTGTCTGTCTGTCAACACTGTGGGCGGGGCATGTGGCTTTTGTGACATCACACTGCCAGGGATCTGGAAATTGCTTGTTCTGAGACACTGCTTATGATTTATGGGGATTAAAAAAAGGAGTGGGTGGATTTTTATCACTATAGGATGGTTGTGTTCACACACTGCCAACACACATTTATGTCCAAACACCATGCAAAAGTGAATTTTGCATAATAGGTCCCCTTTAAGATATAAACCCAGAATTCAGCAAACGTCAATTAACTTTTTGTCAATTTTTTTTCCCCTTCCGTGCAAGTTATTGGAAAGCCCGGATGAGTCATTAGTTTGGAAATAAAATAAATAACGAATAATAATTATACAATAACGAAAAATTAAAATAACACCATCCCCCCCCCGCCCCGCCCGACGATATCATCGTCCATTGCATTTTCCTGATAATTTACTCACCCCCATGTCATCCAAGATGTTCATGTCTTTCTTCCTTCAGTCCAAAAGAAATTAAATGAAAGACATGAACATCTTGGATGACATGGGGGTGAGTTAATTATCAGGAAATTTTCAATTGAAAGTGAACTTATCCTTTTTAAGAACTGATGAACTTAAATGTAAAAGCACATTGTAAAGGTGCTGTAATTGTATCACCTAATCCCAATCAAGCCAGTGGTGCTTGAACCCTGATGATTTTTTTTTTCTCTTTTTTTTTTCTGAACAAAGGGGTACTGCTCAGTGGTTTGGAGTGGGCAGTGTTGGTGAATCCAAGCAGCAGGAATGGCACAGAAAGAGCCTCAGGCACTGCAGTCAGAGATATGGCAAACTGAAGCCCCAGTATTGTGAGCAGAATGAGGCAGCCAGCCTGGACTATGGCCCGGAGTCACCTGTGGCCCCCAGAATGCCAAAGGTATCATACATGTTTACTGCCATTTAATTGTTGTAGTTAAAGGTGCTATAGAGGATGTTTGCAACGACTGAGAAACCAAAGACTGTTACTGAGTTTTTGAAATGAGCACATGCGTAAGAACAACCCCCCTCCTTTACAGCTCATTTAGAGGGAACGCCTCCCAATTCGCTGTGTCATGTTAGTGGATTCATTATGTCGGACTCACCGCAGGTAACTCATAATCTGCAGTTGTTACTCCTGACAAAACATTGCATGCGGCGCCTGTGGAGTGTGGAAAGTTACTGGAGCGTGCACATCTCTCACAAGGAACATAATGGCAGTGATTGACGAGCCAGAGGGCCAATCTGCGCATTTCTCTCACAAGAAATGTAATGGCAGTGATTGACAAGCCAGAGGGCCAATCGTTTATGCGATGATCACACAAACGATTGGCTGATGATTTTAAGGCCCTACCTCGTGCACAGATGATGTATATTGATATTATTCCTTTCAGTGCACCTAATAAATAGTCTTTTATCAGTTAGTAAAGACAGTTTCAAGTAATATTGCAAAAATGTATAAAACAAAACATCCTCTATAGCACCTTTTTAATGTACAACAAATAGAAAAATTATTTTATTTTAACAATATTTTAGATTTCTTCAAATTGTCAATTAATCTGCAATACTAATAACAATAGTTAAAATAATAATAATAATACTAATAAGTGTCAAAACAGTCTTTTGATACTTTTCTATATGTTAGTAGGGTTGTCAATCAATTACAAATTTTAATCATATTTCATTACATGATATGCTGATTATTCATTGCATTTATCTATATTTGTAGTTCACAAATGAAGATAATTTAAGACATTGTAACAAATTATTGAAAGGATTAAATTGACATTACAGAAAGTAGCTTAAGAATTGAAAAATGCTGTTTGTTTTATTTCCATGTAATTGAAGATAAGCCTATCATTGGCATACAGTCCACAGCCTTTCATTTGCTCATAGTATGTATGCATAAAACTAATAGACTTAACGGTACTAATGCTGCTAGTATAAATTGAAAATACTTTCTTTTTCTTTCTTTTTTTTTACATTTATGGTTTGCTTTATATTTGTACACAGGCTGTCATGTTAATGTTATTTTTCAAAAATCCATTATATCTTGTATCTTTTATACTCAAGTGTAAAAGCACTTTGTATTTGAAAAGATGCTTTTTATATTTTTGGGGCACACCCCCATGAACATTTTTTTTTTTTTTTTTTGCAAAAACAGCATCAAACCATAGAATTTAGATACATTTCTAGTTTCAGTGTTTTTTTCCAGACATTATTGTTTAAACACAATAACTATCATCTGTTTAAAAAGTGAACCACATTTGGTTTCCAATCACTGAAAATGGGTAAAATTTGAACATGGAGCTGCTTTGAGATCCCCATATCTATGGGACTAAACTATATAGGGCCTTGAAAATGAAGATTTCAAAAGGAAAGTTTATTAGGGTGAGAATCTAGAGTGATATTAAGATATCTTGAATACTACTTGAGTTACAGGCATGCAAACTTTGGAGAAGGAATATTTATGACACTAAGACAGATATGTTCTATGCAATTGAGTTGGTAGAAAAACATGATACATTTCTAGTTTTAACATTATTTGTTCTTCAAATATTACTCTTTAAAAGAAAAAAAGTATCAGCTGTATTGAAAGTGACCCACATTTGGTGTTTGACCACTGAAAATGTGTACAATTTACCAGTTTACTCATGAAGCCACATTAAGATCTTATTGCTTATCTTATATGCTTATTTCATTTCACTTTATTATTTCTAAAGCTTAGACAGCGTATCCTTACAGCACTTACATACAATAGACCGCTTGCTGCTACATGAACACAATTGCGTGAACACTGCAGCTTATATGGTTAGTAAATCACACCACAGACTGTTAAACATGATGCTTAAACTGTTGTGATTGCTCTTTTAATAAGCAAACCACACAATATGCACAGAAGTATGGAATAAAAGAGTGTTCACTTGTCTTAGATGTTGATTTCAGATGCTTTCTGAAAACACACTGCAGACTGCTAACAGCAACACTGTATTTGAATGTTGAGCCACAGCTCATTGGCCACTGATGCAACAGGAACCAATCAGCTGCACTATGTAGATAATGATGTGATCCCTACCAAGGACCAAGTTTCATTTCAGAACTAGGTATTTAATAATATGTGTTTTAATTTAATGCCAGCACTACTGAATCACAGTCTTTGTCTCTGTCACTCTTAAGATTGTGGATCCTTTGGCTCGTGGGAGGCAGTTCCGTTATGAAGATTCTGAGCGGCCGAGGACACCCCATACAGCATATCCTCCTTTGACCCCAGGTGTGACCTCTCTCTGTTCGTTCACCAGCCAGCGCTCTGGTTACACACATTTGCTGAGGAGAAAAAGAGAATCTGTGGCTCGTATGAGCCTCCGTGCTGCGTCCAACCTTCTTAAGGTGTGTTTGTTACCATGGAAAGTCTTTACATCACACCTCTAAAGATGTTTAATTAGTGTTTAAGATTTTCTTGCATATTAGTATTCACCTCCTGGTAAAGTACTTGTATGTGTATACATTTAAAGGGTTAGTTCACCCAGAAATTAAAATTTTGTCATCATTTACTCACCCTCATGTCGTTCCGTAAGACTTTCGTTCATCTTCAAAACACAGATGAAGATATTTTAATGAAATCTGAGAGATTTCTGTCCCTTCATAGATATTTCATGCAACTACCACTTTGAGAAATGATAAACAGAAATGGTAAACAGAAGTTAAGCATGCTTGCTTGATGTGAGAGAACCAATGATGTTCATTCTTGAGCATTATGCAGCACGTTTGAGCTTCCGCAAGAACCAAAGAGGTTTGTTATGTGTGTCAAGCTAATATGATTGAGCCTTTGTTTATGTTTGCTGATCAGTGTTTATATGTGAATAAAAGCCTAAATTAAATCTCTTCATCATATTAAGCCATGAAGTCTCTTCGAAAATTTTTAATAAACTGCTAGATTCATATGGATTGGATTTTACGATCTCATTATTAAAATGACAAAGTGGTAGTTGCGTAGACTTTCAATGGACAGAAATCTCTCGGTTTCATTTTAAATATCTTCATTTGTGTTTCGAAGATGAACAAAAATCTTCCAGGTTTGGAACGACATGAGGGTGAGTAAATTATGACAATTTTTTTCATTTTTGAGTGAACTAACCCTTTAAATGGATACTTTACCCTTAAATGAAAATTAATAATTTGCTCACCCTGCTGTTTAAATGCCGTATGCCCTTCTTGCTTTTATGGACCACAAAAGGAGATTTTTTTTTAAAATGTCCCACTCGTCCTCATCCATATATAAGTAAGTGAATAGTTACCAGCATCAAGATTTTTAAATAAAGATCCAAAAGTATCACAGAAAGCATGCAACACTTTATATTCCAAGTGTTTTGGTGTTATATGATAGGGCTTATATGGATGAGCTTGAGGGGGAATTTTTTTTTTTTTCCTTTTGAGTAAATGATGACTTAATTTTAGGGT
This sequence comes from Chanodichthys erythropterus, assembly GCF_024489055.1. Classification (NCBI taxonomy): domain Eukaryota; kingdom Metazoa; phylum Chordata; class Actinopteri; order Cypriniformes; family Xenocyprididae; genus Chanodichthys; species Chanodichthys erythropterus. The sequence goes on from NC_090241.1 coordinate 38,668,519, forward strand.
GAACTACATGATTATAATAAATTATAGTAATGGGTATGTACCTTTTTGTCATTATAAATTAACTCTCCAATCCTATAATGGCTATATAGCTGAGCTCATTTTTTTTTTTTTTTTTTGCTTTGCTTGTATTATATTCCAATAAGTGAGGTTGTGTCATGTGGTACTATCCTCTCCTTCTGGTCCTGTAGGGTCGACAGGGTCTACAAAGTACTCAAACTGCACATGGATTTCAGAGGAGGAGTTTTGCTCGGCACAGCTGGCTCGAGGAAGACACTGTAGACACAGCAGACACCTCTGATTCAGTGTTTTTTAGCAAAGTGCGTATATTTATCTGGGTTTGTCTCCAATCTTTTCTACTCCTCTGTGCTTAATTGTATTGTATGTATACTTATAGTGTACTTAAAAACTTATTATTTTTTTTTTTAAATGCACTTGCAGATAAAATTAAATTAATGAAATAAAATGCTACTTAAGTGTGCTTAAAGAGAGTACACTTTCATGAATGTTTTTTAACACAATTTTGTACACTTTTAAAAATTGCACTTTGTAATATAAGTTCAAATGAAAAGTTTTAGCCTAAAGTATCTTTTAAATCATTGTTTTAATAACCTTTTGTTGTTAAACTTATTTTGATGTGTTGACTAAATGCTTGTCAGTACATTTGACAGTACACTTCAATCATACGGTTTACTTAAGAGTGCTTTTATGAGCCACTTTAGTAGAACTTAAATTCAACTAATTGCATTCAGTATAAATCTAAACTTAAAATTTAAACTTAAATTTCACACCGCAAGCATGAGCAGCTTCATGTCAGCGTAACTACATCATCACTGCAGCTGCAGATACGCATCAAAAAAGACAGCAAACTCAGGTTTGATTTAGCTAGAACCTATATACCTGTCTATGTAATAACTAAAAGAATATTTATATAATCATATTTTCTGGCTAGTTTACTTTAGTTTTTTATAATACACCATACTTTCACCCAAACTGAATAATTAAAAACAAGTTTTTTATGGGTAAATCTTTTATAAATATTTTTGATTCTTAATTTTCTTTTCTGACATATTCCACTTCGTTAAAACACACTATACATGTTTATTCTTTGCATTTTGAGCACTTTTGTGTGAAATCATATTTATTTTGTCCTTTCACTTTAATTGAGCGTCAGCCACGCAGCAAAAATTGTCTTTGCGCCGAAACCCCCGCGTCACTGCTGCTCAACGCTCACATCAATCATCAGCTCACGCAACGCTCCTGTTCCCGGTGTGAATGCACTCACTGGTTAACATACATGGCAGAAAAAAATATGCACCACTCATGCTTGCAGTGTGAAATGGCCGTAATTCATTTTTATTTTATTGCAAATAACATGCACGTAAGTGTCAGAAATCATTATATTCTGTTTGCACTTAAAGTGTCATGGAATCCCCCCTGTTTTATCCTGGTTGTTTACAAATCAGAGCTGGAAAAGTCTGACAAAAATGGGCGTGCAAAGCTCTGGAAAAGTGGGATTGGAAGAGAACAACCAAAGAAAAAACAGACCTACAACACACACATTATACAGAATAATGAATATTATTAAATGAGCTTGGAGAAAAATGACAAGAAAATCCCAAGCTCAAGGGAGAAATGCAGAAGAACATTTAAAACTAATAATATTTTAATTAATAATATTTTAATTATCATATGCTCGCTCTTAGTATATCGTAACAATTGTATTTTTATTTATGTGTTCGTATTCAAACGAAACATACTACACAAGGTTCACATGTCCGAACGCAGAGCAGGCAGAGGTGAATGAGCAGCACATTTATGACATTTGAATTCGCCGCTGAGATCTCATGCGAACATATTTTCCATTTGTGCTGGTGGACAACAGCAAAACAAACCGCCTGCACCAAAACTTCAGCTCTGGTCGCGTCGCAGGGAAACACATTTTTGTGTTGTAGCATTGAGGAAATGAGCACCTAAGACCCATATCTCTGAATGACAACAATAGGCAATGAGACAGAAGCAACAAAAGTGATACTTCCTCATGCATAATACTGCAATTATAATCTTATGCATACTATGGTGCAGGGATTGGATTGAACATGCTCTTTCTCATGAATAAATGCAGAGAAGCGCTCAGAACCGGGTGATGTAGATTCGCCCCTGCAAGCCTATCTATCACACACTCCGAAGCCCGAAGCTACGTCACAAAATAGACTGCTTTTTCAAAATTATTGCTTTTTGAAATTGCTCTGAAAAATGCAAAAATAATAAATTTTCACTTGTTGATAAACTTTATGGGTGCTATTAGTGTTTTCAGTGAGTGCCTGTACATATCTGTTCACATCTCAAAAAATGTGTTCTGGGGTTTCATGACACTAAGTTTATTATTTTAAAAAGTATATTATTTCCATAATAAGTATGCAAAAGTGACACACTGTCAAACTAATGTTTTTATTGTTTTGAAAATTTGACTTGATATTTGTTTAGCTCTTGACTTAGTAGATAGATAGGTAGGTAGGTAGGTACTGTAGGTAGATGGATAGATAGATAATGCATACATGTTTTTAATGAATGTCTTTGTTCCTCTCTTTCACAGGTAGATGTTCATGAGGAGCTTTATTCTATGGCAGATGATGTTTTTGAGTCACCCCCTATATCAGCTTCTTGTCCTGTGGCAAATGTTTCTTTGGGCGAGGGAATATTCCCAAGCTTGTAAGTTAAAAACAGAAATATGAAAGAATTTAAAAACACTGAATTTGTTTAACACTGAACTGACTTCAGCTGAACAACAGCTGAAATGCATAATTTTCCTGTTATCACTTTAAAGCTGCTTTGAAACAATCTGTATTGTATAAAGCGCTATATAAATAAAGATGATGACTTTAAATTATAACAGTACATGTGTTGCCTTACAAAGCCTATTCAGTAGCTATTTCAATTTAGTACACACCTGTTTTAATCCTACTGTTCCTTTTCTCTTCATCTCCAGAGGAAAAAAGGATGTCCCCAAAACTGTGACGACCTCTGGGAAAACCTCTTCTCATCGTGGCGGTCGAATTGCCTCCAAAGTGAAGCACTTTGCTTTTGATAAGCAGAGGCGTCAGTATGGGATGGGTGTGGTGGGGAAGTGGCTGAACCGACACTATAGACGCAGCCTCAGCAGCCAAGTACAGAAACAACTGGAAGATTTGCACAGTCATCGGTGAGTAAGAAAACCCAATTAGGCTCCTCAAAATTGACAGGAGCTTCTCAACCTTAGATGTTGCTTTTAAATTATTCAGAGAAGTTGTGATCATTAATTGTTTCTTTGTCAGGCCATATTTTACCTACTGGATCACCTTTGTGCATATTGTCATAACACTGCTGGCCTGCATTACATATGGATTTGCTCCTGTGGGCTTTGCCCAGCATTCTACTACTCAGCTGGTAAGATAACAAAAAGAATGTGTTAGGATGACACTGAACCTCTCAGTGTTATATATATTATGTAACGTAGCTGATATGGATGCAGACTAAGACAAAGGTGAAGAGGACCTAGGTGCGGTTTATTGTAAAGATGATAATCCAAAAACATGACAAATGAACTACAAACTTGAGCTTTACATGAAACAAAAACCTAAACATTAACTAAGAACTTGACTTGACTGATAACAGGGGGTGAGTGAAATTGCAAGCACCATGATAAACTTTGCAAGAATCGAAAATGGGCTACTTTCCCATAGACTGGAGTGAGGGGGAAACATGTCGCATGTTGGAGTTTGTAAACATGTCGCCTTTTTCACCTCTTTTGAGTTTGCAGGTATGGTTGTCAATAAATCAATATATAATTATGATTTAAAGGGTTAGTTCACCCAAAAATGACATTTCCGCCATTAATTACTCACCCTCATGTTGCTCCACACCCGTAAGTCCTTCCTTCATCTTCGGAACACAACTTAGGATGTTTTGATGAACCTCTTGATCCAAGAGGTTTTTTATCCTCAATTGAAAGCAATGAAATTACCACATTCAAGGTCCAAAAAAAGTGGTAAAAACATCATTAAAATAGTCAACGTGATTACAGTGGTTCAACCTTAATATTATGAAGTGACGAGAATACTTTGTGCGCAAAAACAAAGCTTGTTTATACTGAGCCAGCTTACATAAGCAGTATTCTTACTTTTTAAATTACTTTTTAAGTGTTAGTCAGGAAATGCCAGTCACATTATTAAAGATAGGACAGTTTAAGAGGGGACAGAAAGCAATCAACAGCCCATTTAGTCACCCAATTATATGTACACTGTGTAAGTTGGCCATGCTGTTAATGTTCCATTTTATATCCATTATGTCAGACATTTTGCAGCTCTTTCTGTGGGGGGCTGCTCTGAAATTGTATTACTGCTACAAGAGTGTGAGCAATTACAAAACTGTTTATTATACATTTGGTTGCCCATTATCCAATCCATTCTTTTTTTCTCTCTATGTTTAAGGTACTGAGAAACAAAGGGATTTACGAGAGTGTAAAGCATGTGCAGCAGGAGAACTTTTGGATTGGTCCTTGCTCTGTAAGTGACACATAGAGTGATTCATTACATTAAACTTAACAACCGAATAGGCACGTTACCGATTCTAGAGTTTTAATGATAAACTGTTAAACTGCTATATTTACAGTGTATATAAAAAGTCTACACACCCCCGTTAAAGCAGAAGGTTTTTGTGATGTAAAGAATGAAACGAAGATAAATCATATCAGAACTTAATGTTTGGGATGGGAAACTAAGTTTTCAGTTTCAGAACAGCTGAATTGAGTTAGTTCAATCAACTCTGAGTAGGTTCACTCTGAGTTAAGTACGTGGAACAAAACTATGAAAAGCCATAATCAATGGAGCTCCGATATTACGAATTACCATGGCAACAGCATGTGCAATCGCACCTTACACGCTACTGCCTACACCACTAAAAAAGGCAAATTACTTGTGTTATTAGTTTAAATAGACTCCGAATAATCTTGTTTTCCGTTTGCATTAAGATTATTTTTAATACCCCCCAAATAATTTGACATAAGACAAAAAACGTACTCGGTTACTAACGTAAACTCGGTTCCCTGAGATACGGAACGAGTACTGCGTATGGGGAAAGGTCTCCTTTTTCCCAGTTACTGAAGCCTTTTTCAATTACGCAGTGTAACTGCATCGTCATTGGTTCCCTCATAGACAAGTTGTTGAACCAATGACGGCGCGGCATAGCCGCGCAGCCTATGGCGACAAAGCCCGCGAATATTCCCGCCAAAATGGGCGGGGTAGCTATATAAGCAGGCGCGTTGCCATAGGATTTCAGGTCATTCGACTGAAGCGACGACACTGAAGCCGCAGCCTCGTGGCACGGCATGTAACGCAGTACTCGTTCCGTATCTCAGGGAACCGAGGTTACGTTAGTAACAGAGTACGTTCCCTTTCGATACTTCACTCGTACTGCGTATGGGGAACGAATTCAACCGCGCCATGCCACGGCAGGGAACGACTGGACTGAACCAGAGGACAAGTGAGAAGGCTGGAGCTGTCGAACCCTTGTTACACTACCAAGAGGGGAGTGAACTCCCAGAGTGGCATGAAGCGGAGCTCAATAGAGGCCGCTGGATCATACAGAGATGACCGAGCTTGTAAGGTCAGGACATCCAAATGATAAAATCTGACAAAAGTTGACGGCGAGGACCAGCCGGCTGCCTCACAGATGTCTTTAATCAAAACTCCACTAGACCAGGCCCAAGAGGAAGCCATTCCTCTAGTGGAGTGGGCTCTAACTCCTATGGGGCAGTTGAGGCCCATAGAGGAGTAACAAAGAGTAATAGCATCGACTATCCGACACGCAAGACGTTGCTTTGAGACTGAAGACCCTTTGGTGCGGCCACCAAAGCAGATAAAGAGCTGATCGGATTGCCGGAAAGGCTGTGATCGCTCAACATAGGTCCTTAATGCCCTGACGGAGCAGAGCAATTCCAGCTCTCGCTTGTCCGACGAGGGAGGAAGCACTGAGAGGGAAATGACCCGTGCTCTGAATGGAGTCAAGAGCACCTTAGGGACGTAGCCATGCCTAGGTTTCAAAATGACTTGAGTCGTTGGGCCCGAACTCAAGGCATGCAGGGCTCACGGAGAGGCCCTGCAAGTCACCAACTCGCTTAACCGATGCTAGTGCAAGTAGCAGAGCGGTTTTGAGCGTCAGGGGCCTGAGGTCAGCTGAACGCAGTGGCTCAAAGGGAGGCCCTTTAAGAGCTCTGAGGACCCAGGTGAGGTCCCAGGTGGGAACAGTGAGAGGACGAGGAGGATTTAATCGCCTAGAACCTCTCAAACGCACCAGGAGGTTGTTTCGTCCCACTGACTGGCCAGCAATAGGAGCGTGAAATGCTGCAATGGCTGCTACGTAAACTTTGAGCCTTGAAGGTGTGCGACCCAGACTCAAACGCTCCTGGAGAAAAAAGACAGTATCGGAGATACGTCACACTCCACTGGGTCTATGTTGCGTGTAGAACAGAGAGACTGGAATAAATATGCTACATCAACTGATATGCTGAATATAAATAACATAGGTCTCACCTAAGACAGGTGAGAGTGTCGTTATATTTCTCAAAGGACGCTTGCAGGGCAGAACCGGCAAACAACGCGTTGAGAAATTCAGCAAACTCTGCAGAAATACGCTGTATCAACTGATATATATAAAACATGTGTCTCACCCGAGACAGGGGGAGAGCGACATGTTATATTTCTCAATGAATGCGGCTTGCGGGGCGGAACCGGCAAGCAACGCATAGAGAAACTCAGCGCAAACAGCAGAATCAGCTCCATTAATACAGTATAAAAACATGTTTCTCGCCCGAGTCGGGGGAGAACGTCACGTTATATTTCTCAATCGACGCGGCTTGCGGGGCAGAACCGGCAAGCAATGCATAGAGAAACTCAGCGCAAACAGCAGAATCAGCTCCATTAATACAGTATAAAAACATGTTTCTCGCCCGAGTCGGGGGAGAAGGTCATGTTATATTTCTCAATCGACGCGGCTTGCGGGGCGGAACCGGCGAGCGACGCGCATTGAGATAAGGAAAAAGACTCACACAAATAGAAAATGTATCATGAGTCTCGCTTAAGTCAAGAGCATCATGTCAAATTCAGCTGAGATATTGTTAACTTCTGCAAAAATCTGCTATATAAACTGAATGTTTATAACATGGGTGTCACCCAAGAGGGGGGAGAGTGACATGTTATATTTCTCAATACACGCGGCTCGCAGGCAGAAGCGGTGAACAACGCATAGAGAAGACTTCATTAAATTAACCATATAACATGTTTCTCACCCAAGCTAGGGAAGAAAGACATGTCATATATCTGAATTAACGCGGCTCGCGGGGAGGGACCGGCGAGCAACGCACATAGGGATAAAGCCGCCTTTCCACTGCACACGACAAACGACAGCCGTTGGACCGGAAGTCATTCGTTTCCAATGGAGAGTAGTACGGGGGCTGCGTGGAGTTCCGATCATATGCGAATGCGGAAATTTCGGATCCGATTTGAGCTTCAGATGCGTTGAAATATTTGAACTTCTGCGGCTAGACCGTATGCGACCGGCCGACCGGATATGATGTACTCTAGTCAAAACGATGAGCACGAAGTTAGAATTACCAATATTTTAACACTTTAACGTTATTATATAAACACTATTTCTTTAAAATGGTGGTTATCAATAATTATGTAAAACAAAAAAAGATATTTTATGATTATTAAATAAATTTTTACGTTGAAGCTCTATAAAATCTACTAGTATGTTTTTATTTCAAATGTATTGAGGGTCATTTGCTTTGTATGGATATATTCATACATGCATTAACGTTACATTCATTAAAATCGTTCAGTTTACCATGGTGGTTGCTTGGGTTGGAATAAGCCGAGGGTAACGGTTGCTTCACTACCAATTTCTAAGTTCCGTGCGACTGCCGCTAGGGGGCGAAATGCGACAATCGGATGCGAATGTCGTGTGCAGTGGAAAGGCGGCTTAAGAAGAAATAAACTCACTCAGATAGAAAATGTATCAAGAGTCTCGCCTAAGTCAGGGGAGAGCATCATGTCAAATTCAGCTGAGAGAGCGAGAGCTCGCATCCTCAACGAGCGCGGTTTGCGGGGGAGGACCCGGCAAAAAATGCGTTCGGAGACAGCAGCGAGAAAGTAGAAAAATAAGCTCTGTACTCACCTGACGGAAGACGGCAGGGAATAAGCTGAATGCTCTCAGATGCTGAAGGCGGCACGAGGGCGGCGCGGTGAACAGCTGCTAGAGAGCGAAGATCCGCGGAGCGAGGCTCTGCATGTGCCACAGTTGTGGTGCGGCATTGAGGCAACGCCGCCAACCGTGAAAACGGCGATTGTAGCTCTTTTAGAGCGGCGAGAGCCGCTGGGAAAGCTCTTTTAGAAAGCGGCGTTAAGCCGCGGGAAAAGCTCTTTGAACGGCGCCAGATGGCGACAGGAGATGCGCTGAGAGGCGGCCGGAAGCGGCGCTCGAGGCGGCAGTCTGCGAGGGCGCTGGCGCTGTCTTCGTTCGGCGGTCTCAGCTCAGTCCGCTGCGGGAGCCTCTTCGATGGCGGCAAGAACATCTCCCAGGCGAGCTTCTTCCAGGCGGCGAAGGCTTCAGCCGGAGATCAGCGAAGAGTGATATGAAGTCGTCGCTGAAGGAGAGAGAACTGAAATCCTATGGCGACGCGCCTGGTTATATAGCTACCCCGCCCATTTCGGCGGGAATATTCGTGGGCTTTGTTGCCATATGCCGCGCCGTCATTGGTTCAACAACTTGTCTATGAGTGAACCAATGACGATGCAGTTACACTGCATTATTGAAAAAGGCTTCAGTAATGGGGGAAAAGGAAACCTTTCCCCATACGCAGTACTCGTTCCGTATCTCAGGGAACCCAAAGTTTCCCTCATTTCAGGGTTAACATTCTCAGAGATTTCAGTTAACCTCCTTTTTGAATAGGTTTGGTTTCTTTTATGTTTTTGGAAAATAAAGTTAAGCTGTTGCAAGTAGATCCTCTTTCTCCTAATCTCTGCAACACAGCCGTGACAGTTAGGTTATTTTAAGTTTATATTTTTAATCTTTTTTCTCTGAATAATCTGTCAATTATCTGCCAGTAACAGGTTATGATTACTGGTGATTATTGGCAAAAAAAAAAAAAAAAAAAAAAAAAAAAAACTGCTGTTGCTGCAATTTTTGAGAAAACATGCAGCAAGTTCAGTCATTTTCACATCCTGTGAAATCCTGGTGGGACTGGCTGAGGTAGTAAAAGGTCATAACTCATTATTTTTAACTTCTATTCAGGGCCCTGTTGTTCAAAAATTTTATTTTGGATTTAGAAATACCATGTTTTGATATCCAGGAGAAGGTAATCCCTATTACTTTTATGCCGTTTCTTTTTTTTTCTTTTTCCCCCCCTTTTTTTGCCCAAAGCAATATTAAAAGAACATCAGGTAGAGCAGTCAGAGTGAGATAACTTAAAGTGTTTGTAGACACAATATAGCGTAATAAAATACGAAAAATCCTCTTCCATTTTTAGTTTCTTTGAAACATTCATCTGACCCACAACAAATAAATAAACAAACAAATATACATGCAATAAAAGTTGCAAATGTTAGAATAATAAATATACAGTGATAAATAAGATAAAATTAAATATGTCCTTTTTGTTTAATATTGCTGTTTTTATTGAGACTTTCTATACTGTACTGAAAGGGTTAATAGATAGCCTAGTTGTACTTTTTCTAATTATTGTAACGGCTATACAAATCAAGTGTAAAATACAAATGTTTATATATGCTATATGCTGAATTTTTTTAAAGTTTTATTTACAATTTGTTCCTGACATTCCCCCTGAATCCACCCTTCTGCTGGGATCAGGATTATAAGACTTTTTTGGATCAAAGGCAGATAAAAACCAAGACTGGATTGCATCATGATCTGAATTCATATTTTTTTTCCCCAACTGGGCCATGTCCTAGAAGAAGAAGAAGAAGAAGTTTTATTTATATAGCGCCTTTCCATAGCTCAAGGTCGCTTCACATAGAGCTATACCATACATTTGCACATCCACAAACACAATACAAACACATAAGGGAACAAATACCCACATTATCCAAAATGCATATTGAAAAGATATGTTTTTAACTGAGTTTTGAAGGCAGACAGAGATGATACGTTATGGAGTGCAAGGGGTAGGGAATTCCATAATTTAGGAGCAATAACACTAAATGACCTACCACCTACAGTGGACAGCCGAAAACGAGGAATGGACAAAAGACCAAGCTCCGATGATCTGAGGGACCGGGCAGGTGTGTAGGAGTGGAGTAGTTCAGACAGATATGGAGGTGCAAGACCATTTAATGCTTTAAACGTTAGGAGCAATATCTTAAAGTGAATACGTGATGCCACAGGTAGCCAGTGAAGATCATGCAATATAGGAGTAATGTGGGCAGAGCGCCTGGTGGAGGTGAGAACTCTTGCTGCTGAGTTTTGAACATACTGTAACCTTGCTATGAGTTTTTTGGGCAGACCAAGAAATAGAGCATTGCAATAATCCAGACGTGAAGTGATTAATGCATGAATTAAGATTTCAGCATCAGCTAGAGTTAGAGAAAATCGAAGACGTGCAATATTACGAAGATGGAAGAAAGAGTTTTTGACGACAGAAGAAATCTGAGAGTCAAATCATATAGATGAGTCATAAAAAAAATAAGACACCAAGATTACGGACAGAGGAAGAAGGCTTAACATGAACCCCGAGCCAATCATTAATATTTCAGTTTTGTTATTATTTACTTTAAGGAAATTTAAGGACATCCAATGCTTGATATCCTTGATGCATGCAGTAAGTGAGTCAGGCAGGAATGGCCTATCAGAGCTGGTGGTAAGGTAGATTTGAATGTCATCAGCATAGCAATGAAATTGAAGTCCATGCATGCGTATGATGTCACCAAGTGGAGAAATATAAATGATAAACAGAAGTGGACCCAGAACTGAACCTTGAGGAACACCCTGTGAGACTGGAGCAATGGCAGATTTATAACCTTGTATGGTGATATTGTATTTTCTGTCACTAATATAGGAAATGAGCCAGGAAAGAGCTGAACCAGTGATACCGATATCAGAAAGGCGAGAGATTAGTATTTCATGGCAGACTGTGTCAAATGCAGAGCTTAGATCGAGAAGAATTAGGATGTTTAGTAACCCAGAATCCATGGACAGAAGAATGTCATTGACCACACGAAGAAGAGCCGTTTCAGTGCTATGTGAAGAACGAAATCCTGACTGAAAAGGTTCAAAAAGGCCATTAGCATTTAAGTAAGATCTCAATTGTGAAGCCACTACTTTTTCAAGAATTTTACTTAAGAATGGTAAATTTGAGATTGGCCTGTAATTATTCATGTTTAGATGGTCAAGGCCCGTTTTTTTTAAGAATGGGGGTCACTGCAGCCAGTTTTAATTCTGCTGGAACAATGGCAGATGCTAAACTACAATTTATCATATGTGTTATGAAATGTTCAACCTCAGAAACACACATCTTAAGCAAAACAGTAGGTGTTGGGTCCAGCTGGCAGGATGTGGAATTAGACTTTACAATTAGATCACTTATGGCAGAAGAAGTAGTGAGAGTAAAAGCAGAGAGAGAATTTGTGGAGTGAGCTGAGTCAGTTGACATCAAGTGAACACTTGAGTCAGATGTATCGGGGGTGTCTTTGGAAATATATTCAGTAATTGATTTCAATTTATCTGAAAAGTAATGAGAAAAATTATTCACAAGCACCTCAGAGCCAGAAATAACATGTTGTGGAGGGTTAGTGAGTTTGTTGACCATAGCAAACAGAGATTTGGGCCTGCACATAGAGTTCTTAATAGTAGAAGAGAAATATGAGGATCTTGCAGCATTGAGGGCTGTACGGTAGTTGAGCAGATGTTCTTTCAGAGCCAAAGAGTGCACAATGAGTTCAGTGTTCCTGTACAGTCTTTCCAAGCGACGTCCCATAGCTTTCATTGCTCGAAGTTCCGGAGTGAACCAGGGTGAAACATGTGTAAATGGAACCAGTCTAGTTTTAACAGGAGCATGTTTCTCAAGTACTTGAGAAATGGAATTATTATAGATGCTGCATATTTCTGATGGACAGTTAGATAGTAAACAAGCTGACAAGGTGGAAGACCTTATAGACTCAGAAAAAGCAGATGGATCCACAGAACAGATTTTACGATAAGTGAGCATTTTTTTCACAGGTGATATAAATGTAGGAAATCTAAAACTAAAGTTTAGGAGTTTGTGATTTGAAAAGGCAAAATCAGTTCCACTAACAAGAATATTATATAAGCCAGATGTACATATGAGATCCAATATATGACCCCTGGAGTGAGTAGCAAAAGAATCCAGAACAGACATCAATTCATTGTATTGTACAGTGTGTTCATGTATATTAAAGTCACCAAGAAAAATTACAGGTGAATAACTAGCACAGACAAGAGTAAGTAACTCACTAATCTCTGAGAAAAAGTCTGAATGCAATTTTGGAAGTCGATAGATTAAGATTACAGCTACTGATGATATGCCAGTCATTTTCAATGCAAGATATTCAACAGATACAATGTCATGTAACTCAATATTAGATATTTTGATACTCTCACGACAAACTACAGCCAACCCTCCAGCTCTACGATGGAGACGAGGTAGAGAGAAATAGATGTACCTAGGTGGAGTTAGGAGGTTTAAATTGAAAAAGTCATTGGGCACCTGCCAGGTTTCCGTTAAAAGCAGCATGTCCAGATTTGTGTCAATGATAATGTCATTTAGCACTGATGCTTTATCCGTTAAAGAGAGAGTGTTTAGTAGTGCACATTGCATATCTGAAGATGCAATATTGCAGTGTCCAAGGACGGGATCGAAGCGTAATGGTCTCATATTCACAAAGTTGATTAAACGATTTTCCTGTTGTATTTTGTTAGAAGTACGGGTGTTAGTACAGATAACCGGAATACTATTTGAAGACGAGCAGTGATAAGTCCGAAGTTTCTTCCGGTTGAACGGTGTATGTAGCGAGGTCGGCGTAAAATTCCAAGTTGTTCACACCATTTATAAGTGTCCGGAGCCAAGCGGGGAGATCCTTTTAATGTTCTAAGTTGAGCAGAAGAAAATTGCAGAGCCATCTCGGGAGAAGTCACTTTCTTAATATTATCCAAAAAGAGCATGAAAAAGACCAAAGAACAAAATCTGCAAATGATTACACATCGACATGACCAACATCCAATGAGACCCACAACAACAACTTATCGGTTTAACTACGTTAGCCAGAACCATATCGATTCCACTATCCACACAATCCACGGAAGGGAAGGCTACCCGACCATACCGAGGTTTGGCACCACAAAATGATAAAGAGAGTGGAGACTCACTGTATCAGATGTTGCGAATGATGTGAAAAGGATTGGAGAGGGCTCGCAGCCGATCAGTGTGACAGGATCACGAAAAATTGCAGGTCAGTCATCCAAATCTTATTGAGCGAAAGTGAAAGTAGTCCAGAAGGTAATCCAAATATGTCGAATGCCAGTAGAAATATGTCCGGAAAATCAGTCGATAAACAAACGAACAGACAGGTAGCCAGCGTGAAGCGGCAGCACAATCGCACCAGCGTTCTCACACCGGAAGTGGAAGAGTGTCCTATAATATGCTATGCTGTATCCTGTCTCTGGATAGAGTTTCTGTGCATCTTAAAATGGTTTCAGCAATGTCACTCAATTGGAATATTTTAAAATTAAGTGTGAAAGGGTTAATAATGCTCTGCCAATTTTACCAAAGCTAGGTGATTTATCTTGTGCTTGTAGGTTAAGTTCCAGGTTATAAAAGATTAATTTGAAGTGTAGTGAATTAAATTCTGCAGTGAAATGTAGATCATTCAAATGCAACACTTGTTCCGTGCTGTCTGCTTACCTCACCTGACTGATGATGCTGTTCCCTCTCTTTTCCACTCCTTGGAATAAAAGTATGTATATCCATTTGGATAAATAAAAAAGCTAGGCAGTACTAGACCAAGCATTTTGTCAAAATTTTACTGGGACACAGATCCTTTTTAGGGTCCTAAGTAGGGTCTAGCAATGCCCCTGATGCTTACATGAAGCCATTATGCTTGTATATTTGAAACCCCCCTTTTTCATCACTGTCTGGGATTGTTCTCTAAAAACCGGTTATACAATATGGATGGATCACTTTTGTGTTGGCTAGTCAGTGGAAGAGAATTTATGCCTCTTTTAATAGAAAGCTTACCTTAGCAACAATGACGGTGATATTAGACTGAAATATTCAGCTCTTCTACTGTCGTTTCAATGTTATTCATGAGAGAAATGTCACTCTTTACTCCTCTGTGTTCTTTGTTCTATAGGAGGATCTAATTCACTTGGGAGCAAAGTTCTCCCCATGCATCAGACGAGATAGTCAAATAGAGAAACTAGCACAGCAGGCCAAAGATCTAGAGAGAGAGTCTGGCTGCTGTGTACAGAATGATGGTTCTGGATGTGTGCAGACCCAGAGTGACGACTGCTCGGTACAACATACACACACACACGTTCATAAATAATAATAAACAATACACAAACAGCAAATCAGTTGTGTGTCCTTTGCAGTGAAGATTAATTGCAGTAATACATTTCAAACAAAGCTCTTGTCTACCACCTAGAGGAAGCAAACTGAACATAACTTTTAATAACTTAATTCATTATGACTTGTAAGTTTAAATGTGTCTTCATTTTGGTGCTTCCTCTTAAAAGGATTATATGACTACTAAATACATTTTGCTTTTTTTCTGATCTCAGGAGACTTTAGCAACATTTATAAAATGGAACAAAGAGAACGTAGACATGGTTAGATCTTCAGGTGCAGTCTGCCATCAGGACCCAAGGTAAATTTCAATGAAATATCTCTCATTCTGTGAGAAAATGTTGATCTTTTATTTTATTGTTTTGTCTTTACAATCCATGCTGGGAGCAGGACTTGTGAGGAGCCAGCCTCATCAGGACCCCATGTTTGGCCTGATGACATTACAGAGTGGCCGGTGAGAAATGTTCACCAATGACAGTTGTTTTTACCTTCATAGAAGATGTCTTAAGTTTTTTTTTTTTTTTTTTGTCTAATAATTCTGCCAATGAAGTCCAAAATCAAACTGGATGAAGGGTTTTGGAATTGCAGCTCTTGAGAGTAGCCCCCCCCTTTCATTTTTTTTTTTTTTTATCAGTTACGCAGGTAAAAAATCTGGAGTTGGAAACAGTTCATCGTTAGGCTTCAGAAACAGAACAAATCAATCAGAGAGGTAGCAGGAACATTTAAAGTGGCCTAATCAACTATTTGGTAGAATCTAAGAAAAAAAGAATGCATTGAGCTCAGAAACAAAAAGACAACAGTGGTAGATGATCGCAGGATACTTTCCATGGTAAAGAAAAACTCCTTTACAACATCCAGCCAAGTGAAGAACACTCTTCAGGAGGTAGGCGTGTTATTGTCAAAGTTTACTTTCAAGAAAAGACTTCACAAGAGCAAATCCAGAGGGTTCCACAAGGTGCAAACTATTCACAGAGGCAGTCATTGCCTGTAAAGGATTCTCAACAAAATATTAAAATGAACATTTTGTTTGATTATATTAATTTTTACAATTACATTTGAGGGCCTGAAAATAGGGGGACTGTGTATAAAAGTGGTTGCAATTCCTAAACTTTTCATATTATATTTTTGTTCAACCCCTTGAAACAAAGCTAAAAGTTTCTTTTTAATTGTGTTCTGGTAACATATAGAGCAAAAATTACGAAAATTGTGCCTGTGTCCAAATATATATGGACCTAACTCTGTGTGTGTGTGTGTGTGTGTGTGTGTGTGTGTGTGTGTGTGTGTGTGTGTGTGTGTATATATATTGGCCGATATTTCAGTGATAACAGCACTCCTACTGCCTTTTCACCGTTTGTATCACTCCACTTGAAGTGACCGTCATGGCGGCCGATCAAATCAACCGTAATTTTTACAAATACTACTTCTTGTACCATGAACTATAGTTTTAATAGTTTTTTAGGCGAGAATGTAGTTGTTTAGACCTGAAATATGTGACTCATATTTAATAACAGCGCCTATTTTACAATTTGTTTTGACGTTTTCTGAGATGCGATCTCGAGTGCGTCAGCGGCCGTTCAGTGCTTCTGTAACCGCCGAGAACAGCTTCATCTTGGCCAGTGCCTCTGGGATTTGCCGCTGGCTCTTATAGTGGTTAAACACGAGACATAATTCAATTTGAGTACATAGAACGGGCAATCTTTGGTCTTATTAATCTATTATTTGTTCCAGAGTAAGTCGAATTGTGCTATATTAAATTTGATAATAATATATTATTATTCATATAAACGTTACGTTACATCCTTACATAGCATATTGGCTACAACTAGACGGGACTTATCAGACTCTTCTCCGCTCTTTAAATACGTAAAACATTAAACTTTATAAACATATGGTTTTTTGAGTAAAGAAAACGCTTTACAATTTTTTTTCAAACCTCAGATCTTTATTTACCTTTGCATTGCACAGAGATGTCCAAACTGCGTGCGCACTTCAGGAGGTGAGGCAGATTAATGAGGCTTGATTGACAGTTTGAGGATCCAATGGAGTTAGGAGGTTTTGCCACAAGCTCTTTAAAATCCTTTTCATTCGTTAAATATTTGTAAAACCCACATACAAGCGTAAATGGTGACTTTTTTTTTTTTTTTTTTTAAATAACTAGTGCTTTATTTTGACTGAACTGTACAATTGTGCTTATTTGTTGTTCAATAGATATTATTTTATATAAATATGTCAATTAAGTAATATGGATTAAGTGAACATTACATTAATACGCCATTAGATGGCGGCAACACTTTACAGGAGAATTAGTCAGTGAAGCACAAGAGACTTTTAAATTGAAAGGAACTTTTGCAAAAAGAAGTTGTTTTAGCGCTTTGGTGTAATCAGTGCCCAAGGAATTCGACCGGAAATTGAAGTCGGCCGCGTGCCGCCATCTTGTAGCAGAACTTCACTTGCGTTAGCATCCCATTGATCATCCCATTCATTTTGGCGTCACTTTGACAGCGAATAACTTTACATCTGAGGCGTTTAAAGACTCAATTTGTCCATTATTTATTTCTAAACATACACGACAATGTATAAAGGGCTCCATTACCTTCTATGTTACATTATGGCCCCGTAGAAACAGTTTTTGTAAAAATAGGCTAACGATTGCGTCATAACCACTCGACTCTGTCGCACAGTAGAGAAATTACCGTACAGACAGTAGGAGAAGCTCGCAGGCAATCGGGGAGACGTCAAGAGAGAAGCCTACTAGCGTTACATTTTAAAATACTATACAAAATAATTAATCAGAATACTTACTCCTGCTCACTCACGCCAAAGAACTCCCCACTCAAACTCGCCGTCTCTGCAAGATTAATGATGGCAGTTTACACGCACAGCTACTAGAATATTTACATCTGTCAGACAGGTTGCTGACGTCATCAAGCTTAGTGTGAGTCTGCGCGTCAGAAACGGAAGTGCTAAAAATCGCTAAACATGGGCTTCACCTGTCTCAATTGAGTTCCAATGGGGTCGCTGTGTCCATTTCTTTTACTGTCTATGGGTGTAATGGATGCTATGGAAAATTCCCAAAGCTGTAAAAAAGACAAAGATCGCTTTCCTCAGCGGACATTCAAACGGACTTGTATAAAGGATATAATATTATGGACATCGACTTGAAGAATGAATGTAATGCAATATACCAGACACAGGTAATAGCCTACTCTTTCTCTCTCTAATACTGTACAAAATTCAATGTGTTTCAATGAAGCGACTCAACGTTCCTTCGTTATAGGGCTGGACGATATGGCCAAAATTTATATCACGATATAATTCTAAATTTCGGTCGATACGATATAATTCCGATATCGATATGAACTATATAATAGCCTCAGAAAAACTGGCAAGAACGGCCACAATGGATGTCTGTACCGCACCGAAACCGTGACCCTAAAAATAGGACTACTGTCAAATAAAAATAAAGAAAATAAGAACAAACAATCAAACTACAAGCAACATCACAAATAAGTACAATAAAGCAAATATTCAAATAAAATAAACAGTGCTTTTCAGGTTTTTCAGGTATGTAACAGTAGTTTTCAGGTACAGAAAATGGATAAAGTAATCCAATATAAAATAACACTGCATATTATCTTTACTGTATATAAGATGAATCATTATTGAAGTTACAAAAACTATTCAGTTTATTTGATTTAACATTAAAAACAGGCAGCAGGAATAGTTTTTTTTCCCTTTAAGACAACCAGTACATATACTGTTACACATGCGCTGTCTTTCTCGACTGTTATACGTTCACTTAAGACATAACTATGTTTGCTAGGATACTCGACAAGACGGGCATGTTGACATCATTTTTTGTATGAATGTGGCCATCGAAGCGCAAGACTTGAAAGAGAACTCAGTATTTGCGCGCTGTCTGAAATAAGCGTGTGCGCGCTTCGGATGAGCGCACACAAATCTTCTCATAGCGCGTGCGAGTTCTCTCTCTTTTGCAACTTGTTCTTGAAGGTTTAAATCAGGAAGGCTTAAATGAGTTTAGTTTAAACACAGATAGCAATGTGTGCTGTTTCATCACCCGGGTGATGACGGCGTAAATGACTGGACATTAGAGCATACGGTACTAACGTTAGCTGTTAACAGTTTACAAAGAGTGACTGTTTTGTCCACGCTTTTTGATTATCGTTGTTGTAACGTTTTGCGCATCCATCGACTGAAACATACATTATCTGAACTCTGTCTGTTTTCCACGTTACTATTTTAAACAAACCATATTAACCAATAGATACGCTGATGGCAGCTTGTCTCTGTGGTGTACGTCATCACGCAAATAGCCAATCTTGTTCTGCTCTTTCTAACCGCTGCGCCTCAAGTCAATGAGAAATGCACAAAAGAGGGTTTTAAAGACACTGCGTTGTTGTTCTTATTTATTTACACAGTCGTGCCGTCGAACTGTTGTATAAACAGGATACAGGATATTATAATTTATTATATATATGCAATATCACACTCGTAGCCGTGCGATATGGCTGTATATCAGCACGCTGTGATTCGTCCGTAGGTAATCACAGCGTGCTGATATACAGCCATATCGCACGGCTACAAGTGTGATATTGCATTTATACAACAGTTCGACAGCACGAGTGTGTAAATAAGAACAACAACGGAGTGTCTTTAAAACCCTCTTTTGTGCAGCACTACTTCCTTCCGCCACGGATTCAAATCTCAGTTTGACAGTTGAACCAAGCCTCCGTTGCTAACTCTAAAACGTCACTTTAGATCTAGTAACGAAGGAACGTTGAGTCACTTCATTGAAACACATTGAATTTTCTACAGTATTAGAGAGAGCGCGAGAGAGTAGGCTATTACCTGTATCTGGTATATTGCATTACATTCATTCATCAAGTCGATGTCCATAATATTACATCCTTTATACAAGTCCGTTTGAATGTCCGCTGAGGTAAGCGATCTTTGTATGTCTTTTTTCAGCTTTGGGAATTTTCCATCCATAACACCACTGCGCTAAAACAACTTCCTTTGCAAAAGTTCCTTTCAATGTAAAAGTCTCTTGTGACTCACTTCTCCTGTAAAGTGTTGCCGCCATCTAATGACATATTAATGTAATGTTCACTCAATCCATATTACTTAATGGACATTTATATAAAATAATATTTATTGAACAACATATAAGCACAATTGTACAGTTCAGTCAAACATAAAGCACTAGTTATTAAAAAAAAAAAAGTCACCATTTACGCTGGTATGTGGGTTTTACAAATATTTAACGAATGAAAAGGATTTTAAAGAGCTTGTGACAAAACCTCCTAACTCCATTGGATCCTCAAACTGTCAATCAAGCCTCATTAATCCGCCTCACCTCGTGAATGAAGTGCGCACGCAGTTTGGACATCTCTGTGCAATGCAAAGGTAAATAAAGATCTGATGTTTGAGAAAAAAAATTGTAAAGCGTTTTCTTTACTCAAAAAAACATATGTTTATAAAGTTTAATGTTTTACATATTTGAAGCGGAGAAGAGTCTGATATGTCCCGTCTAGTTGTAGTCAATGTGCTATATAAGGATACAAACGGTGAAAAGCCAGTAGGAGTGCTGTTATCACTGAAATATCGCATGGCTATCAGCCAATCAGATTCGAGAACCAGACAGAACTGTTGTATAAATATATATATATAATATATACATAAAAATATAAATATATATAATATATATATTATAAATATTTATATAAAATATATTTATTATATATTATATATTTTATATGATATATATATATGTATGTGACCCTATTTGGTTTTTCTCTGGCCCGTCTTGTCTCACCCTTCATTAACACGCAACTCAGAATACGGATGATCACAGTATTTATTTGTCCTGCACAGAGCAGTGGAAGAAATAGAGAGTAGTGAGTAAAGTTGTTTCAGCCCCATCCACAGCATTTCTCTAGCTCTGCTGCTATCAATATAACAATAAACAATTTGGCTTCTTAAATTAAATGCTTTGTGATCGTATAGTAGTTTTCAATATCAGATAGTAATATGCATAGACAGAAATATTATAATATAATAAATATAAGATATAATAATCATCCACTTTATATTAAACAAAATAAAATGACTAGAAATTTTTTCGTAAAACAACATGTTCTACAAAATAGTAAATTCTTAAATACAAAAACAATTACCTGCACAGAGCAGTGGAAGAAATAGAGAGTAGTGAGTAAAGTTGTTTCAGCTCCATCTATACGAGACATTACACCAGTTCGGGAGCACATGGAATGACGCACAACTAGTGTTCAATGTGTGCAATCCACTTCGTACATCGTCTTACATTTGACATGAAACTTATATTTTTAACTTTTAATATAGAGCTGCAGCAGAAACGACTCACCCACAGCAGTTCTCTCTAGCTCTGCTGCAGATTGTTCGAACTCGGTGGGCTATAGCGCCACCAGCGCAACCAATAGGAAGCGTGAACACATTACAGCAGGATTTACTTAAAGAACCCTTGAACTATGATATTTATCCCGTTACATTATATATATTTATATTTATATTTATATATATATGTATATATATATATTTATATTTATATATATATATATACACCTCTATTGCAGATTTGTACATACCCTAAAACATGGAACCACACAGGATACAAACACATGGACTGCACACTGAAGGGCAGGCCATGCTGTATTGGAACTAAAGGAAGGTAATGAATGAACATTTGTAAGAATTAAAAGCAAGGTTTAGATGATGACAGTTTACATTAAACATGTAGAGAATTTTGCCATATACTTGCAGTCAAAGCCACTTTCCTACACAGTAATTTAGGGCTGCACGATTAATCGCATGCTATTCTCACGCGCATTTCCTCAGTAAAGCCGGTTCCCTGATTACCGCTAAATCGCCATCACCTGTTTTTAAACGGAGCGCCTTTTAATAGACAGAGCCGTAGTTCACAGACAAGCCACGCAATATTGCGTTCATTATCGCAGGCGATTCATCTGCGATATGAACGCGATATTGCGTGGCTTTTCAGTGATCTACGGCTCTGTCTATTAAATGCCGCTTCATTTGAAAGCAGGTGATGGCGATTTAGCGGTAATCAGGGAACCGGCTTTACTGAGGAAATGCGCGTGAGAAAAGCATGCGATTAATCGTGCAGCCCTACAGTAATTGCCTTGAAATAAATAGTTAACTCAAAAATGAAATTCTCATTTACTAACACTAATATTGTTCTACAACCATAATGCTGTGTTCACACCAAACGCGAATAGAGCGTCTGGCGCGAATGATTTCAATCTTAAGTCAATGTACAGACCTATGGTACAGACGCGTTTATGCGCGTCTGGAGGTCTCGCGGCGCGGAAGACGCGAATTCGCCTCATTCGCGCGTCTAGTTCGAATTTGCGTCTGACGCCCGATTTGAAAAATTTGAAATTTGGCGTAAATTCGCGCCGCGTTAACCAATCAGGAGCCCGCTTGCTGCTGTGGCGGCAGGCCCGCCCGGAGTCACTATTCAAAATGGAGGAACGACTGATATTATCAGTGAGCAGTCACCCAGAGATTTATGACACAAGTTCATTATAGAGACAGGAATAAAAAGGACCTCGCTTGGATGAGTGTCGGTTAGGAGATTGGGCAACCTGGTAAGTTGTAAATACACATTTCACTTTTGAGTCACGTAACGTTACACGTTTATCGACCCGCGAATACAAAGCGGTAGCTTTCTCGATGAACGCTCGATCAACATCAGCCATCTTGCAAACAGACAACCGCCTAGCATTTGCCCCTCCCACAAGAAGCGGATTTCGCCGCGAATGCATTCAAAATGTTCAAGCGGCAAACTAGACGCGGTAGACGCGAATTTGACGCTCTATTCGCGTTTGGTGTGAACGCGGCATAACACTTCTTTCTTTCCTGGAACACAAATGTTCAAAATAATGTTCATGCATTTCCATTCAATTGAAGTGAAAGAGGACCAGTGCTGACGAGCTCCAGAAATGACAAAAAGCACAATAATAGTGTTTGTGTCAGGAACAAACTCAATTTTATGTTTACTCTAAATCTTGTCATCCACCATAGCTCTCAAATCATATTTCAGTGAACTCAATTGAGCTGTCTCAAAAATTGGTCTGGAATGAGAAATGGAAAAAAAAACAAGAACATCATTTTCATTTTTGGGTGAATTTGTATCCAGCTCCTCTCAAATTTGATCCAGTCAAATTTGATACATTTTATTCAAATCTGTTCTGTTTTGATCTATTTATAAAGATGTGAAATTACCACTTGGGAGTACTGCCAATTCATGCGTGGATATTTCCATGAGGAGGCCACACTCTGTTCACAGGTATCCATTTACATTGAAAAAATAATTTCATCCCAGCCATCAAAATTGATTGAATATTCGACTATTTGTGCACACCCCTAGTTTTTAAAAGCTTAACTTAAAAATGCCCTGTTGTTCTCTGTTTTTCTGCAATTAAATTTCTCTGGACAGAATTAAATAGTAATACTTTAAGAAAGGACATTTATTTTTTTGTTGTTATACATCTGTTCCCTGACAGGTCCACTGCCTGGATGATGTGTGTGGGTTGCTGCCATTCCTGAACCCCAGTGTCCCAGATCAGTTCTATAGACTGTGGCTCTCCCTTTTTCTTCATGCTGGGTAAGGTTTAGGTCTTTATCACGGCTGGACCGGAGATATATATATATCTTATTAAACTTATTATTAAGTTGGCTTGAAAAAGCCAACTTACTGATATTGTACTTAAGCTTATTAAGTTGGCTTGAAAAAGCCAACTTACTGATCTACTACTTAAGCTTATTAAGTTGGCTTGAAAAAGCCAACTTACTGATCTACGTCTTCAGCTTATTATTATTATTAAGTTGGCTTGAAAAAGCCAACTTACTGATCTACGTCTTAAGCTTATTATTAAGTTGGCTTGAAAAAGCCAACTTACTGATCTACGTCTTAAGCTTATTATTATTAAGTTGGCTTGAAAAAGCCAACTTACTGATCTACTACTTAAGCTTATTATTAAGTTGGCTTGAAAAAGCCAACTTACTGATATTGTACTTAAGCTTATTAAGTTGGCTTGAAAAAGCCAACTTACTGATATTGTACTTAAGCTTATTAAGTTGGCTTGAAAAAGCCAACTTACTGATATTGTACTTAAGCTTATTAATGGTGCTTGCCAAAGGCAAAGCTCCATTCTTATTCTTCTGCATACTTATTATTCTTCTTCTTCTTCTTCTGGACACAATTTCTGCGCGCTACTCCTCCCGCAGTTTTTGTCATAGACCCATGAATGAGGTGTCAAATCGACCGGCTCATTGAGGACAGGTGTGCTATGACTTTTATAAGCGATCGGGTGTACGATGTTCGTCCGGCGGGCGAAAAAGTAGCGAAAAAAATCCCATAGACTTTGCATTGGGACAAACTTTGACGAGTAATAGCTCCTAACGAGAATTTCATAGAAACATGTGGGTTACCAGGTTTGAAGAGCCTGATAGGCTCTCTCAGACCATACCTCAAAATGGGGTGTAAGTTGTACCCCTGGGGCGCAAGAGCTGCCCAAAGTTGCCCCATAGACATACTATGGTGAAGCCGTGCCCATGAACCAGGAAGTACTGTGTTTTTCCTACTATGGGAAATTACATAGGGATTTTGTATTGAACATAACTCTGGATCACAATGTCATAGAGACAAGGGGGTGGGCTCATATTACTCAGGCAACCAATCAGTCTCTCAGGATCATTGTGAAGCTATCAAGCCACGCCCTAGCAACCATATAGAGCACCATAGCAACAAGTTCCATAGACTTCCATTGAAAAAGATCAAATGAATATCTTTGGATAGGAGTGTCATAGAAACATGAGGGTGGGCTCATTTGACTCGGGGCAGCAAACGGCCAATCACGAATCACCTTCAAGACATCATAGCCATGCCCTAGCAACCATTCAGAGCACCCTAGCAACCCAAAGCATAGAGGGGATATCTTCAAATCTGAACATCATAGAGGAATGGGGGTTGGTTTATAGCATTCATACTGGCAAGCAGCCTTTGGTTTATCATTACTGGCAGCTGCCAAGCCACTCCCTAGCAACCAAACAGAGTACCCTAGCAACCGTTTAGCAAGATCTATATCTCTGCATCAGAACATCGTAAAGACATGGGGGTTGGTTTATATTGTCAAGCAGCCTTTGGAGTATCATCATTGGTAGCTACCAGGCCACTCCCTAGCAACCAACCAGATTACCCTAGCAACCGTTTTTCAAGATCCATATCTCTGCATTAGAACATCATAAAGACATGGGGGTTGGTTTATATTGTCAAGCAGCCTTTGGAGTATCATCATTGGCAAACACCAAGCCACTCCCTAGCAACCAAACAGAGTACCCTAGCAACCATTTAGCGATGCCTATATCTCTGCATCAGAACATCGTAGAGACATGGGGGTTGGCTTTTTTGACTCATGCTAGCAAACTGTACTTGCAACATGCTACACATGCTAGCAGTTAATAGCTACATGCTAATAGTGATTAGCTAAGTGCTAAAGTGGGCTGAGAACATGCTAAGAACTCTATAGAAACTCCATAGTAACTATCTGTGCCAACTACCAACCACCTAGTAACACCATAGCAACCACCCTGGTTACCATAGCAACCGCCCAGAACACCCTAGCAACCGCCTAGCAACACAGTAGTGACCACTCCAGGTACCTTAACTACTGCCTAGCAACACCTTAGCAACCACCCCAAGTACCTTAGCAACCGCCTAGCAACACCTTAGCAACCACCCCAAGTACCTTAGCAACCGCCTAGCAACCGAGTGGCGATTTTGCCACTGCAAGCACCATTCACATTTTCTTCAGGAAATGTACATTCTAGTTATTATTATTCTTCTTAGACTAAATTTTAAATTGTATCTCCTCCTAGACTGTTCAAGCTACAACCACCAAACTCGGACTAGACATTCAGACTGTTCTGACTCGAGTTGCTATATCTTTTCAGACTGATCCGACTTACGGTTTTCCTAAAAATGCTGATTAAACCTGGAAAAAGCTCCCATTGACTTCCATTGAAATGCCTTGGCTGATCTGAACATTCCGTCCAACTGTCAAAATTCAAATTCAAACACAGACTCAATTTAACTGCCATTCCTATTTCTAAGCTCATTCAAACTCATTCTATCTATCTATCTATCTATCTATCTATCTATCTATCTATCTATCTATCTATCTATCTATCTATCTATCTATCTATCTATCTATCAAACTAAATCTATCTATCTATCTATCAAACTAAATCTATCTATCTATCTATCTATCTATCTATCTATCTATCTATCTATCTATCTATCAAACTTAATCTTAATCTATCTATCTATCTATCTAACTCATTCAAACTCATCTATCTATCTATCTATCAAACTAAATCTATCTATCTATCTATCTATCTATCTATCTATCTATCTATCTATCTATCTATCTATCTATCTATCTATCTATCAGACTTAATCTATCTATCTATCTATCAAACTTTATCTATCTATCTAATCTATCTATCTAACTCATTCAAACTCATCTATCTATCTATCTATCTATCTATCTATCTATCTATCTATCTATCTATCTATCTATCTATCTATCTATCTATCACTGGTAGCTGCCAAGTCACTCCCTAGCAACCAAACAGAGTACCCTAGCAACCATTTTGGAAAATCTATATCTCTGCATCAGAACATCGTACAGACATGGGGGTAGGTTTGTATTGTCAAGCAGCCTTTGGAGTATCATCATTGGAAGCTGCCAAGCCACTCCCTAGCAACCAAACAGAGTACCTAGCAACCATTTTGCAAAATCTATATCTCTGCATCAGAACATCGTAGAGACATGGGGGTTGGTTTATGTTGTCAAGCAGCCTTTGGAGTATCATCAATGGTAGCTGCCAAGCAACTCCCTAGCAACCAAACAGTACCCTAGCAACCGTTTTGCAAGATCTATATCTCGGCATCAGAACATCGTACAGACATGAGGGTTGTTTTATATTGTCAAGCAGCCTTTGGAGTATCATCATTGGTAGCCAACAAGCCACTCCCTAGCAACCAAACAAAGTACCCTAGCAACCGTTTTGCAAGATCTATATCTCTGCATCAGAACATCGTACAGACATGGGGGTTGGTTTATATTGTCAAGCAGCCTTTGGAGTAGCATCACTGGTAGCTGCCAAGCCAGTGCCTAGCAACCAAACAGTACCCTAGCAACCGTATTTCAAGATCTATATCTCTGCATCAGAACATCGTACAGACATGGGGGTTTGTTTATATTGTCAAGTAGCCTTTGGAGTATCATCAGTGGTAGCTGCCAAGCCAGTCCCTAGCAACCAAACAGTACCCTAGCAACCGTTTTGCAAGATCTATATCTCGGCATCAGAACATCGTACAGACATGGGGGTTGGTTTATATTGTCAAGTAGCCTTTGGAGTATCATCACTGGTAGCTGCCAAGCCACTCCCTAGCAACCAAACAGTACCCTAGCAACCGAATTGCAAGATCTATATCTCTGAATCAGAACATCGTACAGACATGGGGGTAGGTTTGTATTGTCAAGCAGCCTTTGGAGTATCATCATTGGTAGCTGCCAAGTCACTCCCTAGCAACCAAACTGAGTACCCTAGCAACCATTTTGGAAAATCTGTATCTCTGCATCAGATCATCGTACAGACATGGGGGTTGGTTTGTATTGTCAAGCAGCCTTTGGAGTATCATCATTGGTTGCTGCCAAGTCACTCCCTAGCAACCAAACAGAGTACCCTAGCAACCATTTTGGAAAATCTATATCTCTGCGTCAGAACATCGTACAGACATGGGGTTTGGTTTGTATTGTCAAGCAGCCTTTGGAGTATCATCATTGGTTGCTGCCAAGCCAGTCCCTAGCAACCAAACAGTACCCTAGCAACCGTTTTGCAAGATCTATATCTCTGCATCAGAACATCGTAGAGACATGGCGGTTGGCTCTTTTGACTCATGCTAGCAATCTGGACTTCCAACATGCTAGCAGTGAATAGCTACATGCTAATGGTGATTAGCTAAGTGCTAAACTGGGCTAAGAACATGCTAATAACTCTATAAAAACTCCATAATATCCATCTGTGACAACTATCTATCTATCTATCTATCTATCTATCTATCTATCTATCTATCTATCGATCAGTCTGTTTACTTATCTAGCTATCTATCTAGCTTTTAAAACTACAATTCTAAAACAAACTATTTCAAACTGAAAAGGTTCAAACTACAAACTTTTAAAACTTCTTCAAACTTTCTGGCTATGCTTTTTCAAGCCAACTTAAAGTTTGTCTACAAACTTTTTTATCTAGTTATTATTATTCTTCTTAGACTAAATTTTAAATTGTATCTCCTCCTAGACTGTTCAAGCTACAACCACCAAACTCGGACTAGACATTCAGACTGTTCTGACTCGAGTTGCTATATCTTTTCAGACTGATCCGACTTACGGTTTTCCTAAAAATGCTGATTAAACCTGGAAAAAGCTCCCATTGACTTCCATTGAAATGCCTTGGCTGATCTGAACATTCCGTCCAACTGTCAAAATTCAAATTCAAACACACAGACTCAATTTAACTGCCATTCCTATTTCTAAGCCATTTAAACTCATTCAAACTCATTCAAACTCATTCTATCTATCTATCTATCTATCTATCTATCTATCTATCTATCTATCTATCTATCTATCTATCTATCAAACTAAATCTATCTATCTATCTATCAAACTAAATCTATCTATCTATCTATCAAACTAAATCTATCTATCTATCTATCTATCTATCTATCTATCTATCTATCTATCTATCTATCTATCTATCTATCTATCAAACTTAATCTTAATCTATCTATCTATCTAACTCATTCAAACTCATCTATCTATCTATCTATCAAACTAAATCTATCTATCTATCTATCTATCTATCTAACTCTATCTATCTATCTATCTATCAAACTTTATCTATCTATCTATCTATCAAACTTTATCTATCTATCTAATCTATCTATCTAACTCATTCAAACTCATCTATCTATCTATCTCATTCAATCTATCTAACTCATTCAAACTCATCTATCTATCTATCTATCTATCTATCTATCTATCTATCTATCTATCTATCTATCTATCTATCACTGGTAGCTGCCAAGTCACTCCCTAGCAACCAAACAGAGTACCCTAGCAACCATTTTGGAAAATCTATATCTCTGCATCAGAACATCGTACAGACATGGGGGTAGGTTTGTATTGTCAAGCAGCCTTTGGAGTATCATCATTGGAAGCTGCCAAGCCACTCCCTAGCAACCAAACAGAGTACCTAGCAACCATTTTGCAAAATCTATATCTCTGCATCAGAACATCGTAGAGACATGGGGGTTGGTTTATGTTGTCAAGCAGCCTTTGGAGTATCATCAATGGTAGCTGCCAAGCAACTCCCTAGCAACCAAACAGTACCCTAGCAACCGTTTTGCAAGATCTATATCTCGGCATCAGAACATCGTACAGACATGAGGGTTGTTTTATATTGTCAAGCAGCCTTTGGAGTATCATCATTGGTAGCCAACAAGCCACTCCCTAGCAACCAAACAAAGTACCCTAGCAACCGTTTTGCAAGATCTATATCTCTGCATCAGAACATCGTACAGACATGGGGGTTGGTTTATATTGTCAAGCAGCCTTTGGAGTATCATCATTGGTAGCTGCCAAGCAACTCCCTAGCAACCAAACAGTACCCTAGCAACCGTTTTGCAAGATCTATATCTCTGCATCAGAACATCGTACAGACATGGGGGTTGTTTTATATTGTCAAGCAGCCTTTGGAGTAGCATCACTGGTAGCTGCCAAGCCAGTGCCTAGCAACCAAACAGTACCCTAGCAACCGTATTTCAAGATCTATATCTCTGCATCAGAACATCGTACAGACATGGGGGTTTGTTTATATTGTCAAGTAGCCTTTGGAGTATCATCAGTGGTAGCTGCCAAGCCAGTCCCTAGCAACCAAACAGTACCCTAGCAACCGTTTTGCAAGATCTATATCTCGGCATCAGAACATCGTACAGACATGGGGGTTGGTTTATATTGTCAAGTAGCCTTTGGAGTATCATCACTGGTAGCTGCCAAGCCACTCCCTAGCAACCAAACAGTACCCTAGCAACCATTTTGGAAAATCTGTATCTCTGCATCAGATCATCGTACAGACATGGGGGTTGGTTTGTATTGTCAAGCAGCCTTTGGAGTATCATCATTGGTTGCTGCCAAGTCACTCCCTAGCAACCAAACAGAGTACCCTAGCAACCATTTTGGAAAATCTATATCTCTGCGTCAGAACATCGTACAGACATGGGGTTTGGTTTGTATTGTCAAGCAGCCTTTGGAGTATCATCATTGGTTGCTGCCAAGCCACTCCCTAGCAACGAACAGAGTACCGTAGCAACCTTATTGCAAAATCTATATCTCTGCATCAGAACATCGTACAGACATGGGGGTTGGTTTGTATTGTCAAGCAGCTTTTGGTGTATCATCATTGGTAGCTGCCAAGCCACTCCCTAGCAACCAAACAGAGTACCCTAGCAACCATTTTGGAAAATCTATATCTCTGCATCAGAATATCGTACAGACATGGGGCTAGATTTGTATTGTCAAGCAGCCTTTGGAGTATGATCATTGGTAGCTGCCAAGCCAGTCCCTAGCAACCAAACAGTACCCTAGCAACCGTTTTGCAAGATCTATATCTCTGCATCAGAACATCGTAGAGACATGGCGGTTGGCTCTTTTGACTCATGCTAGCAATCTGGACTTCCAACATGCTAGCAGTGAATAGCTACATGCTAATGGTGATTAGCTAAGTGCTAAACTGGGCTAAGAACATGCTAATAACTCTATAAAAACTCCATAATATCCATCTGTGACAACTATCTATCTATCTATCTATCTATCTATCTATCGATCAGTCTGTTTACTTATCTAGCTATCTATCTAGCTTTTAAAACTACAATTCTAAAACAAACTATTTCAAACTGAAAAGGTTCAAACTACAAACTTTTAAAACTTCTTCAAACTTTCTGGCTATGCTTTTTCAAGCCAACTTAAAGTTTGTCTACAAACTTTTTTATCTAGTTATTATTATTCTTCTTAGACTAAATTTTAAATTGTATCTCCTCCTAGACTGTTCAAGCTACAACCACCAAACTCGGACTAGACATTCAGACTGTTCTGACTCGAGTTGCTATATCTTTTCAGACTGATCCGACTTACGGTTTTCCTAAAAATGCTGATTAAACCTGGAAAAAGCTCCCATTGACTTCCATTGAAATGCCTTGGCTGATCTGAACATTCCGTCCAACTGTCAAAATTCAAATTCAAACACACAGACTCAATTTAACTGCCATTCCTATTTCTAAGCCATTTAAACTCATTCAAACTCATTCTATCTATCTATCTATCTATCTATCTATCTATCTATCTATCTATCTATCTATCTATCTATCAAACTAAATCTATCTATCTATCTATCAAACTAAATCTATCTATCAAACTAAATCTATCTATCTATCTATCTATCTATCTATCAAACTTAATCTTAATCTATCTATCTATCTAACTCATTCAAACTCATCTATCTATCTATCTATCAAACTAAATCTATCTATCTATCTATCTATCTAACTCTATCTATCTATCTATCTATCAAACTTAATCTATCTATCTATCAAACTTTATCTATCTATCTAATCTATCTATCTAACTCATTCAAACTCATCTATCTATCTATCTATCTATCTATATCAAACTTAATCTATCTATCTATCTAACTCATTCAAACTCATCTATCTATCTATCTAACTCATTCAATCTATCTAACTCATTCAAACTCATCTATCTATCTATCTATCTATCTATCACTGGTAGCTGCCAAGTCACTCCCTAGCAACCAAACAGAGTACCCTAGCAACCATTTTGGAAAATCTATATCTCTGCATCAGAACATCGTACAGACATGGGGGTAGGTTTGTATTGTCAAGCAGCCTTTGGAGTATCATCATTGGAAGCTGCCAAGCCACTCCCTAGCAACCAAACAGAGTACCTAGCAACCATTTTGCAAAATCTATATCTCTGCATCAGAACATCGTAGAGACATGGGGGTTGGTTTATGTTGTCAAGCAGCCTTTGGAGTATCATCAATGGTAGCTGCCAAGCAACTCCCTAGCAACCAAACAGTACCCTAGCAACCGTTTTGCAAGATCTATATCTCGGCATCAGAACATCGTACAGACATGAGGGTTGTTTTATATTGTCAAGCAGCCTTTGGAGTATCATCATTGGTAGCCAACAAGCCACTCCCTAGCAACCAAACAAAGTACCCTAGCAACCGTTTTGCAAGATCTATATCTCTGCATCAGAACATCGTACAGACATGGGGGTTGGTTTATATTGTCAAGCAGCCTTTGGAGTATCATCATTGGTAGCTGCCAAGCAACTCCCTAGCAACCAAACAGTACCCTAGCAACCGTTTTGCAAGATCTATATCTCTGCATCAGAACATCGTACAGACATGGGGGTTGTTTTATATTGTCAAGCAGCCTTTGGAGTAGCATCACTGGTAGCTGCCAAGCCAGTGCCTAGCAACCAAACAGTACCCTAGCAACCGTATTTCAAGATCTATATCTCTGCATCAGAACATCGTACAGACATGGGGGTTTGTTTATATTGTCAAGTAGCCTTTGGAGTATCATCAGTGGTAGCTGCCAAGCCAGTCCCTAGCAACCAAACAGTACCCTAGCAACCGTTTTGCAAGATCTATATCTCGGCATCAGAACATCGTACAGACATGGGGGTTGGTTTATATTGTCAAGTAGCCTTTGGAGTATCATCACTGGTAGCTGCCAAGCCACTCCCTAGCAACCAAACAGTACCCTAGCAACCGAATTGCAAGATCTATATCTCTGAATCAGAACATCGTACAGACATGGGGGTAGGTTTGTATTGTCAAGCAGCCTTTGGAGTATCATCATTGGTAGCTGCCAAGTCACTCCCTAGCAACCAAACAGTACCCTAGCAACCATTTTGGAAAATCTGTATCTCTGCATCAGATCATCGTACAGACATGGGGGTTGGTTTGTATTGTCAAGCAGCCTTTGGAGTATCATCATTGGTTGCTGCCAAGTCACTCCCTAGCAACCAAACAGAGTACCCTAGCAACCATTTTGGAAAATCTATATCTCTGCGTCAGAACATCGTACAGACATGGGGTTTGGTTTGTATTGTCAAGCAGCCTTTGGAGTATCATCATTGGTTGCTGCCAAGCCACTCCCTAGCAACGAACAGAGTACCGTAGCAACCTTATTGCAAAATCTATATCTCTGCATCAGAACATCGTACAGACATGGGGGTTGGTTTGTATTGTCAAGCAGCTTTTGGTGTATCATCATTGGTAGCTGCCAAGCCACTCCCTAGCAACCAAACAGAGTACCCTAGCAACCATTTTGGAAAATCTATATCTCTGCATCAGAATATCGTACAGACATGGGGCTAGATTTGTATTGTCAAGCAGCCTTTGGAGTATGATCATTGGTAGCTGCCAAGCCAGTCCCTAGCAACCAAACAGTACCCTAGCAACCGTTTTGCAAGATCTATATCTCTGCATCAGAACATCGTAGAGACATGGCGGTTGGCTCTTTTGACTCATGCTAGCAATCTGGACTTCCAACATGCTAGCAGTGAATAGCTACATGCTAATGGTGATTAGCTAAGTGCTAAACTGGGCTAAGAACATGCTAATAACTCTATAAAAACTCCAGAATATCCATCTGTGACAACTATCTATCTATCTATCTATCTATCTATCTATCTATCTATCTATCTATCTATCGATCAGTCTGTTTACTTATCTAGCTATCTATCTAGCTTTTAAAACTACAATTCTAAAACAAACTATTTCAAACTGAAAAGGTTCAAACTACAAACTTTTAAAACTTCTTCAAACTTTCTGGCTATGCTTTTTCAAGCCAACTTAAAGTTTGTCTACAAACTTTTTTATCTAGTTAAGTTGGCTTGAAAAAGCCAACTTACTGTAATCCTATTTAAACTTATTATTATTATTATTATTATTCTTCTTCTTACTTGAATTTCCAAGACTAACTCCTCCTAGAGCTTTAACTCCACAAACTCCAAACTCGGGTCAGACCTTCAGACTGTTCTGACTTGGTGTGCTATATCTTTTCTAACTGATCCGACTTACGGTTTTCCTAAAAATGACAATTAAAGCTCGGAAAAATCCCATTGACTTTCATTGACGGAATGTTCAAATGAGCCAAGACTTTCAAATTCCAACTGTCAAAATTCAAATTCAAACTACGGAAGCCCATTAGACTCAAAAACTCAATTAGACTCAAGTGCCATTCTATGTACTATTTCTAATCCATTGAAACTCATTAAACTCTATCTATCTATCTATCTATCTATCTATCTATCTATCTATCTATCTATCTATCTATCTATCTGTCTGTCTAACTCATTCAAACTCATCTATCTATCTATCTATCTATCTATCTATCTATCTATCTAACTCATTCAAACTCATCTATCTATCTATCTATCAAACTAAATCTATCTATCTATCTATCAAACTCTATCTATCTATCTATCTATCTATCTATCTATCTATCTATCTATCTATATATCTATCTATCTATCTCATTAAAACTCATCAATCAATCTATCTATCTATCTATCTATCTATCTATCTATCTATCTATCTATCTATCTAACTCATTCAAACTCATCTATCTATCGATCTATCTATCTATCTATCAAACTAAATCTATCTATCTATCTATCTATCTATCTATCTATCTATCTATCTATCTATCTATCTATCTATCTATCTATCTATCTATCTATCTATCTATCTATCTATCTTCAAATCAGAACATCGTACAGACATGGGGATTGGTTTATATTGTCAAACAGCCTTTGGAGTATCATCATTGGTAGCTGCCAAGCCACTCCCTAGCAACCAAACAGAGTACCCTAGCAACCGTTTTGCAAGATCTATATCTCTGCATCAGAACATCGTACAGACATGGGGGTTGGTTTATATTGTCAAGCAGCCTTTGGAGTATCATCATTGGTAGCCGCCAAGTCACTCCCTAGCAACCAAACAGAGTACCCTAGCAACCGTTTTGCAAGATCTATATCTCTGCATCAGAACATCGTACAGACATGGGGGTTGGTTTATATTGTCAAGCAGCCTTTGGAGTATCATCATTGGTAGCCGCCAAGCCACTCCCTAGCAACCAAACAGTACCCTAGCAACCGTTTTGCAAGATATATATCTCTGCATCAGAACATCATACAGACATGAGGGTTGGTTTATATTGTCAAGCAGCCTTTGGAGTATCATCATTGGTAGCTGCCAAGCCACTCCCTAGCAACCAAACAGAGTACCTAGCAAC
Source organism: Chanodichthys erythropterus (assembly GCF_024489055.1). Lineage (NCBI taxonomy): Eukaryota > Metazoa > Chordata > Actinopteri > Cypriniformes > Xenocyprididae > Chanodichthys > Chanodichthys erythropterus. The sequence goes on from NC_090241.1 coordinate 38,703,690, forward strand.
CATTATGCAAATTCTATATCTCTGCATCAGAACATCGTAGAGACATGGGGGTTGGTTTATATTGTCAAGCAGCCTTTGGAGTATCATCATTGGTAGCTGCCAAGCCACTCCCTAGCAACCAAACAGAGTACCCTAGCAACCGTTTTGCAAGATCTATATCTCTGCATCAGAACATCGTACAGACATGGGGGTTGGTTTATATTGTCAAGCAGCCTTTGGAGTATCATCATTGGTAGCCGACAAGCCACTCCCTAGCAACCAAAGTACCCTAGCAACCGTTTTGCAAGATCTATATCTCTGCATCAGAACATCGTACAGACATGGGGGTTGTTTTATATTGTCAAGCAGCCTTTGGAGTAGCATCACTGGTAGCTGCCAAGCCAGTGCCTAGCAACCAAACAGTACCCTAGCAACCGTTTTGCAATATCTATATCTCTGCATCAGAACATTGTAAAGACATGGGGGTTGGTTTATATTGTCAAGCAGCCTTTGGAGTATCATCATTGGTAGCTGCCGAGCCACTCCCTAGCAACCAAACAGTACCCTAGCAACCGTTTTGCAAGATCTATATCTCTGCATCAGAACATCGTACAGACATGGGGGTTGGTTTATATTGTCAAGCAGCCTTTGGAGTATCATCATTGGTAGCTGCCAAGCCACTCCCTAGCAACCAAACAGTACCCTAGCAACCGTTTTGCAAGATCTATATCTCTGCATCAGAACATCGTACAGACATGGGGGTTGGTTTATATTGTCAAGTAGCCTTTGGAGTATCATCATTGGTAGCTGCCGAGCCACTCCCTAGCAACCAAACAGTACCCTAGCAACCGTATTGCAAGATCTATATCTCTGCATCAGAACATCATAAAGACATGGGGGTTGGTTTATATTGTCAAGCAGCCTTTGGAGTATCATCATTGGTAGCTGCTGAGCCACTCCCTAGCAACCAAACAGAGTACCCTAGCAACCGTTTTGCAAGATCTATATCTCTGCATCAAAACATCGTAGAGACATGGGGTTTGGTTTATATTGTCAAGCAGTCTTCGGAGTATTATCATTGGTAGCTGCCAAGCCACTCCCTAGCAACCAAACTGTACCCTAGCAACCGTTTTGCAAGATTTATATCTCTGCATCAAAACATCGTAGAGACATGGGGTTTGGTTTATATTGTCAAGCAATCTTTGGAGTATTATCATTGGTAGCTGCCATGCCACTCCCTAGCAACCAAACAGTACCCTAGCAACCGTTTTGTAAGATCTATATCTCTGCATCAGAACATTGTAGAGACATGGCGGTTGGCTCTTTTGACTCATGCTAGCAATCTCTACTTCCAACATGCTACACATGCTAGCAGTGAATAGCTACATGCTAATATCTATTAGCTAAGTGCTAAAGTAGGCTAAGAACATGCTAATAACTCTATAAAACTCCATAGTAACCATCTGTGACAACTATCTATCTATCTATCTATCTATCTATCTATCTATCTAAACTACTAAACTTAAACTTTCAAACTTCAAAGTTTCAAACTTCAAACTGAAAACTTCAAACTGAAAACTTCAAACTGAAAACTTTTAAAACTATTTAAAACTTTCTGGACTGGCTTTTTCAAGCCAACTTAAAGTTTGTCTTCAAACTTTTTTATCTAGTTAAGTTGGCTTGAAAAAGCCAACTTACTGATATTGTACTTAAGCTTATTATTATTATTCTTCTTAGACTAAATTTCTAAATGCATCTCCTCCTAGACTGTTCAAGCTACAACCACCAAACTCGGACTAGACCTTCAGACTGTTCTGACTTAGTGTGCTATATCTTTTCAGACTGATCCGACTTACGGTTTTCCTAAAAATGCTGATTAAACCTGGAAAAAACTCCCATTGACTTTCATTGAACTGCCTTGGCTGATCTGAACATTCCGTCCAACTGTCAAAATTCAAATTCAAACACACAGACTCAATTAAACTGCCATTCCTATTTCCAAGCCATTTAAACTCATTCAAACTCATTCAAACTCATTCTATCTATCTATCTATCTATCTATCTATCTATCTATCTATCTATCTATCTATCTATCTATCTATCTAAATCTAACTCTATCAAACTAAATCTATCTATCTATCTATCTATCTATCTATCTAAATCTAACTCTATCAAACTAAATCTATCTATCTATCTATCTATCTATCTATCTATCCATCTATCTATCATCTATCTATCATCTATCTATCTATCAAACTAAATCTATCTATGTAAATCTAACTCTATCAAACTAAATCTATCTATCTATCTATCAAACTAAATCTATCTATCTAAATCTAAATCTATCAAACTATATCTATCTATCTATTTCTCTTTCTAATCTATCTATCTATCTATCTATCTATCTATCTATTTCTCTTTCTAATCTATCCATCTATCTATCTATCTATCTATCAAACTAAATCTATCTATCTATCTATATCTATTTCTCTTTTTAATCTATCTATCTCTATCTATCTATCAAACTAAATCTATCTATCTATCTATCCCTTCTCATCTATCTATCAATCTATCTTTCTTCTCATCTATCACTCATCTATCAATCTATCTATCTATCTTCTCATCTATCACTTCTCATCTATCTCTCTTCTCATCTATCACTTCTCATCTATCTCTCTATCTATCTATCTATCTATCTATGATCAACTCTCATAGCAACCACCCAAACCAACCTAGCAACCACCCAGAACACCATGGCAACTGCATAGCAACCACACAAATCACCCTGGCATCATCCTAGCAACCAGCCTGGATACAATAGCAACCACATAGCAACACCATGGCAACCACCCCGAGTACCCTAGCAACCGCATAGCAACACCCTAGCAACCGCCCCGAGTACCCTAGCAACCGCATAGCAACACCCTAGCAACCACCCCGAGTACCCTAGCAACAGCATAGCAACACCTTAGCAACCACCCCGAGTACCCTAGCAACACCCTAGCAACCGCATAGCAACACCTTAGCAACCACCCCGAGTACCCTAGCAACTGCATAGCAACACCATAGCAACCAAACAGAGTGCCCTAGCAACCAATTTGCAAAATCTATATCTCTGCATCAGAACATCGTACAGACATGGGGGTTGGTTTATATTGTCAAGCAGCCTTTGGAGTATCATCACTGGTAGCTGCCAAGTCACTCCCTAGCAACCAAACAGTACCCTAGTAACCATTTTGCAAAATCTGTATCTCTGCATCAGAACATCTTCCAGACATGGGGGTTGGTTTATATTGTCAAGCAGCCTTTGGAGTATCATCACTGGTAGCTGCCAAGCCACTCCCTAGCAACCAAACAGAGTACCCTAGCAACCGTTTTGCAAAATCTATATCTCTGCATCAGTACATCGTAGAGACATGGCGGTTGGCTCTTTTGACTCATGCTAGCAATCTGGACTTCAACATGCTAGCAGTGAATAGCTACATGCTAATAGTGATTAGCTAAGTGCTAAAGTGGGCTAAGAACATGCTAATAACTCTATAAAAACTCCATAGTATCCATCTGTGACAATTACCTATCTATCTATCTAATAAAACTTAAACTTTCAAACTTCAAACTTTTAAAACTTCTTCAAACTTTCTGGCTATGCTTTTTCAAGCCAACTTAAAGTTTGTCCTCAAACTTTTTTTATCTAGTTAAGTTGGCTTGAAAAAGCCAACTTACTGTAATCCTATTTAAACTTATTATTATTATTATTATTATTCTTCTTACTTGAATTTCCAAGACTAACTCCTCCTAGAGCTTTAACTCCACAAACTCCAAAGTCGGGTCAGACCTTCAGACTGTTCTGACTTGGTGTGCTATATCTTTTCTAACTGATCCGACTTACGGTTTTCCTAAAAATGACAATTAAAGCTCGGAAAAATCCCATTGACTTTCATTGATGGAATGTTCAAATGAGCCAAGACTTTCAAATTCCAACTGTCAAAATTCAAATTCAAACTACGGAAGCCCATTAGACTCAAAAACTCAATTAGACTCAAGTGCCATTCTATGTACTATTTCTAATCCATTGAAACTCATTAAACTCTATCTATCTATCTATCTATCTATCTATCTATCTATCTATCTCATTCAAACTCATCTATCTATCTATCTATCTATCTGTCTGTCTAACTCATTCAAACTCATCTATCTATCTATCTATCTATCTATCTATCTATCTATCTATCTATCTATCTATCTATCTATCCCTTCTCATCTATCTATCAATCTATCTTTCTTCTCATCTATCATTTTTCATCTATCTATCTATCACTTCTCATCTATCTCTCTTCTCATCTATCTCTCTTCTCATCTATCTCTCTATCTATCTATATATCTATCTATTTCTTTTTCTAATCTATCTATCTATCAAACTAAATCTATCTATCTCTCTTCTCATCTATCACTTCTCATCTATCTCTCTTCTCATCTATCTCTCTTCTCATCTATCACTTCTCATCTATCTATCTATCTATCTATCTATCTATCTATCTATCTATCTATCTATCTATATATCTATTTCTTTTTCTAATCTATCTATCTATCAAACTAAATCTATCTATCTCTCTTCTCATCTATCACTTCTCATCTATCTCTCTTCTCATCTATCACTTCTCATCTATCTCTCTATCTATCTATCTATCTATCTATCTATCTATCTATGATCAACTCTCATAGCAACCACCCAAACCAACCTAGCAACCATCCAGAACACCATGGCAACTGCATAGCAACCACACAAATCACCCTGGCATCATCCTAGCAACCAGCCTGGATACAATAGCAACGACATAGCAACACCATGGCAACCACCCCGAGTACCCTAGCAACCGCATAGCAACACCCTAGCAACCACCCCGAGTACCCTAGCAACCGCATAGCAACACCCTAGCAACCACCCCGAGTACCCTAGCAACAGCATAGCAACACCTTAGCAACCACCCCGAGTACCCTAGCAACACCTTAGCAACCACCCCGAGTACCCTAGCAACACCCTAACAACCACCCCGAGTACCCTAACAACCGCATAGCAACACCCTAGCAACCACCCGAGTACCCTAGCAACCACCCCGAGTACCCTAGCAACCGCATAGCAACACCTTAGCAACCACCCCGAGTACCCTAGCAACCGCATAGCAACACCCTAGCAACCACCCGAGTACCATAGCAACCGCATAGCAACACCTTAGCAACCACCCCGAGTACCATAGCAACCGCATAGCAACACCCTAGCAACCGCATAGCAACACCTTAGCAACCACCCCGAGTACCCTAGCAACTGCATAGCAACACCATAGCAACCAAACAGAGTGCCCTAGCAACCAATTTGCAAAATCTATATCTCTGCATCAGAACATCGTACAGACATGGGGATTGGTTTATATTGTCAAGCAGCCTTTGGAGTATCATCACTGGTAGCTGCCAAGTCACTCCCTAGCAACCAAACAGTACCCTAGTAACCATTTTGCAAAATCTGTATCTCTGCATCAGAACATCTTCCAGACATGGGGGTTGGTTTATATTGTCAAGCAGCCTTTGGAGTATCATCACTGGTAGCTGCCAAGCCACTCCCTAGCAACCAAACAGAGTACCCTAGCAACCGTTTTGCAAAATCTATATCTCTGCATCAGTACATCGTAGAGACATGGCGGTTGGCTCTTTTGACTCATGCTAGCAATCTGGACTTCCAACATGCTAGCAGTGAATGCTAATAGTGATTAGCTAAGTGCTAAAGTGGGCTAAGAACATGCTAATAACTCTATAAAAACTCCATAGTATCCATCTGTGACTATCTATCTATCTAATAAAACTTAAACTTTCAAACTTCAAACTTTTAAAACTTCTTCAAACTTTCTGGCTATGCTTTTTCAAGCCAACTTAAAGTTTGTCCTCAAACTTTTTTATCTAGTTATTATTATTCTTCTTAGACTAAATTTCTAAATGCATCTCCTCCTAGACTGTTCAAGCTACAACCACCAAACTCGGACTAGACCTTCAGACTGTTCTGACTTAGTGTGCTATATCTTTTCAGACTGATCCGACTTACGGTTTTCCTAAAAATGCTGATTAAACCTGGAAAAAACTCCCATTGACTTTCATTGAACTGCCTTGGCTGATCTGAACATTCCGTCCAACTGTCAAAATTCAAATTCAAACACACAGACTCAATTAAACTGCCATTCCTATTTCCAAGCCATTTAAACTCATTCAAACTCATTCAAACTCATTCTATCTATCTATCTATCTATCTATCTATCTATCTATCTATCTATCTATCTATCTATCTAAATCTAACTCTATCAAACTAAATCTATCTATCTATCTATCTATCTATCTATCTATCTAAATCTAACTCTATCAAACTAAATCTATCTATCTATCTATCTATCTATCTATCTATCTATCTATCCATCTATCTATCATCTATCTATCATCTATCTATCTATCAAACTAAATCTATCTATGTAAATCTAACTCTATCAAACTAAATCTATCTATCTATCTATCAAACTAAATCTATCTATCTAAATCTAAATCTATCAAACTATATCTATCTATCTATTTCTCTTTCTAATCTATCTATCTATCTATCTATCTATCTATCTATTTCTCTTTCTAATCTATCCATCTATCTATCTATCTATCTATCAAACTAAATCTATCTATCTATCTATATCTATTTCTCTTTTTAATCTATCTATCTCTATCTATCTATCAAACTAAATCTATCTATCTATCTATCCCTTCTCATCTATCTATCAATCTATCTTTCTTCTCATCTATCACTCATCTATCAATCTATCTATCTATCTTCTCATCTATCACTTCTCATCTATCTCTCTTCTCATCTATCACTTCTCATCTATCTCTCTATCTATCTATCTATCTATCTATCTATCTATGATCAACTCTCATAGCAACCACCCAAACCAACCTAGCAACCACCCAGAACACCATGGCAACTGCATAGCAACCACACAAATCACCCTGGCATCATCCTAGCAACCAGCCTGGATACAATAGCAACCACATAGCAACACCATGGCAACCACCCCGAGTACCCTAGCAACCGCATAGCAACACCCTAGCAACCGCCCCGAGTACCCTAGCAACCGCATAGCAACACCCTAGCAACCACCCCGAGTACCCTAGCAACAGCATAGCAACACCTTAGCAACCACCCCGAGTACCCTAGCAACACCCTAGCAACCGCATAGCAACACCTTAGCAACCACCCCGAGTACCCTAGCAACTGCATAGCAACACCATAGCAACCAAACAGAGTGCCCTAGCAACCAATTTGCAAAATCTATATCTCTGCATCAGAACATCGTACAGACATGGGGGTTGGTTTATATTGTCAAGCAGCCTTTGGAGTATCATCACTGGTAGCTGCCAAGTCACTCCCTAGCAACCAAACAGTACCCTAGTAACCATTTTGCAAAATCTGTATCTCTGCATCAGAACATCTTCCAGACATGGGGGTTGGTTTATATTGTCAAGCAGCCTTTGGAGTATCATCACTGGTAGCTGCCAAGCCACTCCCTAGCAACCAAACAGAGTACCCTAGCAACCGTTTTGCAAAATCTATATCTCTGCATCAGTACATCGTAGAGACATGGCGGTTGGCTCTTTTGACTCATGCTAGCAATCTGGACTTCAACATGCTAGCAGTGAATAGCTACATGCTAATAGTGATTAGCTAAGTGCTAAAGTGGGCTAAGAACATGCTAATAACTCTATAAAAACTCCATAGTATCCATCTGTGACAATTACCTATCTATCTATCTAATAAAACTTAAACTTTCAAACTTCAAACTTTTAAAACTTCTTCAAACTTTCTGGCTATGCTTTTTCAAGCCAACTTAAAGTTTGTCCTCAAACTTTTTTTATCTAGTTAAGTTGGCTTGAAAAAGCCAACTTACTGTAATCCTATTTAAACTTATTATTATTATTATTATTATTATTCTTACTTGAATTTCCAAGACTAACTCCTCCTAGAGCTTTAACTCCACAAACTCCAAAGTCGGGTCAGACCTTCAGACTGTTCTGACTTGGTGTGCTATATCTTTTCTAACTGATCCGACTTACGGTTTTCCTAAAAATGACAATTAAAGCTCGGAAAAATCCCATTGACTTTCATTGATGGAATGTTCAAATGAGCCAAGACTTTCAAATTCCAACTGTCAAAATTCAAATTCAAACTACGGAAGCCCATTAGACTCAAAAACTCAATTAGACTCAAGTGCCATTCTATGTACTATTTCTAATCCATTGAAACTCATTAAACTCTATCTATCTATCTATCTATCTATCTATCTATCTATCTATCTATCTATCTATCTATCTATCTATCTCATTCAAACTCATCTATCTATCTATCTATCTATCTGTCTGTCTAACTCATTCAAACTCATCTATCTATCTATCTATCTATCTATCTATCTATCTATCTATCTATCTATCTATCTGTCTAACTCATTCAAACTCATCTATCTATCGATCTATCTATCTATCTATCTATCTATCAAACTAAATCTATCTATCTATCCTATCAAACTAAATCTATCTATCTATCTATCTATCTATCTATCTATCTGTCTAACTCATTCAAACTCATCTATCTATCGATCTATCTATCTATCTATCTATCTATCTATCTATCTATCAAACTAAATCTATCTATCTATCTATCTATCTATCTATCTATCTATATTCAAATCAGAACATCGTACAGACATGGGGATTGGTTTATATTGTCAAACAGCCTTTGAAGTATCATCATTGGTAGCTGCCAAGCCACTCCCTAGCAACCAAACAGTACCCTAGCAACCGTTTTGCAAGATCTATATCTCTGCATCAGAACATCGTACAGACATGGGGGTTGGTTTATATTGTCAAGCAGCCTTTGGAGTATCATCATTGGTAGCCGACAAGCCACTCCCTAGCAACCAAACAAAGTACCCTAGCAACCGTTTTGCAAGATCTATATCTCTGCATCAGAACATTGTAAAGACATGGGGGTTGGTTTATATTGTCAAGCAGGCTTTGGAGTATCATCATTGGTAGCTGCCGAGCCACTCCCTAGCAACCAAACAGTACCCTAGCAACCGTTTTGCAAGATCTATATCTCTGCATCAGAACATCGTACAGACATGGGGGTTGGTTTATATTGTCAAGCAGCCTTTGGAGTATCATCATTGGTAGCTGCCGAGCCACTCCCTAGCAACCAAACAGTACCCTAGCAACCGTTTTGCAAGATCTATATCTCTGCATCAGAACATCGTACAGACATGGGGGTTGGTTTATATTGTCAAGCAGCCTTTGAAGTATCATCATTGGTAGCTGCCAAGCCACTCCCTAGCAACCAAACAGTACCCTAGCAACCGTTTTGCAAGATCTATATCTCTGCATCAGAACATCGTACAGACATGGGGGTTGGTTTATATTGTCAAGTAGCCTTTGGAGTATCATCATTGGTAGCTGCCGAGCCACTCCCTAGCAACCAAACAGTACCCTAGCAACCGTTTTGCAAGATCTATATCTCTGCATCAGAACATCATAAAGACATGGGGGTTGGTTTATATTGTCAAGCAGCCTTTGGAGTATCATCATTGGTAGCTGCTGAGCCACTCCCTAGCAACCAAACAGAGTACCCTAGCAACCGTTTTGCAAGATCTATATCTCTGCATCAAAACATCGTAGAGACATGGGGTTTGGTTTATATTGTCAAGCAGTCTTTGGAGTATTATCATTGGTAGCTGCCAAGCCACTCCCTAGCAACCAAACTGTACCCTAGCAACCGTTTTGCAAGATTTATATCTCTGCATCAAAACATCGTAGAGACATGGGGTTTGGTTTATATTGTCAAGCAATCTTTGGAGTATTATCATTGGTAGCTGCCATGCCACTCCCTAGCAACCAAACAGTACCCTAGCAACCGTTTTGTAAGATCTATATCTCTGCATCAGAACATTGTAGAGACATGGCGGTTGGCTCTTTTGACTCATGCTAGCAATCTCTACTTCCAACATGCTACACATGCTAGCAGTGAATAGCTACATGCTAATATCTATTAGCTAAGTGCTAAAGTAGGCTAAGAACATGCTAATAACTCTATAAAACTCCATAGTAACCATCTGTGACAACTATCTATCTATCTATCTATCTATCTAAACTACTAAACTTAAACTTTCAAACTTCAAAGTTTCAAACTTCAAACTGAAAACTTCAAACTGAAAACTTTTAAAACTATTTAAAACTTTCTGGACTGGCTTTTTCAAGCCAACTTAAAGTTTGTCTTCAAACTTTTTTATCTAGTTATTATTCTTCTTCTGAGACTAAAATTTCTAACACTAACTCGTCCTAGAGCTTTAAAGCTAGAACTACTAAATTCGGCTCAAACCTTAAGACTGTTCTGACCAAGTGTGCTATATCTTTTCTAAGTTATCCGACTTACGGTTTTCCTAAAAATGACTATTAAATCTCGGAAAAATCCCATTGACTTTCATTGACGGAATGTTCAAATGAGCCAAGACTTTCAAATTCCAACTGTCAAAATTCAAATTTAAACTACGGAAGCCTATTAGACTCAAAAACTCAATTAGACTCAAGTGCCATTCTATGTACTATTTCTAATCCATTGAAACTCATTCAAACTCATTTATCTCTCTATCTATCTATCTATCTATCAAACTAAATCTATCACTTCTCATCTATCTATCTATCAAACTAAATCTATCAATCTATCTATCTATCACTTCTCATCTATCTATCTATCTATCTATCTATCTATCTATCTATCTATCTATCTATCAAACTAAATCTATCTATCTATCACTTCTTAGCAACCAACTCCCTAGCAACCAAACAGAGTACCCTAGCAACCGTTTTGCAAAATCTATATCTCTGCATCAGGACATCGTACAGACATGGAGGTTGGTTTATATTGTCAAGCAGCCTTTGGAATATCATCATTGGTAGCTGCCAAGCCACGCCCTAGCAACCAAACAGAGTACCCTAGCAACCGTTTTGCAAAATCCATATCTCTGCATCAGAACATCGTACAGACATGGGGGTTGGTTTATATTGTCAAGCAGCCTTTGGAGTATCATCATTGGTAGCTGCCAAGCCACTCCCTAGCAACCAAACAGAGTACCCTAGCAACCGTTTTGCAAGATTTATATCTCTGCATCAGAACATCGTAGAGACATGGCTGTTGGCTCTTTTGACTCATGCTAGCAATCTGGACTTCCAAAATGCTACACATGCTAGCAGTGAATAACTACATGCTAATAGTGATTAGCTAAGTGCTAAAGTGGGCTAAAAACATGCTAATAACTATAAAAACTCCATTAAAAACTCCATAGTAACCATCTGTGACAACTACCAACCACCTAGCAACATCATAGCAACCACCCAGGTTACCATAGCAACCACCTAACAACCACCCAGAACACCCTAGCAACTGCCTAGCAACACCTTAGCAACCACCCAGGTTACCATAGCAACTCCCTAGCAACCACCCAGAGTACCCTAGCAACCGCATAGCAACACCTTAGCAACTACTCCGTGTACCCTAGCAACCATATAGCAACACCCTAGCAACCACCCCGAGTACCCTAGCAACCATATAGCAACACCTTAGCAACCACCCCGAGTACCCTAGCAACCACATAGCAACAGCCTAGCAACCATCCTAAGTACCTTAGCAACCGCATAGTAAAATCCTAGCAACCACCTTTCTCTGACTATCTATCTATCAAAACTACTAAACTAAAACTGAAACTTTCAAACTGAAAACTTTCAAACTTTAAACTTTATAAACTACTTTAAACTTTCAGGCTAGGCTTTTTCAAGCCAACTTAAAGTTTGTCTCAACGAACTTTTTAATCTAGTTAATATTTAATTTGTTTCACATAGATATGCACTTGACAGTAAAGCACTGATTTTGCGCTAATATGCTATAAAGTAGCTAAATTTACTAGTAAATTTACTGCTCACCCTAATGTCATTACAAATGTATGACTTTCTGTTGAACATAAAAGAAGATAATGTGAGAAATGTCTGTTTTTTTTTTAATATAATTCAAAGGTAACCCAAATGGTATGGTTACCAACATTCTTCAAAATATCTTCTTTTGTGTTTCATAGAAGAGAGAAAGACATACAGGTTTGGAATGACATTAGGGAGAGTAAATTATATTTTTATATTTTGGGCTGATCTATCCCTTTAACAAAAGTAACATTGGTAAAGACTAGAGTTAACACCTAATTTATGTAACACACTAATATTTATATTTCATCAAGTTCTAATTGAATTAACATTTACTTAAATTGAAATTCATTAGAACGATTAAAAAGTTCAACAATTGGTAAGATCATAGTCACAGGTAAAACCATGCTCCTCATTACCATTGATATGGTTTCTAAAATAAATGAATAAATCCATTTGAATAAAAAGATAGTGTAAACACATGTAGAAATTACTAAAAAAAACTTTATGAAAGAGATTTATATTCCCCAAGATTTAATGTAAGTAATAATAGCAACATTTTTAATGAATAAATTTCTGCCAAAGCAGACAGGCCCACAGGGAAATTCCTGGTACTCCCTATGGCCAATGCATGCCTGGTCTTTATACTCACTCTTTCTCTCCCACTCTTTCTCATGTCTGTACATGGAATGACTGAGAGTATTACTAGATTTGACACAAAAATGTTACTGACAGTTTCTTTGACCCATGCTTATGTGATTGTTCTTCAGTTTACTGCATTGCCTGGTGTCAGTGATCTTCCAAATGACTATACTTAGAGACCTGGAGAAATTAGCAGGCTGGTTACGCATTTCCATCATCTACATTCTCAGTGGTATTACAGGAAACCTTGCCAGCGCCCTCTTCCTACCGTACAGAGCAGAGGTATGACACAAGTGCACAGCACATTTTAAACTTCACCTAAACATTGCTTGATAAAAAGTGTGATAATAGCTGGTAAATGCGATATATTTCCCGGTATATGCGACACCATGAATATCACCTGGCAATATACTGTATCTACGTTATTATAAGTATTTTAAAAAACTTACCTTCACATTCCTGCTTCTATACTCTCTTACAGGCATTGCCCCATAGTTGAAATGTATTGTCTATGGCAGTTGCCAGAACTTGTATTGACCCAGATCATTTAGTTTTGGTAGATGGTGTAAATTATTATGCTCGCAAATCATAAGCGTATATAGTGTAAAGTAAACTTCTGTTCACTTGCCTTAGGGTAAAAGAGTAACCTCCTATTTTTAATCTTAAATTTACCTTGAAAATTCTTGAATTGTTGACGTTTCTTAATTTGATTTGTTTTTCTTATCTGCAAATTTCTTGTGTACCATTCAGCAGAAAAGAGAAGACCGTTAATTCTACTTACGTCAGATGGTCATTGTTTTTTTGTTTTTTTTTATTATTATTATTATTTATTTATTTATTTAATAGGGAGAGAAAGAGAAACAGAAAATCTGGCCAATGAGAAAGTGAGGCTGAGAGAAAGTGAGGAAGGAAAAGAAGAGGGAAGAGGAATGTGCCCCCATTGAAACCTGCCAAGTACAGAAGCTTAATTCATTAACTCGAGAAGCTGTTTGGGATTACTGGGTGAAATAAATAACCCTGTCTGGAGGGTAAAAGTTCCCCCAGTTGCCTATCTGTCTTACCTTTCCTCTATTGCTGCATTTTTTTCTCTGCCTCTAACCCTTTCTTTCTGACCTGCTCTTGTAGAAAGTTACTTGAATTGTACAATGGTCAAATGTAACTTAAAGCCACTGTAGTTGTCCTTATTTAACCTCCTGTAACCTCAGCTTCCCTCCACAATTCGGTTAAAACTCTGACAAACCTGTTCAATCTAAAGTTTAAAGCAAAAGCATACTTACCACCACTCACACTTAGACTTGAGCCGATATTCGGTAATGCAATAAATCGCGATAATGAATATGATAATATCACAATATTATTTATAATTGTTTGTTCTTATTTGCTCCTTTTCAGTTGTCCACATTGTAATTAAAATTCCAAGTCCAAGTTTTCCAAGTCATTAGCTTCAATAGATTAAATTCCCAGTGATGAGGAAAACAAAAACAAAGAAATCCCAAATAAGTCATGTAAAAACAAAGTTTTAAATTAGGTAGTTACTAAATAACATGGATGAGCATTGTTTTTTTCCAACATGGAGGTTTTAGATTAAAATTTTTTCACAATTTGAATGGCAGTTCACTTAAATAGTGCTGCTGTCACTTCTTGGCATGTCCTTTCAATTACACTATTTCATATTTCTCAGGATGGAGAATATGAAAGCAAAAGATTTATTGGAAGTCCAGAAATCTCACCAGCCAAGCAGGATATTCTCAAACAGAGGGTAACACTTTAAAGCGGAACTCAGTAAGATTTGCAAAGCTCCCCCTACAAGTTCCTTCAGTGAATCACGCTGTCGTAAATACTCCAAGCACAGCTCTGGACTACAACGACTACAACACTCACCAACGCAGTAGTTTTGCAAATACAGTACAAGAAAGAGCAGGTGGGTAATTTGCAAATAAAGTACAATCGATGGAGGTGGGTAATTTTCGAAATTGTCTTATAAAGTCATAATATATACATTGTTTTTGAAGTACCGTAAAGCATTTTGTCACTCTCGCGTGAACGTGAACATGAGACGAGATTGTGTCGGGTCGATGCAATTCAACTTGCAAGTGCTGTATTCTGGCGTAGACGTGCCAGAGGGGGTTAGTGCACGCCTCAAACATACCACTACAAGTCAATTGACGATCGTAAAGACTTAAACTATTTATGAAGGTAAAAAAAGTTACTTAGTTCTGCTTTAAAATAAGGTTCATTCATTAATGTATTAGCTAACATGAACTAACCATGAGCAATACATTTGTTACTGTATTTACTAATCTTCGTTAACGTTAGTTAATGAAAATACAGTTGTTCATTGTTTGTTCATGTTAGTTCACAGTGCATTAACTAATGTTGACAATATTTTAATAATGAATTAGTAAATGTTGAAATTAACATTAACAAAGATTAATAAATGCTGCAGAAGTGCATTATTAGTTCATGTTAACTAATGTAGTTAACTAATGAACCTTATTGTAAAGTGTTACCAAAGAGAGAGTTATAAAGTAGGTGTTGAAATGTTACAGTGCTGCTGTACCTCCTTACAGTTATATTGGCAAGGCAGTTACCCACAAACTGCTTAAATGGCTTTTAACACATTATCTAATTCAAAGTGGCGTTGACCCAGAGCTTGGAGATTTACAGTGATCCCAGTCTTTTTTTTTTCTTTCTTTTTCTTATTTCCCAAACATCAGAATAGTGAAATGCTGATGTTTATACTAGAGGAACTGATAGTTACAGGTCAAATTTCAGCACTGTGTTTGACAGTTGTCTGTCTGTTTACATCACACTTACTAAGACATACTAAGTTGGTCCCCCTCCACTCTGGCACTGCATGTCCTTATTAAATGTTCTCTACCTGTCTCAGTGTCAGGTAGATCTGGTGATCGATGTGTGTTATCTGCTTATTAGTCCTTGGCTAATCCAGGCTCTTATCTCCACTCTCATGTGCTGACGGAAAGTTGGAATGTACTCCTCTTGTCAGGGATGGATTAGTGATGTTTATGAGATATTAAAAAGCACTGCTGAGTTTGCAGATCTAAAAAAAAAAAAACTTATACAGGAAGTGAGATCACTGCAACAATTAACTTCTGCAGAAGATTATTGGCTATGTGCAGAATAGCATACTAATTTATTTGTACAGTATATAAAAATTTTGAATCATGGAATTCCTGGTAATATTTGCACTATAGTATACACCTACAACAGAATGTGTGGAATGTTGTATCCCAAAATACAGTGTGGTTGACTCTTTCCAGTGGGGCAAATGAACTGCATACTTTTCCTCCTCATTATCTGATTATACATTTCGGTTAGTTGCACTGTATCTTTCAGCATATTCATTTGTGTTTCTTTTCTTGATATTACTTATTTCCAGTGTTCCTATTTAACATGACTCACTTGTTCTGACAGAGGTTAGTAAATATTTGTAAATCACTACAGTAATTTGCTATACTAGATTATTTAGATTGCTATACTAGCAATATTTAACTTTGTAGTAGAATTAAAGTTTGAAAGCTAAGTTTGTTTGAAGAAATCACATAAACACTTAAAAACATTTTTGGGGCTAAATAAAAAAAAACTTTTAAATATTGATGATAAGAGCCATTTTTAATAATTGATTATCAATAATTGATCATTAAGTAACAAATCAGCATATTAGAATGATGTCTGAAGGATAATGTGAAACTGAATACTAGAGTAATGGCTGTTGAAAATTCAGCTTTATCATTTTTTACTGTATTTTTAATCACATAAATGCAGCCTTAGTGAGCATAAGAGGCTTCTTTTGAAAAACATTAAAAATATTAAAGCTTCAGTCCGTAAGTCTTGCCTCTTTGTCGCCATTTCTGTTTGAAACTTGCAATTGCTGTTATTTGCAGAATTATCATTTTTACGTGGGTTGTGCATCAGCTCAGTATGAATTACTGAGTATGGATTAATTTAATGTTTGCTGTCAGTCACCACATCGGTGATACTGCATCACAGATTCTATGTCTTCGAAGTATGACCAAAATAAGAATTTTCACCGGAAAATGTCATCTAAAGGAGCAACAAATCTGCCACTTTTGTTCTGACCAACTGAGAAAAAAGCATAAATAGTGCTGCCAATGGTGATTAAATCTAACGATCACTTAGCTTGGATCACGTCAAACCGTGCAATGATTATTATTCTTATATTTTGTTCTCAAATTGTTAATGTTAACAACATCAGCATTGTGTAACTGGATTTAGTGTGTATTAGCATTACCTGTAGATTTCAATTTATGTAGCCACTCTGCAGTTGCTTTTGACTACTGGTGAATCTCTAGTTGTCACTGATTGTCATTTGGACCTTTCTGGATTACTATCCGTCATCAAAATTATAAATTTAATTATTCTAGCTGCTGTGAGAAAACGCTATAAACTATCGGCTACCAGTAGCATACTCACATATATCCTATAGCTGGGACTCTTCTTTCTGTTTACAGATGTGACGTAATGAAGCAAATATGAATGGCTACATGCTCGAATTTCTCATGGAAAACCCACCAGTACACATTTTATTATAAAACATTATTACAAGCTGACCATTGTGAGTCGGGCTATGGTAAGGACATAGTTTGATGAACACTGGCTTGCTCAAATAGATTTTGGATAATTTTTAAGTGAAAAAAAAAGTTATGGAGAGCAGCTTTAATTATTCCAAACTTTTAATTGGTAGTGTTCAATATGTAAATGCTATGTGCCTTTATCTGATCTGATTAAACACTCCAGTTAACCACATTTTCACCTAAAAGTTGCTCCTAATGCAGAAATTTAAGTGAAACAATCCACACTGCGTAAACATATACGTTGAGTAAATATATTGAAATATTGCAATGACATCAACCTTTTAAAAAGTCACCTGTATCACAAAGGTGTTTTCTTAGTTTTAAGTGTAGTTAGTCAAGTTTGTTTTTCTGTCTTATCTTTGGTGGTTCTATAATATCCATCGCTATATGCGTACATTATTTTTGAAATGTGAATATCCACAAATATATCCACCAATTAGTTTAATTGATTAGGGGAAACCCAATAAAATTAGCCATAGGTGTAATACTTGATTGTTATGCATACTGTAATACATAATGTATATATTTATATCTTTATAAATTTTTATCAGTAATTTAATAATGATCATCCAATTAGAGTCATTATCATGTTTGTCTCTAATCACTTTAGACTTTTTTAATCAAATTCTTTTGGATGTTGAAATGTTTCAAAATTCATACTTGTAAATCAAGATCGCAATGTGGCACATTTATTAGTAGGTACAAGGTTATTTAACAACTGTAGTGGGCAGTTCGGAAACTATTTTTATTGAAAAATTTAAAAGTCTTTAATTACTGCACCGTTGTTATATTTAACTTGTTCTTTACCATGAAAATAGCCATGGAAGCCAACAAACCTATCTCCCGGGTGAGGACCAGCTCCAGCACGAGAGTCACCGTTAGCATTTATTACCATTTATTTATCATTTATTAAATTACTATTTATTTTGTAAAATGGTATGAGAAAGGTCAAGCGAGTAGTACTGTAGTCTTTCTTTAAATGTGACTTGTGTTAATTGTAGTGATAACTTGGTAGTATGTGTGATTTGTCCAAACCTATAGCAGACAAAAATATATTTAATTAAGGAAACCTATGAAAAGAGTAAAGAGTTTGCTCTGTTGCTTCCGTTAAAGGGTCATGAAACCCCAAAACAGATATGTATAGGCTGCACATCATGGAAAACTAGATTTAGAATTCTAGATCAGTGTTTACAGTCATATCATAAGTTCTCCACATTAATCTTAAACACAGCAGAACACCTGTTTTGAGATGTCTCTCACGTTCCTTGTCCATATATTTATATATAACATGAAACCAGGTTATTCATGTGCATCATAAGCACCTTTTTTCAAAATCACCAGTGATATGTAAGCATGTAATTTGTAAAATGGTATTACAGACAATTATTTTTATATTGTAGTAGCAATAGCCTAAGGTTTACATGTGACGCAGATCTTAAAATCTGAGTGAAACATGTAGACAAAGGACATTAAGGGTTGGGTCACACGCAATGTAATCTCATTGACCTTACTCACACTCCTGATACCCCACACCTTTACAGCAGAGCTCCTCCCTAAAGTGTGACGGGGCATTGAATCCTGTTGCGGGTGTGTGTGTGTGTGTGTGTGTGTGTGTGTGTGTGTGTGTGCGTGTGTGTGTGTGTGTGTGAAAGAGAGAGAGAGCATGTTTCCTGTCTCACTCCTCTTCTCCTGGCCTTGTGGAAAGGTAAGATATCTCAGATTAGCCATCTGCCCAAGCAACCCTTTTCAGCCCTGACGTCATTCTAATCAGGTCACAAGAAGTAGCCTCTGCAGTGGATTTTCATCACTGCATGCATTAGGGCTGCTATTTACCAGTTCTGATAATCTATACAGCCAAACATGGAATAGATTGAGAACAACCATTATAAAGTTGTAGTTGTGTAAGAACTGGCTATAGGCCAGTTTTCTGAGATATGGCATACATCATTGAAACATAAACACACTGTATGTTAAAGGGTTAGGTTAAAACTAACCCAAAAATGAATCTTTTGTAATTAATTACTCGGCTTCATGTCAATCCAAACCCGCAGGACATTCATTCATCTTCAGAACACAAATTATTAAGATATTTTTGATGGTTAAGATACATTTTGATGGTTTTTTATCTCCCATAGACAGCAAAGAAGTGACCACATTCAAGGTCCAGAGAAGTAGTAAAAGACATGGTTAAAATAGTCAATGTGACTACAGTGGTTCAATTTTAATGTTTTGAAGTGACGAGAATACTTTTTGTGTGCAAAAACAAAACAAATAACTACTTTATTTAACAATGTTTCCTCTTCCCTTTCAGTCTGTTATGCAGTTGGCACAGTGAACGCAGTGCAGAGCTTCCGTGTTTACATCCAAATGCGAGCTCAGTATTGGCCGAGGCTGTTCACATGAGCACACGACACATGCGTGTGATCCTGATGCAGGAGCCGGCCAATACAGAGTCGGTGTTCTGATGTAAACATGGAAGCTCTGCACTGCATTCACTGCGCAACTGCATAAGGCCATCCTTAAAAATATTTTGGTTTGCAGTAACAGTAAAAAAAAAAAAAAAAGGGTCGGTAGGTCGGTCTATATATTTTTTTTCAAGTTTCAAGTGAACGCACCGGCCATAGTGTGACATCCGTTAACCAACATTGTAAACATAGATGACGGTTTTTATTTAAAAGAAAGAACGTAGCCTTCGTTTGTATGTAGGCCTAGGCTATTTATATATTTACAATACTTACTAAAATATAATTAATATTATTTTATTGCTTTTGTATTAGTTGTTTGAAGAGTAAAAAAAAAAAAAAAAAGGTCGGTCTCAGCGCAAATTTACAACCGGCAAGTCGGTCGGACTTAAAGCAAAAAAAAATATACAAATTTGAGTCAGTCCTAAATTGACAGGGTCGGTCGGGTTACAGCAAACAAGAATATTTTTAAGGATGGCCTAACAGACTGAAAGGGAAAAGAACATTTTTTGAATAAAGTTCTTTTTGTTTTGTTTTTGCACACAAAAAGTATTCTCGACGCTTCAGTGGTCCGATAATGGGCCATTATGTCTATTTAAAATGATATTGTCTCATAATTTGTAGCACGTTCCTTTTTCAGCATCATCTTTTTCATCATACAAAATGGTTGTATCAACTGATGGAAAATGGTTTAATGGATTGATATTTGACCCTGTAGTGGCATGCATTAACATTAGAGAAAAATGGCACGTCTGCTCTCAGATCAGACCAGCTTTGTTTATTTGAGCCACTGTTTATGCACCTGCTTGACACTCAGCGCTTTGTTTCTCTACCCTTTTACAAGGCTTTAATAGTGGCCAAACCATTGAAAATTTCTGAAACATTTCCATTAACGAAATAACATCAGACTAAAGCTGCTGTGACAATGTAACAGGAAGTCACTCTAATCATCTAAACATTGGTCTTTGAAGGGATAATTCACCCAAACATTAACATTGTGTCATCATCTACTCTGCCTCACGTTGGTCGAAACCCATGTTTTTTTTTTTCTTTCAATAAATACAAAATTAGTTATTAAACATACTTTTATCATCCATGCTTCTATTACAACAGTCCTCTCAAATTTAAGACTGATTAGACTACTTGAATTACAGACTTTTTATATAAAAATGCTATTTTTAAGTTTTCCATCTGGGTTTAGAACACAACAGTACAGAATATGAATTTTAGTGCTTAATGAGTTATTGTAATGTTAACTGTTGATTCAGGTGATAAAGATTTCGATTAAACCTCAGCGTCACAATAACATGGTATTATTATCTCCCATCTTGATCAGTCTGTGGTTATCTAAGGGACTGCTCATAAATAGATAACCAAGGTGAATTTTCATCTGCTTCTGCTCCTCGCAACTGTGGGGTCCCTCAAGATTCTATTCTTGGTCTATTCTGTTTTTAAAAAGCATAGTGTTTCTTTTCGTCGTTCCAATGATGACATGCATATCTATCTGCCACTTAAGAAAAAATGAACAATGCTTTAAAGCCCTTGTTAAAAAAAATTGTTTTCCAATCCTGGTCCTAAGGACCCACAGCTCTGCACATTTTGTTCAGTATATCCATCTTATCTGACAAACTCAATCTTAAAAACCCATCTTATCTGACAAGCTCAATCTTAAAAACCCATCTTTTATCCTTGCCATTTAATCACACTGAAAGATAAAATGTGTTTATTCTTGTTTCCATTTTATGAGGTTGTATTTTTCAGTGTATAAATGATGGTCTTTTCTTCAAACAAAGCTATGTATGGTTTTAGAAGACACAAAATAGCCTGAACATTTTATTAAACATAAATAACAGAAATCATAGAGGTTTTGGAGATAGGAAGCTGAATTACAGTTATGGGTAAACTATTCCTTTATTTTTTTTGTCTTTTGCAATTTAATTATATAATTTTATAATTATAATATATATAATTATAAAGTTATATTATATAGTTCATGGAAATTATGTCCCATTGAAATTTTATTGAAAGATTACAGCATAAGTAGCATCAAGTGCCTTTAAGGAATGCATTTTCACCCTTCGTGATACTGACATGATTTAATCTTTCTCTTCTACTATAGGTAGGTCCAGCAGGATCTCAGTTCGGTTTGTTAGCCTGTCTTTTTGTGGAGCTGTTCCAGGCCTGGCAGATGTTGGAAAAGCCATGGAAGGCTTTCCTGAAGCTATTATGTATTGTTCTCTTCCTTTTCTCCTGTGGCCTTCTGCCCTGGATTGACAACATTGCTCACATCTTTGGCTTCCTTAGTGGTCTTCTCTTGTCCTTTACTTTCCTTCCGTATGTCACTTTTGGCACCTTAGACAAGTACCGCAAACGTGCTCTTATTTTGTTGTCGCTGCTTGTCTATGTGGGGTTGGTGTCCTCACTTATTGTCTGGTTCTACATATACCCCATAAACTGGCATTGGCTAGAGCATCTGACCTGCTTGCCCTTTACTAGCAAGTTTTGTGAACGCTATGAGATTGATCATGTGGTACACTAGCTTTGTTCTTTGTAGGCTAAAACTTTCTCCAAGGACTGTGAGTGAAAGGAAGTTGAATCCCCATTTAAAAAAAAGAAGAAAAAAATAGAGGAAGACCGCAAATAATGCCATATTAAGTTTGTAACCCTAAAATGCAAAATGGCCAATGTTTCCCTAAGTAGTTCAGAACATCTCTAACTCACTAACTCTGATAATGTGCAGGTAAACTGATGTGTTGTTACTGAAGCCTGTTCTGTACTCTTGCTGTTCATTTAGGTTAAAATATCTGACAGTAAATGTCCTTCCAAAATGATTGTGTACAGTAAGCTTTATACTCTTTTCATCTGTCCTTAAACTTTTTTTTTTTTTTTTTTTTTTTTAAATGCAGCTGTTAGCTTCACACTAACAATCACTGAAATATAAAATACCATTCACATAATGGTTAATTTCCTATTATTTTGGCTGTTTGTATTTGCCCAAAGAACTGCAGAGCAATTAAATAAACTCAGAAGAGTCATTTCACTTAACTGTTATGAATAATAAGGTTTAATACCTCTATAGACAACTTAAAACCTCTGTCATTTATCAACATAGTAGGAGTTTGAATGTTGTGAACTGTAGCTTCCTGTACTTCTGTTCCTGGATTGCAAGAACATGTCTTTCAATCCTGTTTTTGAATTGAACAAGGGGAACTGTTGTTGACAGCCAGCTATAATGTCATGTATGGCTTCCTTTGGAACAGAATGTATTGTTTTTTTTTTGTTTGTTTTTTTTTTGTCTCCTTTCATTGTTTACTGAGTGCTGCACTTGTGCCTTAGAAGAGAACAGGAGTGACAATCTTACAATCTGGAATATTTTATGTTAAAGGTATTTGAACACATGATTAGAGATGGACCAAATAACTAGTGCTTCAAATAATAATACAAATAAGTTTGGGAATGTTATTTTCTGTGAAACAAATGTTTGTTTGTTTTTTGTTTGTTTTTTTTGTCCTTCATAATTTGTTTGCAAAAAAAAAAAAAAAATCCTTAAATGTAACTAATTCTCTGTGCCTTATTTAATAAATAAAAACATTAAGACCAGAATGATGATCATGTGAACGCTACAGAAATTTACACAATGACTTAGACTAATCTAAAGAAGGAAAAGAGCAAACATTCTGAAAAATATATTCTTTATTTATTTTTACTTACAAAATGTACAAAATCATAGATGTCTTGATTCAAGACTGTGGAGGCATAAGTGGTGGATTTCTACAGGGAAAGGCAATGGAAACCAGTCTTAAACACCTCAAATTCTCTGTCATACATTTAGGTGATGATTTCTGTTTTGCAACACTTCTGTACATGGAACATTAACTGTTCAATCATTATTTGTAAAAACAAATAATTTTAATCAATAAATTAAATAGTACTGGTGCCTAACCAATAGTTTTTTCATGTTTATCTATATTAAACGTTTGTCTCAATGGCACTCACATACATACCAGCCCAACACTGTATGCTCTCTTGTGGCTTTTTTTCATAAGAGATCACAGTGGAGAAGTGTTCAGTTGATGCTATTTTAATGCTTCCATTGAATAGACACACATCTAAAGCACCCACAAGTCACTGAATGCAAAAACTAGCCCAGAGTAGGTTTACAGCTGAACCACTGCCTTATCTTATCTGCCTTACCTCTGATCTCACAACAAAAAAATCTGTCATGAATTAAACATGTGCATGAGTAATAAAAAAAATAAAATAAAAGATAGGGAAATGCATAACAATAACAAATACAATACAAAATAAACAATAATAAATAAACCTAGTGTATTAGATTGACTTTGAGGAAAAAGACATGATGAATTAAAATAATCAATATCAGCCATCACTGTTAGGTTGAAAAAAGGGTGGGATGCAGTTTGCTATAATGTTCCCTTTTTCTTTTCTTTTAAAAAAAAAAATAAAAATTAACCATCTTTGCTAAACTGAATAAAGTCTTACAAAAGTGGACACAAATATAACTACACAATATCTAGACCAAAACCAAAAGCTGCTTCAACACATCAACTGCTTCACCGGTTGGCCTTTTGGGGAAACAAAATGATCCACGACTAGTGATCCCTTAACAGCCACTGTTACGACGCATGAATGCATGTCCCCTTACAGGATAATACATCTCGATGAAGGTAAGTGGCCCTACAGTGATTTCAGAAGGACCCTGCCCTTTAAAGCCAGACTTCTGGTAGAAGGGCACCAGGAAGTCCTCACACATGAGAACAGCACGGCGGACATATGGTAGACAGCGCAGATACTGCAAGTAACGCCACAAGAGGATGGATCCTTTTCCCTGCTGGCGGAAGGTCCGGTGGACTGCCAGCACATGGATGTGGACAGTAGTCCCATGAGGCTTATGAAGGGTCAGTGCATCCTATTAAGGGAGACAACAAAAATAAATCATGTACACCAATTACAAGAAAAATAAACAACTACACGTTAAGATTAAATAATAATATGACACTTTTTAAAATCATTAGTTTCTGACAATAACGAATACATGATTTGAAGGTTAGATTACATTGGTAAGACGGTCCTGGTCCCAGAGTGATCCAATGATAAAAGCAACAAGCCTCCCCTGTTCAAACCAGCCCAAAGAAAGCTCAGGACAGAGGGTGAGGAAGTGTCGGACCTCATCCAGATGAAGAGGACATTCCCCAGAAACAGATATAAAAGCTGAGCAATAAACCGAGACAATAACTTTTAGTAATTATATATATATATATAGTACACATAACCAAATGTAGGCTATGTATATGGCAGGCTATTTATTAATATAAAAACTAAATTTTACATTTAACACTATACAAAAGTCGTTATAGTCGCTAAACTTAACGGAATGGCAAAATTAACAAAAGAGCAAAGTGTAGGCCTATGAAAAACACTGTTCCCCAAAATAATTAATAACACAATTCGCTGGTTGTAATAGGACTGTGGTAGTTTTGTCTCACCCTCTCTCTCTATTTCGAACACACTGATGGCGTCCTCAGTGTTGAGCGAGCGGAACTCGCTGGCGGGGAGCGTGTGCCGGCGCTGGCGGCCAGGGGAGATCGGAGCTCTCATGTGGATAGGCTTCAGGAAAGGCAGTGCGCTCACTACTGACATTTCTGCTGCTTTTAAAATCTCCTATGTCTTTAAATAAAGAAATAATATTCAAATGCAGGTATTCTAAGAGCTGTGTCAAATGTGAATCATGGAGAGGCGTACCATGAGCATTTATACCCCTCGATCTGCTTAAGATCCATTAGTCATCATAAGCCTTAAACCAGCCCCCATTTCACCATTAATCACGTTTACTGAAACCGCGTGAGTGTTATTGATGGTAAATAGACAGAGATTGTTAAACCCGTTGGATATGGTTAGAAACAGTTTTTTTTTTTTTTTCACCCATTAAACGAAAGTGGCAAACTATTTCAGACACCTTATAAGAAAGACTGAATTAAAGCAGTACCTGTACAAACAAATCACCTTCACTTGGGCTGACGGCTCAGTACATTTCCAGCAAAGCTGGTGGATTACAGTTATTTACAATAAAGACAGATAATGAATGTACAGAGCTATATCAAGCAATATCACAAGCAATATTGCTATTGTAATTCTGAGCATTAGCAAGACTAATTCTGACATAGGCACATTATATGCTGATATATTGTTTATATACAACAACAGTAGTAATAATTTATTGACCTTAAGTAACATAATGGCTAGCTAGTTATTAAAGCCATGTTTTCTTCTCTGTAAACAAAAATAGTTCCAAACCACTTTGCATTTTAACAGCCTACAGGATAAAATCGGTCGGAACAGTGGAGTGGAGTGACAGATTTTCCCATAAAAATACTTAATTTTTCCCCTCACATAATTATCATTGGTTGGGCCTATAGGCTATGTATTTATTTTTAAATGTATTCCTCAAATATGTTAATGTGGTGAGCTATTACTCATTAACCAATGCAACGAACGTTTCATTCAAGACCGATTCCTGACAAAGTGCATTTAAACTAACAATCCGAGTTCAACAGCAGTCTATTTGCTGTCAGACACTGACACCATGTGGCTGCTCTCTCAACTGATCATGTGCTTGGGTGGGAGCAGCAGATGAATTATCACAGACAAACATAAAAGACTTATCCAGTCAGCACTATATGTGATGTCCACACACATGCACACACACACTAGGCCTACTCCCAGAGAGCTTCACCCCACATCTGGCCCACGTGGAATCCACTACAACACTCTATGGCTTAGCAATGCCTCAATCCAGTTATAGAGTGATTAGAGATACCAAACCAATACATATGGTAGCTACACTACATTTTATTGCAACTTGAACATACAGCGTGAAAAAAAAAAGTTAGGCCTACTAAATATTTTCTTTATGTTTTTCTCACTTAAGTCTCTTTCTCATTGATCGCCAGATTTGTTCTTTGGGGGGGGAAAAAAACACGTTGCTGTTTGGTTTGTATTTATTTGTTGTGCCCTCTTGTTTACCTTTTGTTCACCAGAATGACGTCAACTTCACTCATCAGCATTTTTCGTTGTTGTTTTTTTTTTTTTTTTTTTTTTTTTTAAATCCATTACTTTGTGCTTCTGGCTGAATTAAACTGGGCAGGTAATTGCCCTAAAAGCCAATATACCCCTATCTCGCCCCTGATGTGGCAATAGGGATTCAGCGCATTTCATTGCTCACAACAAAGTGTGGTGGATTCTTTTGCTCTATGATTTACTTTAGTTTACACGACAGCGATGTACTACAAACGGAAAAGTTTTTCCTCTGTTTTTTCACATACAGAAGACAAAGTTGTCAACCAGGACAGTGATTTGATCTTCAGGGGAGCTTAGCCCTCAGTGAGAATGTGTAGCAAGAGACCATTGAATAAGTGGTGCCTCTTTGTAAACTGGCACCACTATACTACTATATAGGCTAATAAATCAAAAGTACCATACCAGTACTTAAATTGGTTCCAAGTCAATACAAAAACTTTATAAATTATATAATGATACCATTCTTTCAGCAGTACAGTCCAAATCATTGCATGTGTAAGCTACTGTTTGACTAACAGAAAACTGTCATCTTATTATTAACAAGTACTGTGGTAACACCTTACAATATGGGTGCACTAATATGCATTAATTCATGCTTAACCAATGCACAGATAATCACGTTAATGTATGTCATGAAGAACTAAACCCTTAATTAATGATTACTCTATCAGCAACAAATAAAGAGTCAATACACTCTAAAAAATGCTGGGTTAAAAACAACCCAATTTGGGTTATTTTGGCAACCCAGCGCTGGGTTGTTTTTTGGAACCTAAATTTCGGTGTAAAATGACTACATTGCAGTATTTAAATTAACCCAAATGTTTTTTAATTAAACCCAGTAATCTTAAACATTATAAAATCACTTGTACACACAGAATGACTATCAAAAAGGTAAAAATTTATTAAAAACAAGGACAAGAGCAAACATGGTCAAAAGTAACATGCATTCGAGATGAAAATCAGAAAAGAACTGCAAATCAACAGCCAGTTTATACAGAAATTGTTTTTTACATTTCAGTGAACACTGATGAATATAACTTGCATTTAAGACTAAATAAAACATTTTTTGCACATTATCCACCGCCAACGAAAACACTACACTATAAAATTATTCACTGGTTTCAACTTTAAGTAATTGTATTAGATATTACAATAATTTATTCAAGCAAACAAAGGTAACAAGTTAACTTCAAAAGTTCACTCAATTTCAAACTTACACTTACTAACTTCCATAACCTTAAAGGATTAGTTCACTTTTACAGTTTTTTCCAATTGCTAACACACAATTTTTCAAACTAGTCTGGTTTTATCAAAACACTTAACACAATTCACAAAACCACACACCCAAACTGCAAAATACCTCATATATCCTGCAAAATGAAGCACTGCAACCGAAACTACACAGAGCATTATCAAAATCAAACTTTTGCATGAAATGGCACACACTTCATTCATATTACCAGATTTTTGCCTAACCACCTACACACTGTTGGGCATAATGAAAAGCACCCCCATCTTTAGTATGCTTTGCCATAATACTAAAATATGTATCAGATTCTTCACATGCACAGAAATATTTGCAGATACACACACATGCTGTTGCAACATTTTTTATTTTTTTTCCTTCACTACAGTAAACAAGTCAGTACAACATAAGACCAGCAGATATATTTACATGGGACTGAACAAAAATATTCTTACAAAAAAAGTAAACTGAAAAAGAAAATTTCTGAAAAAAAATATATTACAGTAAAAAAAACAAAAACAAAAAAAAAAGGCAAGAAAAATAATTAGGCAGCATCTTGCCGCACAGCCGGGTCTGGCCACAACGCCTCGTCAACATCACAGGCAATATCTTCCCTTGCCAGACATCGAGGGAAGAAGCGCCTTGAGTGTCTTATCCATCCCTGAATTGCACCCACATCAATCTCATCACATGCCTCTTCCATGTTTGGATGTAAACACAGGTAGGGAATCAGCAATAGATCTCACAATTGTTTCAAATGTTTTGGGGGGAATTATAAGGTGGGAGGTTTTAAAGAAGTGCACAATTGGAAATGATAATTTTCCTATAATTAGTGTAATTGTAAATAATGAAAATAGGAATATAAGTCAAGGAAGTATTGGAAAATGGAAGTATGAGAAAGGTGACTGGAAAAAATTTAAAATGGTGAGTGAGGAAGGATTGAAATTGATAAAAATGGATGAAGATATAGGAATTGAAAGGATATATACAGAGTTGGTATCAGTAATTCTTAAGGCTGCAAGTGAATGTATTCCAAAAAGCTCAGGAAAGAGAGTGGGAAAAATAGTACCATGGTGGAATGAGAGATGTACAGAAGCAGTTAGAAAGAAAAGGAAGGCACTCAAAATACTGAAGAGAACACTTAATTGGCAAAATATGATGATATATAAGAAAAATCAGGCAGTAACTAGGAAAATAATAAGGGAAGCGAAGAAAGAGTATTGGAGATTATTTTGTTAGGAAATTGGGAAAAGTACGCCAGTAGAGGAAATTTGGAGTATGATAAAAAAGATGAGTGGAATTAGGAGAGAATTTGATTATCTGTTACGATCACCGTCTGTTCCTGTCAGTTCCTGGACTCTATTTCCCATAATCCTCCCTGCCAGTCACATGCACTCACTCCACCAATCATCTATTGACACATACTGCTTAGCTTACTACCTGGACTATATAAGACTCACACACACACCAGCTCAGGGCCAGGTCTTGTTTACCCAGTGTGGCATTTCCTAGCGTTTTCCCTGTGTATATTGTCCTGCCTATTTGTTCCGGTTCCTGTTCCTGTCTGGATTTCCTGTTTATAATTCTTCGCTGCCTGCCCTCTGGATTGTTTATTGATTCCTGGTTTTGTGAACGTTTTCTGCCTGCCCTGATCTACTCCCTGAATCCTGACCACGATTCTGCCTAGCCCTTGCTGTTCCTGTTTGTGCCTGTTTGACCCTGCCTGTACGACCATGCTCACCTTTTAAGAAAAGCTTGCATTTGGATCCCTATCTGAGTCCTGCCTTCGTTACAGAAGACCTGGCCGTCCTCAGATCCAGCAGCTTGGTGAGTGTTCCAGTCTCAGCTATCATGAATCCGTCTGCTCAGTTAACATGTCTCCGTCAAGGAGAGAGAACCATTGAGGAGTATGTCATGGACTTTATAGAACTGGCACCGTTAACTTGTTTTAATGAGGTGTGCCTCATGATATTCTTCCGCGGTGGACTATCTGACCTGCTCAGTTCCGTCTTGCCATTGCATCAGCCTGAGGGGACGTTGGAAAGTTATATTGATCTGGCATTGCAGTTGAGCGGCTCTCCATGTACAGTGGGTATCGCGGAGGAACACAACACCTCATCTTTTCCTGTAATGGCTGCCACTAAAGAGGATACTCACAAAATGGAGGCTACCATACAGTCCTGTCTCCGCTGATCGCCCAGAGTCACGTCCTGTCTCCACTGATCGCCCAGAGTCACGTCCTGTCTCCGCTAATCGCCCAGAGCCACGTCCTGTCTCCGTTGATCGCCCAGAGCCACGTCCTGTCTCCGCTGATCGCCCAGAGCCACGTCCTGTCTCCACTGATCGCCCAGAGCCACGTCCTGTCTCCGCTGATCGTCCAGATCCACGTCATGTCTCCGCTGATCACCCAGAGACACGGCACGTTTGTGAAGCTGTCCGGGAGTGGAGAGGGTTGCTGTCTAGTGTGAACGACCCACCGTTGACTTCGGCACGAGCAGCTGGCATCCCGAAACCCACACCGGCCGCTTTGCACTCAAGTCAGCCAGTCGCTACGCACTCAAGCCCGTCGGCCGCTTCGCTCTCAAGCCTGCCGGTTGCTACGCACTCAAGCTCGCCGGTTACTATGCACTCAAGCTCTCTGGATGCGGTGGACAAGATGGCTGTTTCGCCAGTGCCCACAGGCAAGATGGCCGCCCCTCCGGTGTCTGTGAACATAGGGGTTGTTCCAGCCATTGAGTCCGCTCCAGAACCCAAGCTCCGTGCCCTGCCGGCGCCGCCCGAGCTCCTTGCCCGACCGGCGCCACCCAAGCTTCTTGCTCCTTGCCTGCAAACCCACCACGATCTCCGTTGATCTCCCCAAGTATTTTTTGGGGGGGGGGGGCAGTATTCCTGAGGGTGGGGACTCTGCCCGGCCACTGCCATCTAGGGCCTCTGAACTGTTAGAGCCGCCCATGGACTATAACCTAATAGGGCCGCCCGAGGTCTCTGGTCTGCCATGGCCACCCGAGGTCTCTGGTCCGCCATGGCCACCCGAGGCTCCTGACCTGCCATGGCCGCCCGAGCCACCGGACCCGCCGTGGTGCTTAGAGTTCCTGCACCTGCCCTGGGGACCTGGATACCCATCTGCACATCCAGTATCACCTGCCAGTAGGTTTCCAGGGCACCCACCCCCCCTCCCTGGTTGTGCCATCTACGGCGCGAGGACGCGCCTTCCGGGAGGGGGACATTCTGTTACGATCACCGTCTGTCCCTGTCAGTTCCTGGACTCTATTTCCCATAATCCTCCCTGCCAGTCACATGCACTCACTCCACCAATCATCTATTGACACATACTGCTTAGCCTACTACCTGGACTATATAAGACTCACACACACACCAGCTCAGGGCCAGGTCTTGTTTACCCAGTGTGGAATTTCCTAGCATTTTCCCTGTGTATATTGTCCTGCCTATTTGTTCCGGTTCCTGTTGCTGTCTGGATTTCCTGTTTATGATTCTTCGCTGCCTGCCCTCTGGATTGTTTATTGATTCCTGGTTTTGTGAACGTTTTCTGCCTGCCCTGATCTACTGCCTGTATCCTGACCACGATTCTGCCTAGCCCTTGCTGTTCCTGTTTGTGCCTGTTTGACCCTGCCTGTACGACCACGCTCACCTTTTAATAAAAGCTTGCATTTGGATCCCTATCTGAGTCCTGCCTTCGTTACATTATCCAGTGTTAGATATTGGGACGGAAATTGCAATATGTGATAAGGATAAAGCAGAAATGTTCAGAAATGAGTTTTCAAAAGTAAATAGTTCAGGTAATTTGACAAAGGAAAGTAAGGATATGAGAGAGAAATTGTTAATGGAGTTTCCATATATAAGGGAAAGAAAGAGAGCTACAACTAGTCCATTAGATGTTATGTTTTCATTACCAGAGTTAAAACGAGCATTAAAAAGCACTAAGGCTTCTACCCCAGGGCAAGATGGAGTTAGTTATGTTATGTTAAAAAAGTTAAGTGAGGAATAATTGAGAATAATTTTTGAATTCTATAACCGGATATGGGAGGAAGGGGTATTACCGCAGGAATGGAAAGAAGCGTTAATTATCCCTATTAAAAAACCAGGTAAAGATCCAAGTAATCCTCTAAATTACAGACCAATAGCTTTAACATCACATTTATGTAAATTAATGGAAAAAATGATTACAGATCGACTGATGTATAATATGGAGAAACAAAATTTTTTCTCTTCATATCAAAGTGGATTTAGGAGTGGGAGAGGAACAATGGATTCAATTTTTAATTTAGAATTAGATATTAGGAAAGCTTTGATCAATAAAGAAACAGTGGTAGCTGTGTTCTTTGATGTTGAGAAAGCTTACGATATGTTATGGAAAGAGGGTTTGTTGATAAAATTAGATCAAAATGGAATAGGTGGAAGATTATAGAATTGGATTAAAGAGTTTTTAATAGAAAGAAATATTAAAGTAAAGATTGGGGAGTATGTATCAAAGAAAGGAATTATTGACAATGGTACTCCTCAAGGGAGTGTTATTAGTCCTTTGTTATTTATAATTATGATAAATGATGTATTTGCAACAATAGAGAGTAATATTAATAAATCATTGTTTGCAGATGATGGAGCCTTGTGGCTTAGAGGTAGGAATGTCAAGTACATTGTTAATAAAATGCAGTCTGCTTTATTAGATGATGAGAAATGGTCTTATAAATGGGGTTTCAAATTTTCTGTAGATAAAACTAAATATATTTTCTTTACAAATAAAAGGATAAGTTTAGATCTAAAACTGAAGCTATATGATAAAGAGTTAGAAAAAGTCAAAGTGATTAGATTTTTAGGTATGTGGTTTGATACAAAGATTACTTGGAATACACATATAAATAAGATGGAGGAAAAATGTAAAAGGATTTTGAATGTAATGAGGTTTATTTCAGGGCGTGAGTGGGGAGCGGATAGATTAGCATTAAAAACAATTTATTCAACAATGATAAGAGCAATACTAGATTATGGATGTTTGGTTTATGGATCAGCTGCTATGACACAGTTAGGAAAATTGGAAAGGATTCAGTCAAAAGCTTTGAGAATCTGTTGTGGAGCCTATCCTTCTTCCCCGATCCCAGCATTACAGGTGGAGATGGGGGAGTTGCCAGTTCACTTACGAAGGAAGCAACTGTTTTTGACGTACTGGGCTAATTTAAAAGGTCTAAAGGATAATCATCCAATAAAAGGGTTACTTGAGGCAAGTTGGGAACAGGGGAGAAAAAAAAGTCAATAGTTTTGGTTGGATTATTATGGATTTTGTTCGGGAGATGGAGTTGAATGAGTTCAGAGTCATACCATTGGTAATTCTACCAACAATACCTTTATGGACTTTACCTCATCCAAAAGTTGACTTATTCTTATTGGATAATAGACAAAAGAAAGATCATGAGTTATTAGAGGCAGAACTGGCAAAAGAGTATATGGGAACTAAGTATGAACAATATATACAGGTCTATACAGATGCATCGAAGGATCCCCAGAATGGTCAGGTGGGAGTAGCATACATCATCCCAAGGTTAAAAATGTCAGAAGGGAAAAGAATATCAAATCAGGTATCAGTATTTACGGGAGAGTTGCTAGCAGGGCCGGGTCTAGGGGGGGGGCTAGGAGGGGCAATGCCCCCCCAGATTTCTCTTGTGCCCCTCCAACATCCCCAGGATACTAAATTTTTTTGTGATAGCACTCAAAATGTACAAAATATATAAACACTAAATTAGTTTATACAGGAATTACTACAAACATTGTGCGGTTGTATTTTTCTGGCGAGCCTCGCGGCGCGCATCCTTTTACAGTTCTCCCTCACAGACATGCTCAGCACTTCAGGTGCTCACTCACACCATGCTAGAATTGCCATAATTACAAGATTTCAACTTGTAAAAAGCATTCATGTCCTCATCCACATCCTTTTTCTAAGCAGTTTTCCAAGACACACCTTATCTGATCACTTCTCAAGACGGCCATTGACAATCACTTGAGCAGATGACATGCAGCTCCTTTATAAATGCACTCTAGTCAATATTTAAACGCGCACACACCATTAATACATTGCTACACGATCATGGAACACTTGGAAATGTAGCTTGGAATTTTAAAAATGTGATTTCCAAGTCATGAAAAATCTTGAAAATTAATGAATTAAAAACTAAAAATATATATATATAGATGTAACTATTATAGTAAAATATAAAATAGTTTTGCTAAGTTATGTTCAGCTCTAAAATATTCTGTCAGCATATTGCGCTATTTGTTGAATAGTAGCCTATTATTTGATGTGATAACACCTTTCAGAACCTGCAAAATATCAATAATTTAAAAAATAAATAAGTGAGATCAAATTTTTTTTTTTTTTTTTGGCACTGCAACAAAAATGTATTATTATGAGATGTTTACATATAGTCCATAATATATAATAAAACACGAAAAAGGAAAGAATCATGCAACCAGGTCTTCTAATGGTTTAAATTTCTTCAATGAACCAAGTTGTCTTCTTCCACTTTTAAATTTTACCATTCTTAAAGATTTACAAAATTTTCCCAAAATGAAATATTGTTCAGTAGACATTGAATGTGTTCATCTTCCATTATTATACCAAAAGTTATGTAATATTTAGAAAATAAAGTAATCAAATTAATTGTA
The DNA here is from genome assembly GCF_024489055.1 of Chanodichthys erythropterus. Classification (NCBI taxonomy): domain Eukaryota; kingdom Metazoa; phylum Chordata; class Actinopteri; order Cypriniformes; family Xenocyprididae; genus Chanodichthys; species Chanodichthys erythropterus. The sequence continues at coordinate 38,738,447 of NC_090241.1, forward strand.
ATTTTAAGCCATTCATATCTCAGACCAAAAGTCTCTAAACAGTCCAATTAAACAGTTGTACTAACTAAATAGTCAAAAAACAAATGTTTCAATTTCAGAATCATAGAAAGTACTTTTGTGATTAGCTAATATTAAATTTGAAGCGGTTATTAATCTGAAAAATCTGAAAAATGGAGGAAACTGTTTAGTAGTTAAAAGGGGGTAGGGGGATCATAAATCTATGAATCATAAATCATATTATGCTGCCCCACCAAGTTTTCGAAATGCACCCCCCCCCCCCCCCCCCCAGTCACGCAATCCTAGAACCGGGCCTGGTTGCTAGCAATTATGATAGCACTGAATACAATAAATGATATAGGACTACATAAAGTTCTAATATGCTCGGATTCAAGTTCAGCATTATTATGCCTGGATGCTCAACAATCTGAATCCAGACAAGATATTGTGTTGGAGATTCTTCAGATATTATTTATGTTGCAACAGGTAAATAAAATAGTTCAGTTTTTGTGGGTGCTGGCGCATTCAGGAGTGGCAGGGAATGAAGAAGCAGACCGGTTAGCAAAACAAGTTATGGCAAAAGAAGGAATAGATATGCAAATTCTGCATAGTAAGGCTGAACTTAAGACAATAATTAAAAAGAAGATCATTGGAAACTGGCAGGTTTATTGGGACAATGAGCTAAGGGGCAGGCATCTACATTCAATACAATTAATGGTAGGTAAAGGAAGGAATTCAAGAGGGAGAAGAAAGGAAGACTGTGTTCTTTCAAGATTAAGGTTGGGACATACAGGTCTTAATTCTACTATGAATATAATAGGAAAACATCCTGTAGTCTGTGTGATTGTGGAGTCAGAGAAACAGTGGAACATGTTCTCATTCAGTGTAATAGATATAGAGAAGAAAGAATGATACTAAGTGATGAGCTTAAGAAAAGGTGATCAGCAATTAACATTAAAGAGTCTTTTAAATCTAGAAGGAGGTGAGAGTTTGTTAATATCATTTTTAAATAGAACTCAGGTATTTCAGAGAATTTAGAGATTATTAGGGGCCAAGCCCCGAAGGGGCTGTAGCCCCTATTGTAATTGTACGTTTTCCCTTTTATTAGGGCCCAAGCGAAAATTCGCGCAGGGCCCTCTTGTTCTTCTAAGGATTATTATTATTATTAATTTTTTTTTTTTTTTTTTTTCCGTCTTCCGGGGCTTTTTGGGGGCCTTAACATGCTCAAAAACTCTTGAAAATTGGCACACACATTGGAATCCGCGGCCATTAGGACGCCCCAGAGGCTGGTATCCAGGCGTGGCAGGGGGGCTCGACAGCGCCCCCTTGAAAAAAGTCTGAAAATTTGGTCCATATATTAAACACGCTTGCACGTATTAGTATGAAACTCGGTACACATATAGACCTCATCGGGCCGAACAACCTTCGTACTCTAAGTTAAACGCCACGCCAACAGGAAGTCAGCTATTAAGGGTTGTTTGAAAAAGGCATGCTCTGGAATTTGATATACTCCTCCTAGACGATTAATCCGATCGCCACCAAACTCGGTCAGCATGAAGTCAAGACACTGATGATTAAGAATTGCCAGGGGATTTTTGATATCTCAAACGGTTTGGCCGTGGCGAGGCAACGAATTTATGGCAAGAAAAAGGAAACAGGAAATGTGTTATAACGTCTGCATACATATATTGATCTTTATGAAACTTCACGAGTGTGTTGGTTGTAGTAGTCTGATCACATGGATGTGACTATTGTGAGTCAAAGTTATAGCGCCACCAACTGGCAGCAGGAAGTGTATCACTTTTTGAAATGCTTTGAGATCACCCTCTTATTTTTACCTGATTTGCTTCAAACTTCATCAGTGTAATGTCAATACACAGCAGATGTAGACCTATGACAGGATTTTTGATATTTGAAATATTGTTGCCATGGCAACAGGTCAAACTGTAATAATATTCTTGAGTGTTTTTGAGGCTCTTAACATGCTTCAAATTGCATGAAACTCGACACACACATCAATATTGTCAACCAGTAGACATGGACAAAGCCATAGAAATGGGCGTGGTGAAGGGGCTCAGTAGCGCCACCTTTTGTCAAAAGTGGGGGGGGTTAGTTTTTCCTACAGTCACCAAACTCGGTACACATATTGTTCTCATCAAGCCGGACAATTTTCTAATTTACATTCTTTAGCTCCGACCAACAGGAAGTCGGCTATTTTTGTTTGAATGTTAATTTTTTGAAAAAACAGGCTATGAATTTTATACTACTACTCCTACAGGGTTTATCCAATTTACACCAAGCTTTTTTTAACTTGTTGCTAACACATTGAAGTTGTTTAATTGCAAACGGATTTTGGATATCTCAAACGGTTTGGCCGTGGCGAGGCAACAAATTTATGGCGAGAAAAAGGAAACAGGAAATGTGTTATAACGTCTGCATACATATATTGATCTTTATGAAACTTCACGAGTGTGTTAGTTGTAGTAGTCTGATCACATGGATGTGACTATTGTGAGTCAAAGTTATAGCGCCACCAACTGGCAGCAGGAAGTGTATCACTTTTTGAAATGCTTTGAGATCACCCTCTTATTTTTACCTGATTTGCTTCAAACTTCATCAGTGTAATGTCAATACACAGCAGATGTAGACCTATGACAGGATTTTTGATATTTGAAATATTGTTGCCATGGCAACAGGTCAAACTGTAATAATATTCTTGAGTGTTTTTGAGGCTCTTAACATGCTTCAAATTGCATGAAACTCGACACACACATCAATATTGTCAACCAGTAGACATGGACAAAGCCATAGAAATGGGCGTGGTGAAGGGGCTCAGTAGCGCCACCTTTTGTCAAAAGTGGGGGGGTTAGTTTTTCCTACAGTCACCAAACTTGGTACACATATTGTACTCATCAAGCCGGACAATTTTCTAATTTACATTCTTTAGCTCCGACCAACAGGAAGTCGGCTATTTTTGTTTGAATGTTAATTTTTTGAAAAAACAGGCTATGAATTTTATACTACTACTCCTACAGGGTTTATCCAATTTACACCAAGCTTTTTTTAACTTGTTGCTAACACATTGAAGTTGTTTAATTGCAAACGGATTTTGGATACCTCAAACGGTTTGGCCGTGGCGAGGCAACGAATTTATGGCAAGAAAAGGAAATAAAGTGTTATAACTTCTGCATACATTAATTGATTTTGATGAAACTTCGGCTTAGTCTTCGTTGTACAAGGCTGATAACATGGATTTGACTATTGTGATTCAAAGTCATAGCGCCACCAACTGGAAGCAGAAAATGTGTCACTTTCAGCATACATTGAGATCACCCTCTTATTTTTACCTGATTTGCTTCAAAATTCATCAGAATAATGTTAACTTGGCACATGTAATCCTTTGAAAATGGGCAGGGAGGAGGGGCTCTATAGCGGCACCTTGTAGTGCAGTAAATGTGGAGTGAATTTGACATAGCCCTTTGATGTTTAACCGTTTTAATTGCCTATTGCCCGCTGTGCACAGCTGCCCTGAAGCCACCGGGGTGGCGGTGCCACCGGGCTTGGGCCCGCCATCGCTGCTCGCAGCTATATTTAGGGCCCAAGCGAAAATTCGCGCAGGGCCCTCTTGTTCTTCTAAGGATTATTAGGGCCCAAGCGAAAATTCGCGCAGGGCCCTCTTGTTCTTCTAAGGATTATTATTAGGGCCCAAGCGAAAATTCGCGCAGGGCCCTCTTGTTCTTCTAAGGATTATTATTTTTTTTTTTATTTTTTATTTTTTTTTCCGTCTTCCGGGGCTTTTTGGGGGCCTTAACATGCTCAAAAACTCTTGAAAATTGGCACACACATTGGAATCCGCGGCCATTAAGACGCCGGAGAGGCTGGTACCCGGGCGTGGCAGGGGGGCTCGACAGCGCCCCCTTGAAAAAAGTCTGAAAATTTGGTCCATATATTAAACATGCTTGCACGTATTAGTATGAAACTCGATACACATATAGACCTCATCGGGCCGAACAACTTTCGCGCTCTAAGTTAATCGCCACGCCAACAGGAAGTCAGCTATTAAGGGTTGTTTGAAAAAGGCATGCTCTGGAATTTGATATACTCCTCCTAGACGATTAATCCGATCGCCACCAAACTCGGTCAGCATGAAGTCAAGACACTGATGATTAAAAATTGCCAGGGGATTTTTGATATCTCGAACGGTTTGGCCGTGGCGAGGCAACGAATTTATGGCGAGAAAAAGGAAACAGGAAATGTGTTATAACGTCTTAATACATATATTGATCTTTATGAAACTTCACGAGTGTGTTCGTTATAGGAGTCTGATCACATGGATGTGACTATTGTGAGTCAAAGTTATAGCGCCACCAACTGGCAGCAGGAAGTGTATCACTTTTTGAAATGTTTTGAGATCACCCTCTTATTTTTACCTGATTTGCTTCAAACTTCATCAGTGTAATGTCAATACACAGCAGATGTAGACCTATGACAGGATTTTTGATATTTGAAATATTGTTGCCATGGCAACAGGTCAAACTGTAATAATATTCTTGAGTGTTTTTGAGGCTCTTAACATGCTTCAAATTGCATGAAACTCGACACACACATCAATATTGTCAACCAGTAGACATGGACAAAGCCATAGAAATGGGCGTGGTGGAGGGGCTCAGTAGCGCCACCTTTTGACAAAAGTGGGGGTTAGTTTTTCCTACAGTCACCAAACTCGGTACACATATTATTCTCATCAAGCCGGACAATTTTCTAATTTACATTCATTAGCTCCGACCAACAGGAAGTCAGCTATTTTGGTTTGAATGTTAATTTTTTGAAAAAACAGGCTATGAATTTTATACTACTACTCCTACAGGGTTTATCCAATTTACACCAAGCTTTTTTTAACTTGTTGCGAACACATTGAAGTTGTTTAATTGCAAACGGATTTTGGATATCTCAAACGGTTTGGCCGTGGCGAGGCAACGAATTTATGGCGAGAAAAGGGAAACAGGAAATGTGTTATAACTTCTGCATACATTAATTGATTTTGATGAAACTTTGGCTTAGTCTTCGTTGTACAAGGCTGATCACATGGATTTGACTATTGTGATTCAAAGTCATAGCGCCACCAACTGGAAGCAGAAAATGTGTCACTTTCAGCATACATTGAGATCACCCTCTTATTTTTACCTGATTTGCTTCAAAATTCATCAGAATAATGTTAAAACTTGGCACATGTAATCCTTTGAAAATGGGCAGGGAGGAGGGGCTCTATAGCGGCACCTTGTAGTGCAGTAAATGTGGAGTGAATTTGACATAGTCCTTTGATGTTTAACCGTTTTAAGTGCCTATTGCCCGCTGTGCACAGTTGCCCTGAAGCCACCGGGGTGGCGGTGCCACCGGGCTTGGGCCCGCCATCGCTGCTCGCAGCTATATTTATTATTATTCTTCCTCCCGAATGGGAGTCTATGGCAGCCCTATCAACGGAACATGAGAAAATGATGAAATTTGGCACAGTTGTAGAGATGCTCATGAATAGTGATTGGACCAAATTTGGAGTCTCTAGAACCAACTCTATAGCGCCACCACCAGTTCAAAATTTCAACATTCTAACGGTTTTAACATTTGAACTGTTTGTCATAGAAAAATTAAATTTAGTTCATCTGATTCGTCTCTTCATGCTGATGCTATTCAACTTCTTACATTAAGTCTCCACCCATTACAGTAGCGGCCATTTTGAAAAGTACAGTATTTGTTTTTTTCGCTTCTCCTCCTTCAAAATTTGTCCAATTTTGTCCAATCTTTGATCAGATTATCTTTGGACTGAGCCGCACAGAAATGACTGAACAGATTTTTTTTATTCATCTTTGTTCAAAGGTTATGATGTCACGAAGTTAACGAGGTCGACCCGAAATTAGTATAGAGGCTGTATCTCGGCCAAACTTTGAGCAATCGAAACAAAAATTGGTACCCTTCATCAGAACCATGGTCTGAGGGTCTATGCCAAACTTGGGAACAGCGCCACCTACAGGTCATGAGATATGAAAAATGGCTATTTTGGCCAATAACTTTTGAACAGTTTGTCAGAAAATCAAGATCTTGGTGTCTATGGATTCCTTGGATCATGCCGAATCCGACAATACCGATTCTGTCAATATTGGATGAATCACGTGTCCGCCATTTTGAATTTTGTCATAAATTGCGATATCTTTTAAACAATTTGACATATCGATTCCGACAATGTATCATTTGTCATTTTCCTTAAATGTACCTGTCTGCCATATTGAAGTAAATGATAAACAGTTTTTTCGCTACTCCTCCTACAAATTTTGGTCAATTTTGTCCAAAATCAGCTCAGATGATCTTTGGACCGAGCCGCACAGAAATGACTGAACAGATTTTTGATATTCACTACCATTTCCGAGATATTCATCTCTGAATGTGACCTTGCTTGTGTTTGTTGTCTTATGCTAGTTAGCTTAGCACAGTAATTGCTTAGCATGCTAAACTATTGCTATTCTTTCTAATGTGGTCTTCAGTCAACAGGTTAACCAAAACTTAGTTGGCATTAAATAACTTTGCATACTAATATGGTTAACATGCTATGAAGCTTTTTTTTTGTGAACTCTTTCTCACACTGAAACCTCTGCTTAGCATACTGATGAACTTGCATGGCTGATTAGCTCAATGTGTTACGCCACGGATCCCGACTGCTCTGCATCGTGGGTTCGAAACTCAGTGTGACACATGCCCAGACCGCATGAGGTACTGTGGCAGGAAAAGATGCAGAACTTGTGTCTGTTCTAGGCATTCTGCCTAAAACTGGTCTAATCTGAAGCTATCACATACAATTCCTTTATGTCCAAATTCGTAGTTATTCTTCTTCCCCCTGTATGGTAATCAATGAACCATAAGAAGGAAAATTATCAAATTTGGCATGCTTGTAGTGATAGTAATTAAAAGTAATTTGACCAACTTTGGAGTATCTAGGACTAAGTCTATAGCGCCACCACCAGTTCAAATATTCACTTTTGTAAAGGTTATAACTTTTGAACCCTTTGTTCCAGAAAAATGAATGTCAATACAACTGATTCCTCTCTTCATACTGATCACATTCAATATCTTACATTAAGTCTCCACCCAGTACAGTAGTGGCCATTTTGAAAAGTACAGTATTCCGTTTTTTCGCTACTCCTCCTTCAAAATTTGTCCAATTTTGTCCAAACTTTGATCAGGTGATCTTTGGTCTGAGCCGCACAGAAATGACTGAACAGATTTTTTTTATTCATCTTTGTTCAAAAGTTATGATGTCACAAAGTTAACGAGGTTGACCCAAAATTGCTATAGAGGCTGTATCTCGGCCAAACTTTGAGCAATCAAAACTAAAATTGGTACACTTGATCAAGACCATGATCTGAGGTTTCATGCCAAATTTGGGAACAGCGCCACCTACAGGTCATGAGATCTGAAAAATGGCTATTTTGGCCAATAACTTTTGAACACTTTATTAGAAAATCAAGATCTTGGTGTCTATGGATTCCCTGTGCCATGCCGAATCCGAGGATATCAAATTCGTCAACATCGGATGAACCACGTGTCCGCCATTTTGAATTTTGTCATAAATTGCAATAACTTTTAAACAATTTGACATATCATCACAAAATTTGGTACATATGACCATCAGAGTGTCCTGAAGGTACATGAGAAGTTTCAGCACAGCGCCACCTACTGTTCCACAGATATAATGATTTTTGCAAAATTGCTTATAACTTTTGAAAACATTATCCAAAATGTGTCTGCTTTATGTCATTTTATTCCCTGGTTTATGCCGATTCCGACAATGTGTCATTTGTCATTTTCCTTAAATGTACCTGTCTGCCATATTGAATTAAATCAAAAACAGTTTTTTCGCTACTCCTCCCACAAATTTTGGTCAATTTTGTCCAAAATCAGCTCAGATGATCTTTGGACCGAGCCGCACAGAAATGACTGAACGGATTTTTGATATTCGCTACCATTCCCGAGATATTCATCTCTGAATGTGACCTTGCTTGTGTTTGTTGTCTTATACTAGTTAGCTTAGCACAGTAATTGCTTAGCATCCTAAACTATTGCTATTCTTTCTAATGTGGTCTTCAGTCAACAGGTTAACCAAAACTTAGTTGGCATTAAATAACTTTGCATACTAATATGGTTAACATGCTATGAAGCTTTTTTTTTGTGAACTCTTTCTCACACTGAAACCTCTGCTTAGCATACTGATGAACTTGCATGGCTGATTAGCTCAATGTGTTACGCCACGGATCCCGAATGCTTTGCATCGTGGGTTCGAAACTCAGTGTGACACATGCCCAGACCGCATGAGGTACTGTGGCAGGAAAAGATGCAGAACTTGTGTCTGTTCTAGGCATTCTGCCTAAAACTGGTCTAATCTGAAGCTATCACATGCAATTCCTTTATGTCCAAATTCGTAGTTATTCTTCTTCCCCCTGTATGGTAATCAATGAACCATAAGAAGGAAAATTATCAAATTTGGCATGCTTGTAGTGATAGTAATTAAAAGTAATTTGACCAACTTTGGAGTATCTAGGACTAAGTCTATAGCGCCACCACCAGTTCAAATATTCACTTTTGTAAAGGTTATAACTTTTGAACCCTTTGTTCCAGAAAAATGAATGTCAATACAACTGATTCCTCTCTTCATACTGATCACATTCAATATCTTACATTAAGACTCCACCCAGTACAGTAGTGGCCATTTTGAAAAGTACAGTATTCCATTTTTTCACTACTCCTCCTACAATTTTTGTCCAATTTTGTCCAAAATCAGCTCAGGTGATCTTTGGACCGAGCCGCACAGAAATGACTGAACGGATTTTTGATATTCGCTACCATTCCCAAGATATTCATCTCTGAATGTGACCTTGCTTGTGTTTGTTGTCTTATGCTAGTTAGCTTAGCATGCTAATTGCTTAGCATGCTAACCAGTTGTCATTCTCTTTAATGTGGCTCTTCAGCTATCAAGTTAACCATTAGCTTCATTAGCATTAAGTTAGCTTAGCATGCTAATATGGTTAGCATGCTAAGTAATGCTTTTTTGTAAATTCTTTCTTACACTAAAAGTTCTCTTCCACAGATTGTTGACTGTGCATCTTCAAGTAGCTCGATGTGTAAAGCCAGTTACCTGATGAGCTCTGCACCCCAAGATAGTGGGTTCGAATCCCAGGTGGAGCGGTTTTATGAAATAGTGTGTTTTGATTCCTTTACTGCCTCTTGGATTAGAAATTAATGCTTTTTGTTTCATGCTGTGTTCATTTTCATCTAAGCTTATGTACATTCTGAGTTCATTTTCGCCCGTAATTCTGAACCAGCTGTTTCATGTTTGTTCATTTTCTGCTGTTTTTCCTCTTCCTGCTCTGTATTGCGCTACAGCATGATGAGCTGCAGAATGATCTAAAGTAGTTATTAAATTTAACATTCAGTGCAGTTTTATAAAAATTCTTCATTTTGAGTTCATTTTCACTTGAACTAATGAACTTCGGCAGGTGTGCCAACATTCACCTGCACAGTGGTGCAATGAGATGAGAAATGGACACTGGACTCGGAGGTCGTGGGTTCAAATCCCGTGTGGGGTTCCTTTATACAATTGTGTGTAATGAGTCATTTTGATACCTTTTTTATCCAAATAAGCATTGTACTAATCTTTATTCCTCTTGAATGAGATACAAGTGTTTTTAGTTCATTCCCTGTTCATTCTCTGAACTTCTATTGATTTTCATTTCATTTCCACCTGTCCTTCTGAACCAGCTGTACATTCAATTTCTGCTGTTTTTGCTCTTCCTGCTCCGTATTGCGCTACTGCCCCTTCTGGGGCTTGGCCCCGAATTGCTGCTTGCAGCTATATTTTATTTATTTATTTGTTTATAGATGTGTATGTGTATGTATGTGTGTGTGTATGTGTATATATATGTATATGTGTATATGTATGTATGTATATGTATATGTGTGTGTGTGTGTATATATGTGTATATGTATGTGTATATGTATATATAGTATATAAGTCTCTGATCCATCGCCCACAGTAATGCTCTTTTTAATATTGCGAACCGCCAATAAAAAACGACTAAGAAGAAGAAGAAGAAGAAGAAGAAGAAGAAGAAGACTGCTGCGGCGACACACACCTCTCCAGCATCGGGCAGATGAAGATCTAACGAGACGTGGTGGTGCACATGTGGCAAATGCCAACCATAGCCAACAGAGGAAGAATCTAGATGCTGCCACGACTGGACCATTTCAATCCCGCCATTAGAATCAGTCGGTGAGTCCCTGTTTCCATCTCGCTGCATTACCGGACAAAATTTCCACCGTTACTGAGCAACAGCATTTTAAGGGGATCGCACACCGGACGCGAAGCTCAGCGCGTATGGAATTACATTTGTTCCAAAAATAATGAACGTAACTTTTCAAAAAAACGAATAAAAATATAAATTGAAACTGAATAAAATGTCTTTGAAACTTAAAAAAATAAATCACAGGCAAAATGTTTGACTTTGTTTTTAATACACTGCATGTTTTGCTAACAGTTTCTTTTCTTTCTTTCACTGATCTTTACTTACAAAAGCATTTCCAGAGTTTTAATTTATGCTTCTGAAGTTTTCGTTTACGATCCCAGAGTTTTCGTTCGTCTTTCTGACACAAATCTCTCGCGGGGGCGGGGCCAGCAGTGGTGTGTTCTCATTGGCTTACTGAGTTTTTGATTGACAGCTTCTACTTGACCTGGAAGTGAAGACGTCAGCGTTGTGTTTACAATTACATGTGTTGAGGTGAGCGTCTCTGCAAGATGGACATTTCAGGATAAGAGATGGACTAAAAGTGAACTCCCACACCTTACTGCCAGATTCTGGAAGATAAATTCTTCAAACAGTGGCACAAGAGGATGTGGTGCTGGTCCTTCAGGAGTCACTCTCAAGCTGTCTGTCTATAAGGCCTATAAAAACCCAGTCTTCATGAACTTTATAACACTTCAGCTTGTGATTCTTATTAAGAGCAGGTCGCTTTTTAGGATTCTTCACCTAACCTAAGTCTCTGAGATCCTGACACCTCACACTTCTGAAGACTCCAGGTAGGTTTCAGTACTGGGAAATGGTGGCGCTGGAGACTAAAGGGTTCCTGATGGTTTCACACTTAATTCTTCACCTTAATTCTTAATTATTTTGCAGTTAACGTGTCTTTTCTTCTCCAGCTGTTTTTGTATGACCCCGCTGACCCAATGAGCATTTCACTGTCCAATGGTCATGCTTTAACTTTGCAATTTCTAGTATTACATTAGTATTGCGTCCTTCTCATGAGTATTTAATAATTTTTGACTTTTCAGTCTGAGTTAAATCTCTTTTTTGGCTCATTTTATCTGTAAAAGAAAACCTGCCTAATAATTCTGCACACCTGAATATAGAGCATTCTTCATTTCCAGCCTTCATGAACAATTATATATCACTTAAAAATGATTAAAAACAATATTAATAGTAGTTATTAAGATTGATGTGGATTGGAATTGGTAAAATGTGCTTGGAAAAAAAATATGATCAGAAAATCAACTTGCCTAATAATTCTGCACTCCCTGTAAAGCTCAGTCAGCAGTTAACCGCCGACCCTGTCCCCTTCCTTCTTACACTAACAAACATTGTTTGTACTACACTGGTGCCGAAACCCGGGAAGGAAGCTGGGTGGCCGCTGCCATGCAAACTTCGTCCTCCCCTTCGACATTTGCGGAAGTCATCGCCTCCCTCGCGGTCCTGCATCAGGAGCAACATCAGGCCCTGCTGGACCTGCGCACCGACCAAGAACGCCGCTTTCAAGCCATCGTGCAGGCCCAGCAGGAGGACCGCGAGAGGTTCCGGAGCTGGATTGACCGGGAGGTTCGCCAGGAGACCATCGGGCAGCCGGCTGTGCCTACCCACCTGCCGCTGAACAAAATGGGGCCATGTGACGACCCCGAGGCCTTCCTCGACGAGGCCTTCCTCGACCAATGGTCCATGAGGTTGGTCCCGCTCCTCTCGGGGGAGTCGCAGGTGGCGGCGCAGCAGCTGCCAGCAGAGAACCTCCTGGTCTTTGACGATCTTCGGCGGGCCATCGTCCAGCGGGTCGGCCGGACCCCCGAGCAGCACCGTCAACGCTTCCGTTCTCTGGACCTGGGCGAGTCCGGCCGGCCCTTCGTGTTGGCCCAACAGCTCCGGGACTCGTGCCGCAAATGGCTACTGGCTGAGGGAAGCGACGTGGACCTGGTTATCGATCGCGTGGTACTGGAGCAGTTTATCACTCGGCTCCCCAAGAAAACCGCAGAGTGGGTCCAGTGCCACCGCCCCACGTCGCTGGACTCAGCCATCGAATTGGCGGAGGACCACATGGTGGCGTGCCAAGGGGTCGGCGAACCCCTACCATCTGCCTCTCTCTCTCCTTCTTTTAACTCCCCCTCTCTCTCTAAACCTGTCCCTCTACCCAGGTCTCGTCCGCCCGGCCCGCCACGTGTTCCGCCCCAAGGGCGGGGTGGACCGGAACAGGGGGCGGGACTCCCTGCCCCTCTCTCCGCGTCAACCATTTAACCCGCTCCCTGCCACAAGAGCGGCGGGCAGGTCTGGGCCAGCCTGTTGGCGTTGCGGGGACCCGGAGCACTTTGTGGACAGGTGTCCAGTGATGGAGGTTGGGGCGTTGATCCGGGTCCCGGACGATCCGCAGGCTGCCCCCGGTCAAGCTGTCGAGCACCAAATACCTGTGAGTGTCAAGGGGGGTACGTATCAGGCTTTAGTGGACTCAGGCTGTAACCAAACCTCGGTGCATCAAAGCCTGATTTCGTCCGGGGCATTGGATGCAGGCCGCTTGGTTAAGGTGAGGTGTGTGCACGGGGATGTGGTGGAATATCCGTTAGTGCCCGTCATTATTCAATTTAGGGGTCAAAAGCATAGCGTGGAGGTGGCAGTTAATCTGCACCTCCGGCATCCGATAATTTTGGGTACAAATTGTCCTGCATTTAACAAATTATTGGGGTGTTTATGCTCGGATGCCTCTTGGGAGAAAAAAAAATCGCGGGATAAGGAGGTGCCAGTACAGGCAGCCCATATGAAAAAAACCTGTATGTTTCATATACAGCAACCATATATCTTCCCTACTCAAATCAGCCAGAATTGCCTTATGTTTTTCATATAAATCCAATACATGACATATACAAAATCAGACCGATTATGGCCACTTTCATACTAAAAAGCACACATAAAACTTATATGACCTTAAAATCCCATATATGAATACTGCAAAATTCTTATACGAGTTTTACATGACAACAGTATGTAATAGTATATGATTTTAGTAGAAAATGTGTATGAATGTCAGTAAATTTCCTATACAAATCACTTAAAATTCTTGATTGAATCATAGGATTTATTTAAATTTTGCATCATTTGCTCATATGAGTTTTATACAGATTTTATGTTTCCACCTAATTCCTCATATCTCTACATATAATTATCTTACATGATTTCATAAAATATTACAATATCTCTGCATATACAAATCATATATGATTTCAGTCAATTACTTGCACAGATTTACATTAGAAATACTTTTATTTCAACACAATCAACAAGACAATCAAATTATACTCCACAAGAGTAATTTACAATTAAAACTTGATATCAAACTGAACTTTTGTGAAGACAACACACACACACCCAATAACAACAACAACAACAAAATACCTTGAACACACTGTCACAGCTATCAATCAAAGACCATTAAGGTTTTCAGATGTTTTTGTGTTTTCTTCCCTCTAATTTCAGTAAGTTTGGCATTATTTGCTGTACCAATGCTGGTGGGCACCACATGAGGACACTTTCTGCAACGTTGCTCCTGTGAGACAAACAAATAAAAGGCAAAACATTGCTGATGTTAGGAAGCAAAGTGGCCCACAGTCCATGACTACAGATCAAGTTAGACAAATCAACAGCAGCATGTTTGGGGATCTGGACTTCCAAATGAACCAGAAAGTTGTGAATTTGACAGGAATTGCCACTATTGTGGCACTGAGCAAGACACTTAAAAGATTATTTCACTTTGAAATTATTGTTATTACTATATTCAAAGTGTTCCAGTTGGAGTAAGTTTAGGTTAAAGGATTAGTTGTTTGAAATGAAAATTAGCCCAAGCTTTACTCACCCTCAAGCCATCCTAGGTGTATATGACTTTATTCATTCTGATGAACATAATCTGAGAAATATTAATAAATATCCTGACGCATCCGAGCTTTATAATGGCAGTAATAGTGATCAATGACTATAAGGCTGAAGAAAGTGCCTCCATCCACATCCATCCATACTCCACACTACTCCAGGGGGTTAATAAAGGCCTTCTGAATCGAAGCTATAAGTGTGTAAAAAAATATCCTTATTTAAACAAAGTTATGAAGTAAAATATCTAGCTTCCGCCTTCCGTATTCAACGTACAAAGAAAGTGTAAAACTCTTGCAGCTCACAAAGCTTACGCTACGTCCTACACCTTCCCTATTAAACTTACTGAAAAAGTGTAACTGACATGATCACAATTTACACTTTCTTCATAATTTGAATATGGAGATGTGTGGAGTATGTTTATGATGGATGGAGGCACTTTCTTCAGCTTATACTCATTGATCCCGTTCACTGCCATTATAAAGCTTGGATGCGTCAGAATATTTATTAATATTTCTCAGATTGTGTTCATCAGAAAGAAGAAAGTCATATACACCTAGGATGGCTTGAGGGTGAGTAAAGCTTGGGCTAATTTTCATTTCAAACAACTAATCCTTTAACCTAAACTTACTCCAACTGGATCACTTTGAATATAGTAATAACAACAACAGGGTTTCAGCACTTCATTGACTAGATAAACTAGTACACTACCTGTTCTGCTGGAAGGGCTCTGTAATTACTCTGTGGCAAATCCTGTCCCATCATCCAAGTCAGAGCTGACTGATGCTGACGAACACTGAGACTTCAGGGCCATCTTCACTTCATTTATCAGATTTGGTAGCTCTAGCAACAAAAATACAGCAAAATAAATGATAAAGCAATCTCTTAAACCTATTTACCAACTCGACTGCCTCCTATGTGTACTTATGGTCATCTAAGCTGATGAATTTAATGTTAATGATGCATTTTGCAAAGTCATCATGCCAGACGTTAGAGGTTGGATAACTTTCAGGTTTCTTGTCATATATTTGATAATGCAATTAATTACCAATAATTATTCAATTCTTTGTCTAAACTTTACATTGCAAGTTGAATAATAATATTGAAACAATAGCAGTTCTACAATATTTTAAAAGTTTTAAGTGTAAAGACAGAAAAAAAAACTACTAAAGTAAACCACCAAACAGTTTGATAGCTGGCTGCTGATTCACCACAACAGTAAAATAATTAATACGTGCATTTTTTCTTACTTTTTTGTTGTCATTTCTCAATTTTTGTCTTTTCCTCCATTTTTTCAGCCTCTTCTGAGTCTCTATTGAGATTGAGCTTGATACTCATCAACAGACATTCATTTCTCTTGTCCTTCATGTCCTTTTCCTTTGGGTCTGTCAAGGAACAAGAAACAAGAGATGGAAATAATACACATTCATTTTCTTAGATATTTGTCTTCTTACCTAAATAAATGTAAACATAAATAAATGTAAACAGATGAATATATAAAATGACTGTACCTGAAGGGGAGGGAGGCAGATGTTAATACGTTTTTTAAGGGTCCACAATTATGCAAATACACACTAGTAATTAATGATTAACTTAAAGGCTAGTAAGGACATATTAGCCGTTAATTAAGATTCATTAAACACTTGAAGGATCCACATTCATGTAAAAACAAACAAAAATAAGCTAGTAATTAATGATTAACTGAATGTACAGTAAACGCCCGTTACTCATTATTGTTACGTCATTATTTAGCAAACCATATATTATTTTTGATTCAGACATTACCATAAATCATATGAATATCTCAAATTGACACAATCAAATTAAACATTAATAGGCAGTTATTAAACACACCGACACTCATATATCACTCTTTATCTCATTTCATCACG
This sequence comes from Chanodichthys erythropterus, assembly GCF_024489055.1. Lineage (NCBI taxonomy): Eukaryota > Metazoa > Chordata > Actinopteri > Cypriniformes > Xenocyprididae > Chanodichthys > Chanodichthys erythropterus. Next base: position 38,754,546 of record NC_090241.1, read on the forward strand.
ACACAATTATCACGTTTACGCGTGTTAGCTTTAGCCCATGTGCTAATCAGTTCAGCTCGCGCCGTGTGCACGCGGCCTACCGTAACTTACTTAAAACGGCTCAGAATTAATCATTTTAGAAACTTCGACATGTTATTTACATTATATTCGGATTAATATCTGAAATTTCGCCCACTAAAGCAAAATAGAATCATATCTTTATTCACACAAGGAAGATTACTCACAGTGCTTCAACACGCTGGGATCCGCTCCGTCTCTCTCTCTTCTCTGTCTCCGGCGACAACACTTCAGGCTGACGCATGCATCGGCTTCAAAAGCTCCACTTTTAGTGCACTCAATCACATTTCCAGTTAGATCTGGATGTTCTGGAGAAACTGTCTGGTCCGTCTGTGCTCAGTGTGCTGATCTGCTCTGACTCGCTTTCATCTGCTCACGCTGAAAGCAGCGCCGGCGCAACCGGTGGGCGGGACTTATGAATGCGCCGCTACTATTGGCTCTTAGGGGTGTCTCTCACTGCAGCACGATCAGTGATTGGATGAATCTCTTTTTCTTCTAGATTTTTTTTTCCTTTTCTTAACTTTTTTTCTCTTTGCTGGTAGCATAGGTTACCCGGGTTACATCAATTAACCAACTATTATTTAAAAATTGCTATATGGCTAGCTTAAAATGAACCCAAAATAGTTGGGAAATTAAAAATCAGATGCAATTAGAGACAACAATAATATACAAAAGGTGAATGTTTATTAATAAGCTTTAATATTTTATTAATATAAATTTAATAGTTTAATAGTTTATTAATATACATTTATTAATAAGCAATTTAATAAAAGTTTATTGTTTAATAATTATTCATTGAACATTAATAAATGTTCATTTCCAACATACTTTGGGTTCATTTTAATTAAGCAATACAGTAATTTTTAAACCATAGTTGAGTTAAATAAAACTACCCAGCAGGTCGGGCAAACATTTAACCCTACCACTGGGTTAAAACAACCCAATTGCTGGGTTTGTCAATTTTCAACCCAACTTGGGTTGTTTTTAACCCAGCATTTTTTAGAGTGTAGTTCATTTGTGCTTGTAAACTTCTTCCTTGCTGTTTTTTCCTGCATAGTGGCTGAATTCTTGATTTTCTTGATATTTCACATTTGCAAAAACTTGCTCTGTTTTATAGTCACACTAGTGTAATGTGTCTGTTTTGCACTCTTGATATTTTAGAGCGTGACCCCTTCATTGCTGTGCACTTTTTTTTGTGCACAATGGTTGAGTTGTAGTTTGTACCACCAAAAGATTCTCAGAGTTTTTGTGTGTTTTCGTATTTCCCATTAATTTCCTATGGTGGTCATTTTTAACCACAAAGGAGCCAAGTGTGACTTTTTCTTCAGGCCCTTTAACATATCTGTATCTGTATACGTAATATGTCCATGGTTTTTGTGTTTACATAGCTAATGCGACTAAAGTCACCAAGTGTCATCCCACGTTAAAGTGTTAATTTAATTAATTAGTTTTGTAATTAAAATGTTAATTTTGTAATGAATATATGTGCTTGCGTGTAGTTTATATGTGTTTCATCTGAGATTGAAAGTCTATGATTATACATTATATGACTGTGATTGACAGGCGTAGGACTCCACTTAGGACAAGATAAGAGCGAGGACATGAGTAAAGTACAGCCTTATACTGATGCACTATGTTTTATACACATCTTAAGAGATATGGTGGATATTCATAGGCCTATTAAATTTGTATTATTTACCTGTTTTTACATCATGAAAATCTGTAAGACTTTAGTTATATGTGGGACATATATGACATATAGGATTGAAAATACATAAATATTATGCAATTTTTATATGTGTTTTTTGCAGCATATATGTCCCTTATAATATTCGGTTAGAACATATAAGAATCACATATGTTTTTAACAAAACTTTTCCATATGGGAGGAGAGACTGATCAGGGACCAGTGAGTTCCGCTTCAGGGTGTAACGATCGGCCCTATTGGTCGATTTTACATGAATTAAAATGGGGTCAGATTACACTGTGTGAGCTTTTGGAGTGTTTAAAAAGATGAGACAGACAACAGAAATAAAGTGAATAAATAAAGTGTATTTACAATTTCCACATGGAACTTAAAACAACACAATAAAACTAGAAAACTTAGGCCGTTTAAAAGCAGGGAGTCCATTTTCACCATACCATAAAACAGTCCTTAAGAGTCCTAGTAACGTGCTGAAAGTCCCAATGTGAAAGTGTCCACCGGTGTATATACAAAGTCCACAGAAGTGTTAATCCAAGTGAAGTTGATGTGAAGCACTGGAAAGGTAAGTCCAAGAAATAACTCCTCAATCCAGCTTGTGGGTGATCACGTTTGTAATGAGCGGGTTGATTGTTTGTCATGCTGTCTCCTTTATACTGGCTTACTTCCTTATTCCTGTCATGTGATCAGTCACATGACAGGCAGACCCAGACTCATTTAAAGACATACACACATTAAAATAGTTAAGAGGAATAAAATGGACTAAAACACATGTAAACCAATTAAAACTCTATTATACATAAAATCATTGTAATAAATAGAGCGGTAAAACATGTATTTTATGGGACAGTGTCACAAGGGGAACAGAGCGAAATTGGAAGACTTATTCTTTCAAATCGCGATGACTTTCCCCTGGAGCAGTCTCACGATGAGACGCTAAAAAACGCGTTTGAAAAGGTCAGCACTATCGATGGTCAGCCTCTCCAGCCTGGACGCCCACTTTCTTATCCGTATTTTGCGATCATAAAAGATAGGTTGTATCGAGTGACCCAAGACACTCAAACAAAAGAAGATACGACCCAATTATTAGTTCCAAAGAGCCGCAGGGAAATGCTTTTCCACGCGGCTCATTCTAACCCGATGGCTGGGCATCTAGGACAAACGGCCACTCTAAATCGCCTCATGACCCGATTCTTTTGGCCGGGCATTCACGAGAATGTGCGCAGGTGGTGCGTGTCTTGTCGAGAATGTCAGTTGGTTAACCCACCGGCCACCCCAAAAGCGCCGTTGCGCCCCCTTCCATTAATGCAGGTCCCCTTCGACAGAATTGGTATGGACCTCATCGGGCCATTAGAGCGATCAGCAAGAGGGCATCGCTTTGCATTAGTCATTGTGGATTATGCAACGCGATATCCTGAAGCAGTGCCACTCCGCAACATTTCCGCTAAGAGTGTTGCGGATGCACTGTTTAGTTTAATCTCCCGAGTGGGGATTCCGAAAGAAATCCTCACTGATCAAGGCACGGCGTTTATGTCACGCACGTTACGCGAACTTTATGAATTGTTGGGTATTAAATCCGTGCGTACCAGCGTCTTTCACCCACAAACGGACGGGCTGGTCGAACGGTTTAATCGCACGCTTAAATCCATGATTCGTAAATTCGTTCAAAAGGACGCCAAAAATTGGGATAAGTGTTATTTGCAGTGCGAGAGGTCCCGCAAGCCTCCACGGGGTTTTCCCCCTTTGAGCTTCTCTTTGGACGCCAGCCTCGTGGGGTGTTAGACGTCTTAAGAGAGACTTGGGAGGGCGGACCATCTCAGGCCAAAAATGAAATTCAGTATGTGCTGGACTTGAGAGCAAAACTCCACACATTGGGGCGGCTGTCTATGGAGAATTTGTTACAAGCCCAACAAAGACAGAGCCAACTGTATGACAGACGAGCTAACTTACGCAAATTTGCACCGGGAGATAAAGTGCTTGTATTACTTCCCACTTCAAGCTCGAAATTACTTGCAAAGTGGCAAGGACCATTTGTGGTGAAACGGCAAGTCGGTGAGCTCGATTATGAGGTTGTGCGTTCCGATAGGAGAGGAACACGTCAGATTTACCACCTCAATCTCCTTAAAAAATGGAATGAGGCAGACTCAGTGATGCTGGCGACGGTGATTAGCGGAGAGGATGATCTCGGGCCAGAGGCGAATATCAGAAAACAATCCCTCGCTCTGGCCCCGGGGTGAGATCACCTCTCGCCCTCACAGCTCACTGATTTATCCAAGTTACAAGCAGAATTTGCAGACGTGTTTTCTCCCCTAACGGGCCGTACAAACCTCATTCAGCACCACATCGAGACAGAGCCGGGCGTTGTGGTTCGCAGCCTAATTCAGCCTAATTCTGCCTGAAAATGTAGTTCAGGCAGAATTAGAGGCTATGCTTGAAATGGGAGTAATAGAAGAGTCCAGCAGTAACTGGGCGAGCCCGATAGTTTTGGTTCCTAAGACGGACGGCTCAGTTCGGTTCTGTTCGGGGCACCGGCTACCTTTCAGCGTCTCATGGATAAAATTTTGCGGCCCCATGGGGCATATGCTTCTGCCTATCTGGACGATATTATCATCTTCAGTAATGACCGGCAGCGGCATATGCAGCATTTGAGGGCCGTCCTGAGATCGCTGAGGGGGGCCGGGCTCACGGCCAACCCGAAGAAGTGTGCGATTGGGCGCGTGGAAGTAAGGTATCTGGGCTTCCACTTGGGGCATGGACAGGTGCGTCCCCAAATTGATAAGACGGCAGCGATTGCGACCTGTCCGTGCCCCAAGACCAAAAAGGAGGTTAGACAGTTCCTCGGGCTGGCGGGATATTACAGGAGGTTTGTTCCTAATTATTCGGCCCTCACCAGCTCGTTGACTGATCTAACTAAAAAGGATGCGCCAGATACAGTCCAGTGGACGGAGCTGTGCCAGCTGGCCTTCACCCAGGTAAAGGCTGCTCTTTGTGGCGGGCCATTGCTTCACTCTCCTGATTTTTCTCTCCCTTTTCTGTTGCAGACTGATGCGTCGGACAGAGGGCTGGGTGCTGTCCTGTCCCAGGAGATAGAGGGAGAGGAACGGCCGGTGCTGTACATTAGCCGCAAGCTCTCAAAGAGGGAAGCTAAGTACAGCACCGTTGAGAAAGAATGTTTGGCTATCAGGTGGGCCGTCCTCACCCTCCGCTATTATCTCCTGGGACGGGAATTCACTCTCTGTTCGGACCACGCTCCCCTGCAGTGGCTCCACCGCGTGAAGGATACCAATGCGCGGATCACTCGTTGGTATCTAGCATTACAGCCTTTTAAGTTCAAAGTGGTCCACAGGCCGGGTGTTCAGATGGCTGTAACGAAATGTGTAGTGGTTATGAATCAATTTATGGATGAAATATGAATATAATAATTCATAAGATTATGAATAAATTATGATTCATATATCGACCCAACGGGGAATTAAACATATATTGTGAATCAATTACAACGAATTATAATCAATTACATATATGATTAGTTCTGGTTTAATAATTATCTAGAGAATCTGTTCATTTGTCCAGCAAACTAAGTCCCTCACAGAATATTATAAACAGAGTTATTCTCTGGCCGTGAAAATAACTTGCATCAAAGCATAAAGCGATCGAAAAACGTTAAAGTGACTTGGTTTTCAGCTGAAAGAACAAACAGAACAATCGAGCGTGAATAACGTTTTAATATATGCAAACTACGAATACAGAGGTTATACATCTAAATATATATACAAGAATACACATATATATACACGAGAATGAAAATGAAGAAAAGACAGGGAAAGAAAGATGATCAAAGAATGGCAAATTACACAGTTAAACCTTTTTGAGAGAGCCAGCACAGAAATCAGTTTAGACAAATTTAAGGTAAATGATAATATTTGCTTATTGGTTCAAGTCCGTGAGTAAGAGGTTTCAACGCGCTTGGCTTGGTCCTTTCCGAGAGGGTTTCTCCGGCGGGGTTTTCAAAAGAGGTTTAAACTTAAGTAACTTAACCGAAGAGAGAGAGAGAGAGAGAGAGAGAGAGAGAGAGAGGAAGTGGTCCTCCCGAGCTGCGCGCGTGGTTGGGAAGCGTGGTCACCTGAGGCGTCCGGAGAGACGTGCACGAGACGATCGGGAGGTCACCGGGAAAACAAAGAAAAGGTGTGTGTTGTTGTTTTTATGGAAACCCAAACTAACACACCTCCTGAATTGTAGCGGCCAATAGATGCGCAGCACTATTTGGCGGGCAAATTTCCTTGGTTTGGTCTCCTAGATGAATTCGCATACTTAATGGCCATCAGACCGGATTTCGAGATCGAGTGCTTTCTTCACAGTATCATTAAACACATAGAAAAATGCATATGTCAGCCATGTGACCCACCTCAGTAAATAGCTCGAGTCCGGAGCTTTACGGAGAGACCAAACTCGACAGATCAGAAAGGCATAGGAGAGAAGTTATGGTTTACAGACAAAATTATATCATTAAAATGCACACTAGCACAAATACACTCATTTAAACACTAGGAAACATGCATAGGCCCTAAAATATATGAAATATATATTTCAGCATAGTGGTAGTTTATATATATACAGTTAAAAGTGTATGTTTGTGTGCTTCTGTATGTGTGTCTGTGTGTGTGTTTTTGTGTGTGCCAGTGTGTGTGGGTGCTGGAATGTGGATCTGGCCCGTAGTCCACATGAGGGGCCCCTTTGATGTCCTAAGAGCAAGGAAATTGGGCCTGCTGTGTTACCTCGGAGGGCAACAAAGGTGTCAAGTGGGCTCATCTTTAGTAGACTGTTCGGAGCCGATTTAGTGATTAAGAAACAAAGTTTATCAGGTTAAAAGCGTTCTGAAAACTCCAAAGTTTATTGACTCTGAACGGATCCATCCAGACGTTACAGTCCCCCTTTCGGCCAACGAAGTTCCTGTGCGGACTTCGTTGGACGTTAACCAAGTTTGATGGCACATGGATCCGGATGGTCACGCAGCAGGTGGTTCCTACTGGTCCTTGAGGAAGGGCAGGTAGGCACTTGTCCGTGGATTCTTGCATCCCTTTGGTCCCTTTGCATAGGATGAAGGCCAGGCCCAGGGCGAGTGCGTACTTGATTGCCATGGAGAGGCAACAGATTGTGTTGGCAGCAGTCCAAGCTCGGGCTCTAGGTGAGCTGGTCAGGACAGGCAGTCGTGAGAGTGCTTGGAGGGCTGCATCAATAGGAGTACTGTCACTTAGCTGGGACCCCCCTTTGTCAATCCTCAGTTCCATTCCTGGATCTAAGGTGTGATGGTGATCCCTGGGGGAAGATGGGATTTCCAGTTCTGACTGGTCCTCTTTGCTTGAGAGACTGCCAGATGGCTGTGATAAAGGATGGAACTCAGGGGTACCTGGATCCTCTTACTTGGATTGGGCAGGCTGACACGAGTGGCGGTGTTGTGCTGATTGTAGATTAGGATGGCAGCATGAGTGGGGGTGTGGATGAGCAGTCGATCACCCACAGTCTCGGCTTGTGTTCGGATAACTGGGGTGCGAGGCTTGGCCGGGCAGCGTGTGTCGCTGGTCATGGGCTGCAACTGGCCCATTCCTTCAGTGTGGTTTCTGAGGAAGAGCTGGTTTGGGCAGAAGTACTGAAAGTCTTTGGTGAAACTACACCTGCGAAAGTGGGGAGCCGGGCACAGCCGTGGGTTGCTGTTGTGGTAGGCTACTGCAACTGAGGTGTGTTTCTTGGCATGGGTGTTACGTTGCCGCCACCTGACATTGACCGTGTCTTTGGGTCTGCCAGTAGCAAAGTCCAGCACAGTTTGTGTAGGATACTGAGGAATCCTATTCATAGCCACTCTGTCCATAGAGAAGCTAATTTCTCGCAGCAGGTCTGTCAACAGAGCTATAACCAGCTGATTTTGGGCAAAGTCATTCTGGAGGACTGTAAACAGTTGCTTCCTTGGAGTTCGCAGTTTGGATCAGCAGGAAACTGTGAGTGCGGAGAACCACCGCAATACCTTTCCAGGATTTGCAGGTGGTTTGCAGGGTTTGGCTCTGTGTTGCGAGTTGCTTTCTCAGTTGTAGGCGGAGCTTGTTGTGATGCTGATGAGGGGAGCAGGCTGTGATGAGACTCAAGTCTCCTGGTTGGTACAGGTGCAACGGCAGTGGCACCTGCCTTGCCATCAGTAGTTCCGTGGGGAACACCTGAGTTGACTCCTGTACGGTGTCTGTGATGGCCATGAGCATCAGAGGAGGTTTTACCGTCCAGTCTTTCTGGTTGACTGACCGTGGAAATGTGATTCCTCGGTTTTGCAGTGAAGCTCGGTGCTTTGCGTTTGCAGTCTGGACGTGACGGTAAACTTGACATCCTCTGGCGTGCTCTGCCACATCTTGCTGCATGCTGGGCCAGTGCGCCACTTGTTTTAATGTCTCGTCCGTAGTTCTGGTGCCATGGTGTTTGGCACATGGTGTGTTGTATATCCGTTCACCCCCCTTTTGGCCCTGTGGCAGTACAAGCTTTGGCGCTGTGAGGACATCAGGGACATATTGTAGAGAGTTCACTCCCACACGCAGCATGTGGTTGGTCTCATGTAGTCGTTTGTGGCCAGGGGCCGTCGTGAGACCATATGCCGTGAACGGGAGGTTGGAGGGGTCTGAGTGGTGGTGCAAAACCTGTCGCATGGAAGTGTTGGCAAGTTTGGTTGTCAGTGGCAGTGGCAGTAAGGCGGGAAATGTTGCAGGAACAGTCCACTGGCTGCGGGTTGTTGTTGTCACACTAAGGGTGGGTGAATGGGGTGGGTGTTACCATAGCTTGTTATGCAGGGTGCCAGTCTTGGCAAGGGCATTAGTTTGGTCGTTCACGCCTTTGTCACGCCCTGGTTGCTTTAAGCGTCTTTTCACCTTTTCCCCGTAAGTGATCGTGTCGTGTGCTTGGGTGAGGTGATCATGTGTCTGGAACAGGTGTTGATGTTTCACCTGCTTGTTGCATTCAGTCTTGAAACCAGTTTGTTTCCAGCCCAGAAGATGGCATGTGAAACAAGGTCTGGCATGGTGTGAGTCTGTGCATCTGAGTTCTCTGATGTTATGGACAGAGGACACTTGAAGAGTTATGAGGGTAGCTGCTGCTTCACCATACTGACATGACTGGGGACCCCACCTGCTCTTCTGTGATTGGCAGGGTTGGTCGCTTAACCATCGTACCCCTGCACTTGCCTGTAGGATGCCCTCATGGATGTAGGAACGTCCATCACCGTAGGCAGTGGGCATTCCTTGGCACGCATTCTCTTTGAGGTACCTGTGACAGGTTGGTTGCTGTTGTTGGGGTACCTTTACCTTAAGTGTCAACGCTGGTGTGTTGTTATAGCAGTTTTGACAGGCAGCTGAATCTCCGCTCCGTGCAGACTTGTGCTTTCTGGCACGTTGTGGCAGTGGCACCTGCTGGTTCAGCCTCCTGAAGTCGCTGGTGGGTCGCCACTTGCTGTCTGGTTTGACAATGGACCAGGTAGGGACTGAATAGGTGCTGTTGCATGGGCAGATAACACCTTTTCCTTCTGTTGAATGAACAACCTCCTATACTGGTTCATGTGGGGCGATGTGACCTTCGTACTGCCTGATTAAGGTGGGAGGAGCATTTGGGTGTGTTGCACTATGCACTGTGTGAAGTTTAGTGAGACCACAGCATAAAAGGTCTTTGTCAAATGTCACTTTGAATTTGTGCAAGACGTTTCTGAGTCTTTGACAGTCTGCATCATTCTTTAACGCACTTGCATCTTTCTGGATCTGTTGGCCTTTAGGCTCAAACCTTGGGAAGGGCTTCTCTGTTGTGGTGTTAGCTGTCAGGTTGGCTGTCAGAGGTGCAGCGCTTTCCTGAGTTTCACAGGCAGGCTGGTTAGCGACTGTGGGTACTGCAAGGTGTTTGTCCTCCATCAGCTCCGTTCTGTGCACCTGTTCTGTGGGTACCAGTTTGATGGAAGTGATGGAGATGCTCTTGAAGGATGCTGTGAAACTTGTGTTGCTTAAGCTTCCTTCTGGGACCATGGCAGCTGGTATTAAGTTAATGACTGTTAACTTGCGTTCAAAGTCATAGGGGCCGTGGTCCATTATCCATTCTAGATGGTGGGCTTTGGGAATGCTGATGTCTGTGACCATGCATTCGTTGAGCCAGCTGTGAACTACGTAGGGTGACACTTCAGTTAGCGGTGTGGCTTTTAGAGCAAGTCCAAGTTCCACGCCTTCAGGTGACAGTGTGAAGGAGCCCAGCATGTGGCTTAGGGTTTGACCACATTGCCTGTTGAGCCAAACAGCACCCCCTTTGCTGTAAGGTGGTACTACCGTTTCCTGTGCGTGGAGCCAAACAGCACCCCTTTTGGTGTAAGGTGGTACTACAATTTCCTGTATGTTGATCCAAACAGCACCCCCTTTGGTGTAAGGTGGTACTACATGTTCCTGTATGTTGATCAGGATACAGACCTGTTGGATAGTCTGTCCTGACAGGAAGTTGGCAGTGTTGACAGGAACAACAGGAAGCTGTACAGTCATAGGGGCCCACAACAACTCACTTGCACTGTCCGTATGAGCATTAGAGTGCATCAGGAGGTCTGGAAGGACCAGGAAGTGATGGGTTAAATGCCGGTTGTTCCATTTGAAGTTCAAAACGCAGATGTCCTTGACAGTCATCATGGTTGGCAGACGAAAGTCTAGTGGAAAGTGTGTTTGCTTGTTGACAAATGGGAGGTCCGGTGTTCCTTCACTGAGAGCATTTAACAGCGTGTGGCTGAAGGCTGAGTTGTCTGCCCACAGTGTGAGAATAATGTCTGTTGTAGTTACATCATTCAGCTGTGAGTCTGTCATGACCTTGGAGCAGAGAGAGTTACAGTCTATGGTGGTTTGAAGTACGCCGGGTGGCGACCTTGAACTGTGCTCTGAGCCGGGGTTCCCGCGGTTAGCTGGGAGATTTCCAGCGACCTTTGTGACCTGACCGTCTGGCTCAGGTGGTCTGGGTGACTGGGAAGGCAGAAGTTCACACACTTGAGCCCAGATTTTCAGCGGTCTGGCATTAAATAAGGGCTCAAAACAGTCTAGCAGGTCTTTGTGGATGAAACAGGGAAACGTGTCCATTTGCGCTACACACACCGGAGGTGCCAGGCTCCCTCGACCAATGGTGTGGTGCATGGGAGCTGTGTGTTCAAGGTGGACCTCATTTGGACTGTGCGACTGCACATTCAGCTCACATCTTTGTGACTTGAGAGTCTGATTTTGTCTTTCAGCTTCATTTCTCAATCTTTCAAAAAGGTAAGGACAGGTTTCTGGGCAGTGGTCGGAGACTGTGTAACTGGTTTGATTTTCTACAGTCTTTTCAGGAGCAGTGTTCTGCTTGGAGTGAGCTTCGTCAACCAAGTTTTGCAGCTGCTGAGTAGACATACTGCGTGAGCAGGCCAAGGCTGCCAGGTGATCACTCACCGCAGGGTGCAGCTCTCGGAGAAGCAGAGTGTTGAAGATGAAATCTTCCTCCATCGCTGGCTGACCACATGCTCTGAAGTAGGCCATTTGCAGTCGGCTGTAGCAAGTGTATGGGTTTTTCAGTCTGCCCCGTTTTAGGTCCATGGCAGCTGGGAGCCCTTGATCTGATGCAGGGTCAGAAAGCTTTTGGATCAGAACCTGTCGCAGGTGCTGGCAGTTGGATGTGACAGCTGCTGGCGAAGGTTCTTGGCCGTTGGACGTTTTGGGCAGTGGACTTTTAACCCCATTTGGAATTAGGGCTTCTTGACTGGTTAGGGGAAACTCGGTGATGTGTGTTTCCCCTCCCATGCCACTTTTCAGTACTCTGTAACCAGTGTCAAGTTCATTCACATAGTCTCTTTGTTGTTTCGGAGCCATAACTCCTTTCTGGGCCTGTTTGAGATGATTTTCACAGGTCAGGGCTTTAGTGTGTCTGTCTTTCAGCTTAGTTTCTGCTTTGGCTAGGGGAGCTTCACTGTGTTGGAGTTTTCCAGTCAGTTTTCTACGCTCCACCTCCAGGTGGAGCTCTGCAAGGGCTTTTGGAAGTCTTTGCAGCTCCTCCTGCAGCTCGGGTTTGGATTCATTCGCTGTCCAACGCTGGTCCTGGGTCTTGACGAGTCGCTGATCGTGGTGACGATGAATCCGGGCCTGATTCCTCCGGGCATCCTCCGCCTGGAGCTTAAGGTTGTGGGCGATGGCTCGGATGACTTTCGCCCATTCTTTGTAGCTCGGTGTTGGATCGTGGGCCATTAGTCGATTCAGGTTGTCGTCCAGCTGCTCATTGCTTAGGTGCTGGGGATCCAAAGCGTCGTTGGGCAGGATCGTGCTGGTCAGGGAGCCCAACCCGGTCTTGAGTCCGTCCCCATGGGTGCTGGGGCTGGCTGCTCTGAACACGTTAGCTTGCTGTTGGCGAGAGAAAGACAGCACAAACAGAACCAATGCAAGCACGCACAGAGCTAACGACTTATAATAATGCATGATTATATAATTCTTTGGTTTGGTTCCAGTTAACTGGTGCAGACAGTTATGGAATGTAGGCTAGACACTTAATTGTCGATTGCCAAAAGGACCACGCGGGTCAATTTGTGTGGGTGAGTGCCGGATTTGAATATAGATTTTGACAGGCGGTAGCCCTAAGAGTCCTTTGATGACTCTCGCTGCTCGGTCGTCTATCTATTACTCAGTTTTCTGTGATGGCTCTCACAGGCTCTGCTTTTACATGAACTGAAAGAAACAAACACAGTAGAGAAGCAAAACAGAACAGGGTGGATGCAATTAAATGAGAAATAGAGCAGTAAACAAATAGAAAGGAATAAAAATAGAATAGCAATAAACTAAAACAGAAGGGCTAGAGGGGAGAAGTGAAACTTAAACTTCCTATTCCAGCTGGGTTTATGACGGTGTCAGGCGAGTGCACTGTTGCGTCATAAAACCTAGAGGGATGGTATGGATCGAGAGCATAAGGGTTGGCCCGCACCTGAATAATTGAAGAACATGTAATATTCTGTGGCTTTCAATTAGGTGAAGTGACTGTATGTCACTAATTTAGGCCTGGGTGAATCGTGGGTGCTCAGATAAGAACTCAATGGCAGGCCACCTTTCCTCGACGATCAAACACTCTACTGCGGTGTCCGTGGCCACCTGTCCCCTTTGTACCACGGTGCAACCTCTCAAACAGGGAACACCAGCACAATTGCGCACTTTGGCAAGGTATTTGCGCCAACGGCCCGAGTGACCGGTCAAAATTGAGTTTTCCCTAAACTCAGAGTCTGTCCCCTTTACGGGCAGTTACTCCAAATGGGCGGTTCTGTCGTGCAGAAGCCTGAGCAGGGAAATTAAACAAAATTGCCGTTTGTTGTCAATCTGGCTCGTTGCCTCCCTGTACCTGATACACAACTCGCTGATGTCCTTGCGTGTTGCCCGTTATACGAGGTCAGAGTGTCTCCGATTCACACACAGTCAGTGAAAGAACCGCCAGGCCAGGTAGCTCCACTCACTGGAACTCACTGGAGCAACCGTCAGCTCACCCCAGAGCGCTAAATGGCCTTATCTGCAAGTGCACAAACAGTCAGGTAAACACGACTTAATTGTAAATTTAAATCTCAATTTAAATCTTGTTTATAAAGAATTTAAATAATTAAGTGTGTAGGATAAAAGAGTAGGGGTCTAAAATGAACTAGCTAGAAGCAGAACAAAAGTAAAAATAAAATAAAACAAAAACAAATCAGATGCACTTGATTCAAATTTGAATTAAACTCGTTCAATTAAATTTAAATGAGTGCATAGAATAACAGAATGGGAGAAAGAAAAGAGAAAGCCTTCCCTATTTGCAGATTTTTCCTAAAGAGAATTGCTTGTTGATAGCAAAATGCCAACTGATTGACACTACTTAATTTTAAAATTGAATTAAATGTTATTTAATTAAATTCAAAATAAGTGTATGAAATAAGGGAGGCTTGGGTGTGCATGAATATTATTGCCAGCCAATAACATCAGGACCCAGAACTAGGAGTGAATAAAATAAAACATTAAGTAATAAAAGGGAATGAATTTCCAAAGTAAAACTAAAGAAATAACTTGAGAGAGAGAAAAGACAAAAAGGGAATGGATGAAATAACACAAAGTAGAATAAAAATAAAATAAATAAACTGAAATAAAATAAAATAGAGTAGATCTGTGAATACAGGAAAAAGAATACAAGGGAAAAGAGAATTGACTTATCTGGCAGTGTCCACCAGGGGGCGCACTCTCAGAAAGTGGATTCTCTTGTTGGAAGGGAAAACTTAATTTAAATAAAAAATTTAAACGTGTTTAAATTAAATTTAAATCAGTAAAACACATTCCAACAACGATTGGAAAGCATAACCACCAAAAGCAAATTACTTTTACAACTCCCCACAGTATAGAGAAGCAAAAGATAATTTGGAGATAATTTCAGTTCAAAGTATGGAGCGGCTTTAACTCAGAACGTCCACGCGGTGGCGTCACTGAGTCCACACACCCAATAAGTAGGGAGGGGTGGCACACCTGAGCAGACTGCCCTCTGGCGTCTGGTCAGAGTTACTGCATCCCCTTTCTTTAATTTGTGATATAAAAACGAGCGCTTTGTGGGGTTCTGACCCTTACGCTGTTTTAACTGCACGGTCACGATTACAACTATAGAACCTCAGCGGATTCTTTCATAAATATACGTGTACCGTTTTACTCACGGGTACACAACTCTGGGAATCAGTCCCTTTTTGTGCAAACTTTAATGCACGCGAATATGTAACTTTTGCGGGATTGCTTCGCCGCTGTTACTAATCAACATTGGATCAGAATGCTGATATAGCTCCAAATTATTACACACCAATCGATAAATCAGACGGACTGCTGTAACGGGGATCACGTGGTTTGGGTAGCTAGGCCAGACGACGTAACCCAGGAGCAAACCAGCTATGGTGAATTTATTTTTGGACGACACAAATAATTCACATAGCGGTAAAATTTAGGCCTTTCAAGAGATTTAGTGGGAATATCGCCACTATAATAGTTTCAAAATGCGTTGAATACGATTCAATTCGTTAATTCAAGCGGAAATTAATATTAAACTGTATTTGCAAAAGACTGTCGCCCTTTTGCCTGAATATTAATTCTGAATATTAATGAACTGCAGTTATTTCACGGTCAACCAAGACTAGGCCTGCAGTGTTTTTAGACACAAACAGCAGCTTGTTAACGGTGCGTAGAGTGAGGACCCGTGCGTCTTCTCACTGAATAAAGCGCGCATGTACATTAAGTCACACACAAATTATTCTACATTGCTCTTTTACCAAAAACCAAGTTTAAAACGTGCCTTTAAATTCTCCACCAAATATTATGTAACGAAATGTGTAGCGGTTATGAATCAATTTATGGATGAAATATGAATATAATAATTCATAAGATTATGAATAAATTATGATTCATATATCGACCCAACGGGGAATTAAACATATATTGTGAATCAATTACAACGAATTATAATCAATTACATATATGTGTAACGAAATGTAGCGGTTATTAACCAATTTATGGATGAAATATGAATATAATAATTCATAAGATTTTGAATAAATTATTATTCATATATCGACCCAACGGGGAATTAAACATATAGTGTGAATCAATTACAACGAATTATAATCAATTACATATATGATTAGTTCTGGTATAATAATTATTTAGAGAAACCGTTCATTTGTCCAGCAAACTAAGTCCCTCACAGAATATTATAAAGAGTTATTATCTGGCCATGAAAATAACTTGCTATTATAACATCAAAGCATAAAGTGATCGAAAAACGTTAAAGTGACTTGGTTTTCAGCTGAAAGAACAAAAAGAACAATCAAGCATGAATAACGTTTTAATATATGCAAACTACGAATACAGAGGTTATACATCTAAATATATATACAAGAAAATACACACCTATGTACAAGAATAGAAGTAGAGAAGGAAAGAGAGAAGGCAAGTAGCAAACTCACAACCAGTCCTAAGCCAGCACGGAAATCAGTTTCATCATCTAAGATTGAGAAACAGCAGTATACTTGCATTGGTTGCGTGTGTCGAATTTCAGGTTAGCACTGGTGCAGTTCGTTGGCTTCCTCCGTTCAGCAGGAAGGTTTGAACTGAGGACGAGAGTGAGTTTCGCTGGAAGATGGCGATCCCGAAGCTGAGCGCGATGGCAGCGCGTGGTCACCGGAGAGGTCCGGGAAAAACGTGCACGAGATGCTCGTGAGACAATCGGGAGAGAACACAAGAAATTGTGCGTCTTTGCTTTTATGACAGATAAGCCGACACACCTCCTTGAGGTGGGGTAGCCAATAACATGGGTGCAAAGTTGGCGGGAAAGCTTTCCCATTGTTTGGCCTCACGACTTAATCCAGTGATTTATGACTACCAGATCAGATCTCCAAAAGGAGTGTGTTCTTCACAGTATCATTAAACACATAGAAAAATGCATTTGTCCGTTTGGTGACATGTCTCAATGAATAGCTTGAGTCCGGAGCTTTGAAACGAGATCAAACTCGATAGGTCAGAAAGGCATAGGAGAGAAGTTATGGTTTACAGACAAAATTATATCATTAAAATGCACACTTGCACAAATACACTCATTTAAACACTAGGAAACATGCATAGGCCCTAAAATATATGAAATATATATTTCAGCATAGTGGTGGTATATATATATATATATATATATATATATATATATATATATATATATATATATATATATATATATATATTTATATATATGCAGTTAAAAGTGTATGTTTGTGTGTTTCTGTATGTGTGTCTGTGTGTGTGTTTTTTGTGTGTGCCAGTGTGTGTGGGTGCTGGAATGTGGATCTGGCCCGTAGTCCACATGAGGGGCCCCTTTGATGTCCTAAGAGCAAGGAAATTGGGCCTGCTGTGTTACCTCGGAGGGCCACAAAGGTGTCAAGTGGGCTCATCTTTAGTAGACAGTTCGGAGCCGATTTAGTGATTAAGAAACAAAGTTCATCAGATTAAAAGCGTTCTGAAAACTCCAAAGTTTATTGATTATCCTGATACGTGTGCATACGCTACATATGATTAGTTCTGGTTTAATAATTATTTAGAGAAACTGTTCGTTTGTCCAGCAAACTAAGTCCCTCACAGAATATTATAAACAGAGTTATTCTCTGGCCGTGAAAATAACTTGCATCAAAGCATAAAGCGATCGAAAAACGTTAAAGTGACTTGGTTTTCAGCTGAAAGAACAAACAGAACAATCGAGCGTGAATAACGTTATAATATATGCAAACTACGAATACAGAGGTTATACATCTAAATATATATACAAGAATACACATATATATACACGAGAATGAAAATGAAGAAAAGACAGGGAAAGAAAGATGATCAAAGAATGGCAAATTACACAGTTAAACCTTTTTGAGAGAGCCAGCACAGAAATCAGTTTAGACAAATTTAAGATAAATGATAATACTTGCTTATTGGTTCAAGTCCGTGAGTAGCAGTTTCAACGCGCTTGGCTTGGTCCTTTCCGAGAGGGTTTCTCCGGCGGGGTTTTCAAAAGAGGTTTAAACTTAAGTAACTTAACCGAAGAGAGAGAGAGAGAGAGAGAGGAAGTGGTCCTCCCGAGCTGCGCGTGTGGTTGGGAAGCGCGGTCACCTGAGGCGTCCGGAGAGACATGCACGAGACGATCGGGAGGTCACCGGGAGAACAAAGAAAAGGTGTGTGTCGTTGTTTTTATGGAAACCCAAACTAACACACCTCCTGAATTGTAGCGGCCAATAGATGCGCAGCACTATTTGGCGGGCAAAGTTCCTTGGTTTGGTCTCCTAGATGAATTTGCATACTTAATGGCCATCAGACCGGATTTCGAGATCGAGTGCTTTCTTCACAGTATCATTAAGCACATAGAAAAATGCATATGTCAGCCATGTGACCCACCTCAGTAAATAGCTCGAGTCCGGAGCTTTACGGAGAGACCAAACTCGACAGATCAGAAAGGCATAGGAGAGAAGTTATGGTTTACAGACAAAATTATATCGTTAAAATGCACACTAGCACAAATACACTCATTTAAACACTAGGAAACATGCATAGGCCCTAAAATATATGGAATATATCAGGCTCCCCGGCCTGAGTCGGGCGGTGGGGGTATGTGGCGAGGGGGGCGTGGTTCAGCGAGGTCTGCAGCGGAGGAGAGCATCGGGAGATCTTTGGTGAGTGAGCGAGTTAAATGTAAATCACGAACACCTGTTTCTCATTTCAGTAATTGGCGCGGAGACAGGTTAAAACGCCGCGAGAAGCAGGAGTCGGTGAGAGAGAGGGGGACTGCTGACTGAGCCGCTGGTGCACGACACGTTGGAGTGAAGCCCTTTGTGGATTGTATATGCCGTGACCAGAGTGAAGCCCTTTGTGGATTGTATATGTCGTGACTGGAGTGAAGCCCTTTGTGGATCGTATATGCCGTGACTGGAGTGAAGCCCTTTGTGGTTTATTTTGTTTTGTGCCTTGCACAGTTTTTGTTTTACATTTCTGAATTTTGAAATAAAGCTCAGTCAGCAGTTAACCGCCGACCCTGTCCCCTTCCTTCCTACACTAACGAACATTGTTTGTACTACAAGCATTATATAAAAATATTAAATGTTCATTAAAATGGTACAATACTTTAAAGTTAATTTGTCTTATTATTACTTCAGTTTGCAGAACACATTGACTTCTCCAGTGAGCCACAAGACAAGAAGACTCTGAAGAAAATGCAGAAACATTAAAAGACACTGGAGGAGAGGCAGAAACATTTGACTCTGAAAGGTTATTTGAGTAAGAGCATTTTTGGTTTGTAGCATCAAGTAATAATGAATGGACCATTGCTTTAAAACTGTTTATTGTTACTTATTTTTACTGATTGCCTGTGATTACTGCAGTTGGTGGTTCCACTTAAAATGTGTGGGCAATCCATCCACAGAGAATGAATCAGTAGGGGTTCAATCTTCAGCTGGCTGGCGGTAGCAGCCACTGACAGGTCACGTGACCTTGTGGCAGCTGCCAGTCTGATTCTGGCAGGTCACGTGACCTGCTATTGGCGCTGGTGGCAGCTGCCAGTCTGATTATGGGAGGTCTGTCAGAGGTTCTGGTGGCTGGCAGAGCATAACACGTTCCCTATATCTCTGTCGCTGCATGGAAATACATAATTGTATTATTAATAATATAACATTATGACTCTATTCTTTTGTATAATTCACGTTTTAGATGGGTTTATCTCAATTAAAGCAGTAAAATGACCGTGATCTCAACTGGTGGAAAATGACGCTCAGCCCAGCCAGCCACTGCTGAGACACGAGTATAACGCGCTCTCTAATCACTCTCGCTGCATGGAAGTAAATAATTTTATTATTAATATCATATTATGACTCTATTCTTTTGTATGGTGGACGTTTTAGATGGGTTTATCTCAATTAAAGCAGTGAAATGACCGTGATCTCAGCTGGTGGAAAATGACGCATAGCCCAGCCAGCCACTGCTGAGACGCGAGTATAACGCGTTCTCTAATCACTTTCGCTGCATGGAAATACATAAATTTTTATTAATGTGGCGTCACGAGGGCACTCTCATATTCACATATACATAAAATAGCGACTACGCCACCCCAACCTAAATCAGCCGGGGAAATATCAACTAAGGGCACACAAGTTCGATTTTCTTCCCACAATCACCAAACAATGAGACGTGGATATGTACAAAAAAAAAAAAAAAAAAAAACAGGTCATAAAGCAATGCAATGCTGGTGGCAGTCAACCACTCCAGACTACGAATATTTAGATAAAGAACAAATTGATCATCACACAACAACAATTCTCGCCACTGAGCTGGGGTGCGCCCAGAGGAGGGCAGGCTAAGCAGTGGGCTTCACAAAACCCCCGTAGAGTATCCCCCGGAGCACAAAATCTCACAAGCACCCACACCCTTAGTGCAATCCACGGCAAGAAAATCCACACCACACAAGTTTGGGAAAGGAAAATTTCCACCCTCCAAAAATAGCCCACTTCGGGTCACCCCGGCTCCTACAAAGAGATGAAAGAAAAACACAAATTAATAACGGCAACAAACACAAAAAAAGGGAATCAAAATACAAAGGCAAAACAACACTAATTATAAATCACACCACAATAAACAAAACCAAACACAATCACAAAAGTTAACAGATCTTTAGAAAAAGAAAATTATATTAAAGGGCTCCAAAAAAAAATATATATTATACATACTTGGCTATCAAAAACAAAAATAACACTAAACAAAGCCATACAACTACAAGATTATTAACAAACCGAAGAAAGAGAATTCGACAAGAGTAACAGATTAAACTGAATAAGTCCAAAACACACAAAGACAACATAAAACAAGAGAAAACAGGTCGGATATAACAAACCCAAAGAAAACAAGCAAACAAACAAATCAAAAAAAAAAAAAGAAAGAAAGAAACAAAATAAAGCAAAACAGCAGCGTTAGAACTAGGCCATGCAGCGATAGGTCCCACCCAAGTTACTGGCCTAAAATACATTAAACATTTTCATTAAAATAACATACCTTCAGGACGGTCATAGGGACATAAGTGGGTTTACATACCAACCAGCAGGACTTCCGATTAAATATCCGGCAAACCAATTCCTTAAAATTCACTAGATAGAAAAACAGAGCGTTACACATTCACCCAATAAACTCATATCGTGCACGCACCAAAAAAAAAGAAATACACCGTACGTACCTAGAGGGAGAGCAGCCGCCCTTCACAACACACTGTGTTATACATTCCAGCGTTTTCTTTTCATACGGGAACTACAGCGATAACGCAAGGGAGCCAACACTTTTAAGCAGTCTTAAGAGTAACCACAAACAGACACCAGCTGCACAGAAAAATCAGTCACCAAACCATTTGAATACTAAACCATATCCAGGACAAGCAAACACCTACCTCGAATAGAGCAGCGGACTACCGGAAACCCAGACGCAGAAATGACATAATGACGCGATCGCACACTAGCCTGTGGAAGCTCTCTATATATACACACCTACCGCTCAATCAACACTCCCTATGGGCGGAGATACCCATGAACGGCATTTCACCACATTAATATAATATTATGACTCTATTCTTTTGTATGGTGGACGTTTTAGATGGGTTTATCTCAATTAAAGCAGTAAAATGACCGTGATCTCAACTGGTGGAAAATGACGCATAGCCCAGCCAGCCACTGCTGAGACGCGAGTATAACGCGCTCTCTAATCAGTCTCGCTGCATGAAAATACATAATTTTATTATTATTAATATCATATTATGACTCTATTCTTTTGTATGGTGGACGTTTTAGATGGGTTTATCTCAATTAAAGCAGTGAAATGACCGTGATCTCAACTGGTGGAAAATGACGCATAGCCCAGCCAGCCACTGCTTAGACGCGAGTATAATGCGCTCTCTAATCACTCTCGCTGCATGGAAATACATAATTTTATTTTTATTAATATAATATTATGACTCTATTCTTTTGTATGGTGGACGTTTTAGATGGGTTTATCTCAATTAAAGCAGTAAAATGACCGTGATCTCAACTGGTGGAAAATGACGCATAGCCCAGCCAGCCACTGCTGAGACGCGAGTATAATGCGCTCTCTAATCACTCTCGCTGCATGGAAATACATAATTTTATCATTATTAATATCATATTATGACTATATTGTTTTGTATGGTGGACGTTTTAGATGGGTTGATCTCAATTAAAGCAGTAAAATGACCGTGATCTCAACTGGTTGCTATATGCTTCGCTGGACGCTCAACCATCCAGCCACTGTTGCCTGTCATTCCAAAGAAATCATTCTAATTTGTATGCATACTGCTAATAGTTGTGACGATTTTATGTTTTGTAATAACACGAGTTATGCAATAATATATAGCATACAAATGGCAATTAAAACGTGAATTATTCTAATAATACGACCCTTTCTCAACATTAATCCTAAATCTGGATACAATCATTTTAGCGGCTGTGGGGAAGTTTAGGTCTCATTTCTTGATTTCATTTTAAAAAGGTGTGTTTGATTTAAATATTTAGATACATTGACTTTGTTCATTTCTTTTAAGGTCACGGGCAGCATTAGCAACATGACCACCTGTAAATCTGCTCACCTTCTGAGAAAACTTGTTTCACAAATATGTTTCACATATTTACAATATTTGGAGGGGATTTGCATGTTTAAAAAGTTGTTGTTGAGTGTTAGCTTGTAAGTAAGTGTAAGATAAAAATTTTGTGGAATGCAGCAACTTTGATTTACCTAATTATTCATGCCTCTTTTTTTAATGTTAAAAATAATAAAATACATGTTTACATTTTTTAATGCTCATGTAAACAACAGGCGTTTGGGTAACATTTATTTGTCCATTTCTCATTAATTATATATATATATATATATATATATATATATATATATATATATATATATGGGAGGATGTACAGTTTGTACAGTATAAATAAAAATCACGAGTCCCAGTACATGTGTGTATGAAATATGATACTCAAAAGTATGTGCATGTTTTTGTTGTTGAGCATCATATTTATACATCAGGCTTTTATAGCTCAATTTTTTGAAAATCAATCATAATATAATGTTCCCCGAAAGCATGCTGTGTTATATTTGACACTTACATTAACACGAAAAAAGTAGTTTATTAGTAATAGTAATTTTTAGCATTAAAAATTGTGTAGAAATATGAATAATCAAGTTGCTTCAGTACAGTACATTTTTGCCTTACACATTGGCCTACTTCATATGTAGGCTATGTACTGTCAATCAGAGGACAGAAAGCATTAAGTAGATTGTATATATATTTGAGGTAAACCCATCTGAAACGCCAACCATACAACAGAATATAGTCATAAGATTAGCTGTATTAATAATAATAAAATTGTATTTTCATGCAGCGAGAGTGATTAGAGAGCGCGTTATACTCGCGTCTCAGCAGTGGCTGGCTGCGCTGAGCGTCATTTTCCACCAGTTGAGATCACGGTCATTTGACTGCTTTAATTGAGATAAACCCATCTAAAACGTCCACCATACAAAAGAATAGAGTCATAATATGATATTAATAAAAATAAAATTATGTATTTTCATGCAGCGAGACTGATTAGAGAACGCGTTATACTCGCGTCTCAGCAGTGGCTGGCTGGGCTATGCGTCATTTTCCACCAGTTGAGATCACGGTCATTTTACTGCTTTAATTGAGATAAACCCATCTAAAACGTCCACCATACAAAAGAATAGAGTCATAATATTATATTAATAAAAATAAAATTATGTATTTCCATGCAGCGAAAGTGATTAGAGAACGCATTATACTCGCGTCTCAGCAGTGGCTGGCTGGGCTGAGCGTCATTTTCCACCAGTTGAGATCACGGTCATTTCACTGCTTTAATTGAGAAAAACCCATCTAAAACGTGTATTATACAAAAGAATAGAGTCATAATATTATATTAATAATAATAAAATTATGTATTTTCATGCAGGGAAAGTGATTAGAGAATCCGTTATACTCGCGTCTCAGCAGTGGCTGGCTGGGCTGAGCGTCATTTTCCACCAGTTGCGATCACGGTCATTTTACTGCTTTAATTGAGATAAACCCATCTAAAACGTCCACCATACAAAACAATATAGTCATAATATGATATTAATAATAATAAAATTATGTATTTTCATGCAGCGAGAGTGATTAGAGAGCGCGTTATACTCGCGTCTCAGCAGTGGCTGGCTGGGCTGAGTGTCATTTTCCACCAGTTGAGATCACGGTCATTTTACTGCTTTAATTGAGATAAACCCATCTAAAACGTCTACCATACAAAAGAATAGAGTCATAATATGATATTAATAATAATAAAATTATGTATTTCCATGCAGCGAGACTGATTAGAGAGCGAGTTATACTCGCGTCTCAGCAGTGGCTGGCTGGGCTATGCGTCATTTTCCACCAGTTGAGATCACGGTCATTTTACTGCTTTAATTGAGATAAACCCATCTAAAACGTCCACCATACAAAAGAATAGAGTCATAATATTATATTAATAAAAATAAAATTATGTATTTCCATGCAGCGAGAGTGATTAGAGAGCGCGTTATACTCGCGTCTCAGCAGTGGCTGGCTGGGCTGAGCGTCATTTTCCACCAGTTGAGATCACGGTCATTTTACTGCTTTAATTGAGATAAACCCATCTAAAACGTGAATTATACAAAAGAATAGAGTCATAAGATTATATTAATAATAATACAATTATGTATTTCCATGCAACGATAGAAATAAGGAACGCGTTACACTCTGCCAGCCACCGCTGACATACCTGCCAGAATCAAGACTGGGTCATGTGACCTGTCAGTGGCTGCTGCCGCCAGCCAGTTGAAGATTGAACCCCCACTCGAATGAATGCAAATGTGTTTTATGCAATAAATGACTCCATTATGAAGCCTTTGTTTTTGGAGTTTGAGTTTTATTTTCCCCTTAATTTTTACTTTGGGTGAACTCTTATACCTACTCAAATCAATCTCTGAAAATTATTTTTCTTATAAAACTTGCCATTAAAATCACCCCTGACCTCATTGTGGTTCAAACTGGCCTGTAGTAGAGGCTTATCTGTACTAACCAAAGCTTTAATAAACATGACATTGAAATCAGTAATATGTTTTAAACTGGAAAAGGAATAAAGATTATATTGACAGATGGGAAAATCTTGCTTCTACACTGAAAAAAATGATTCTGACCCCTTGTAAATGTTACATGTTTTTATCTGGTTAATTTCACTGATTTTAATGTGTTATTTAACCCTACTTATTTTTTATTACTAATTTTCAAATTCACTGCCCTTGTTTAAAAGAAGTTAATTTCATTCAATTAAAAGTAATTAGAAAAAAATACGTTTCATTTAATTTCCATATACTGTCCGGTCTGCGCATGTGCAGACACATTTTTTTCTGAAGGCGCCAAGGCGGGGGATTAAACGTGATTGCACTCGTTTGAATGCAGCATCCAGCTCTGCATTTTCGGTAGGTAAGCAATATATAATCATCGGTGTGTTATAGTTGTTATTTAAACAGGGTTCTGTTTACACTTTAAAACATTTTATAGAAAAAAAATGTGTTTAGCTAATGCTAAGTTTGTGTGTTTTTTATATAAATTACATTAGATAAGGTTTCAGCGACTAGCTTAACCACTTGAGTTGTGTAAAGTTAGTAAGTTAACTTAGCTTAAGTGTTAAATGCTTGGTGAATTCAGTGTTTGTCTTGACTTATGTATTAGTTTGTGGAAGCCGAATATAAAAGCAAAACAGTTTTACTAATGTTAACGTTAATTGTAGCTGTAACTAATTTTCAAATTCACTGCCCTTGTTTAAAACGAGTTAATTTCATTCAATTAAAAGTAATTAGAAAAAAATACGTTTCAATTAATTTCCATATACTGTCCGGGTCTGCGCATGTGCAGACACATTTTTTTCTGAAGGCGCCAAGGCGGGGGATTAAACGTGATTTCACTCGTTTGAATGCTGCATCCAGCTCTGCATTTTCGGTAAGTAAGCAATATATAATCATTGGTGTGTTATAGTTGTTACTTAAACAGGGTTCTGTTTACACTTTAAAACATTTTATAGAAAAAAAGGTTTAGCTAATGCTTAGTTTGTGTGTTTTTTTTTTTTATATAAATTACATTAGATAAGGTTTCAGCGACTATAACCACGTGAGTTGTGTATGGTTAGTAAGTTAACTTAGCTTAAGTGTTAAATGCTTGGTGAATTCAGTGTTTGTCTTGACTTATTTATTAGTTTGTGGAAGCTGAATAAAAGCAAAACAGTTTTACGAATGTTAACGTTAATTGTAGCTGCACCTTCCTTGCTGTCTAGGCTTGTACGTTACGTTAGACTGGCCAAGCCTAACATTACATTAACGTTATTCCTGACTGGCTGTAAGCATGTTTTCTAATCTTGTCAATGTGTTAACATTAGGACAAAATACACCTGTGAAATCATGTTGGTAAAAGGTGGTTAATGTGCAAGAATTTATGTTTCTACATAATCATAATGGCAGGCCTAGGTAACGTTGGGTGCCTGAATTTACCGTTTCTTTAAACGTTTGTATTTTTTTCACACCCGTAGACCCGCCCCTACTCTGCCGCTGACTGGCTGCGACCGACCGTGACATTTTTCAAGGCCTGTCACTCCACTTGAGCAAACCTATCCAACGAATGCAACGAACACTAGCCAATCAGAGGCAGGTCTTCGCGGAATGCGGGTAGGAAAAAAAAACAAGCTTCTCTTTCGTGGTAGCGGCATGGGTAGCAGTCCTCGTGGACGGTATCCGACGCGCCTTATCAGAGCTTAAAACGTAAAGGTGGGGCTGAAAGTACATGTAGTAGAAGCATGCAAATGTTTCATAACTAAATAGCAGGAGATTTGCAGATGACACGAGAGGACCAGCTAGTATGACCACAGCCGATAGTCCAGTGAAAGACCAGTTAACCTGAAGTGGTAGGCAGAAGACGACAGGGATGAGAATGTGGGTTTAGCTAGCAGGTTGATGTTGTTCAACTTTGTTTCTGCTCTAAACACAAAGACCAATTATGTTGGCACTGCATTTATTGCTCCCAATTTTAAACTAATACTTTTAGTATAGAAGTGGAACATGAAAAATACAAATACTAATAGTTAGTGATATGGCATGAAGACAGAAAAAATAATTAATTTTAATTAATTTTACAAAACTAAGAGCTGGCAGGGGTCTTGACTTGTTGACTCAGTTATAATATCTCACAATGTACTTAGTAGTTGTAGGCTTGTGGACTGCATTGTGAAGAGATTTTTCTGTTTCTGATTTCACAAACAGTTTATAAAAAAATCGCCATATAATATGATCTGACACAATGTAAATAACCTTACACAATTATTTATTCTAAAACATTGTACAGGTGTTTATATTTCATGCATTGTTGTACAAACAATGGTAGTTAATTTAAGAAACCAAATCTGTTTTGTACTTAATTCACACAATTTCCAGAAACTTCAATATACCCCTCTTGTTTCATATAATTTCCTGTCTGTATGCTTAGAGCATCTAAAGCTTTGAATGCATTATTTTCTGATGTAATTTCTAAATGCTCTTAAGTAATTTATAAGAGGAATAACACACTTGCAAGAAAATAGTCCTGCTGTGAATAAATAAGTTGATAATTAAAATAATCTTTCCTGAAAATGAAGTCCATGTCTGTCTGTCCACTTCCACCCTCTTAATCTGCCATTTGTTGGATATTTTTTATAGTAATAAGGTATTATTAAAATTTGGACTTGGACACAAATTAGTTTGTAGTGATCTGATTTGAGTCGTGGGCTTTAACATGTTTTGTGCTGACACAAGTTTGTGATTATTGGACAATTACTTTTTTCCTCAACATGCTTACAATTTATCTTTTTAATCCCTGCTCATTTTTATTTCTATTGCAGGTTATTCTCATATCTGATTGTCTT
The DNA here is from genome assembly GCF_024489055.1 of Chanodichthys erythropterus. Classification (NCBI taxonomy): domain Eukaryota; kingdom Metazoa; phylum Chordata; class Actinopteri; order Cypriniformes; family Xenocyprididae; genus Chanodichthys; species Chanodichthys erythropterus. The sequence continues at coordinate 38,781,869 of NC_090241.1, forward strand.
GGTGTGATGTGGACCAAAACATAATTCTTTGGGGAGCTCATATTGTTTTGGTAAGTGCATTAAACATGCATCTTAACAGCTATACTGATCACAGCAGTGCTGCTACGGAGAAAGCTAAAAATGTGCTGTAACTGTGTGGTATACATTTTGTTCTTTATTTATGGGGGGCATCTCAACGCTGGTACTTTATCATATAATTCATAGAGAAGTGCTGCTATAAAAGTACCAGTACACAGTAATTTTCTTCATGTCTAGCTTCCTGCTAGGTGTGCTTGTGTGTATTTGTTCTTTCTATAACAGTAATTACTAACAGCAGTGCAAAGTAAATCTGCCACTGATACACTGTTACTCTTAGGGCGTACTCACACTAGGCCCGGTTGCCTTGTACCGTGCCCAAGCACGATTGTCCCCCACGGTTATGCTTTCCTTGTCTAGGAAACACTGCACTCTTTTGAGAAGCGCTCTCTCTCGCACGGCACAGTGGAGTTTATGTGCGAGTTCCGTGCTGAGTGCGAGTACGCCCTTAATCTGTTGAGTAAAGCTTCTGTTTGCATAATATGAGATTCTGTGGCCCAAACTAAGTCACAATAAACTATACATTTAGTTGTCTTTACAGAGCATAGCTTTATGTAATCAAAGTTGAAGCGGATCACCATGCCCCGGATGTGACTGTTACGACACCATCACTAATATTTGATTTTTGTCCCCTTTTCTCTCTTTGTGGTTTGTCTAGTTTATGTGGCAGTGTAAAGACTGTGGTGCGGAAGTGTCTAGGCGATCAGAAATTCTTAAACATTACAGACTAAAACATAGTCATTTTGGGCGTGGCCATCATATTAAGTGTATATACCCTAATTGTCCATGCGTATTTACAACTTGGAATTCACTTTTGTCACATTTGTCAAGGAATCACGAAAATACCTTAAAGCACTCTGACATATTTACTTCATTTTCCTGTCATTTATGTGGCTGTAGTGAACTTGGAACAGAACATGATTATTTTGTGCACATAGGCCATCATCTGAAAAACAATGAGACAGTCACATGTATGTTTAAAGGCTGTGAATACACATCCAATGTATACAGCACCTTCAAGTCGCATAAAAGTCGGAAGCACAGCTTGCATACGTTGAGAGATTTTAAGCATGGTGTAGTCCAGGGAACTAGTGTAGCTGAAACTGAAGAGCCTGGTGTTTCAGACAGTGAAGAATTCTGTAATGAAAGTCAGTCTGATGACATTGATTTAGATAAGTCAAAGGATCAGCCAGAGATAATAGAACAAAAAATTGCTGCAGTGTTATTAAAGCTGGAAAATATTTTTCATGTGCCAAGTGCTGCAATTGATGAATTGCTGGAAGAATTTCAATATTTGTTGAGCACAGCATCTTTGTGTAGTACAAGAAATGTGATACATGACACACTGAATAGTTACAACCTGCAAATTGACCAGTCAGTCATTGACAAACTTGCATCGGCCCTGTGTACATCTAATCCGGTCTGTAAGTCAATTGGCAAAGGTTGTCCTTTGTCAACATCCTTTAAGCGCAAAAAATACTACAGAGACAATTTTCAAGTTGTGGAACCCATAGAATATATCTTGGATGACAAAGATAAAAGAACGCTGCAGTATGTTCCACTATTAAAGTTTTTACAGCAGCTTTTTACTAATGGTCACATTCTTAACAAAGCATTAGATAATCACCTCATATCAGAGGGCAGAGGAGAAGTGAAATACGAGTCTTTTCGAGATGGTCAGTTTTTCAAGGATAACCATTTTTTGTCAGAAGGTGAGCTGCGAGTGTTGTTGAATTTTTATGTGGATGATTTCGAAATTTGTAATCCACTTGGCACATCTCGTAAAAAGCACAAGATCTGTGGCGTTTACTGGACTCTCAGCAATTTACCACCAGGTTGTCATTCTTCGTTGTCTTCAATTTATTTGGCATTACTCTGCAGATCTGATGATGTGAGGAAATATGGCTATGAAAAGGTACTAGAGCCGTTGTTGAGGGATCTTGCCATTTTGGAAAGTCAAGGTATTTTTATTGCTCAGCTTGGAGATTTTGTTAAAGGCACAATACAGTGTGTTGTAGCAGACAATTTGGGGGCACATGGAATTGCTGGATTTATTGAAAGTTTTGCAGGTGAATACATTTGCCGCTTTTGTGTGGCAAAAAAGTCGGAAATTCAGGAGACCGAAGTCAGTTCAGGGACATTTACTCTCCGAAGCAAAGAGATGCATGAAATGCATGTTAGATCAGCACAGGACAATGCACAACCTTGTTACGGTGTTAAAAGGAAGTGTGTTTTCTCTTCTTATCTTTCTCATTTTAATGTCTGCACAGGCTACCCTCCAGATGTTGCACATGACATCTTTGAAGGCATATTACCAGTTGAGTTGGCACACTGCCTCAACTCGTTAATTTCAAAAAGTATTTCACACTTGACAAACTCAATGAGTCCATTCAGAAATTTCCTTACAAGTGGACAGACAAAAGTAATCGTCCTCCTGCTATTCCCAGGACATTCATGCTGAAGAAAAGCATTGGAGGAAATGCACATGAAAATTGGAGTCTTTTGCGATTGCTTCCGCTTTTGATTGGACATTTGGTGCCCCCAGATGAACCTGCCTGGCAGGTCATTTTGGACCTTAAAGATATCGTTGAGCTAGTTGTTGCACCAGTGCACACAACACAATCCATTGCTTTCCTTGAAGCCAAGATTTGTGACCATAGAGCTAGGTTACAAGAGGTTTTTCCTGGTCTAAACCTGTTGCCGAAACATCATTTTGTGGAACATTATCCACAGATGATCAGATTTTTGGTCCACTAGTTGGGTTGTGGACAATGAGGTTTGAGGCGAAACACAGTTTTTTTAAGCAGGTGGTTCGTCACACACGCTGCTTTAAAAACGTACTCTTGTCCATGGCGGTGAAGCATCAGTTCATGATTGCTTATAACTTGGCGTCAACCACAACCGAAACTTCTAGCTTGACTGTCTCAGCTGTCTCAACTGTCTCTGTTGACATTTTGCATCAGGATGTGCAGAAGGTTCTGCAGTTGGAATACCCTGATATTACTCACATTCAACTCACAAAGAATGCATCTGTTAATGGAGTTAACTACAGAGAAGGTATGGTTGTTGTTCATGGCTCTGTAGGTGGCTTACCAGAGTTTGCAGAGGTTATCCAGATGGTTGTAGTGGAGAAAAGCTTGAGCTTTATTGTTAAAAAGCTTGATGCATGGTATAGGGAGCATTTTAGGGCATTTGAGTTATGTCCCACTTCAGAAGTCTCCCTCATTCAACTCGGTGCCTTGTTGGACCAGTACCCCTTGGCAGATTACAGGATTGGAGGCCGGCGAATGGTGACACTTAAACGATTCATACAGATGCAAGGTTGGATTATGGTAGTTCGTGTTGTGTTCATACGCTGCATGAGTTAATACACTAATACACTAAATATGGTAACAAGAGGGCAGCCTAACATTTCTTACAGGAGGAATAATTTTGTTTTTAGTAATGATAGAAAGAATTTTCTTAGGGAAATCCAATCCAATCATCTGACATCTCCCTGTACTAAACTACCCTCATGTTGCCATTATATAAATGTACATGTTAAGGAAAACATTTTTGACTAAAATAATACAAATTAGTTTTCAAATCTGTCAGTTTAAATATATCATGTTCAAAGGAAGAACTACCACACAACCACAAACAAAGAAAAAATATGTGTTCTTCATTCCACGCAAAGAAAGTAACGGTAAAAATTAATTGTGTTTTCAAGTGCAGAATAACATTACAGATTGGAATTGTATGGTGGTATGTTCCTGCTCTGGTTCGGTTCATAAAAAGTTATACCTAAGTAACAATAGTACGAAATGCTGATTTACCTTTTTTTTTTTTTTGTCTTTAACAATTAGATTGAAGAATGGCACAGCATCTGAAGTTGAGAGTCATTGTGGGCGACGATGACTATAGAAGACTTGATCTCCATTCAGGAATGCCAGAAACTTTGGCAGAGTTCCACAATACAATTTGCCAAGCATTTGGAATTGAAACAGACTTTCGTATTCAATTCATGGATCCTGACTTCAATGATTTCATGAATGTTACATCAGTACACGACATAAAGGACAGAAGTACAATCAAGTTGGTGTACATGGCAACCCTAACTCTAACCCCCTAAATGATGTGGGTTTGAGTCCATCTTCTGTAATGCAGAATGCTCCCAGCACTTCTGGATCATCTGGAGCACCAGTGAGCAACCAAACATCTCCCATTTCCTCAGAGGCCTCATTGCCCACAACAGACTCGGATGACACCATCATTCTGCCACATTCAGACAATGAATTGAGATCACGTGCATGGCCACGTGAATTCCCCATTCCTCACTTTCCATACAATGTAGAGGTGCAGCTTCAACGTGGAAATGACAGCTTCAGAGAAACTGGCACTCAACTGAAGATTACTCCAGGGTTAAAGTCTGACATCTTAGAGAAGCTATTCGAGGAGATCTTCCAGTATACAGCGTACCCACAAAATTACCAAATAGATGATGTAGCAGAGGCACTCATCAAAAAATTTCCCTGTTTGAAGGAACCATCTGCCACTGGTTACTATGGCTGGATGATTAGCCTAAAATATAAAATGGCTAATTACAGAACAAAGATGCGAACTATTGGCTTTCCAGAAGTGACTGTAAATGCTTTGAAAAACAAACGTAGTGATGACTGCCTCCCAGCCAAAAATGTAAAGAAGCCTAAAAAGCTGAAGTCAACTTTTGTCCTTCACACCCTGCTGGCGAAACGGATGAAAGCTTAGAAAATGTCAGACTTGAAATGTTGAATGATGTCAGACAAAGAAACAGTGCATCATGTGTAAAAAGATGTCAAAAACATTCTCCTACAGAAGAAAAGAGGTAGTGCAGGAAAATCCAGCTGCCGGAGAGTTTAAAGCCAGGTGGCCTGCACTTTTTCACATTGATGAGGTAAGCACATGCTTGCTCCCTGGGTTTTTACATTGCACTTTGACCCATTGTAAATATAAAAAATATTAGCAAGGTTTAAATAAGGATGCAGGCTGCTGGTCCAGTTTTGATTTCTTGCCATTACCCTTGATTGATAGCAATACCTCTGGCTAGAACACACTGTACACCTAATATAAGAAAATTAGAATATATCTATTTAATAGCTACAAAATATCATTACACCGATGGCTGATCACCGTGCTCTTTGTCTTCTGTTGTTGTTTTTTTTTTGTGTGTGTAATAGATAAATGCTGAATTCCAGCGCATAACAACTGTCCCACTTGAAACAACCTTCATGGCTCAGTTGGACAGCCATTTACCCCAGCTGACATCTATTTTCAACAAAAAGGGAGGTGTTTCTGGCCAAAAACTAGCCAGACATCTGGCGATCTTGCAAGAGGTAAACATGTTTTTACATTTTAGTAGAAAATATCATATACACTGTGGAGAAACCTGAAATGTACCTGTCTAGTGCCAGCCTTGATTATTTGTAAGGGGCAAGGTTCCTAAGGCTACATCCACACTACTACATTTTTGTTTTAAAACGGAGACCTTTTGGTACATTTGCACCTACCCTGCAGACTGAACTGTCACCCTATCACCCTACACATTAAGACCTGATATTTTATGAAAATTAAGTCACAATACACTAACATTCTTTAGCTAAAGAAGGCAGTCCATTTACAGAATGTATAATGAAGTCATTGTGTATATATTTTTGAGGTTACCACAGGTTTGAAATATTCTACAGTTTCAAGACATTTTTTATTATTTATTGTATTTTTATAGTTGTAATCCTTTTACACAGGCTACAAGTGACATCAATCTTAAAAGGGCAGCAGTCCTCAAGGCACTTTGCATCTACCTTGGTGAGGATGATGGACATCTCATTCGGGAGTATAAGGCAAGTCATTGTAATTGCATTTATCAGTCAGATGTACTGTCTTGTATTATAAAATGTTTTAAAATCCTAATGTCACTAACCCACTAGTTAGAAGAAAATGAATTTAAAGGGGCACTCAACAAAAACAAAAACAAACCCGATGCATAACAAAATCAGTGTGTTGACACCAAAACTATGGCAGCTGTAGTCCTATCACAGTCTACATGCTGTCGTGTTTTGGGGTCTAGAGCTATTATAGTGTGGAAGCCTGCTGTTTATTTAAATCAACTAATGCAAAACTTGAAAAATGCTCTAGCCACTAAAACATGTCACTACAGAGGATCATACTGGTGTTTTTATGTTTTAGCCCATTGATGACAAATGCATTAAAGGAGAACTCTGGTCAATTTTAACATTGAGCTCATTTTTTTGTCAATTTGGAGTGCTGTCAGTACAGAGAACCTGTTTTTTGGTCCACAGTCGATTGTCGAGTTCAAGCGCATAGGTTTAGTTACCTATGATCACGCACGTGATCTCGACAATCGACTACTGTGGACTTCGACCGAAAACAGGAAATAAATACAGGTATGTGCGCTGGCTGAATTAACATCACTTTTATTCATATCTTTCACATCTGCTGCAGTCAGATTCACCAGTGTTCACTCTAAAGGAATCCCTCACAATGCTGGGCATTTGTAATGACACATCAAGGATGTTAAGAGGCTAAAAGCAGGTTTAAAACTTGCCCCATTGAAGTCAACAGGGTGCAAATTTTAAAAAGAGGATAACACGGTGTAGGCAACACCGATTTTTGTCGTTGTTCTCTGTACTGACAGCACTCCAAATTTACAAAAAAATGAGCTCAATGTTAAAATTGACCGGAGTTCTCCTTTAACATTACCACTGACCATTTTCCAAAGCATCAATTTTAGAAAATTAATTTTAACCATATAAGTAGCCATAAGGTTGAGAATATTTGTATAAAAATCAACAATTTGCTGCAGTTTTCAAAGCAGGTACCATTTTCTAAACACACCCTGGTGCATTCAAGAACTCTGACATCCAATAATTATTAACAGACTCTGACAAACTTTGTTGAGGAAATGAAATCCTGCAGAGTAAAACAACATGGATGTTGTCACAGGATGATGTACATTTGTCTGTGTCTGGACTGGAGATTTTCAGTAATTGGCTAAAACATTTTAAACCGTCAGTTTGGTTCTTGAAACAATAAGGCAGGCTTTATTCATCATTTTTCTTATTGTTCAATTAAAAGACCAAAACCAACAATGTGTTAGTCCATCTCTCAATCCATTCTGACTTCTGTGTCTCTGCTCCATTTGCAGAAAAGTTTGGATATTTTTCACAATGCCATAAAAACAAAAATCTGTGGTTTGTTAATTCACATGAACCTTTATTTAACTGACAAAAATATTTTCAATAGTTTTACTGACCAGTGTAATTATATATTGTAAATATAAAGAAATTTAGAATTTTCAGGTCATTAAAATCTATTACATAAATTCATGTTTTTCTTATATTCTACAAATATACAGGACATCGAAGGAGATGACATCCAGAGAGACCTGCAGAATTCCACCATGGGCGTATATGTCATCAACAAGGAGGGTGGAGAAATTGGAGCACATGATGACATTGGCATTTATGTTGAAGGAGAAATCATTCTGGACAACATTGGATCTGTAGCCCAAGCATGTGCAATGATGCTGGGAGTCATCTATGTATTGAACATGGCTTACCCCAAAGAGCTGAAATACTCCTATGAATTCATTCAAAAAGTGCTCTTGAAAATGGATGGAGAAAGGCTTTCCCCCAAAGTCCTTGGACTAAAGAACAAAATCATTGCTGGACTGTAGGATTTCTTCAGCCGCTCTTGTGAACGCCACTAAGCTGCATTTTTTAAATCTGGTTTGGGAGGCGATAGAAAACATTTAGTATGATGTAAAATGCAGCCCTAGAAGATGTTTCAAACTGAAAACAAAGTGAGTGGTGGACTGTAATACATAGCCACTGGTGTGAACATTTAAAGTTGTCATTGGATTTTGTAGAATATTCACCTGAAATAAAAATTGCAATCCTGGAAATAAGCCAGGTTTCTATCCACACTCAGCACAAATGTATCCATCCATCCATTAACGCCATATGAATATTAGAAGTTAAGCGCTTTGAGATAAACAGTTGGTGACATCTGCGCCATTGAGGCATTGCATAAGAAGAGGACACAATGAGATGACGTCATTAAAAGAGCTCCAGTCAAAGTTCAAACGATAGAGAACCATGTGGAAAACATGGAATTATGACATTTCTTGTTAGTTTCATTTAAGAATGTTACAGCCCTCCTCATTGCTCCACACAGATGTGATGTTTTCATTTGCCACTATTTTTATTATTCTCAGAGGAGCTTAAGCTTCAGTGGACATTTAAGTCACGTTTCATTTTATTCAGTGAGTCTGTTTCCATATTGATACACCAACTTTTTCACCTCAGCCAAGCATAAAATCTGTTTTATTACATTCTTTTTTTCCTATTACAGTATTTTTTTTGAATGTAACTGTTTGCAGTTTTTTGTAATTTCAGCATCAGGTCCTCAGTGTGCACTGTGTTGCAGCTGTGGACAGTTCTTGTACTATAGTATTTTTTTGTTCTGTATAGTACTGGTGTATTTTGTTATTTGTATATGTTGTGCTCTTGCAAATGGGTGGTAAAAGGCTTTCCTCCAAAGTTCTCCTGTGTGTATGTATATATATATATGTATACAGCCACTATTGTGAACATTTAAAGCTGTACTAAGGATGTTTTGGAATATTGACTCGATGTAAGTTTGCAGTTTAATGTAATCTCACACAAGTTACTCAGTGTTTGCTGCCTTCCAGCTAATCTGGTTCATTTGTTTTTGTTACGAATGGTACAATGTATTTTATGTTAATGGATACTAGTGCATTTTGTTATAAGAAAGCAATTTGAGAAATGGTGACTTGAGTTACATTACTGGCATTCTTGTTTGAGAGAGCAAAATATCTCTTGGATCAGAAAAATAAAGTTAGAGTTGAAAATATTGGGTTTGCTTTATTTGTCTGAATATTAATGAAAGATACAATAGATAAAAAAAATATCGGATTAAAATTAATTTTAATATGTAGAAATTAAACGATTAAATTGCTCTGGTTGCACAATTAATTTGAGTAAATTCTACTCAAAATAGTTTAGCTAAAATTATGAATATAATTTAATCTGAAATTATTGAAAGAGATTAATAAACTCAATGTATAAAATATAAGTACAACCAATTTATAAAATATAAGTAAACTCAACTTATAAAATATAAGTTCAGTCAACTTAAAAAATATATCTGGATTTAGATAAATTTATTTCGTGCAACCCCTTGACGTAATAAAATTAAGTAAATTCAACATAACATTTTTTTCAGTGTAAAAAAAAAAAGAAGAAAAGAAAAGAAAACATAAACCCACCACCTTCAGGTTTTGGGGAAAGAAGACATACTTTTTTAACCTTTTGGGTTCCTGTACATCCAGTTGTGCTTGTGTAAAGGTGAACACAGATTCTGAAGAGAACAGAATCAAATGTAGCAATGATAATCAGTGTTGGGGGTAACGAGTTACAAAGTAACGAATTACAATAACGATATTACTTTTTTGGGTAACGAAGTAAAGTAACACATTACACTAATAATATTGGTAACTACACTACTTTACTACACTATGGGAACACGCTTTCCTTCGTTACCCAAGCCGTGTTTGCGTGTGTGTAATGTTCTGTCTCTTTGGTGCGTGCATGCTTGTGCCTGTATGTGTGCCGTTGCCATAGAGATCGATTTGACGTAGCTGCTGGTGCGGGAAATGGAGACGGAGACGGAGACGGGGGTTTCGGCAGGCCCGGCGCCACGAGGGGGCAAAAAAGAGGGCATATTGCCCGCTCAGATCTGATTTGTGCCCCCTCAGTTTCAATTTTTCCCCTTTCACCGGATCGATTTTAACTTTTTTAACGTGTGCGATAACACCGGTGTGATGAGAACGTTCAATACGCTAAATTCAAACCCGCTGCTGGCGCTGAGCCAGAGATTGACGCGCTCTTTTTATATTTTACAACTAAGTTTTCACCCACATGTTTATTTGAGGTTTCAAATGTTTGAATGAGGACTGGGCTATATATAAAAAAGACATAGTTTGTTAAATGCAGATTCCATACACTCATATTGAAGCTGCGATAATCTTTTAAATTTTAATTTGACGAAATTGTTTATTCATATCAGATACAATATGAAACAAAGTTTACTTATCCCAGTTCACCAGCCACTTACGTTTATTTCGGGACAAATTGATGAATTTATGTAATGTAAATCCGACAGATCCTCTGTATTATCAACTAACATGATCATTATAAAGGTGTTTACCTGTTAACTGTCACCCTTGTTCAGATTTTTGGCTTTGATCTCCTTGCAGTTTTAGAGTAAAACTTGTTTTGTAAAATATATATTTTATATAAAATATAAAATATTATATTTTTACATTTTACATTTTCATAAACTTTCCCACTTTTTTTTTTAGACAAGAAAATGCACTATCCAAACTTAAATGGTTGTAGTTCAAGAATACTTTGGAGTATGGACATAAGGCTGGTCTTGTTTTAAAGATGAAATTTGGCAGATTATTGTAGACGTGAAATAAGTTATGTAAGTGAAACAGAAAAAAAGTTATAGAAGTTTAAGTTTATGAAAATGTAAAATGTAAAAATATAATATTTTATATTTTATATAAAATATATATTTTACAAAACAAGTTTTACTCTAAAACTGCAAGGAAATCAAAGCCAAAAATCTGAACAAGTTGTGTTCCAAATTTCAGATTGATATCTCAAAAAATGAGCTTTCAGTAAGATTTTGTTTGGGCGCAGTACCACACTTTTTCACTAGATGACAACCAAGCTCCATTACTGACCATATAAAGGCACCTCCATTTCCATATATGGTTTGAGTGATCTGAACCATATATTTCCATTATTTTCATACAATTTATGAAGTAGACATCCTATGTAGAAGTAGTATGGGAAGTTTGGCAGAAAATTGATATGAATTCAGCCTCTAATAAACATAAAAATAACATGTATGTGGGTTATAGATCACCGCCACAATCATAAATGTATTTTTTTTCCTATTAAAAACATTTTCAGACCTTTTTTTCCTCAAAAAATTGAATGGATGTTATCTTTTGAAATCTTGGCATAAAAACAAACATGTTTCAACCAATCTTTAATGATTTTTCATGTTCATCGCTATTTCAAAATAAAGGTCTGAACATGCCTTATGAGTATGAAAATATGCTTGTTGCAAATTGATAAATTACTGCTCCTCTGTAATTTATTTTGAAAAGCAGTCACCAAATATGTAAACTAGAGATTCAAAGCGTTCAAATGATATATAGTTTGTCAAGATTAGTTTAGGTTTAGTATAGAATATTACTGTTTTAAATATGTAATGGCTGTGGGCCCACCGGTGGGCCCGTGACAGTTAACAGGTTAAACAAAACACATTCACTTTCACATATGACAATCGGAAAATATCATATAATTCATGATATAGCCTAGTTAAAAAGTTTGTGAATATTTTAAATAAAAAAGGAAAAACAAAATAAACGCGATACCTGTAGCTTTGCTGCATGACGCGTCGCCAAGGAATGAATGTAAATAATGTTCTAAAAAAACAGGGTTTCCCAAACGGGGGTTCGCAAGGGAATTGCAAGTTGAAGACAAGCAATTAATTAAATTATAATTAAATCACTACAAATCAAACAAATAGACTAAATAATATTAAAATAAAAAAATCAAAATTTGGCAACAAAACTTAATATTTTATTTATTTATTTTGCATGTGACCATTCAGTTACAGAACTGAACGCGCCTGCTCAATTCAAAGTGGGCTGAACGAGAGTCGCACCTAACTTTGCCCATTTCGCCTCACCTTTAGCGCCTATTTAAGCGAGTTTGTCATTGATTGTATTGTTTTGTTGTTGGGTTTTTTATTAGAATAATAATAAACTCATCATTAATGAACCCATCATTAAAATGCATTCATAACCGTACGTGCGTGTCCTGGCGCGGTGCTGTTATGAATGCCCGTGCGACTGTGAGCATTATATTTTCACTTTTGAATTAACGATTCAAAGCCTGTGTTTTGAAACTTGTGTGTTGACACCATTTTAAAATGACCCCACCATAGCCTTCTTTATTTCTGTTGTTTACGGTGAGGCATATTTCTTTGTGCAGACGGGGTGTTCTTTCATATGGTTCAATTTATACAATAAACTCTATGCAGAAAGGTGATGATAGGGCTATGATGTTTGTCCATGTATCTACACGGTAAATTAAGAAAAAGTAAAGTAATAAGTAGTGAAGTTACTTTTCAAATGCAGTAACTAGTAAAGTAATCTCATTACAGTACAGTAATCTCGTTACAACAGAAGTAACTAGTAACTAATTACATTTTTTAAGTAACTACCCCAACACTGATGATAATAAAGCTAAAAAATAAAAAGGCAGTGATATGCGGTGTCAAGTTTGGACATCAGCATGGACATAAGCTAATTTGTGTGACAGGCACAATTCAACTGAATAAATTCAGGCATAATAAACTAAATTCATGCTTAATACATAAAATATGAACAAGTTCAAGATTAATTCAATTTACAGAAATAAAACTGGACTGTCAGAATCATTTTATTATGCTACAGTGCAAGACATTTAAATGGTGTTTCATGACGCATGTGCTGTCAGCAGGGGGAACACCGACTGCTACACTGGCGCGGGCCACATGAACACACAAAGCGCAACAAATCTGAAATATTAACAATTATCGCTTCAACACCATCAAACTAAACCAATCTTTATCACATATTGCAGTTTAATTTCCTTAAGGAATACTAGGTCATTACATTCGGGTTAACCACGAAGATAAATAAATAAAATAATGAATTAAAATGAGAATCTGTTGATAACCTCCCATTAACAAACTTCAAGAAACTTGTAAATATGACACAAGAACCCACTATATTTAAAAACGTCTCTATGATTCAACAAGAGGCCGTTGAGACATAAGGAAAAACCCGCGAAAATTTCCATCTAAGTTCTTTTCTGACTTTTTTGCCTTCAAATACATCTCAAAATACTTTTTGGACAGAAATTAGTAAGAATATCTTTAATTATTGATCTTTACTTACCATAAACCGTCTTTCACTCGATTCCATCCGAAGACACGGAGAAAATGGCGGCTTCTCTTACCGGAGTCCTCAGTGCTGTTAACGTGACGTGCATGCATGCTCTCCTTCAAGTCCGCGTTCTCAACCCAGCACTGCTGGGTTAAGATTAAGAAGAATCTTCAACCCAAAATTGGGTTGAATTAACCCAGCGTCCTTACCCAGCGGTTGGGTTGAAAAAATAACCCAGCATTTTTTAGAGTGTATGATTAATAGATGAAGTAAAATAGGATTTGATATTAATTAAATGTATCATCATGTATTAATTCCTTAATATATAGTATTAACTAATAGTGTAAATGTGTTAATTATGGTTATGGGTTTTGACATCCCCTCTAAAGGTCTGTTGGGCAGTTGCACATGCAGTGAGTTTAATGTCAGAGAATGTGTTTGAAGGATGGGTAAGTTGGGCTGGACATAAACATATCAGCACACTAGAATCTGAACTACTGACTGCTATTACACGGTGTTTAAACAGTACATGACCATTATCACGTCATGCCGCAACAGCTGTCTACACTAGACATGACAGACCATTGCAAGTCCATTTGTCCTTCATAACAGAAGTAACGCAAGAGTTTAATTCTGTTACTTAACAATTAATTATCTGCCTCAACAAACGAATTAAAGCAGACTGGAAGTTGAAATACATGCACTGTAAAACCAAATAGTTAAATTAATTAAATGAAATGAGATTCACTCAAATAATAATGAAAGTTAATTGTACTATATAGAAAAAAAAAGTTGTGTGAGCTCAAAATTTGATTGTAGTAAGCTGAACTTAACATAATTGAGTTGCAGCAGATTTTCTAATTCCCAGCATGCTTTGCATCAGACTGTATAAGGAAAATAAATGTTGAAATTACATGTTATTTTGTGTGTTTTAGCACACGATTAACATAAGTGTCACAAACAGAATCCTCTTAAGAGGACAGATGAGGTAAGTGATAAACAGGTCTTTATTGCAGGTAGACGTGAGCAGAGCAGGAACACAACAGGTAAGGATATTTGAAGCAGGATAGTTTGTAATTTAGCTTGTGAAGCCAATACGGAAGTAACTTAAACTGTGATTCATCGACTGGCCGCTAGGGACAGGCTCCAAAAGAGAGCAGAATCTCATAGAGTCCCATGTTAAATTGGCCAAGTTTATAGCAGAAAAAAACATGTTTACAAGTTGGTTCAAATTGTGGTTTTGGACTATACTTGTCACGATCACGTCTGTTCCTGTCACTGTTCCCGGACTACATCTCCCATCATCCTCTCTGCAACTCACCTGCACACACTTCACACTAATCACTGATCACCACACCCAGCTGCAGCTCATTACCTGGACTATAAAGGACTTCCACACACACCACCTCACCGCGAAGTATTGCTAACTCATGTTACAATTCCAAGCGTTTATATCCGGTCTGTCTATTGTTCTTGTTCCTGCCTGTTACCCGCTGCTGATCCATTGCTGCCTGTCCTGACCTGTGTTTTGTATACCGTTCTGTGAGTGATATCTGCCTGCCTTTTGATCTACCGCCTGTACCCTGACTACGATCCGGCCTGTTCCTCTCTGTTCCTGTTTGTTCCTGTTTTGACCCTGCCTGTACGACCACTCTCACTTGTAAATAAATGCTGCACTTGGATCTCCTGCCTGAGTCTCCATTCGTAACAGAATACTTCGCCAACCCAGATCCAGCAGCTTCTGTGAGCGTGTCCAGTCCCAGCATGGATCCCGTAAGGCACCTTGTAAGCCTTCGTCAAGGTAACTGCACCCTGGAGGCACATATTCAGAGATTCCTAGATATTGCTCATCTTTCTGATTTACCGGACTGTGCCCTGATTGACTTTTTTGCATATGGACTAAATGAACCACTGAAGGACTATTTACTCACTAATGGTCCCCGAGGATCGTTTGTGGAATTTCTGGACTTTGCCCTGCTCACAGTTGGTTCACTTTTTACTGTGGGTGTCGCAGAGAAATGTGACACTATGGTGAATCATGTAATGGCTGCCACTAAAGTGAACACTCATAAAATGGTGGTCACAACAACAACACAAAGTCAAGCCACATTTGATCTCCCAGAGCCACGTCACGTCTCCGCTGATCTGCCAGAGTCAAGTTACGTCTCCGCTGATCGCCCAGAGCAACGTCACGCCTTCGCTGATCGCCCAGAGCAACGTCACGCCTTCGCTGATCGCCCAGAGCAACGTCACGCCTTCGCTGATCGCCCAGAGCAACGTCACGCCTTCGCTGATCGCCCAGAGCAACGTCACGCCTTCGCTGATCGCCCAGAGCAACGTCACGCCTTCGCTGATCGCCCAGAGCAACGTCACGCCTTCGCTGATCGCCCAGAGCAACGTCACGCCTTCGCTGATCGCCCAGAGCAACGTCACGCCTTCGCTGATCGCCCAGAGCAACGTCACGCCTTCGCTGATCGCCCAGAGCAACGTCACGCCTTCGCTGATCGCCCAGAGCAACGTCACGCCTTCGCTGATCGCCCAGAGCAACGTCACGCCTTCGCTGATCGCCCAGAGCAACGTCACGCCTTCGCTGATCGCCCAGA
The DNA here is from genome assembly GCF_024489055.1 of Chanodichthys erythropterus. Classification (NCBI taxonomy): domain Eukaryota; kingdom Metazoa; phylum Chordata; class Actinopteri; order Cypriniformes; family Xenocyprididae; genus Chanodichthys; species Chanodichthys erythropterus. The sequence continues at coordinate 38,797,619 of NC_090241.1, forward strand.
GTCACGTCACGTCTCTAGATCAGTCAGGGAGCGGAGAGGACTGCGTTGCAGTGTGGCAGATCCGCCGATGACTTCAGCTCGAGCGGCTGGCATCCCTAAGCATCCCTAAGCATCCACCAGCCACTTCGCACTCAAGCCCGCCGGCCGCTTCGCACTCAAGCCCGCCGGCCGCTTCGCACTCAAGCCCGCCGGCCGCTACGCTCTCAAGCTCGCCGGACGCTACGCTCTCAAGCTCGACGGACGCTACGCTCTCAAGCTCGCCTGTTGCAACGCTCTCAAGCGCCCTGGACGCGATGGACAAGATGGCCGCTTTGCCAGTGCCTACGGGCAAGATGGCCGCCCCTTCGGTGCTCACGGAGGTTGGGGACGTTCCAGCCATTAAGTCCGCTCCAGAACCCGCTTCAGCCAGTGAGTCTGCTCCTGAACCCGCTCCAACCGGTGAATCATCGACTCACCCTCGGGAAAAGAGGAGGAGGAAGAAGGCGTCCTCCTCTCCTCAAGACGCCGATGCCCTTCAAGAGGCCGCTGTGGGCCTGGGGTCCATTCCAGAGGTCTCTCCTGCTCCGCCCAAACGTCTCGCTCTGCCGGCGCCGCCTGTGCTTCTCGCCCTGCCGGCGCCACCTGTGCTTCTTGCCCTGCCGGCACCACCTGTGCTTCTTACTCTGCCGGCGCCACCTGAGCTCCTCAATCTGCCGGCGCCACCTGAGCTCCTCGCCCTGCCGGCGCCACCTGTGCTTCTTGCCCTGCCGGCGCCACCTGTGCTTCTTGCCCTGCCGGCGCCACCTGTGCTTCTTGCCCTGCCGGCGCCACCTGTGCTTCTCGCTCTGCCAGCGCCACCCAAGCTCCTTGCTCTGCCAGCACCGCTCAAGCTCCTTGCGCTGCCAGCGTCATCCACGCTTCCAGCCCTGCCAGCACCACCCAAGCTTCCAGCCCTGCCGGCGCCACTCAAACACCTTGCCCTGCCGGAACCACCCGAACTCCTTGCCCACAAACCCGCTACGGGCTCCACTGAAATCCCCAAGAACTTTTTTGGGGGGGGCAGTGTACCTGAGGGTGGGGAGCTTGTGGGTGGGGACCCTGCTCGACCATGGCCGTTAAGGGCCTTTGAACTGTTACGGCCATCAATGGACTCTGACCCGCTAGGGTCACTTATGGACTCTGACCCGTTGGGGTCATTTATGGACTCTGACCTGCTGGGGTCTCCTATGGACTATGATCCGCTGGGGTCACCTATGGACCCTGACCTGCCGTGGCTGCCTGAGCCACCTGACCCGCCGTGGCTGCCTGAGCCATCGGACCCGCCGCGGCTTCCTGACACCCCTGACCCGCCGCGGCTGCCCGAGGCTCCTGACCCGCCGTGGCTGCCCGAGGCTCCTGACCCGCCGTGGCTGCCCGAGGCTCCTGACCCGCCGTGGCTGCCCGAGGCTCCTGACCCGCCGTGGTTGCCCGAGGCTCCTGACCCTCAAGTCTCTGGAACCTGCATTGGAGATCCGTTCCCGTCTACCATTAGATCTCCAATGCACCCACCCCCCCTCCCTAGCTGTTTCATTTACGCCGCGAGGACGCGCCTTCCGGGAGGGGGGCGTTATGTCACGATCACGTCTGTTCCTGTCACTGTTCCCGGACTACATCTCCCATCATCCTCTCTGCAACTCACCTGCACACACTTCACACTAATCACTGATCACCACACCCAGCTGCAGCTCATTACCTGGACTATAAAGGACTTCCACACACACCACCTCACCGCGAAGTATTGCTAACTCATGTTACAATTCCAAGCGTTTATATCCGGTCTGTCTATTGTTCTTGTTCCTGCCTGTTACCCGCTGCTGATCCATTGCTGCCTGTCCTGACCTGTGTTTTGTATACCGTTCTGTGAGTGATATCTGCCTGCCTTTTGATCTACCGCCTGTACCCTGACTACGATCCGGCCTGTTCCTCTCTGTTCCTGTTTGTTCCTGTTTTGACCCTGCCTGTACGACCACTCTCACTTGTAAATAAATGCTGCACTTGGATCTCCTGCCTGAGTCTCCATTCGTAACAATACTGCTATTTTTGCCCTTCATGACAACTCTGAGGGGGGTTAATTTTTTTTATAACTTATCCGTTTAGATTATATTAAGCCTTAAAGTTCTGCATAATTAAGGGCGTGGTCACTTGAGTGACAGGTAGATTGCGCTGCTGTCTGTGAGCTGTCACTTTACCTCAGCTGCCGCTGAATTTGGCATCTCAGCCGTTTTTTTTTCTCGATTATTTTATACAATTATAAAATATGTCTTGCTGCATAATATTCGAGACTGATTTGTGTCTGTGTAGATGTGCATGCATGCGGAAGAAACAGAACACACGTTGTTGGATCGTGGCATTGGCTGAAAGTTTTGGTTGTGAGATTTACTACAATCACAATAGCGGGAGGATATCAAAATCCAACAGCACTGCTTGGATATTATAACTAAAACTGCTGCACTATTTTGAAAAAAATATACTTTGGACACAGGCTCATTTGTTTGTTAGATACGATCGTACAGTTTTACAACATAAAGGCTGTTCAGATTGCATCCTTTCTTGAAGAACGATGACAGAGAGCAGATCATTCAGAAGAAATGTGACTTTTTTTTGTTTTGCAATGGACACTCATATTTTACCCAAGTGCCACAGATTGGATTCATCTTGCGATCTCTATTTCATTATAAAGGTAAAAGTCCCATTTGATTTTCCATGTTGTTATTTGCACACCCAACACTACTGGTGTTGGAGGATCTATATCTTAAAAAAACACTGTAGATTGACAGTAAACCTTTAGAACGTTCTGATGATAAAACTTATCTTCATTAATATTTTATCTAAGATAGATAGATAGCTCCTTTGCGTGCTAACATGGTCACGTCAAGCTAGACGGGCGTGGTTTCAGCAACCAGTCATATCAGCTCAAACCACCTCCCCGCCTCTTTGCCCATTTTCAGTTATCCGGGAGTGACGTGCGGTGACACGCAGCTAAGATGGCCGCAGCCTCATTTACGCGTCAAAACTGCTGTTCAGAACTATGGGTGATGTCACGGACGCTACGTCCATATTTTTTTACAGTCTATGGGGTAACACAGTGTCTCTGGTGCAGGTGGCGTTGTAAGCAGACAGATGAACAGGGGCACAGGATGATGAAGACGATGAGGGAACCAGGCAACTCAGCAGAGATTGAGTCAACTAGATCATCCACTGTGAAGGCCTCATCGACACGACAGCCAGCATGATGAATACAATCCTCAACTGGATGGAACTGGAATAAATACTTTGAATGTTGCGATCCCATCGGACTTATGATAGCTACCTGAATCATAACAAAGCACTGTTTGCCAGAGGAGAACTGCCCCCCAGACTAAGCCTGGTTTCTCCCAAGGTTTTTTTCTCCATTTTAACACCTGTTTGCCACCTGATGTCACCTGTTGGAGTTCGGGTTCCATGCCGCTGTTGCCTTTGGCTTGCTTAGTTGGGGACATTTGATATTTAACAGTGCTTTGATCTGCCTGCATTGAAACCATTTTCTTTAAGAACTGTTTTGACACAATCTGCATTGTAAAAAGCACTATATAAATAAAGGTGACTTGACTCAGGATCAGGATCAGGAGAGATTGCATCTATAAACATGTAACAAGACCAGACACTGAAGTGAAGGGAGTGGTGGCTTATAAAGGGTGACTTGATGATGGTGAACAAGTGCAGGTGATCAGAATTTCGGGGACAGTGAACAAGTGGGTGGATCTGGTGCTGATGGCTGGGTAGATGGTGCTACTGACTCTGTGACAATAGGGAAGCATAAGTTAGTGTTTACTGTTTATGATGAGTTGGGCGAGGCTGAGAACTGTGGGATGACGGTGACGTGATTGTTATTGAGAGACACCTGATCTTCTGTCAGAGAACATCTCCAAGATGCTACACACTGTATGTGATCAAATCACAGTCTGTGTTCTACCCACTTAATTGGTAGAAATGTAAGTGTAGTAAAGTCTATAGAAACTGTCTATTCCCAGATTAGTAAGGTCTAACAATAAAAATATAGGATCCAGAGAAAATCTGATCATGATTAAACCAGAAATTTGCAAAATTACTGAACAAAAACAATTTCTAAAGCTAGGGCTCCTAAACATTAGATTGCTGACACCTAAGGCCGTTATTGTAAATGAAATGATCACAGATAATAGTCTTGATGTAATTTGCCTTACTGAAACGTGGCTTAAACCAAATGATTATTTCGGTCTTAATGAGTCTAGTCCACCTGGCTACTGTTATAAAAACAAACCCCGTCTGATTGGCCATGGTGGTGGTGTTGCAACAATCTATAAAGATATTCTTAATGTAGGAACTGTGGACGAACCAGACAAATGAATCATTCAGATGATTCTTTCAAAACATAATTCTAATTCAGAATTGAGGTTCCGGCTCCGGTCCGTCTGCAGATAAAGCCAGGCTGATTACTTTTACGACATGCTTCCTGATAGCAGAAGCGACATACCAAAGGGTCACCCAAGAAGACAGAGAGACAATCCAGACCCTTTTGTTTCCTTACTTCACAGGAAAGCCAAAGAGACTGTTGAACAAATAAATCTGCTTCAAAATTGTTCCAACAATTTTAATGGACTTATCAAAAATCTTTTAACTACATACATTTTGCATTATGTGTCCACAAGTACTACCTGTAAACAGTTAGGCTTTAGAACACTCACAATTCATGTAAATGTGTTAACTCTTGACTGAATGACTGAAAGTATGCCTTATTTGGACTTAATTTGATTCTTTCTCCCTTTCCTATATTCTGACTTGAATGAAATCTGTTTAAAATGTATTGTATTCCATTTAATAGCAATTATGTTAAAATGGCACTCTGCTAAAGCAGAGACAGACCGGGATGTAACACTTTTGTTTTATTGGGGGCAGAGGAAGGCCCTCTTGAAACAGGACAATGTCTGATTGGCCAAGACTCCTCAGAGGTGTGACAAACAACTAAGTTTAAATGATCATATTGCAAGATAGTGAAAAGAGAGAAGTTGGTTAGTAAACGAGAAAGGAGTTGGTTCTGTTCTGGGAAAAGAAGCCAAGACAAGTACCAAGAACAATGGAGTGACAAGAAGAACAGACCAGCCGCTCATTCAAGCCATCCAACCTTCACTCACTTTTCTTTTCTTTACTTAATTTTCCTTTACCGCTGAAAGTCTTGTGTCCTAAGTTTCGCAGCAAAGTTCAACCAACGACTTTTGCCGCTTCAACTCCAGCGACAAAGAGACTTCCTTCATTGTTCCACACGGACCTGATCTGGACCAATCATCGACTTGGGAAACCCCTCTCTGCACGACGAGGGAAATTCACCTTAGTCAACGCAAGCAAGTACCTCCACATGAAAACTGAACTGGTGTATTTAAATGAATGATTCATGGTTCGTTCTGGTCTTTGAAATTTATTGATAGGAATTCGATCAATCAGATCTCTCTCTCTCTCTCTCTCTCTCTCTCTCTCTCTTTCAAAACTCTTTCTCTCTCATTTCCTTCTTACTGCAACGCGTATGAATGTGTATGTATGTGTGTGTATGTGCGTGCCTTTGTGTTAGATTAGTTTGTGTTAGAATAAATAAAATCTCTTGTAGATTTTAAAAGGAAAGTGTCTTGTATTATGTACTTTATGATTTAATGTCTTAAACTGTGATCAAGCTACCTGCTTTAATCAGGGTTTTCACGATTGTTGGATATTTATATCCGTTACCAGAGCTTAATTACGGCTCGAGCAAATGAACGCTGGACGAATCAGTTGCTCGGTCGTAATCTAAACAACTCTTTATAATTCCCTATAAATATTTCATTTGAGCTAATTTTACTTCCTAGGGTGTTTTCCCTACAGTAATGGTGGAGGATAATTCGGGCAGTTTAATCTAAATTTGGAGCACATATCAAGTCATTTTTCTTTTTATCAACGCAAATTATTAAACCCCTCAGCTCAGTGTTTGAGTGACGTATGCGGCGCGGTCCGTTTGAACGAGTGCCTGAATGAGTGAGAGCTGTAACCCCAGTCTGCTGTCTTGTCTCTAAACTCCAGTCTGCAGTAAATTTCAGATCTGTATCACACATACTATAAGGTAAGAATTAAGCGTGTTCCTTAAATTCTAGAATGCCTTGTTTATAGCTTTCCTGATGTCTGCGTGTTCCAGCGTCATTCAAATAGCTATAATAACGTTATTGGGTATCAGAGAGCTGAATTGAAACTAAACTGCAATAGTTAAAATACCTCTGTGTAGGACGAATACTCTCCTCACAGAACGGCAAGATTGAGCGTGTTCCTCGATCTGTTTCTAAAACTATATATTTATAGCTAAAGGGTCAGTGCGTGTTCCACTGTACTCAATCTGCTATTTTCCCCTTTGTAAAACAGTAACGCTATACGCTTGCTTTCTTTATATTTATAGCTAAACTGATTATAGTGCGTGTTCCACTGTACTCAATCTGCTATAGTCTCCCTTTGTTAAACAGTAACGCTATACACTTGCTTGTTTTATATTTATAGCCAAACTGATTATAGTGCGTGTTCCACTGCTTTCAGTGTGTTCTCCCGTTTGCTAAACGCTACATGCTTGCTTGTTTGAGCTCCTGAGCGCAATTTAAGTGATTTGAAACTGATCAAGTGAAGCTTTTGAAACTGTTATATTTTGCGTGCAAATAGAGACCCGCCGAGGTCGCGATTTTTCCATCTATTACAGCAGAAAGCTATCACCTTAAGTTTAAGCCCCACGTCGTAAAACAGCTACGAGTGGTGTCTCTTATTTATAGAGTTGAAATGCGCCGAAATTTCACGTAACGCTTGATTGTACGTGCATGTGTCTTTCATTTGTACAGTTACATGTATTTGATGTAATTCACATGTTCGCCACTATCATTTTGTTTGGTCGCCATAGTTACAGTCGTGGCACGGAAGTCTTAACCAACGCTTCCGGAAGAACGTCATTGTAAACAAAACGCACGGTGTTGCTAAAGCTAACCTCTGCAGTTGTTTACATTGAAGTTCATATGCTAAAGCCTTTAGCCTCAAAGCTAAGCTAGTTAACATCATTGTGTGAACGCAGTGTCTGTTTTAGCAACTAAGTGATTTAACCATTTAAAACATTTCAATTTTATGTACACTTGTTGGTCTGTCCTTCTTATTTTCCCCTTGACTTTCTCACTGATTACCTTACCTATATTTTACTTTAAATAGAAAAATATTGGTTTACAATTATTAATCGTTTTACCTGCATTTGACTTGAAAAAGAAATACTGGCTTACAATTTTTAATTGTCAAATTTGAATTTAATAAAACTAATTAAATTTAAATTGAAATCCTATTTTTCTAGAAAGTAATTTTAAATGATTTCTACATTTCCAAATTTCCATTATTTCTAATTTCATAATTTTCATAACTAAAATTATATTTTAGATCTAATTACTTCAGGTATGAATAAGCCTTGAACTTTAAAAGTTTAAGCAAACTTATTCCACCAAAGTTTTTCCTAATTTTGACTCACATTTGTTCATTATTTTATTGCGTTATATCTTTCTTTTCCTTTTCTTGGTTATACACTTAGCCACTCTATTTTATTTATTCATTTACCTCTTAGTTTAACCCTTAAATGCATGACTGTTTCGCCAATCATTCTTACATATTCGGGTCGTTATCGACCCGGATCAATATCTAACATGGAAGGATCTCTACCTGTCGCGATAATATAAAACGTCTCGGTTACGTATGTAACCCTCGTTCCCTGAAGGAGGGAACGGAGACGTACGTCAGTAGTGACCGACGAATTGGGATATCGCTAGAGAGCCCCTATCAGCTTCGAGAGAACTAAAACAAGCCAATGGAATTGGTGTGCGATATTTGCATAATGCGCACCTCCCCTAACAGGTGGATATAAAAAGGGGGGCAGATGCAATCACACTCTGTTTTTCACTGAGGAGACAACCAGTGTCCGCACTGCAGCGAGGGTACAGAAACTGTGGCGACGGGACGTACGTCTCCGTTCCCTCCTTCAGGGAACGAGGGTTACATACGTAACCGAGATGTTCCCTTTCAGTCGGTCACGTTCGACGTACGTCAGTAGTGACCGACGAATTGGGATCCCAACTAAATCGCCACAGTTACGAAACCCCTTCCAGTGCCCAGCGCAGGCTCTAGCCGCCCGTCGCACCAAGGGGACGGAGAAGGGGGCGAGCTTACGCCGGGAAGTCTACTGCTGTTCCGATATACCCACTAAGTAAACTAGACTACACTGGGGAAGCGAACCCGTAAGGAACGCTGCGGAAACCACTACCTACCCAGAGGGGAAGGAATTTACATGGAAAACATATGGACTGGCCCGCAGGGCAGAACGCATATGAGTCTCTGGGATGGCTCCACCTGAGTAGGGGGAGACTCATCAGACAGGAGAAAGCAGAAGCTCTGCTAAGGGAAAGACACGGGCTCACCGTAGGGAGTAACCGTGGACAATACACATATGGAATCACTCACGTAGAGGGATTGCAACATATGGAACCCAACCAACAGACAACATCGAAGATGGATGTTGGTCTGGCATCAGACACTCCGCAATGCCCGAGCCGAAGGTGGAGGTGGAGGAACTCGACAGGGTTCACCGAACGGGGAACACGACTGGAGTCAACAGATGCACATATCCTGCCCAGGGGGCGGGAGTGGCATTGCAAGCCGACACGAGCACAGGTTCAACGCGTCTACCGGCTGGTGGAAGCGAGTACACGGGAAGAACCAGCTTACACGTAAGCTAAAAACCCTAGCAAACGTGTTGGGTGTCGCCCAGCCCACAGCTCTACAATCTGTCAGCGAGGCGCCATGAGCCAGCGCCCAGGAAGAGGCCACTCCTCAGGTGGAGTGGGCTCTCAACCCGAACGGGCAAGGCACGCCCTGGGGACATAAGCCAGGGCGATGGCATCCACTAACCAGTGGGCCATCCTCTGCTTGGAGACAGCCTTTCCCTTCTGCTGGTCTCCGTAACAGACAAAGAGCTGATCTGAGGTCCTAAGCTTCAAGTTCTATCCACGTAAACACGCAGGGCGCGAACTGGACAGAGCGAAGCTAGGGCTGGGTCTGCCTCCTCCGAAGGCAGCGCTTGCAGGTTCACTACCTGATCTCTGAAGGGAGTGGTAGGAACCTTGGGCACATATCCAGGCCGGGGTCTCAGGAAGACGTGAGAATCCCCAGGCCCAAATTCCAGGCACGATTCGTCGACCGAAAATGCGTGCAGGTCCCCTACCCTCTTAACATGAGGCCAATGCAACCAGGAGGACGGTCTAAGAGACAGTACTTTTAACTCGACTAATTGCAAAGGCTCAAGGGATGACGCCGAAGTTAGCTAAGAACTAAGGTGAGATCCCTAGAGGGTAAGGAGGGTGGGCAAGGAGGAATCAGTCCCCTCGCCCCCCTCAGGAACCTGATGATCAGACCGTGTTTCCCCAGGGCTTGCCATCAACTGCATGGAGATGTGCAGCGAAGCGGCAACATACACCTTGAGGGTGGAGGGAGACAGCCTTCGCTCCAAGCCCTCTTGCAGGAAGGAAAGCACAGATCTGACCGAGCATGATCGGGGGTCCTCTCGTCTTGCGAGAGGAGCACCATTCAACGAATAGGTTCCACTTCAACGCATAGAGGCTCCTCATGAAGGAGCTCTAGCGGAAGTGATGGTGTCTACGACCGCCTGCGGGAGATCACCCAGAACCTCCGCATCCCGTCCAGGGACCACACGTGGAGGTTCCACAGGTCGGGACGCGGGTGCCATAGGAAGCCCCATCTCTGAGTCAGGAGGTCCTTCCTCAGAGGAATCGGCCAAGGAGGGGCTGTCGTGAGGAGCATTAGGTCCGAAACCCGGGTCCGAGTGACCAATATGGAGCCACTAACAAGACCTGCTCCTCGTCCTCCCTGACCTAGCACAGGAGCTGTGCGAGAAGGCTCACTGGGGGAAAAACGCATATTGCGTAGGCCCCGGGGCCAGCTGAGTGCCAGGGTATCCGTGCCGAGCGACTCGCCGGTCAGGGAAAACCACTGGCCGAGGGCAGTTCCTGGGGAGGCAACAGGACTACCTGGGCCTCGCCGAAGTAGTGCCAGATCAGCTGGACCGCCTGGGGATGGAGCCGCCACTTGCCCGCAAGTGGAGGCTGCCGTAAGAGCTCGTAGGCTGCACGGTTAAGCACACCTGGGACATGAGTGGCCTGAAGCGACCTCAGATGCTTCTGACTCCATAGCAAGAGATGGCAGGCGAGTTGCGATATGCGACGGGAGCGTAGACCAGCCTGATGGTTGATGTACGCAACGGCCGCCGTGCTTGTCCGAGCGGACCAGTACGTGCTTGTCTGACAGCAGCTCCTTGAAGCGGCCCAGTGCAAGACATACTGCTAGCAACTCGAGGCAATTGATATGCCAATGCAGTCGAGGCCCCGTCCAAGACCCGAACCGCATGCCCGTTGTACATGGCCCCCCATCCGGTGGTAGAGGCATCTGTGTGGACCACAGCTTCCAAGGGGTACTCCCGCCCGCAGGAACAAAGGGTCCGACCACCGGATGAGGGTAGGGCGGCATCTCCGTGTCACGAGGACACTGAGCGTGCTGCGCTGCCACAGCCATCTCGGGACCCAGTCGCGGAGCCGGTGTTGAAGCGGCCTCATATGGAGCAACCTGAGCGGCGAAACGCGGCTGCAGATGCCACATGCCCCAGGAGCCTCTGAAGTCTTTCAGTGGGGCCGCCATCCTGCGCTTGAGCGAACTCAGGCAGTTCAACACCGACTGGACGCGCTCCTCAGAGAGGCAGAGAGACTGAGAAAAGAGATTCTCTGCCCGGGGGCGAGTTTGCTCTTGTCCCAGCTGACCCAAAGACCCAACAGGCTGAGGTGAGCTAAACCATCTCCCTGTGTACGCACAACTGCTTCGCGAGCTGGCCAGGAACAACCAGTCGTCGAGGCAGTCGAGAATGCGAACGCCCTGTTCCTTGAGGGGAACAATGGCCACCTCCGCAACCGTGTAAGGCGTGGAGCGACAGGGCCAGCCCGAAGGGTAGGAGTTTGTACTGACATGCTCGACCCGAGCGCAGAATCGAGACATGAAAGTATGCATCCTTCAGGTCGAATGCTGCAAACCAAACCCCGGGACGGACGCACTCGAAAATGCGCTTCTGCATGAGCACCTTAAACGGCAGCCTGAAGGTTGATTGGCCAAGACTCCTCAGAGTTTAAATGATCATATTGCAAGATAGTGAAAGGAGAGAAGTTGGTTAGTAAACGAGAAAGGAGTTGGTTCTGTTCTGGGAAAAGAAGCCAAGACAAGTACCAAGAACAATGGAGTGACAAGAAGAACAGACCAGCCGCTCATTCAAGCCATCCAACCTTCACTCACTTTTCTTTTCTTTACTTAATTTTCCTTTACCGCTGAAAGTATTGTGTCCTAAGTTTCGCCGCAAAGTTCAACCAACGACTTTTGCCGCTTCAACTCCAGCGACAAAGAGACTTCCTTCATTGTTCCACACGGACCTGATCTGGACCAATCATCGACTTGGGAAACCCCTCTCTGCACGACGAGGGAAATTCACCTTAGTATTTAAATGAATGATTCATGGTTCGTTCTGGTCTTTGAAATGCATTTATAGGAATTCGGTCAATCAGATCTCTCTCTCTCTCTCTCTCTCTCTTTCAAAACTCTTTCTCTCTCATTTCCTTCTTACTGCAACGCGTATGAATGTGTGTGTATGTGCGTGCCTTTGTGTTAGATTAGTTTGTGTTAGAATAAATAAAATCTCTTGTAGATTTTAAAAGGAAAGTGTCTTGTATTATGTGCTTTATGATTAAATGTCTTAAACTGTGATCAAGCTACCTGCTTTAATCAGGGTTTTCACGATTGTTGGATATTTATATCCGTTACCAGAGCTTAATTACGGCTTGAGCAAATGAACGCTGGACGAATCAGTTGCTCGGTCGTAATCTAAACAACTCTTTATAATTCCCTATAAATATTTCATTAAATATTAAATTATTAATTAATTATTAAATAACTAATTTTACTTCCTAGGGTGTTTTCCCTACATTAACGTTACTCAGAAAACAGAGTACAGGTTTAATTCAATTGAAGTGCTTATGCTAAATGTTTACACTCTCAGATAAAAGAAAAAAGTCGCTAATATCTCTTGCTTTAGCTACTGTTTATAGACCTCCAGGGCCTTATGTTGATTTCCTAAAAGAGTTTGCAGACTATATCTCTCACCTATTGGTCAACGTCAATAAAGCACTGATTGTTGGAGATTTTAACGTTCACGTAGACAATACAACTGATACATTAGGAGCTGCGTTTACAGATCTACTAAAATCCTTTGGGGTCTTAATCATACACTAGATTGAATTATATAACAAGAAACCAATCCTACTAATATAGAAATTATACCGCAAAGTGATGATTCACTGATCACTACCCCAGATTCACTGTCACTGATCACTACCCCATAACTGTCAGAGTTTTGGGTGAGGGATGAGAGCGAGGACTCAAATGCAGGGAAGAGAGGGCTTTATTAATAAAAAAAAAATAAAATAAAACAGGAAACAACAACAACAAAAACTACCCCGTGGGGGGGGGGGGACTGGACTGGACTGGACTGGACTGGACTGGACTGGACTGGACTGGACTTGACTTGACACAAGGGAAACATACAGGACTGCCAACACAAGGAGAATAAATAGGAGAGCAAACAAGGCAGGTAATGAGGGAGGACAGGTGGGGCAAATAAACCAATAATGAGGTAACAAGGTGGGCGGGGTCAAGACAATAGACATGAGAGCACATGGCACAAAGAAACATGACAAGCCATGTGCTCACACCAAACAAAACAAAAACACAAGCACATGGCCAATGAAGACAAATCACAAGCCACATGCTTACACAAGACGAGACATGAACACGCAACTGAAAACTCATAAGCCACGTGTTCACACAAAACAAGACAACATGAGAGCACGCAAGCCCATGAAACACAAACTGCGTGCTACACAACACAAGACAAAAACACAACATGAAAGCACGCGGCAGGTGGAAACAACCGTGTGCTACATAAAACATGACAATACAAAAGCGCATGTGTAGCAGCCGATTCTGTTCCCTTTGGAATGTGTGTTCCCCTGCTGACAGCACATGCGTCATGAAACACCGCTGGATGAACGGAAAGCGAAGAAGGACAAAAATATTGGCGCTATACATATGTCTTGCACTGTAGCATAATAAAATGATTCTGACAGTCCATTTTTATTTCTGTAAATTGAATTAATCTTGAACTTGTTCATAGTTGATGTATTAAGCATGAATTTAGTTTATTATGCCTGAATTTATTCAGATGAATTGTGCCTGCTACACAAATTAGCTTGTTCATCCTGATGTCCAAACTTGATGCCTCATATTACTGCCTTTTTATTTTTTAGCTTTATTATTATTGCAACATTTGATTCTGTTCCCTTCAGAATCTGTGTTCCCCTTTACACAAGCACAACTGGATGTATGGGAACCCAAAAGGTTCAAAAAGTATGTCTTTTTTCCCCAAAACTTGAAGGTGGTGGGTTTATGTTTTCTTTTTTCTTTTTCTTTTTCTTTTTCTTTTTTTTAGAAGCAAGATTTTCCCATCTGTCAATTCAATCTTTATTCCTTTTCCAATTTAAAATGTATTACTGATTTCAATGTCATGTTTATCAAGGCTTTGGTTAGTACAGATAAGCCTCTACTGCAGGCCTGTTTGAACCACAATGAGGTCAGGTGTGATTTTAATGGCAAATTTTATAAGAAAAATAATTTTGAAGACTGATTTGAGTAGGTATAAGAGTTCACCCAAAGTAAAAATTAAGGGGAAAATAAAACTCCAAAAACAACATTTGCCCACACATTTTAAGTGGAACCACCACCTGCAGTAATCACAGGGAATCTGTAAAAATAAGAGTAACAATAAACAGTTTTAAAGCAATGGTCCATTCATTACTTGATGTATGCTACAAACCATAAATGCTCTTACCCAAATAACCTTTTCAGCGTCAAATGTTTCTGCCTCTCCTCCAGTGTCTTTTAATGTTTCTGTCTCTTCATCAGAGTCTTTAAATGTTTCTGTCTCTCCACAAAAGTGGCACAGTTCACTTAGGTCATCTATGAAGTACAGTACACCACTAATGAAGGTGATGCACACCAAAAAGCACATCAATGGCATTCATGAGTTTAAAGCCATACCAGATTGTCGTTGCAGCATTACAGTTTTTTCCAATTGCTAACACACAATTTTTCAAACTAGTCTGGTTTTATCAAAACACTTAACACAATTCACAAAACCACACACCCAAACTGCAAAATACCTCATATATCCTGCAAAATGAAGCACTGCAACCGAAACTACACAGAGCATTATCAAAATCAAACTTTTGCATGAAATGGCACACACTTCATTCATATTACCAGATTTTTGCCTAACCACCTACACACTGTTGGGCATAATGAAAAGCACACCCATCTTTAGCATGCTTTGCCATAATACTAAAATATGTATCAGATTGTTCACATGCACAGAAATATTTGCAGATACACACACATGCTGTTGCAACATTTTTATTTTTTTTCCTTCACTACAGTAAACAAGTCAGTACAACATAAGCACAGCAGATATATTTACATGGGACTGAACAAAAATATTCTTACAAAAAAAGTAAACTGAAAAAGAAAATTTCTGAAAAAAAATATATTACAGTAAAAAAAAAAAAAAGGCAAGAAAAATAATTAGGCAGCATCTTGCCGCACAGCCGGGTCTGGCCACAACGCCTCGTCAACATCACAGGCAATATCTTCCCTTGCCAGACATCGAGGGAAGAAGCGCCTTGAGTGCCTTATCCATCCCTGAATTGCACCCACATCAATCTCATCACATGCCTCTTCCATGGCCTGCACAAGAGGCATGCGCACAAAGGGCTGCCGGTCGTATACCTTCCACCGCCATGCCGAAAAGAATTCTTCTATGGGGTTCAGAAATGGTGAGTATGGTGGGAGGTATTGCACGAGAAATGTTGGGTGGTCAGCAAACCAGTTTTGGACTGGGGCTGCACGATGAAAGCTCACGTTGTCCCATACTACAACGTACCGGTTTCTTTGATGGTCTGCATCATTCATACGCTCTGGTGGTATGAGAATGTTGTGAAGTCTGTCCAGAAATGTGAGAATATGGGCTGTGTTGTATGGTCCAAGTTTGGCATGACGGTGGAGGACACCATGCATATTGGAGATGGCAGCGCACATTGTGATGTTCCCACCACGTTGGCCAGGAACATCTATAATGGCTCTGTGGCCAATGAGGTTTCTCCCTCTTCTTCTGGTCTTTGCTAGGTTGAACCCAGCCTCATCTATAAAGATGAACTCATGTGGGATTGCATGAGCATCCATTTCCAGTACTCCCTGAAAACAAAGAACAAAAATCACTCAATATGGTGTTATCCAGTACACTGGGAAACAATGTTGTGTGTAGTGTACTGCAGTCAATATAGTACTTACATCCACATATGCTCGTCTGAACTCTTGGTTTCTTTGAGAGTTTCTCTCAAACGGCACCTTATAAAGTTGTTTCATTCTGATTTGGTTTCGCTTGAGAATGCGAGCCAATGTGGACAGACTAACTCGTTGAATGTTGTTGAATAAGGTGTTGTCTTGGATGATGTGGCTTTGAATTTCTCGTAATCGGATTTCATTATTTTCCAAAACCAAGTTTACAATGGCAGCTTCCTGTACCCCGGTGAACATTTGGCCCCTTCCTCCACCATGGTGTCGTCTCTCAGTCCTTTAGAAAAAATAAAATAAAAATATATATAGGGCTTGGACAGTGCAGCCTAAATATTTTCCCCCACAGTAGAGTACATTGTACAGGAAACTTGTACAGTTCATGAATGGCTGATGTCATACACTAAGTAAACAGGTGTCACCCAACTGATACACTATGACATGGGGTATACTACATGTGTACTACATGAAATTTTGGTTACATACCTGTTCTCCAGTCTAAAGGTCCAGATGACAGAGGCGACAGTAAAACGGCTCAAGTTTGGCTGCACTCTCTGTCCAGCCTCACGCATTGTCAACCCATGGTTGATGACATGATCTACTAAGGTTGCTCTGATTTCATTTGAAAGTGTTTGTCTTCTTTGGCCATGAACTCCTCTACCTGCTCTACCCCTACCTCTCACTCTTCCTCCCCCTCTTATTCTCAACCTCCCTCTTCCTCTTCCTCTTCCTCTTCCTCTCTCTGCAATGTCTTCCATTGTTGTTGTAAAAAAAAGGTTCTCACCTGTGGTCTTTTCATAGTGCTTACATCCTGATTGAAGTGTTAACAATTAACCACTGAGGTGTTTGGCCAGGTGGCACATGTAATTGGCCAATTAGCTCATGTAGTGTCATTTTGAATGGCAGTGTTTTGAAATGGCAAACATGTGACTTTATGTCAGATTGTTGTGTCTTATGCAGAGAACTGTATTTAGTGAATTTAAAAAGTGCTATTTTAAAATGCAAAATGTGTGTAAAACAGAAAAGGTGTTTAGACTTTTGGAGACTTGAGAAGAAGTTTTGCTCTCTGTGTGTCAGTTTAAATAATTGTGCTGTGCATGTCATTTTAGTGTGTTAGCAATTGGAAAAAACTGTAACAGTAAACTTGTAAAAAGTGACATTTTGTTACAGTATTATGAATCTCCTTGTCAACATTTTGGGCGTGTTGACAAATAAATGAGTTTCTTCAGTCTGCAACATTGGTCTTGTGTAGTGTTTGGTGAATTTACATTATATTTTTACTTTGTTGATGGTAGCCTACTCTAATCATAGGGAAGTAGAAGTGCTAAAAGTGTTTTAGGTTTATCACAGCAGAGTGTAACTCGTGCAAACAGAGTATAGTAATGTGAAACGTGTGTGTTTCATATGGTAACAAAGTGTGGTTTTTAAACAGAAGTGTATAGTTTTTACAAGAGTGTTTAATTATGCAAAGGATCTGTAGTGTTTTGCTAATTGTGTGTGTGTGGTTGTGCTAATTGTGTGTAGTGTTTTGAAAACACAAGCCCTGTTTTGAAAATCGTGCTTAAGCAATCCAAAAAAACTGTAAAAAGGCAAAAGGTGAGTTTATGTGTCTTCATCAAAATGAAAAGCAATGTTGCAGAAAGAGGGAGAGGGAGAATCATCATTTTGAATGTCCCGGGCCACTGTGGCGTTGTCATCACAATATATGTTGCAGTCCTCCACCAGCATGCCAACTTAGACCCTTACAACACGGACCACATATTCACATTTCAGACAGACTGCACAAAATCATCACAGCAGAAGACCAAATGGATGCAGAGCAGATGAGATACATTGTCATATGGGGACAATGTAAATTTTCCACCTATCTGCTCTGGTCCAAAACTGGTTTCATTAGCATCCACAATTTTCACTCCAAAACATCCCATACTGTCCCTTCCTTAAACCCATTGAGTTTTTTTTTTTTTTTTTGGCATGGAAGGTTTACAATCTCCAGCCATGTCAGGATGTGCCTCATTCAAGCCATTGAGAAGGCCTGACCTAATTGATGCAGGGTGTGTGCAAGGATGAATTCACCTTTCAAGAAGATTCTTCCCTCACTTGCGAGAGAGGACATTGCCTGTGATGTGGATGAAGCGCTATGGCCAGATCCAGCTAGGCGAGGAGATAATGTATAGTAAGTTTACTGTAGTATTTTCTGTACAATATTGTCTTTTTTCAGATTATTTTTTATGTTTGTTGTTGTTATTTACTGTAATTGTAACCTGTACTGGATACAGTATTTTACATTTGTCTGTTGTTTGCTGAGCTAACAGTGTTATGCACACTACTGTAGTAGCATGACAACTGGGACATGTTTTGTTGTGATTCTCCATGTTGATTACTACATTTACAGTACTCTAATCACTGAGAATTAGACTTGCTAAAAGTGTTTTAGGTTAGCAACAGCAGTGTGTAACTGGTTAAAAAAGATTAAAGTCATATGAAATGTGTGTGTTTCGTATGGTAACAAAATATTGTTTTTATAAAGTTGTGTATAGTTTTGACAAAAGTGTTCCATTTTGCAAATGATCTGAAGTGTTCAAAGCTACTTTGGTGTAGGGTTGTATTAATTGTATGTAGTGTTTTGACAAACCGGCCCTGTTTTCAAAATTGTGCTTAAGCAATCGTAAAAAACTGTAATGTTTCCACCTGGGTATTTGTGTGCTAATTGAGCTGAAGCTGTGCTGACTTGAGTGAACAATATTGAATGCTATTGCTTTCTAAATGACCACATGGTCTAGGCAATGAGAAATTTGTGTCTAGAGTTTTGCAGTAACAGTTCAACAAATCTGACTCATGTGTCAAAACAGGGGAATAATGTTTATAGTTTAGGGAAATGGGTGTGCTTTTTGATAAATGGCATTATGGTTTTGAAATTTTAGTTCAAGAGCCTGGATATAGTGTTTAAACAATTGAAAAAAACTGTAAGTTTGGCTGAGCTCATTGCCCAGCCTCCCTCATAGTCATACCATGGACAAGGACATGGTCAACTAATGGCATGAATTTCATCCTCCACTCCTTGTCTCCTTGCACCTCCTCCTCCTCCTCTTCCTCCTCCTTCACCTCTTCCTCCACTCCTTACCGCTTTTGCTCATCCTCTTCCTCCTCCTCCTCTCTGGTGTCCTTGACCTTTTAAATCACATCTCTTTGGATCCATTGTTCCAAAACTGAATGAACTGACTCGGGCTTGTTTATCTCTCTATTGAAGGTTCTGATTGGTGTGTGATAAATTTTGACCCTTAGTGGTTTTAACGTGGGTAACTGTGTGCTAATTGAGCTCAAGCTATGCTGACTTGAGTGAACAATATTGAATGCTAGGGCTTTCTAAATGACAACATGGTGTAGGCAATGAAAAATGAGTTTTGAAGTGACAGTTCAACAAATCTGATTCATGTGTCAAAACAGGGGAATAGTGTTTATAGTTTAGGGAAATGGGTGTGCTTTTATCAAAATTTTAGTTCAAAAGCCTGGTTATAGTGTTTAAGAAATCGTGAAAAACTGCTAATGCAGTACTAGTTAATTAATAGTTTAGTTCTTCATGAGTCATACAAGTGATTATCTATGCATTAGTTAAGCATGAATTACTGTAATACATATTAATGCACCCATTTTGTAAAGTGTTACCA
This sequence comes from Chanodichthys erythropterus, assembly GCF_024489055.1. NCBI lineage: Eukaryota > Metazoa > Chordata > Actinopteri > Cypriniformes > Xenocyprididae > Chanodichthys > Chanodichthys erythropterus. The sequence continues at coordinate 38,816,860 of NC_090241.1, forward strand.
GTACTATTAACTAGCTAAAAAACAAAAATATGGACTCATTGCTGTTACGGATCCCTTGTTCCCCTGGACTCCATTTCCCAAGATCCTCCTGTTCTCCACACCTGCACCCACTTCCTCGTCATCTCCCCATCTTCACGGATCACCTGCACCTGGACTCTCTCATTAGCACACCCTTTATAATGCACTCACTCCCTGCACTCCTTGTCTGTCCTGAATGTTAGTTCGATGTGTTGATGTGTGTATCCTCGCTACTATTGTGAATTTGTGGATATCCGTTACCGACTCATCTCTACCACACCAGCACGTAACAGAAGGACAGACCCAAACCGCTGGATATTAGTGATGTCCAAATGAAGCAACGAATCGGTATTGAACCACTTCATCAATTGTTTTGAAAATGGGTTCATTCATTCAAAGCTTCGTTTCAGTGACATCTAGTGGCGAAATTGTAGATAGCAATATAATGTCTGTATAAGTATAACTAGGGTTTGTGTGAATGATGTAAATAAACCAGCCACGAAATAAATAAGCCAGGTAACCAAGGTATAATAAAGCAATTTAACTTATAAAAATAAAAATGTTCCCACATTGGAGAACAGGTTCTCTTCCTAGCTGGCTCCATGAAGATGATGAAACAATGCAGTGAAAATAACAACTATGCAAACTCCTAATACAACAAATCCACATCTTGTGCATCATTTTGGGTGTCTATATAGTCCTATTACGCACCTAAAAAGCTGCTGAAGCGTGCGCGCAGCAAAGTCTCGCGTCATGAAGCCTCTCGCGATGCGAAGCAGTATCGACTGGTCTGAACCACTCACGTGATTCACTTAGAGAACTGAAGCAGTTACTGCTTCGGACGTCATCGGTCACGTGTGTTTTTCCGCACCAAAGCAAGCTCCGAAGCAGTAGTTCAAGAAAAATGCTGCTCCGAGTTCGAAGCTTGTGTCGGAGCATCGGTGTCAGACGGTCATCACTACTGGATATCCACAAGCCAACAGATGGGGTTATTTCTGATTCCGGTGGCTCCAGCTCCCCCACAGCCTCTCACGCCGACATCAGCGGCTGACCAGCTCATCAGCATCTTCCAGGTGGGACGTTCGCTGGAGAGGTATGTGGAGGAGTTTGTTGAGTTGGCTTGTTTGACAGATTGGTCAGATGCTCATTTGATCGCCCTGTTTTTGGATGGACTGGACGAGGACACCATCCGCTTCTCCGAACCTGACGATTGTGTCTCCTTAGCTGATGCTATAAATTTAGTTTTGTATTTAAATTGCTCCCAATTCTTTATCCAAGAAGTTCAGGATGTTAAGTGTTCCTCTCGTCCAGTCCTTCCAAAAACACGGGCAGCCTGGCCAGTCTGCCGAGCTCCATCCTCCTCCTCATGCCCCTCCAGTGAATGTTCCCCCTGTGTCCTGCCGGGCCCACAAATCTCCACTGGGTCTGGTAAACCTAGCAGCGCCAGTCTCCGCCTCCGAGCAAGCAGCGCCAGTCTCCGCAACTGAGCCCTCAGCTCCAGCCGCCGCCGAGCCAGCCGCTCCTAGTATGAACTGTGTTGTAGAAGTCTCCAGCCCTAAGACTGTTTACCCTCCCTGCCTCCCTCTCCCACCTCCACCCATTTGTGTTTACACTGCACCTCCACCTCAAACCCCCTCGCCCAGATCTCCACCTCGGACCTCTGGGCGATTACCTACACCCTGGCTCCAACCTCCCTCGTCTCCACCATGGCCCATCAGTCCTCCAGCCTCACAAGTCTCCATCCTGCCTCCGCTCACACCTTGGTCCCTCGTCAGCCTGCCTTCCCCTCTGGACTACACTCCTCCGTCTCCGCTCCGTCCCTCGTTTCCATATGGCTTCCTCACTACCCCTGGTGTTCACTTTGTTGTCTGTCGTCCTTATTCAACTGCGGCCTTCTGGAGCCCCGGCTGCGCTTCGGTTGGCGGAGCCGCTGGTTCCGCCATCTCCCACCGGTCCTTCAGCGCCGCCTGGGCTCAACGGCTGGAAGGTTTCGGCTCCTGACCCTCCATGGCCGCCCTCGGCCCCTGACCCTCCATGGCCGCCCTCGGCCCCTGACCCTCCATGGCCGCCCTCGGCCCCTGACCCTCCATGGCCGCCCTCGGCCCCTGACCCTCCATGGCCGCCCTCGGCCCCTGACCCGCCATGGCCGCCCTCGGCCCCTGACCCGCCATGGCCGTCCACGGCCCCTGACCCGCCATGGCCGTCCACGGCCCCTGACCCGCCATGGCCGCCCACGGCCCCTGACCCGCCATGGCCGCCCACGGCCCCTGACCCGCCATGGCCGCCCACGGCCCCTGACCCGCCATGGCCGCCCACGGCTCCCTACCCGCCATGGTGTTAGAGCCTGCCCTGGAGACCTCCACTCCAGTCTACTCCTCCCCCTGCTCCGGTTTGAGGTCTCCAGGGCGCCCGCCCCCCTTGTTCCCCTGGACTCCATTTCCCAAGATCCTCCTGTTCTCCACACCTGCACCCACTTCCTCGTCATCTCCCCATCTTCACGGATCACCTGCACCTGGACTCTCTCATTAGCACACCCTTTATAATGCACTCACTCCCTGCACTCCTTGTCTGTCTTGAATGTTAGTTTGATGTGTTGATGTGTGTATCCTCGCTACTATTGTGAATAAACGCTCTTCTTTGTGGATATCCGTTACCGACTCATCTCTACCACACCAGCACGTAACAATTGCTCAACACTGAAGGATTTGTTCTTCTGGTCTGGTCGGATCAAAGCAAAAACAAATACTAACCATAAAGTTCAAACATTAAAGAGAATAATAACAAATAAACAAATTACAAGCAATAGCACAAATAAATACAAGAGAATAAAGATACAAATTAAATAAACAGTACTTTAGAGTGTTTGTGAAAATAGTATTATTGTATGAAAATATGTAAATATACAGACATACAAAAGTTTTTTTTGTTGTTGTTTTATTAATATTACAGTTTTTTACAATTGCTTAAGCACAATTTTGAAAACAGGGCCGGTTTGTCAAAACACTACACACAATTAATACAACCCTACACCAAAGTAGCACAACACTTCAGATCATTTGCAAAATGGAACACTTTTGTCAAAACCATACACAACTTTATAAAAACAATATTTTGTTACCATACGAAACACACCCATTTCATATGACTTTAATCTATTTGAACCAGTTACACACTGCTGTTGCTAACCTAAAACACTTTTAGCAAGTCTAATTCTCAGTGATTAGAGTACTGTAAATGAAGTACACGGAGAAAGTGCAACTATACAATAGTTCACCAAACACTACACAAGACCAATGCTGCAGACTGAAAAAATATCATTGATTTCTCTCCATATACCCAAATCAGTCAACATGGAGAATCACAACAAAACATGTCCCAGTTGTCATGCTACTACAGTAGTGTGCATAACACTGTTAGCTCAGCAAACAACAGACAAATGTAAAATACTGTATCCAGTACAGGTTACAATTACAGTAAATAACAAAAACAAACATAAAAAATCATCTGAAAAAACTGACAATATTGTACAGAAAATACTACAGTATACATACTATACATTATCTCCTCGCCTAGCTGGATCTGGCCATAGCGCTTCATCCACATCACAGGCAATGTCCTCTCTCGCAAGTGAGGGAAGAATCTTTTTGAAGAATCTTCTTGAAAGGTGAATTCATCCTTGCACACACCCTGCATCAATTAGGTCAGGCCTTCTCCATGGCTTGAATGAGGCACATCCTGACATAGGGCTGGAGATTGTAAACCAAAAAACAAAAAAACAAACAAACAAACAAACAAAAAACTCAATGGGTTTAAGGAAGGGAGAGCATGGGATGTATCAGAGTGAAAATTGTGGATGGTAATGAAATCAGTTTTGGACCAGAGCAGATAGGTGGAAATTTACATTGTCCCCATATGAAAATGTATCTCATCTGCTCTGCATCCATTTGGTCTTCTGCTGTGATGATTTTGTGCAGTCTGTCTGAAATGTGAATATGTGGTCCGTGTTGTAAGGGTGTTGGCATGCTGGTGGAGGACTGCAACATATATTGTGATGTCAACACCACGGTGGCCCGGGACATTCAAAATGATGTTTCTCCCTCTCCCTCTTTCTGCAACATTGCTTTTCATTTTGATGAAGACACATAAACTCACTCTTTTGCCTTTTTATTGTACTTGCACCTGATTGTTGAGTTTACAGTTACAGTTTTTTTCTGATTACTTACAGTTTTTTCCAATTGCTAACACACTAAAATGACATGCACAGCACAATTATTTAAACTGACACACAGAGAGCAAAACTTCTTCTCAAGTCTCCAAAAGTCTAAACACCTTTTCTGTTTTACACACATTTTGCATTTCAAAATAGCACTTTTTAAATTCACTAAATACAGTTCTCTGCATAAGACACAACAATCTGACATAAAGTCACATGTTTGCCATTTCAAAACACTGCCATTCAAAATGACACTACATGAGCTAATTGGCCAATTACATGTGCCACCTGGCCAAACACCTCAGTGGTTAATTGTTAACACTTCAATCAGGATGTAAGCACTATGAAAAGACCACAGGTGAGAACCTTTTTTTTTACAACAACAATGGAAGACATTGCAGAGAGAGGAAGAGGAAGAGGAAGAGGAAGAGGGAGGTTGAGAATAAGAGGGGGAGGAAGAGTGAGAGGTAGGGGTAGAGCAGGTAGAGGAGTTCATGGCCAAAGAAGACAAACACTTTCAAATGAAATCAGAGCAACCTTAGTAGATCATGTCATCAACCATGGGTTGACAATGCGTGAGGCTGGACAGAGAGTGCAGCCATACTTGAGCCGTTTTACTGTCGCCTCTGTCATCCGGACCTTTAGACTGGAGAACAGGTATGTAACCAAAATTTCATGTAGTACACATGTAGTATACCTCATGTCATAGTGTATCAGTTGGGTGACACCTGTTTACTTAGTGTATGACATCAGCCATTCATGAACTGTACAAGTTTCCTGTACAATGTACTCTACTGTGGGGGAAAATATTTAGGCTGCATTGTCCAAGCCCTATATATATTTTTATTTTATTTTTTCTAAAGGACTGAGAGACGACACCATGGTGGAGGAAGGGGCCAAATGTTCACCGGGGTACAGGAAGCTGCCATTGTAAACTTGGTTTTGGAAAATAATGAAATCAGATTACGAGAAATTCAAAGCCACATCATCCAAGACAACACCTTATTCAACATTCAACGAGTTAGTCTGTCCACATTGGCTCGCATTCTCAAGCGAAACCAAATCAGAATGAAACAACTTTATAAGGTGCCGTTTGAGAGAAACTCTCAAAGAAACAAAGAGTTCAGACGAGCATATGTGGATGTAAGTACTATATTGACTGCAGTACACTACACACAACATTGTTTCCCAGTGTACTGGATAACACCATATTGAGTGATTTTTGTTCTTTGTTTTCAGGGAGTACTGGAAATGGATGCTCATGCAATCCCACATGAGTTCATCTTTATAGATGAGGCTGGTTTCAACCTAGCAAAGACCAGAAGAAGAGGGAGAAACCTCATTGGCCACAGAGCCATTATAGATGTTCCTGGCCAACGTGGTGGGAACATCACAATGTGCGCTGCCATCTCCAATATGCATGGTGTCCTCCACCGTCATGCCAAACTTGGACCATACAACACAGCCCATATTCTCACATTTCTGGACAGACTTCACAACATTCTCATACCACCAGAGCGTATGAATGATGCAGACCATCAAAGAAACCGGTACGTTGTAGTATGGGACAACGTGAGCTTTCATCGTGCAGCCCCAGTCCAAAACTGGTTTGCTGACCACCCAACATTTCTCGTGCAATACCTCCCACCATACTCACCATTTCTGAACCCCATAGAAGAATTCTTTTCGGCATGGCGGTGGAAGGTATACGACCGGCAGCCCTTTGTGCGCATGCCTCTTGTGCAGGCCATGGAAGAGGCATGTGATGAGATTGATGTGGGTGCAATTCAGGGATGGATAAGGCACTCAAGGCGCTTCTTCCCTCGATGTCTGGCAAGGGAAGATATTGCCTGTGATGTTGACGAGGCGTTGTGGCCAGACCCGGCTGTGCGGCAAGATGCTGCCTAATTATTTTTCTTGCCTTTTTTTTTTTTTTTGTTTGTTTTTTTTTACTGTAATATATTTTTTTTCAGAAATTTTCTTTTTCAGTTTACTTTTTTTGTAAGAATATTTTTGTTCAGTCCCATGTAAATATATCTGCTGTGCTTATGTTGTACTGACTTGTTTACTGTAGTGAAGGAAAAAAAATAAAAATGTTGCAAAAGCATGTGTGTGTATCTGCAAATATTTCTGTGCATGTGAACAATCTGATACATATTTTAGTATTATGGCAAAGCATACTAAAGATGGGGGTGCTTTTCATTATGCCCAACAGTGTGTAGGTGGTTAGGCAAAAATCTGGTAATATGAATGAAGTGTGTGCCATTTCATGCAAAAGTTTGATTTTGATAATGCTCTGTGTAGTTTCGGTTGCAGTGCTTCATTTTGCAGGATATATGAGGTATTTTGCAGTTTGGGTGTGTGGTTTTGTGAATTGTGTTAAGTGTTTTGATAAAACCAGACTAGTTTGAAAAATTGTGTGTTAGCAATTGGAAAAAACTGTAAGCACATTTTTTGTAACTATTGGCTATTTTTGCAAAACTCTACACACAAATAAGAAAACCTTTCACCCAATTATCAAAACATTGTAGTTCTCTTGCAAAAGCGAACACAGCTAGATTAACTCTTCACACCTTCGTAAAAATGGTGTTTTCGTATCAAACAGTAAACACAAGCCATCATCTACTAAGCACACAATGTGCCAACTACACACTGATGGTATGAATACAAAACACATCTGGCTTTTTCTTTCTCTGTGTACAGATGTCAATTTGAGGTCATACTTTTGTCATAGTGTCATGTAAACATACAAGGATCCAAACTTCAAGTATTGGTGTTTATTCACACTCATCAAAACCAAGACAAAGTCAGAACACAAAATAGTAATTTCACAAAAAAAAAATAAAAAAATAAAAGACAATCAGCCTGCATCATGTCGTCTTTCTGGGTCCGGCCACAAAATTTCGTTCACATCGCATGCGATATCCTCCAGTCCAAGGCACCGGGGAAAATATCTCCTTGAATGCCGTATCCAGGCCTGACATGATGCCTGGTCAATATCTCCACATGCCTCCTCCATTGCCTGTAAAAGGGCTACCTGTTGATGAGGATGACGGTCGTACACTTTCCAGCGCCAGGCAGAGAAAAACTCCTCGATGGGATTTAAGAATGGAGAGTATGGAGGGAGGTTGAGTGCCATGAAGGATGGGTGGTCTGTAAACCAGTTGCGGACCAAAGCAGCCCTATGGAAACTAACATTGTCCCATATGATGACATATCGGGTATGCTCTGGTCTCTGAACAGTGAGCATGTCATGTAAGGTGTCCAGGAATGCAATAATGTGTGCAGTGTTGTATGGGCCTATGGTTGCATGATGGTGAACAACACCATTTTGGCTTATAGCTGCACACATGGTTATGTTACCACCACGTTGTCCTGGGACATTGATGATGGCACGGTGTTCAATAATGTTCCTGCCATGTCTCCTGGTTTTACTGAGGTTAAAACCGGCCTCATCTACAAAAAGTAGCTCATGTCCCATGGCTTCTGCTTCTAGTTCCATCACTCTCTGGACAAGACAAAACAAATGCAACATATCAGGCCCATGCACAGCACTACAGTATGCACTTCCAAATTCAGAACCAATGACACTAGCTTACCTGCACATAGTCATATCGCAGTTGCTTTACACGTTCTGTGTTTCTCTCGAAAGGAACTCTGTAAATTTGCTTCATTCTTATTCTGTGGCGCGCAAGTACACGACTTAGTGCAGAAATGCTTACACTGTGTATATTTTGAAAGATGGTGTCATTATCAATTATGCGCTGCTGTATTTCGCGCAGTCTTATTGCATTATTGGCAATCACCATATTCACTATATGGGTCTCTTGCTCTGGAGTGAACATTCTTCCTCTGCCCCCAACATCTGGACGTCTAGCAATTCTGTAAAGTAACAATTTCCGTATTTTTGCATGTATGGTACTGTTGTGTTTCTCTTTAGAGTATGGCAGTGCTACAAAGTACTTACCGATTCTCATTTCGAAATGTCCTAATGATGCTTGCCACAGTGTAGTGGCTCAAATTAGGCTGAACCCGCTGGCCAGCTTCCCTCAGGGTCATCCCATGGTTGATGACATGGTCCACAATTGTAGCTCCGATGTCATCAGTTATTCTATTTCTTACTCTTCTTACCCTTCCTCTTTCCCCTCCTCGTCCTCTTCTTGCTCCTCCTTGTCCTCTTCCTCTAACTTCCTCTAACCCTCTCGCTTCTTCACCTCCACGTCCTCTTCCTCCAACTTCTTCACCTCCACGTCCTCTTCCTCCAACTTCTTCACCCCCACGTCCTCTTCCTCCAACTTCTTCACCGCCACGTCCTCTCCCTCGGCCTCCTCTGATTCTCACTCTTCTCACTCTTACTGCTCCTTCCATTGTACTTCACACAGACTGCTTACCTGTGGCTTATTTATAGTGCTTAGGCTGATTGCAAAGTGAACTAATTATCTAAAACAGTTTTCACATGTGAAAGTGTGCCAGACAGTTGGCAAAATAGTGTTAATGATAGCCATACATGTGTATAATTTTGCTAGGAGTGTGTTGGAAATTTGGTAATTGAGTGTAAGAAGTGAGTTGTGTTTAAAGTTCTGCAAAAAGAGTGTTGTGCAGTGAATTGTGCCTACAGGTTTGCAAAGTGTGTGTTACAAAATTGCAAATTGAGTGCAAACCAGTGTTTGTGCTTTTAGTTTTGCAAACTCAGTGAGTGGTTTTGCTATACGTATTAATAGTTTTAGAAATTGTGCTACAAGAATCATGACTAGCGCTTACAGTTTTTTTCCAATTGCTTACACACAATTTTTCAAACTAGTCTGGTTTTATCAAAACACTTAACACAATTCACAAAACCACACACCCAAACTGCAAAATACCTCATATATCCTGCAAAATGAAGCACTGCAACCGAAACTACACAGAGCATTATCAAAATCAAACTTTTGCATGAAATGGCACACACTTCATTCATATTACCAGATTTTTGCCTAACCACCTACACACTGTTGGGCATAATGAAAAGCACCCCCATCTTTAGTATGCTTTGCCATAATACTAAAATATGTATCAGATTGTTCACATGCACAGAAATATTTGCAGATACACACACATGCTGTTGCAACATTTTTATTTTTTTTCCTTCACTACAGTAAACAAGTCAGTACAACATAAGCACAGCAGATATATTTACATGGGACTGAACAAAAATATTCTTACAAAAAAAAAGTAAACTGAAAAAGAAAATTTCTGAAAAAAAATATATTACAGTAAAAAAAAAAAAAAAAAAAAAGGCAAGAAAAATAATTAGGCAGCATCTTGCCGCACAGCCGGGTCTGGCCACAACGCCTCGTCAACATCACCGGCAATATCTTCCCTTGCCAGACATCGAGGGAAGAAGCGCCTTGAGTGCCTTATCCATCCCTGAATTGCACCCACATCAATCTCATCACATGCCTCTTCCATGGCCTGCACAAGAGGCATGCGCACAAAGGGCTGCCGGTCGTATACCTTCCACCGCCACGCCGAAAATAATTCTTCTATGGGGTTCAGAAATGGTGAGTATGGTGGGAGGTATTGCACGAGAAATGTTGGGTGGTCAGCAAACCAGTTTTGGACTGGGGCTGCACGATGAAAGCTCACGTTGTCCCATACTACAATGTACCGGTTTCTTTGATGGTCTGCATCATTCATACGCTCTGGTGGTATGAGAATGTTGTGAAGTCTGTCCAGAAATGTGAGAATATGGGCTGTGTTGTATGGTCCAAGTTTGGCATGACGGTGGAGGACACCATGCATATTGGAGATGGCAGCGCACATTGTGATGTTCCCACCACGTTGGCCAGGAACATCTATAATGGCTCTGTGGCCAATGAGGTTTCTCCCTCTTCTTCTGGTCTTTGCTAGGTTGAACCCAGCCTCATCTATAAAGATGAACTCATGTGGGATTGCATGAGCATCCATTTCCAGTACTCCCTGAAAACAAAGAACAAAAATCACTCAATATGGTGTTATCCAGTACACTGGGAAACAATGTTGTGTGTAGTGTACTGCAGTCAATATAGTACTTACATCCACATATGCTCGTCTGAACTCTTTGTTTCTTTGAGAGTTTCTCTCAAACGGCACCTTATAAAGTTGTTTCATTCTGATTTGGTTTCGCTTGAGAATGCGAGCCAATGTGGACAGACTAACTCGTTGAATGTTGAATAAGGTGTTGTCTTGGATGATGTGGCTTTGAATTTCTCGTAATCTGATTTCATTATTTTCCAAAACCAAGTTTACAATGGCAGCTTCCTGTACCCCGGTGAACATTTGGCCCCTTCCTCCACCATGGTGTCGTCTCTCAGTCCTTTAGAAAAAATAAAATAAAAATATATATAGGGCTTGGACAATGCAGCCTAAATATTTTCCCCCACAGTAGAGTACATTGTACAGGAAACTTGTACAGTTCATGAATGGCTGATGTCATACACTAAGTAAACAGGTGTCACCCAACTGATACACTATGACATGGGGTATACTACATGTGTACTACATGAAATTTTGGTTACATACCTGTTCTCCAGTCTAAAGGTCCGGATGACAGAGGCGACAGTAAAACGGCTCAAGTTTGGCTGCACTCTCTGTCCAGCCTCACGCATTGTCAACCCATGGTTGATGACATGATCTACTAAGGTTGCTCTGATTTCATTTGAAAGTGTTTGTCTTCTTTGGCCATGAACTCCTCTACCTGCTCTACCCCTACCTCTCACTCTTCCTCCCCCTCTTATTCTCAACCTCCCTCTTCCTCTTCCTCTTCCTCTCTCTGCAATGTCTTCCATTGTTGTTGTAAAAAAAAAAAGGTTCTCACCTGTGGTCTTTTCATAGTGCTTACATCCTGATTGAAGTGTTAACAATTAACCACTGAGGTGTTTGGCCAGGTGGCACATGTAATTGGCCAATTAGCTCATGTAGTGTCATTTTGAATGGCAGTGTTTTGAAATGGCAAACATGTGACTTTATGTCAGATTGTTGTGTCTTATGCAGACAACTGAGGGCTGTTTCATAAAAGATGCTAAGAAAAGCGAGGATTAAACTCCCAAACCTGACTTGAATTAATCTAACAAATGAGTTTGGGCTAAAACGGTTTCATAAAAGGTAACTCAAGTTCACGCAGTCCCGCTAATTCGATCCAGGTTGACCTAGTCAAGATAATTTAGCGTGCACGCTTTTCTTAAGCAGCCCTAGAGGTCGATCATGGATCAAATCGATCCACCATAGGAAACGGCATACATTTTGTGCTATTTTATGCGTTGGAGACATGGTGTTTTCCTTAGTGCATAACTTACTTTTCACAAGTTTATTCTCCATCTGTAAATGTTAGAAAGTAATGCAAATATTTCCATTTTGAGGCTAAACTTCACACTGAACGAGCGCTGCTGCGCGCATGCGCGCTAAACAGACGGGACGCAATAGAAGCGCATTTTTTAATTCTAAAATATACATTTCGCTAAAATATTTGATGTTGGACATTAAATGTGCCTTATGTACAGTTTCAAACCTACAAGTAAGTGTATTTTTATGATCGTAACTGTAATGGACTAATGTAATGGGGTAAATCAATATACTTTGGGACAATTACTGAGTTTAGATTCATCTTGCCAATTAAAATTTAGTCTGTGCATATTAATTTTAATTTTTAATTTTGTGATTTTAATTTCTGCTCTTCTAATAACCATAAAGAGTACTACTGCCAAACAAAACCAGAGAGAAATGTATTCATATATTTTAAAACAATCTAATTAAATATTGGGCACAAAACATTTAGCCAGTAAGAAAGGAAAACCTATATATATATATATATATATATATATATATATATATATATATATATATATATATATATATATATATATATATATATATATATATATATATATATATATATATATATATATAAAATTCAGGTTGATTAGGACACTTTTTCCCAGTCATTTCAATAGCAAAAAGTCAACCTGAATTCTATATATATATATATATGAGACCAGAGTATAGATTAAATATGGGCCTTGGAAAAGGCTAGCTGACTTTATTGTGCTTTGACTACAGTGGGTAGTTTCAGTGTGGACAACAACCATGCATGCCACTTCAGCAGGCTGCATCTTACTCTGTCACTCTTTTCATAGCTTTTGCTGGCTCTGAAACACTCACTTGGTATTTATCCTGCTCTTTGTCTAGCAAAAAAATCACTCATCACTTAATGAAAGCTTACAAATGAAGGCCTGATTGTTTTAGGGGCCTTGTCACAGGTTTATTGATTTTGAATTTCTGTGTTACTTTTGCTATATTTTCACACTTAAAACAATGATTTGGTAATCCTCTTGTATTCTGAGAATGATTCAGTGGGCTACTGTATATAACACTTAATTTTTAAGAAATTACTTCTCTTTAAATGTTTTGTTTCTCATCATACTTACCTTTTAATAAAATATTAAAATAATAAAAATGTCTTAAACTTACACCAATATATATTTTTATTTAGCACAATTTAGTAAATGTGTGTATTTTATATATTATATATGTTAATAAAGTCAAATAATTGTATGTGAGAGAGTCAGCTGTAATATCATTGCGTTCCTATTGGTCAGTGTTAGAGGAGCTCAGCTTAGCCTGACAGTTAGCCTGCTCCGGAGCAGGCTAGCTGCAAAGTGTAAATCTCCATAGTAACTTAATGTAGATTAATTTAGCCTCCCTTCATGCAACCGAGTCAGGGCTAAATTCAGCCAGGATAACTGGAAAATCCCAGCTTAATCCCTTATCTTGCTTTTGTGCAATACCCCCCTGTATTTAGTGAATTTAAAAAGTGCTATTTTGAAATGCAAAATGTGTGTAAAACAGAAAAGGTGTTTAGACTTTTGGAGACTTGAGAAGAAGTTTTGCTCTCTGTGTGTCAGTTTAAATAATTGTGCTGTGCATGTCATTTTAGTGTGTTAGCAATTGGAAAAAACTGTAAGCATTCAGAAAAAACTGTAAGCACCTAAGTGTCTGCACACCTGACGGCTGTGTTTGATCAATTGGTTTATAGGGGTGGTATTTTGGAAAGCAGTGTCTTGAAATGGCAAAGAAGTGACATTATGTTTGATTTCTGTGTATAATGTAGAGAAGTGTGCTTAGTGTTGTGCAAAACAATGTGTGTAGTGTTTTGCAAAAAGTGTGAGGCTGAGAATGTGCTTATAGTTGTGCAGATCTGGGCTTAGGTTTTGCTCCTTGAGTGTAGAGTTTCAGTAATTGTGTGTTATTTTTAATTTTAGTGTGTAAGCAATCGTAAAAAACTGTAACCCATTTGTGCCCAAATTTTTCTGAATGATTTCATGCATATAGTCCTGTTAATAGTGTCCTATATGAACATGTATTTATTTTCTCCAGGTTTTTTTCTTTTTTTCTTCTTAAAAAACGTGTTTGAATGTGTGGCAACTATAGTTGCCCGTGGGCAAATATGTTGTATGCACCCCTCAATGTAAAATTTGAATAGGAGGATAATATTTATGCATCTAACTCAAAATAACTGCTTTCAACAAATCAACAGATCAATCAAAGTTGAAGAACATTCGATGTGAACACAAAAAAGCTGCATTTAGCTTATGATCTCTTGAATATGAAAACACATCAAACAACAAATCCGTTTGTTTTACAGTTTTTCTCAATTGTTTACACACAAATATTGGTACTTGAGACACAATGACCACAACATGTAACTCATGCACCAACCCCCTGAACCAATTCTGCTAAACTACAAGCACAATTCCTGCTTTACACTCACATTGCAGTTCTAAAACACACTTTTTTCAAAACACTACACACAATTCTCTGCATTTGGCACAATTTTCGGGCAGAATAATCTCTTGTTTTCACAAGAAACACACTGCCATTCAAATATGCACACTGACTCATCACATGGGCAAACACCCGTCACACATTTTTACAATTAGCAAACAGAGCTTTAGCATAAAAGGGTAACAGGTGAGCTCTTCTGTTTTGGAGCAATGTGTAACGAAGGCGGGACTCAGAGTAAGATCCACATGCAAAGCTTTATTACAGTTTTTTCCAATTGCTAACACACAATTTTTCAAACTAGTCTGGTTTTATCAAAACACTTAACACAATTCACAAAACCACACACCCAAACTGCAAAATACCTCATATATCCTGCAAAATGAAGCACTGCAACCGAAACTACACAGAGCATTATCAAAATCAAACTTTTGCATGAAATGGCACACACTTCATTCATATTACCAGATTTTTGCCTAACCACCTACACACTGTTGGGCATAATGAAAAGCACCCCCATCTTTAGTATGCTTTGCCATAATACTAAAATATGTATCAGATTGTTCACATGCACAGAAATATTTGCAGATACACACACATGCTGTTGCAACATTTTTATTTTTTTTCCTTCACTACAGTAAACAAGTCAGTACAACATACAAGTACAAGCACAGCAGATATATTTACATGGGACTGAACAAAAATATTCTTACAAAAAAAGTAAACTGAAAAAGAATTTCTGAAAAAAAATATATTACAGTAAAAAAAACAAACAAAAAAAAAAGGCAAGAAAAATAATTAGGCAGCATCTTGCCGCACAGCCGGGTCTGGCCACAACGCCTCGTCAACATCACAGGCAATATCTTCCCTTGCCAGACATCGAGGGAAGAAGCGCCTTGAGTGCCTTATCCATCCCTGAATTGCACCCACATCAATCTCATCACATGCCTCTTCCATGGCCTGCACAAGAGGCATGCGCACAAAGGGCTGCCGGTCGTATACCTTCCACCGCCACGCCGAAAAGAATTCTTCTATGGGGTTCAGAAATGGTGAGTATGGTGGGAGGTATTGCACGAGAAATGTTGGGTGGTCAGCAAACCAGTTTTGGACTGGGGCTGCACGATGAAAGCTCACGTTGTCCCATACTACAACGTACCGGTTTCTTTGATGGTCTGCATCATTCATACGCTCTGGTGGTATGAGAATGTTGTGAAGTCTGTCCAGAAATGTGAGAATATGGGCTGTGTTGTATGGTCCAAGTTTGGCATGACGGTGGAGGACACCATGCATATTGGAGATGGCAGCGCACATTGTGATGTTCCCACCACGTTGGCCAGGAACATCTATAATGGCTCTGTGGCCAATGAGGTTTCTCCCTCTTCTTCTGGTCTTTGCTAGGTTGAACCCAGCCTCATCTATAAAGATGAACTCATGTGGGATTGCATGAGCATCCATTTCCAGTACTCCCTGAAAACAAAGAACAAAAAAAAAAAAAAAAAAATCACTCAATATGGTGTTATCCAGTACACTGGGAAACAATGTTGTGTGTAGTGTACTGCAGTCAATATAGTACTTACATCCACATATGCTCGTCTGAACTCTGTTTCTTTGAGAGTTTCTCTCAAACGGCACCTTATAAAGTTGTTTCATTCTGATTTGGTTTCGCTTGAGAATGCGAGCCAATGTGGACAGACTAACTCGTTGAATGTTGTTGAATAAGGTGTTGTCTTGGATGATGTGGCTTTGAATTTCTCGTAATCTGATTTCATTATTTTCCAAAACCAAGTTTACAATGGCAGCTTCCTGTACCCCGGTGAACATTTGGCCCCTTCCTCCACCATGGTGTCGTCTCTCAGTCCTTTAGAAAAAATAAAATAAAAATATATATAGGGCTTTGACAATGCAGCCTAAATATTTTCCCCCACAGTAGAGTACATTGTACAGGAAACTTGTACAGTTCATGAATGGCTGATGTCATACACTAAGTAAACAGGTGTCACCCAACTGATACACTATGACATGGGGTATACTACATGTGTACTACATGAAATTTTGGTTACATACCTGTTCTCCAGTCTAAAGGTCCGGATGACAGAGGCGACAGTAAAACGGCTCAAGTTTGGCTGCACTCTTTGTCCAGCCTCACGCATTGTCAACCCATGGTTGATGACATGATCTACGAAGGTTGCTCTGATTTCATTTGAAAGTGTTTGTCTTCTTTGGCCATGAACTCCTCTACCTGCTCTACCCCTACCTCTCACTCTTCCTCCCCCTCTTATTCTCAACCTCCCTCTTCCTCTTCCTCTTCCTCTTCCTCTCTCTGCAATGTCTTCCATTGTTGTTGTAAAAAAAAAAAGGTTCTCACCTGTGGTCTTTTCATAGTGCTTACATCCTGATTGAAGTGTTAACAATTAACCACTGAGGTGTTTGGCCAGGTGGCACATGTAATTGGCCAATTAGCTCATGTAGTGTCATTTTGAATGGCAGTGTTTTGAAATGGCAAACATGTGACTTTATGTCAGATTGTTGTGTCTTATGCAGAGAACTGTATTTAGTGAATTTAAAAAGTGCTATTTTGAAATGCAAAATGTGTGTAAAACACAAAAGGTGTTTAGACTTTTGGAGACTTGAGAAGAAGTTTTGCTCTCTGTGTGTCAGTTTAAATAACTGTGCTGTGCATGTCATTTTAGTGTGTTAGCAATTGGAAAAAACTGTAAATGTTGAGCGTGGTCGTACAGGCATGGTCAAACGGGGCGAACAGGAACATCAGAGACAGGCAGAATCGTAGTCAGGAAACAGGCAGTGGTCAAAAGGCAGGCAGCTAACAATCACAGAACTGTAGAACCAGACAGGGATCAGCAACAGGAACCGGAACAGACAGGGAAACAGAATAATAACGCTTGGAAATGTCACACAGGGAAAACAAGACCTAGCAGTGAGGTGATGTGTGTAAGAGTCTTTTATAGTCCTGGTAATGAGCTGCAGCTGGGTGTGGTGATTAGTGATTAGTGTGAAGTGTGTGCAGGTGAGTGGCAGAGAGGATGATGGGAGATGTAGTCCAGGAACTGACAGGAACAGACAGTGATCATGACATAACGCCCCCCTCCGGAAGGCGCGTCCTCGCTCGGGCGGCCACGGCGGGTCAGGTGGCTCGGGCGGCCACGGCGGGTCATGTGGCTCGGGCGGCCACGGCGGGTCAGGTGGCTCGGTCGGCCACGGCAGGTCAGGAGCCAAGGGCGGCCACGGCAGGTCAGGAGCCAAGGGCGGCCACGGCGGGTCAGGAGGCTTGGGCGGCCATGCAATGCAAAGCACTGCTAACATATAACAGACAGGCACTACTGGACATTGCCAACTCGCAAAGACATTTTGATTTTATTAGTTTTATTCCGCCGGAGCTACAATTCATTGTTCGCTCCCAGAGTCACTACCGAAACCGCCCCGGGGAGCATGAAGCACCGGGCTTGAGTGAGTTAGCTGACCCCAGAAGAGCGCCTTGGAGACGGCGACGCAAGCGAGGCAAGAGGGGAGGGCTCCATACTAGGCTAAAAGCTCGCGCTAGCCGACCACCGCTACCTAGCCTCCTGTTAGCAAATGTGTAGTCTCTGGAAAACAAACTGGACGAGCTACGAGCCAGGATTACAAGTCAACGGGAAATCAGAGAGTGCTGCGCTCTGATTTTCACAGAGACCTGGCTCTCAGACAAGGTCCCAGAGGACGTCATTCAGCTACAGACACACTCTGTTCACCGAAGTGACCGAACTGCAGCGTCCGGTAAGGCTAAAGGGGGAGGTGTGTGTGTGTTTGTCAACAACTCGTGGTGTGGAGATATACAGACGGTTGAGGAACACTGTTCGCCAGATGTGGAGTTTTTACTGCTGAAGTGCCGTCCTTATTATCTACCGAGTGAATCCACTGCTGTGTTTTTGGCCGCTGTTTACATCCCCCCGCGAGCTAACTCCACGGCAGCACTCAGCAAACTCCACAATGTCATCAGCGCGTTAGAAACGGCACATCCGACTTTAACCAGTGTAGTTTACGGACTGTAATCCCCAAATACCACCAGTATGTGGACATTCCCACCCATGATAAGAACACTCTCGCAAAGCAGCGGGACCGGATAACATTCCTGGGCGGGCACTCAGAGCATGTGCCAACGAGCTGGCTGATGTTCTCACCTCCATCTTCAATCTCTCTCTCAGCCAGTGCACCGTTCCTTCTTGCTTTAAGACTACGACCATCATCCCCCTGCCTAAGAAGAGCCCACCCACGTGCCTGAACGACTACAGGCCAGTGGCACTCACTCCAATCATCATGAAGTGTTTCGAGAGAGTGGTGCTGGCTCATATTCAGAGCAGCATACCAGACACTCTTGACCCCTTGCAGTATGCCTATCGGTCCAACAGGTCCACTTCAGATGCCATTGCTGCTGCCATTCACTATTCCCTCTTTCACCTGGAAAATAAAGACTCATACCTCAGGATACTCTTCATCGACCACAGCTCCGCCTTCAACACGGTCATCCCCTATAAACTCATCCACAAACTGTCCACACTTGGTCTGCACCCCATCCTTTGTGACTGGCTCCTAGATTTCCTGACTGGCAGGCCTCAGTCTGTCAGGATTGGCAATAGGACTTCAGCCAGTATCATCACAAATATTGGCACTCCACAGGGTTGTGTACTCAGTCCCATCCTCTACACCCTGTTCACCTATGACTGTGTCGCCTCCCACAAGGACAACATTATCCTGAAGTTCGTGGACGACACCGCAGTGATAGTATGTATCACTGGTGGGGACGAGGCAGCCTACAGGAGGGAGGTGGCGAGGCTGGTGTCATGGTGTGGTGACAATAACCTCACCCTTAATACAGACAAGACGAAGGAGATGATAGTGGACATGAGAAAGGAGAGGAGAACGCTTCAGCCACTGTTCATCCGGGAGCTTGAAGTGGAGAGGGTGAGCAACTTTAAATACCTGGATGTCCATATCAGTGAGGACCTTAGTTGGACACCTCACATCACACAGCTGGTCAAAAAGGCCCAACAGCGGCTGTATTTTCTGAGGAGGCTGAGGAAGTTTGGCATGTCGACTAAGATCCTCAGCAACTTCTACAGCTGCGTCATCGAGAATGTCCTGACCAATTGCATCACTGTGTGGTATGGCAACACTACTGTCATGGACCGTAAACGCCTGCAGAGAGTGGTTAAGACTGCACAGAAGATCACTAGGACTCCACTGCCCTCTCTGCAGAGCATCTACCACCACAGAGTCCACAGGAGAGCTGCTTCCATCCTCAAAGACCCCTCCCACCCTCAGCACGGATTGTTCACACTTCTACCCTCAGGACGGAGGTACAGAAGTGTGAAATGCAGGACTTCAAGACTGAAGAACTCTTTCTTTCCCTCTGCCATCAGACTCCTAAACAGCTGATAAGAGTTTGTAATCATGGACACAACTGTTTACATTGACTCATAGAACTGCACTACCTCACTTTTTTACTGTTTTTATTCAGGATTGCACTACCTCACTTTATGTTTTTATTCAGAATTGCACTACCTATATTTTTTATTGCTCTTATTTTTTATTCTTTTATTTATTTATTTATTTTTTATTTTTTTATTTTTTTTTATTTTACTATACGGCTTTATTGTGGATGGTAAAGTAAGAATTTAATTGTGCAGGGAAACAAGCTTTCTGTCTGTGCATATGACAATAAACACTTTGAACTGCAACCGGCGAACTTGAGTGCGTTGCGACCGGCGAACTTGAGTGCGTTGCGACCGGCGAACTTGAGTGCGTTGCGACCGGCGAACTTGAGTGCGTTGCGACCGGCGAACTTGAGTGCGTTGCGACCGGCGAACTTGAGTGCGTTGCGACCGGCGAACTTGAGTGCGTTGCGACCGGCGAACTTGAGTGCGTTGCGACCGGCGAACTTGAGTGCGTTGCGACCGGCGAACTTGAGTGCGTTGCGACCGGCGAACTTGAGTGCGTTGCGACCGGCGAACTTGAGTGCGTTGCGACCGGCGAACTTGAGTGCGTTGCGACCGGCGAACTTGAGTGCGTTGCGACCGGCGAACTTGAGAGCGTTGCGACCGGCGGACTTGAGAGCGTTGCGACCGGCGGACTTGAGAGCGTTGCGACCGGCGGACTTGAGAGCGTTGCGACCGGCGGACTTGAGAGCGTTGCGACCGGCGAACTTGAGAGCGTTGCGACCGGCGAACTTGAGAGCTTTGCGACCGGCGGACTTGAGAGCGTTGCGACCGGCGGACTTGAGAGCGTTGCGACCGGCGGACTTGAGAGCGTTGCGACCGGCGGACTTGAGAGCGTTGCGACCGGCGGACTTGAGAGCGTTGCGACCGGCGGACTTGAGAGCGTTGCGACCGGCGGACTTGAGTGCGTAGCGACCGGCGGGCTTGAGTGCGTAGCGACCGGCGGGCTTGAGAGCGAAGCAGCCAGCGGGGCAAACGGCTGCTCTGAGACGGCAGCAGGCCGTTCTGGGACAACAGCGGGCTTCTCTGGGACAACAGCGGGCTTCTCTGGGACAACAGCGGGCTTCTCTGGGACAACAGCGGGCTGCTCTGGGACCACAGCGGGCTCGGGCTGGCAGACTGCTCCCAAGTCCATAGAGCTCGAGTACATCCGCCACGCACGCATGACAGCCAAGACATAAAAAGTGAAGACAGCCCTCTTGGTCATCACAGGACTGACAGGGAAAGCATGCTGGACTGGAGTGGACTCACTGGCTGGAACGGGCTCTGGGCGTTCAGCGGAGACGTGACGTTGCTCTGGGCGATCAGCGGAGACGTGACGTGACTCTGGGCGATCAGCGGAGACGTGACGTGACTCTGGGCGATCAGCGGAGACGTGACGTGACTCTGGGCGATCAGCGGAGACGTGACGTGACTCTGGGCGATCAGCGGAGACGTGACGTGACTCTGGGCGATCAGCGGAGACGTGACGTGACTCTGGGCGATCAGCGGAGACGTGACGTGACTCTGGGCGATCAGCGGAGACGTGACGTGACTCTGGGCGATCAGCGGAGACGTGACGTGACTCTGGGCGATCAGCGGAGACGTGACGTGACTGGGCGATCAGCGGAGACGTGACGTGACTCTGGGCGATCAGCGGAGACGTGACGTGACTCTGGGCGATCAGCGGAGACGTGACGTGACTCTGGGCGATCAGCGGAGACGTGACGTGACTCTGGGCGATCAGCGGAGACGTGACGTGACTCTGGGCAATCAGCGGAGACGTGACGTGACTCTGGGCGATCAGCGGAGACGTGACTTGGCTCATGAAGATCAACTCTGTTTTGACTTGGCGTTGTTGTGATGGTGGCCGCCATTTTGTGAGTGTCCTCTGATGCTGAAGCGGCGGCCATTACGTGGTTTACTACGGTGTCGCATTTCCCCGCGACACCCACAGTAAAACGTGAACCAACGGTAAGCAGGGCAAAGTCCAAGAATTCCATAAACGTCCCTCGGGGACCATTGCCGATTAAATAACCCTTAAGAGGTTCATTTAGTCCATAAGCAAAAAAGTCAACGAGGGCACAGTCCGGTAAATCAGAAAAATGGGCAATGTCCAGGAATTTCTGGATATGAACCTCCAGGGTGCAGTTACCTTGACGAAGGCTGACCAGATGTGTTGCGGGATCCATGCTGGGACTAGGACGCCCAACAAAGCTGCTGGATCTTGGTGTGGCTAGGTCTTCTGTAACGAAGGCGGGACTTCATGCAAAGCTTTATTAAATGTTGAGCGTGGTCGTACAGGCATGGTCAAACGGGGCGAACAGGAACATCAGAGACAGGCAGAATCGTAGTCAGGAAACAGGCAGTGGTCAAAAGGCAGGCAGCTAACAATCACAGAACTGTAGAAGCAGACAGGGATCAGCAACAGGAACCGGAACAGACAGGGAAACAGAATAATAACGCTTGGAAATGTCACACAGGGAAAACAAGACCTAGCAGTGAGGTGATGTGTGTAAGAGTCTTTTATAGTCCTGGTAATGAGCTGGGTGTGGTGATTAGTGATTAGTGTGAAGTGTGTGCAGGTGAGTGGCAGAGAGGATGATGGGAGATGTAGTCCAGGAACTGACAGGAACAGACGGTGATCATGACACAATGGATGCCAACAATGGAAACAGAGGCAGAGCAGCATAGTTTTTTTTTTTACTGTAACTGTATACAGTAAATTCTTCTGTTGTTTTGTACTGTATGTGCAACTTTGCGTTGTTTGGGATGTGCACTGTACATTGTTTTTGTTGGAAAAATAAAATAATTGTTACTGTGTATTTGTGTGTTCTGACTATAAAAACTATTATATGTATAGTGTTTTACATAGAGCACATCAGTGTTCAACTGGTTCTTATAAATGTCTATTCATATGATGGTTTGTGTGTGTCATTTGAAAACAAAATACCATTTTGAGAAGAAAGAACATTGTTTTGAATCTAAAGTTTCATTTTGCAGGAGAATTGAGGGGTTTTGCCCATTGTGTGTGTGTTTTTTGATTTGTGTGTAGAGTTCTGAGAGTATGAGGCATGCTTTCAGAAAATGTGTGTAAACAATCAAGAAAAACTGTAAAGTGGTGGAACATAATGCAGAACAAAGTGCAACCATTAAGTTGCTCCAACAGAGCATTGTGAATTAAAATGTTAAATAACATTGTTCATTAGAAAAAAATACATCTATATGTGACCCTGGAGCACAAAACCAGTCATAAGTTGCACGGTTATATTTGTAGCAATAGAAAACAATACATTGTATGCGTCAAAATTATTGATTTTTTTTTTTCTTTAATGCCAAAAATCATTAGGATATTAAGTAAAGATCATGTTCAATTAAGATATTTTGTAAACTTTCTACTGTAAATATATTAAAAAAATCTTTTTTGTGAATGGATATACATTGTTAAGGACTTCATTTGGTCAACTTTAAGGCAATTTTCTCAATATTTAGCTTTTTTTTTTTTTGCACCTTCAGATTCCAGATGTTCAAATAGTTGTATCTTGGCCAAATGTCCTATCATAACAAACCATACATCAGTGGAAAGCTTATATATATATTCAGCTTTCAGATGATGTATAAATCTCAATTTAAAAAAATTGACCTTTATGACTGGTTTTTGTAGTCCAGGGTCACATATAACAAACAAAAAATAAATTAATTAAAAAATATATTAATTAACAAATAACAATATATAAAATATAACAATATAAAATATTATGAAAGCAGAAGGCACTAAACAAGACCTATAACCTTGATTTATTAACCCATTAAACACAATATTGTTACAGTACATGTCCTTTCTTTTGTAGTTGGAGTAATGCTGAAGACTGGAGATGGCTGGAGAACAATGGAGTTGGTGTAAACACACACACACAGCAGACGAGGAACACAATGGGAAGGAGACACGCTGGAGACAGGTAAGTATATGAAGAGTAGTCCTTGAGGTAAGCATCACACTGGGTATATGCGAACGAGACCGGACAAGTAGTGCTGTGTGTGCTTTATACTGGTGATGATGAGTGAGGTAATGAGGCGCAGGTGGCGGTGATCAGTACTCGGGAGATGGCGTGCGTTGTGATTGGTGGAGGTTGGAACCTGACGTGTCTGTGACAGTATCCCCCCCTCCACGGCCCGCTCCTGAGGGCCGAGAACCCCGACGCCGTGGTGGACGTCCTCTACCCCGCGGTGCCGGCTTCTCAGGGTGATTGTCGTGAAAGGTTTGGAGTAAACTGGGATCTAAGATGTCGTTCCTTGGGACCCAGGAACGTTCCTCTGGACCATATCCTTCCCAATCCACCAGATATTCAAGTTGGCCACCACGACGTCGGGAGTTCAAGATCTCGTGAACCTCGTAGGCAGTTCCGTCCTCCAGGATGAGTGGAAGGGGTGGTTCGGCGGGAACCACGTCAGGTCCTGTGGGGGAAACAGAAGGGTAGTGAGCCTTGAGTAGTGACACATGGAAAGTGGGGTGTATACAATACCCTTGTGGCAGTTGAAGTTGGTATGTTACGGGGTTGACCTGCTTGATGATGGGGAATGGGCCAATGAACCTGGGACTCAGCTTTTTGCAGGGCAGACGCATTCTGATGTCCCTCGTAGATAGCCAGACCAACTGACCAGGTTGGAAGACAGGGGTGTCAGATCGTCGAAGGTCGGCTACCATCCTGCGTCTGCGAAGGGCTCGTTGCAACTGATGGTGAGCTGAGTCCCAGACCCTCTCGCTCTCCCGGAACCAGTAATCCACAGCTGGAACGTTGGAGGGTTCCCCATCCCAGGGGAACAGTGGGGGTTGGAAGCCGAGTACGTACTGGAACGGAGTAAGTCCTGTAGTAGACTGCTTGAGGGAGTTTTGAGCGTACTCGGCCCAACCCAGGAACTGGTTCCAGGAGTCCTGGTGGTCGTGACAGAAGGTACGTAGGAAGCGGCCTATTTCCTGTACCTTCCTTTCCGTCTGCCCGTTCGACTGGGGGTGATAGCCGGATGTCAGGCTAACGGCCACACCTAGGAGAGAGAAAAAAGATCTCCACACTCTCGATATGAACTGTGGACCTCGGTCGGAAACAATGTCCTCTGGTATTCCGAAGTATCTGAAAACTTGATTGAAGAGTACGTCGGCTGTCTCCATGGCAGTTGGTAATCCTGGGAGTGGAATGAGACGACTGGATTTAGAAAAACGATCAACTACAACTAGGATGGTGGTATTACCGTCTGAAGCAGGGAGATCGGTTATGAAGTCTACTCCTAGGTGTGACCATGGGCGTTCTGGAACGGGCAGAGGAAGGAGTTTTCCAGATGGCAGATGACGAGGTGACTTGGAAATGGCGCACTCTCTACAGCCCTGCACGTACCTTCTGACATCAGAAGCCATTCCTGGCCACCAGAAGCGTTCCTTTAGCAACGAGAGGGTTTCATTGACCCCTGGGTGACCAGTACAAAGTGACGTGTGAGTGTGAATGGTGGGAGTGCGACGTGTCCGTGATAGGTAGAGCAAGCCTGGTGGACAGCCTGGCGGAGGGTTTGTGGAGGCATTGGAGGAGGGGATCGTCTCCTCGGACCAAGTGATGGGACTTACTATGAGGGAGCTTGGGATGATAGGTTCAGGTTCCTCAGTTTGTTCCTCAGGAGCATGGAGTCTGGAGAGAGCATCCGCTTTAACGTTCTTAGTCCCTGGACGGTAGGAGATTGTATAATTGAAACGGGAAAAAACATAGCCCAGCGGGCTTGTCTGGGGTTAAGTCTCTTGGCAGACCGAAGGTATTCGAGGTTCTTGTGATCTGTTAACACCAGGAAAGCATGTTTAGCACCCTCCAACCAATGCCTCCACTCTTCCAATGCGAGTTTGACTGCTAGAAGTTCCCTGTCACAGATGGAGTAGTTGACTTCCGCCGGGCTGAGCTTGCGGGAGAAGAAGGCACATGGATGAAGTCTACTCGGTGTCCCCTGCTGCTGCGACAACACCGCTCCCACTCCAGTCGTTGATGCATCAACTTCAACAATGAAGGGTTCTTCTGGGTCTGGATGTACGAGTAAGGGAGCGGTGGTGAAGGCTTTCTTGAGTTTTTCAAAGGCGTTGGTGGCTGCTGGAGTCCAGGACAGAGACTTGGGTTTATTTCTGAGGAGACTGGTGAGTGGATGGGTGATAGAACTGTAACCTTGAATGAATCTTCTGTAGAAGTTGGAGAAACCTAGGAATCGTTGGAGCTCTTTTATGGTTGTGGGTGCTGGCCAGTTAGTGATGGATTCCACCTTCCCCTCGTCCATCCGGATGCCACTGTGGTCAATGTGATAACCCAGGAATGAAACGGAATCTTGATGGAATGAACATTTTTCAGCCTTGAGGAATAGATGGAATTGACGGAGATGGTTGAGGACCTCCGCAACGTGTTGGCGATGTTCGGCCTGGCTCCGGGAGTATATGAGAATGTCGTCGATGTAGACTAGGACAAATCGGTGGAGAAACTCCCGGAGCACCTCATGAATAAAGTCCTGGAATACGGAGGGGGCGTTGACCAGTCCATACGGCATGACGAGGTATTCATAGTGTCCAGTAGGTGTTATAAAGGCGGTTTTCCACTCGTCCCCCTCACGCATCCGGATGAGGTTGTACGCGCTGCGGAGGGCCAGTTTGGTGAATATAGTGGCACCACGGAGATGTTCCAGGGCTGCTGGGACGAGAGGAAGGGGATAACGGAACTTCACAGTGATTTTGTTAAGTGCTCGATAATCTATACATGGCCGCAAGCCTCCGTCCTTCTTCGCCACAAAGAAAAAGCTGGAAGCAGCAGGGGAAGTAGACGGTCTGATGTAACCTTGGGCGAGGGCTTCCTTGATGTAGTCTTCCATGGCCTTCTCCTCCGGGATGGAAAGTGGGTATATCTTACCCTTTGGTACTGGTTCACCCGGAAGCAGGTCGATGGCACAGTCCCATGGTCGGTGTGGAGGCAGCTTGGAAGCCCGTTGTGGACAGAAGACATCGCTGAAGGGGGCGTAACACTTGGGGATATCCACTGAACGTTGTTCCATTGGACTTTCGATGGAAGTGGCACAGAGAGATAGATCAGGTGGAGATGATGGTGGAAGAGGAAGTTCCATCAGGCAACGTGAGAAGCAAGTGTCGCCCCACTTCAGGATTTCGCCCGATTTCCAGGAGATGGTGGGATTATGCTGCTCCAACCAGGGGCGCCCCAGAACCACGTCAGCCGTTGATTCCTCCAGAACCAGCATATGAGCTTCCTCACGGTGTAGAAGACCCACTTGGAGAGTTACTGGTCCAGCCACTTTACACACGCTCTTACGACTGAGGGGTCTACCGGTTATAGAGTTGATCTTGTAGATTGTCGGAGACGGAGTGGTTTTGAGTTGAAGTTGACGACAGATGGCCCCAGAGAGGAAGTTGCCGGCAGACCCCGAGTCGAGGAGCGTGACCACTGAAATAGAGACATTGGCGGCAGTAAGAATGACAACAGTGGTAAGTGGTTTCATTTTATGTGTAGCGGGAATAATGGCACTCACCAGGAGTCGTGGAGGTCTAGTGGGGCATGCAGCAATGACATGCCCAGGTGACATGCCGACAGGAGGGCACGTTGATGTTGTACTGGTCCTGGTGCTCTTGGATGCACACTTGCATGCGAGTGGCGCAGCGTATGGAAAGCTGGATGAACTTCTCAAGGCCGATGTTATCCTCGCATGCAGCGAGATGCAGCCGTACCCGAGTATTCAATCCTTGCCGGTAGGTGGTGATAAGCGCTTGTTCATTCCATCCGCTGATTGCAGCAAGCGTTCTGAACTGTAAAGTATAGTCATAGATAGACATAGATCCTTGTTTAAGATTATAAAGTTTCTCACCAGCAGACGAATCAGTGATGGGTTTCCCAAACACCTCCCGGAAGTGAGAGATGAACGCTGAAAATGATTGCGTAACTGCACCCTGTTGTGACCAGATGGAATCAGCCCACATTAACGCTTTACCGCTGAGTTGAGAGATGACAAAGGCAATTTTAGATGTATCACTCGGGTACAGGTGCGGCTGCATCTCCAGGACCAGTGTGCATTGCAGCAGAAATCCGCTGCAATCCTCCGCCGATCCTGAGTAGGGTGCCGGTTTGGCCATGGGACTGGTGTACGGAGGCAGTGAAGGAGGAATGTTGACAGTGCTACCAGTGTCCGCTGGTGCAGGTGAATGAACTGGATCAGGAGCTGGTGGTGGAGAATGGACAGTTAATGTACGCCGAAGCGTATCCACCAGCTCCTGAAATGGATCCGGGAGGCTCATGCTGGGTTGACTGTATTGGTCCGGTCTTCTGTTACAGTACATGTCCTTTCTTTTGTAGTTGGAGTAATGCTGAAGACTGGAGATCGCTGGAGAACAATGGAGTTGGTGTAAACACACACACACAGCAGACGAGGAACACAATGGGAAGGAGACACGCTGGAGACAGGTAAGTATATGAAGAGTAGTCCTTGAGGTAAGCATCACACTGGGTATATGCGAACGAGACCGGACAAGTAGTGCTGTGTGTGTGTGCTTTATACTGGTGATGATGAGTGAGGTAATGAGGCGCAGGTGGCGGTGATCAGTACTCGGGAGATGCCGTGCGTTGTGATTGGTGGAGGTTGGAACCTGACGTGTCTGTGACAAATATACCCTATTTCCCCATGATATATGTACAAGTAATTTGCCCACCGGCAACTATAGTTGTCGCTTGGACTTTTGACTAAGTATACAAAAAACTATAGATCTCTTGTAAGATTTTTTTTGTTTGGATGATTCTAGAGACCCTCATGATTACGTAGATATATATATGTCAACAAAAAAATCCTAATATTATCATGAACATTTTTGAACATTTTGAAAATGTTTTTTCAAAATGTTTTTCAAAAAAAAAGGTTTTTGAAAATTATATCATTATAATCTCTGTGTAAACTACAAAAACACAAATTTGTGAAAATGGTGACATCATGCACATGCGTATTATGTGTTCAGTCTATAGGCATGTAGTGTTTCTTTACAAAGTGACATTGTTAACTACTGGCCTGGCATGCATTATACAAGTCATTTTTGCAGATCTGTGTGAATGGGGATCGACTTGAAAATGGTGATCTGTACATGAAAAATGCAAAGGAATAACTTTTCCATTTTGTATGTGTAATACGCATGCATAAAACTTTTCACATAATATGCATGCGCATGACATCAGTTTTCACAAATTCGTGTTTTTGTAATTTACATGGAGACGATGACGGTATTATTACTACAATGCCATTTTGGGGGCCTAAAAACGCAAACTTTCAAAAATG
The DNA here is from genome assembly GCF_024489055.1 of Chanodichthys erythropterus. Classification (NCBI taxonomy): domain Eukaryota; kingdom Metazoa; phylum Chordata; class Actinopteri; order Cypriniformes; family Xenocyprididae; genus Chanodichthys; species Chanodichthys erythropterus. The sequence continues at coordinate 38,845,693 of NC_090241.1, forward strand.
GGTGACAAGTGCAAGTTTTTTTTGAAAACGATACTGTTATTGTCTCTGTGTAAAATAGAAAAACATGAATTTGTGAAAATGGTGACATCATGCGCATGCATATTATGTGTTCAGTAGTGATGTGTCGTTCTTGAAAGATTCGTTCATTTTGAACGATTCGTTCAGTCACGCATGCGCAATATTCTATAGGTTCCGCTAGTAGTAGTTCACCTGATGATTCAATTGATTAGTTCATACTGGATGTGCAGGCGGGTATGGTGGTCTCCAGGGCAGGTCCAGGAACTCAAGCAGCCACGGCGAGCCAGGGGCCTCGGGAGGCCACGGCGGGTCAGGAGCCTCGGGCGGCCACGGCGGGTCAGGAAGCCATGGCGGGTCAGATGGCTTGGGCAGCCACGGCAGGTCAGGTGGCTCGGGCGGCCACGGTAGATCAGGTGGCTCGGGCGGCCACGGCAGGTCAGGTGGCTCGGGCGGCCACGGCAGGTCAGGTGACCTGGGTAACCACGGCAGGTCAGGTGACCTGGGTAACCACGGCAGGTCAGGTGACCTGGGCAACCACGGCAGGTCAGGTGACCTGGGCAACCACGGCAGGTCAGGTGGCTTGGGCGACCGCAGCAATGAGTCCATAAATGGCCCTGACAGCAGTGGCTGGGCAGGGTCCCCACCCACCAGCTCCCCACCCCTAGGTATACTGCCCCCCCCAAAAAAGTTCTTGGGGATTTCAGCGGGGCCCCGTCGCAGGTTCGTGGGCAAGGAGTTCGGGTGGCGCTGGCAGGGCCAGGCGTGTGGGTGAAGCCGGCAGAGCAAGACGCCTGAATGGCGCTGGCAGCGCAAGGAGTTTGAGTGGCGCTGGCAGGGCTGGAAGCGTGGATGGCGCTGGCAGGGCTGGAAGCTTGGGTGGCGCTGGCAGGGCTGGAAGCTTGGGTGGCGCTGGCAGGGCTGGAAGCTTGGGTGGCGCTGGCAGGGCTGGAAGCTTGGGTGGTGCTGGCAGGGCTGGAAGCTTGGGTGGCGCTGGCAGGGCTGGAAGCTTGGGTGGCGCCAGCAGGGCTGGAAGCTTGGGTGGCGCCGGCAGGGCTGGAAGCTGGGGTGGCGCCGGCAGGGCGAGGAGCTCAGGTGGCGCCGGCAGGGCGAGGAGCACAGGTGGCGCCGGCAGGGCGAGGAGCTCAGTAGGCGCCGGCAGGGCGAGACGCTTAGGCGGTGCTGGTAGAGCATGACGCTTGGGCAGAGCAGGAGAGACCTCTGGAGTGGTCTCCAGGCCCACAATGACCTCTTGAATGGCGTCAGCGTCTTGAGGAGAGGAGGACGCCTTCTTCCTCCTCCTCCTCTTCCTCCGAGAGGGAGGCGATGGTTCCCCGACTGGAGCGGTCTCTGGAGCAAACTCACTGGCTGAAGCGGGTTCTGGAGCGGACTCAATGGCTGGAACGCCCCCTACCTCCGTGAGCACCGAAGGGGTGGCCATCTTGCCCGTAGGCACTGGCAAAGCAGCCATCTTGTCCATCGCGTCCAGGGCGCTTGAGTGCGTTGCAACAGGCGAGCTTGAGAGCGTTGCAACAGGCGAGCTTGAGAGCGTTTCAACAGGCGAGCTTGAGAGCGTTGAAGCGGCCGGTGGGCTTGAGAGCGAAGCGGCCGGCGGGCTTGAGAGCGAAGCGGCCGGCGGGCTGGAGTGTGAAGCGGCCGGCTGGCTGAAGAGCGAAGCGGCCGGCGTTGGTTTCGGAATGCCAGCTGCTCGTGCCGAAGTCAACGGTGGGTCAGTCACGCTGGAACGCAACCCTCTCAGCTTCCTGACTGATCTAAAGATGTGACGTGACTCTGAGCGATCAGCGGAGACGTGACGTTGCTCTGGGCGATCAGCGGAGATGTGACATTGCTCTGGGCGATCAGCGGAGGCGTGACGTTGCTCTGGGCGATCAGCGGAGACGTGACGTTGCTCTGGGCGATCAGCAGAGACATGAACTGTTGCTGTTGTGATGGTAGCCGCCATCTTGTGCGTGTTACCTGGCGCGGCGGCCATTACGGGACTCACCATGGTGTCGCATTCCTCCGCGACACCCACAGTAAACGGAGAGCCGACAGTCAACAATGCATAATCCATAAAGCTGCTGAGTGACGAACGCGGTCCCTCTCGCCTTAATTTATTCTGGAGAGGCTGGTTGACGCCATCACAAAAAAAGTCAATCAGTGCACAGTCCGGAAGATCAGAGAGGTAAGCAATGTTTAGATACTCCTGCACATATTCCTCCAACGATCGCGTGCCTTGCGAACTCCACAATAGCAATTGATTTATGTCCATACCGTAATGAGATCCTCCGGGAAAGCTGCTGGATCTTGGTGGCGGCGAAGTCTTCTGTAACGAAGCGGGAGTCATGGTAAGATCCAAATGCAAGCTTTATTAAGAATGTCGTACAGGCAGGGTCAATCAGGAGCAGACGAGAACAGCAAGGGACAGGCAGGATCGTAATCAGGGTGCAGGCAATGGTCAGGACAGGCGGATATCATTCGCAGAACAGTATACAAGGCAAGGGTCAGGACAGGCAGCAACGGGTCAAAAAACAGGAACAGGCAAGATCAATCACAGGCAGACAGAAAACAAGGAAACGCTCAGAATTGTCACAAGGAATCAAGACTTCGCAAACTGGTGGTGTGAGTGTGAGTCCTTTATAGTCCTGTTAATGTACTGCAGCTGGGTGTGGTGATTAGTGAGGAGTGTGTGCATGGCTGTATGTGGCGACAGGTGATTGGTGTGGAGTGAACATGTGACTGGCAGGGAGGATTGTGGGTAATGTAGTCCAGGAACTGACAGGAACAGACGGTGATCGTGACACATTTCATGAGTCTTTCGGGTTTTGAGTCGTTCCGTAATCACGTGACAGACCCATACGCTAAACCAATGCATTCTGAGCCGGAAAGAGAATTGATTAGTTCATTTCATGAGTCTTTCGGGTTTTTGAGTCATTCCTTAATCACGTGACAGACCCATACGCTAAACCAATGCATTCTGAGCCAGAAAGAGAATTGATTAATTCTTTTTTATGAGTCTTTCAGGTTTTTGAGTCCTTCCTTAATCACGTGACAGTCCCATATGCTAACCAATGCTGTGTGACCCAAGCACATTATATTTATTAGTAAATAACTTTAACTCTCCAGATTTATTTCAGTTTGTGTTACAACTGTTAAAGCTGAAGTTATCATAACCTTGATGTTTTAAACTAACATTCTTTTTGAGCAATCTTCTTATACATATATTAGACCAATATGTCAAGTCTGCCTAGGAAAAGCAATTATTATACCAGCAAACTCAAATTTGGAGAAAAAATGAACAAACTAGGCTATAAATACTTTGTATTGTAGGCTTGGATTATTATATTATTATATAGCCTAGTGTTTATTTACAGATAGACAGTCAAAAAGATAAATTAATCAGTATTTTATTTATAACAGAGCTTTATTTATTTATAAAATAATAACACACCACAGATCCTCAAGAAACAGCAACAAAAACATAGTGACTGAAATGTCAGAAATAGCGTATGGATCTGTCACGTGATTAAAGACTCAAAAGAGAACTAATCAATTCTATTTCCGGCTCAGAATGCATTGGTTTAGCGTATGGGTCTGTCACATGATTAAGGAACGACTCAAAAACCCGAAAGACTCATGAAATGAACTAATCATTTCTCTTTCCGGCTCAGAATGCATTGGTTTAGCGTCTGGGTCTGTCAAGTGATTAAGGAAAGACTCAAAAACCCGAATGAAATTAACTAATCAATTCTCTTTCCGGCTCAGAATGCATTGGTTAGAGTATGGGTCTGTCACGTGATGTAGGAACGACTCAAAAACCCGAAAGACTCATGAAATGAACTAATCAATTCTCTTTGCGGCTCAGACTGCATTGGTTTAGCATATGGGGCTGCCTGTCACGTCATTAAGGAATGACTTAAACCCGAAGACTTGTCAGAAAAGAGGTGAGGTGAGCTTATCATAAACTGAAGACCCAGGTAAAGAATGAATTAATCATTTCTGAATCTTATAGCATTGTAGTTTTGCATTGTTTGCATAAGTAGTAGATGTGTTGGGAAAGTAACACGTAACATTTTAATTACATTTTACTAAAATGAACGAAATTAATGAAATGACTCGAAAAAAGATTTGTTAATTTTATTGAACGAGACTCAAAAGTCAGAGATCCGAATGATCCGAACTTCCCATCACTAGTGTTCAGTCCATGTAGTGTTTCTTTACAAAATGACACTGCCAACTACTGGCCTGGCATGCATAATACTAGTCATTTTCATGGATGCGGAAAAACGTTTCCATTTTTAGTACATCACTGTCATGTAACGAACCCTTAATTAACTGAGGTGTAGCAAGCTAGCCAACCAATCTCTAGTTTAACTATTAGACTATAGTTTGCTCAAGTAGGAACAACTCATTTCCCCAACAGGGTTCTTACACCTGGTATTAAGAAGGATTTTGGTAGATTGGGTCACAAGTAGATGAGGGAGACACATTCCCATTTACACCTGGTGTTTTAATCTGTCTTGTTTGTCCACTTTCGAAGGTCTATGGGCGGAATATGGGTAGCTAGATGCTTAGCAACAGACAACCAATTACATACTCATATTTGCATGCTTCAGACAGTCAAACACTGCGCATATAAACAGTAAATTCAGCGTTTGGGAGGAAAAATACCAAATGCTGACAGAAAACGTGACAGTATGAGTGAAGAAGAGACCGTTTCATTCTTACCGTTATAGTTTGAAACATCCATTCAGTATAAACTCAATAGTAGAGTCAGCAATACCAGGATGTGCAGTCTTAGAGCTTATATGTAAACAGGTCACGAGCATTCATCCAGTCAGTGACACTGACAGCACAAATATGCAAACAAGAATGTTAACCCCGGGTTTAGAAATGTACCGTGTGAAACATCTGCTAATGAATACCTAGGATTAATTGTTAACCCCAGGTAAATTATGAGCGGTGTGAAAAATGAAGCAAGATAACCCAGGATTTTTTGTACAGGTAAGCAGTTTATTGTACAGGTAAGCAGGGCCAGCCCTAGCCTTTTGGGTACCCTATAAGCAGATTTTCAACACCCTCGGACTGACTTTTTACACAGCCAATACACTGTGTTGTTAAATGTAACTGGTTGATGGGAAAGAAGCTAATGATAGCATTCTACAATACTAAACAATTCAGATAAATAGGTATCTAGAATTATGCATGTATTTTGAAGTGTCCATGATAACAAACATAATGCATGTTCATTACTGCAATATGGATGAGACAGCTGACACAGTTCTGGAACAGCGTCTTCAAAGCGCTCGCAAAATGCCGAATTAAACTATGATGCAGCAACCATCATTTCAACAATATCTTTTCAAAATCTTATGTAGCTCAATTTCTTTCCTCTTTTTGCACCAGATTGATAGTGCTGCCTCTTCATTTAGATGTGGGGTTGGAGTTAGGATTAGGCAACCAGGTAGCAGCCTCAACGGAGGGATACGAATTTGGCAGGGAGGTAAAATTTGGCACAACACCGGTGTTGTGCTGAATTCTGACCCCCACCAAATGATTACCCCCGTAGTATTGGTAGGTTTAAGATTAGATGTGTGGGAGGGTTTAGGATTAGGGGTGTGGTTAGGATTGGCAATCAGGTAGCGACTTCAACAAGGGGGGTAATAATTTGGCAGGGAGTCGAAATTTGCCACAACACCGGCACTGCAGGCCCTGAATGCGCTGCTACATTGTAGAATATATAGACAGTAGGTTGCGCACACATTCAGGAGCAGAGAAACTTATTTGCAACACTGCCCTGAGATTTGTCAATAAAATTGCTCAGAAACTGTTATAGCATATATATATATTTATTAAAAAGATACTTAAATCAGATCATGTGAGTACAGTGGCTCAATATTAATATTATAAAGCGACGAGAATATTTTTGGTGCGCCAAAAACTAAATAATGACTTAGTGATGGCCGATTTCAAAACACTGCTTCAGGAAGAATCTTCTGTTCGTAGCACTAAAGTCACGTGATTTCAGCCGTTGGCAGTTTGACATGCGATCTGAATCATGATTCGATGTTCCGAATCTTCCTGAAGCAGTGTTTTGCAATCGGCCATCAATAAATAAGTCGCAGGGCCACGGCCACCCCTGCATAAACTCTGGCCACCCCTGTGGCCACCCCAGTATGATTTTGCATTGGGTACTATTAATTTAAATGTATAATGTAAATTCACAAGTTCATGAAGTGAAAGAAAATAAAATGCCACCAAAAAAGATAGATTGACTGACGCCACCAGAGTAGCTGTTTCACTGCCACCAAGAGTCTAAATAGTAATGTCTACAGACCTGAATTTCAAATGTTATTTATACTGTGAAGAGGGTAGGTTAGGGGTGTGCGATTTTATCATAATTGTTGTTTTAACGATGCACAATCGATCTGAAATCCCTGTATGTGATCTTGTCTTGTAGATTAGACTAGTGTCGGTGCACATTTAGAGTGCACGCTTTCACTTTGTTAATAAATATCACATGAAGAGTGCCGTTTTTCTCCAGATATCAGCATAACAAATGTTATAAAAATTTAATTCAAGTTCACATTTTAGACATCATTGCCTGTTTCTGCACAATTTCGCCAACGAATATAGTTCAGATCAAATTGCTACCCTGAGCAACAAATGCCGCTGTTTCTTTACTGAATGAATCAGCTTTTTAAACGAATAAGTTGAATCAATGAAAATTGGAAAAGATAGGCTATAAGTGACGACGAGGGAGCTTCAGTTGAACAACAGTGAACTGCGTTCAGATGAGATGTTGTCAGACTATGTCAGTAAAATTCAGAAAAATGAACAGGTCCAATCAGCTGTTATTCTGTGCTCGCGGCGCGCACTCAAGAATTGCATGCGCAAATGTGCCGGCGCGCGCTGCATAATTACTTTATTATAGCTTAAATAAAGCCCAAAAGAATACGAGCAATGGCCGTCATTGCTCTGTTGTAAGTTAAGTCATGAAATTACCACACATGCGATTAAAGCTGCCTCAAAACTGTGAATGCATGTATTTGTTAACATGGTTTTAAAGCTATTGCTATCCAATTTGTTGGCCTTAAAACGTCTTAAAAATTCACATATGTACACCAGAGAAATCTAAATTTTCTCGGGGGAGCATGCGAGTGCACTTCTACTTTTGGACTAAAACGGTGTAGGTATGTGTATGCAAATAAATGGGACCGAACGCGATTGAATGTAAAGGTTTGTGTCCTCATTATTCTATTAATAACTACCCATTGATTTTGCATGTATGTATATGTATATACATCTAGGACATTATATATATATATATATATATATATATATATATATATATATATATATATATATATATATCTATATATTATTATTATTATTATTATTATTATTATTATTATTTATTTTTGCCACCCCAAGAATTGCTGTGGCCTCGTCTGGCCACCCCTATTAAAATTTTCTGAAGGCGCCACTGATAAGTCGTTATTTTGTTTTTCGTTTTTGGCGCACCAAAAATATTCTCGTTGCTTTATAATATTAATATTGAACCACTGTACTCACATGAACTGATTTAAATGTGTTTTTAGTACCTTTATGGATCTTGAGAGAGTAAATGTCATTGCTCCCTATGGAGGCCTCTCTGATCCATCGGATTTCAACTAAAATATCTTAATTTGTGTCCTGAAGATTAACGAAGGTCTTGTGGGTGTGGAACGGCATGAGGGTAAGTAATAATGACAGAATTTTCATTTTTGGGTGAACTAACCCTTTAAGCCCCCGAAGCCCCCGAAGCCCCCCCCCCCCCTGCAACGCTATTACTACTACTAGCCTATCTATACTTATTACTACAGTCTGATGGGCAACAACGCGACGTCAAAATTTGCTTTAAAGACTTGCGTTTTCTGTTGAATGCCGTTCTGTAAAATAAATGTATGAGTGCTTTGCTTGGAGACACTGATGTAATTCAGAACAGTGGTAACAGGTGATCCGTCCTCAATGCGGCGCTCTACGTACAGACGTAAACACGTGCTGCTCCTGCTCACAGGTTTCTATTCACTTCTCCATCCCTCTCCTCCCGCATCATTCAGCAACAGCAGAGATGGCGGAACCCGCCACAGCAGCGCTTTCTCCGGCCATGAGCCCGAGCTCCGAGCCTCCGTCCGGCACACACTCTCCCACGGCAGGCGGAACACAGCGGCTTCTGTTTACGCATGACCTGGTCTCTGGAAAACACCGCGGGGCGATGCGTTTTGGGCTCGTACGTATGATTCACGGAGAGGAGGATTTTGAAGATTCGGACTCCGAGATTGACGGTGATGGCGGAGGGAGAGGAGGTGGTGGTGGTGGTGGTGGCGGTGGAAGAGGTGGAGGCGCGCCCGGTAACTCAGACAACGAGAGCGGGGCGGCGGACACACCGTCATGGCCTCTCGGTAGAGGATTCGTGCGGGTTCAGTGGTATCCTGAAGGAACGAAGCAGGATGTTCGGGAAACACAGGTACTGAAAGGCGCTGATGATTCATGCGTATTGCTCTTTCTTTAGCCATAAAGCCAAACACAATGATCAGCAACTCAATATTTCATTGTCACTCTCTCTGTCGCAATTATTTAAACGAGACCGAGATACGTTTATTGTCTTTTACTTTCACCCGAACATGACCAGGATGATGTAACGTTAATTTGATTAATGATCCCCAGAATGCTGTAGGCAGCCCACGATTTTAGGGACACGGCCGCTGAATCTCATTTATGATCTATCGAAAGGGTGCTACTTATGAAAACACTTAAACAAGTGAATTTATTAAATGAATCGTTCAGGACTAACATGGAAGCTGATCGGCTGTGAACAGTTAAGTTTTATTCTTTTGAATAACGAGTTATTGGTCATCATTTGTGTAGCCTAACCTATCATTTATTTAGCCGTGGACAGTATATCCAATCACTGGTCTATAAAAAGTGTTTGTATCTTCAACTCAGCCAGTAGTAAACAATGTCAGGACACAATAATTATGTACAGGTAGGCCTTTCTCTGATGTTTCTGGACCTTCAGTGTCTTATTATGCAGAATGGTTTTCAGATTTTTGTGTCAGCTCCCTGTTAAAGCATGGACCAACCCTGACTAGAACTCACCATTTTATTCTCTAGCTCTCAGTTGTAGTTTCAGAATAAAACACTGAATGAGAATACAAAACTGGACAGCTGTTGTTCCTAACAAAGACATACTACCATCAGGCTGATAACCACCCCACCCTTCAATGCATGGTTAAGGCCTACCATGAGCACAAGAGTGAACTTAGATTTAGAAAACCAAAAAGTCAGTTGTATCCATACTAACATAAATGTAGATCTCATGATGTTTCTGGTGCCAGTGCAGAATTATTTGTTTAAAACCAACTCGAAAAAGATAAACACGATGCAATTTTTTTTTTTTTTCTCAATAGAAAAGAATATGTGTACTATGACTGGAATATGTAGATGTTTTACTTATTTTTGGAAATTAAAGAATGGAGTATGTTTTTTTTTTTTCTTTCTTCTTTAAGTCATGTACGTAAAGTTCTCCCAGTCGTACAATAAATGGAATTATAGGTATACACAGTATAATTTTTCTCAGCACGGAAAAAACAGTAACAGTGTGCTCATGACTAATCACATATATACTCAAACATAAATAATTTTTATTTTAATATTACTGTATAATTCCTACTTCTCATTGTGGCCTGTATTAATATTGCATTGTCTTTACCACTAGCAAAGGCCAGTATTGTATGAAGTGTATTGTTATCTGACATATTTTACTTTTTCTGCACATGCACTCTGCTTTAATTTGCTATGTGTTGTCTGCGATGCAGCATTCAAGCTGTCAGGGATCAAAAGCATGTGTCAGCATGTGGTCTGCTGGGAAAAGGGTCCCAGTGGGGAGGAAGAACCATCCAGTTCTGGAGCTCTTTATTTCTTTTCTGAGCTTTAGGACAGATGTCGGTTATGCTAATGATGACTTTGCTTGTCCTTGATTAGCAATTAGCATCTCCTTCCTATCCAAGCAAAGTTTTCTTCCTTGCTCTAAGTGCTAATGCTCAGAATGACAAGGCTTAGTACACAGTAAGATCGATGAGTCCTGCTCTACATCTCATCTGTTCAGCAGATGTTTCTGTCCAGAGTCACTTCAAATCAGGGATTGCATTTTTGTTATGTATGCTTTATCCTATTCCTTGTACTCATCAAATGGCTGCAAAGAGGAAATTGATGTATAAATAGTCTGCAATTGTTGATGAGATCTTTACGGTATTTATTTCACCAAAGCTACATTTTCAATATAGTTTCTAAATAATATCTCTATTACATATCAGCGATACTCAATATTAGGTGATATCCTTGTAGCTGAGACTCTTCAGGATTAATTATTTGTCTAAATCCAGTGCAGTCATGATAGGCCATTCCATAATTATGTCCATCTCTGCTTTGCAATAATGCAGTATTATGTTGTCATGTTAATAGCCCAATACAGGTTAATATCTAAGTTTTCCCTGTTAGTCTTCTCTGCATAGGTCTTAAAGGTTTTAGCAGCAGGCTGCTTTAGCTGAGGTTTGCTCTATCGCCATTTGCCATACCACTGAGTCTTTAATTGACTTAACTGTAGGTCCATTTTTAATCCCATAAACCAAAGGTTGTCTTGTTTTATTTTTTATTTTTACTTTTTTTAATAGTTTAATAAGGTGAATACTGGTAGTTTCTAAAGTAAATGGAAATGTATCAGAGGTAGGGCTCCATGTATTGTCCATGTGTAGATAGTTAGCCTAATCTGTAGCAGTAATTGTGGATGGCATCAAGCAGGGAAGGTGATATGTGCATATCAGTTCAGCTCTGTATTAGAAAGATGTGTGCAAAGTGTCACCAAGAATTATTATTTTTTTGAATTCAAACCAGGAATTCTCACCTAGACCTCATGTGCAGCTCACAGGAAATTGAAACCAAGTGACTTACAAAATCCTTCTGGTCTATGTTTGTCACAGTTTGTACATCAATCTTTTAGGGTCATTTGTACAGGGTCAGGTTGTTTTCAGAAGTGTTGCATCATAACATAGCCCAGGTCTGTGGAAGGTTTTTTATATATTTCTAGCCTCTGTAGTGTGAACTGTGAACCAGTGGCCCAGTTTGGCAATAGGTAGTATTTTACTGCTGAACACTACTAATTGCTTACATAATGACAGGAAGATTGAACATTTTTAATCGATTAAGTAAGGTATTTAAACAATCAGTGAAAAGGGGTGTGTCCTTTTAAGGCGTGGCTCCTGTAGTGCTGCAGTGTGCTGCTGCAGTCCCTCCCTCTTTGCTCCAGTGCACATGTACATGTACATTGTTTTGTTCATTAGCACAAAGTCTAAACTAACATACAGTGAGCAGATTCTTATTGATCTTTGTAATCAAGCCTTGTTTTCGGGCTCGGGCAGTGAAGGTACTGAAAACTGAATAAAATATGAGCCTATTTTACTGAAAAAGGTTCACAAATTTAGCACCATAACATGTGACATTATAACATGACATAATGTGACACTTTTTTTCCCAAGGATGAAAGAATAAAGAAAAATAATTAAATTTAATATTAGGATAATTTTTTTTTAAAAGTGTAATAAGTACCATCTGTTTTTATCACTGTCAGTGATATATTCACTTCTCTTCAGTGTGTGTGTGTGTGCACGTGTGGATGAGAAAGAGAGCGACAATGCTGGAAATGCTGGGATAATTGCCCATTTCACTCTACACTGTTTGGTGCTTTAAAAAAATGCCTGCTAGGAGCTAGAGCTGAACTGGAGCTATTTGTAATCAACTAGTTCTAGGCTTCTACAATTCACAAAAAAAACAGGATTGCTCTTTCTAGAACAGTAATGTTGTGAAATGGTTAAACTTGTAGAGCAGTAGAATTTAAAGTCTATTTTTGGATCAGGGCTTGTCTATCTGTGGAGCTAACCTCAGCAAAATAATTGTTTGGCCTAATTTCTTCTAGGTAAACATGGTCAAAATGTGTCCAAATATATGGGTTTGCATGTGATATTATTATTTTATTGATTTATTTTTTAATATGAAATCATGATCTCTCCCACAATTACCTTGCTTACAGCAGTAGAAGTGAGCATATGTCCTTTTTAAGCAACTCACCTTCAGGATACACTTAAACAGACAGCTTGAGTGTAGTGCTTAAATTTTTTGTAAAGAACACCATTGTCACTCAGTTACTCTTTCTGTGTCTGTAGATTCACCCCAAACTTCATGAACAGAAATATGTAGCAGAGCTCACAAATGAGCATTAATAGTATACCCTCACAAGAGACAGAATCAGCCTAGGGTCTGATATGAATCACAGCTATATTATTTTACAATGGAGGTAAACAAACTGTATCTGTAAAGGACTGTGGGGTTTGATTTTAAGGATCATTTGAATTTGAATTAAAATGGTTTGAGTCAGAGTAAAACTGGTCCCATTTTGAGTCTGTAATGTGAAAAATATCTCTGGAATGAATGCTACAGATGCTTAAACTGAGATCAGATTAATGTCCCCGGAGATTTTTCTCGATGGCAGCTCATCAGGACGCAGCATGAATCCTGAATACATGATTGAAAACAGAAGGTTGCAATGTCGCATCTGATTTTTTTTTTTTTTTTTGTCTTACAACATCTTTTCTTTGTTTCTCTCATTCTGTCTCTTTGTCACCCCTGACTCAGCTGTGGGGGTGGGGCCAACCCTATATATTGTCCAGTAAGAGAATGGGCAATTCTTGTACTGTGGCTTTGTTATAGATGTTTCCCCTGTCACAAATTCAGATTGAAATAAATGCAAGCTCTTAAATGGACAAAATGTATCTGTTTTATAAAATGCATCCATTTTCAGCTGTATCAAAGAAATTTAGTCCATATTGTGTCTTATTCTTGTTGCTGTTTTGTTTTTCCTTGAATCTGCCGACTGAATTCTTGTTCATTTTTGAAGATTATCATAATGAACAAACCTTGTAAGAATCATAAACTTTTGTTATTTAGAGCTTATTTTCTGCAATCACTTAAGTCAATGGAACATTCCATTGTTTTTTTTTTTTTTTTTTTTTGAGGGAACCAAACAGAAATCACAGCAGCACTCTATAGTGACCAGTTACTGAACCTAAGATTTTTTTTTTCAGCCGATTCGACATGTTGAATCAGTGTCAGTGCGTCAGGGTCCAGAGAAGTAAAGAAATTGTTGAAATGATCAACATGTCTGACTACAGTTGATGTTATGAAGCGACAAAAATACTTTTTGTGCAGAAAAACAAAACAAAAATAACTACCTTATGGAAAATTTTTCTTCCCTGTCAGTCTCCTACACGTTGAACGGAGTGCAGAGCTTCCGTGTTTACGTCCGAATGCTGGCTCAGTATTGGCTGATGCTGTTCACATGAGCTCCACGACGCATGCATGTAATGCTAACCCAGGAGCCGGCCAATACAGAGTCGGTGTTCTGACGTAGAACACAGAAGCTCTTCACTGCGTCAACTGCGTAGGAGACTTGACAGGGAAGAAGAAAAATTGTTGAATAAATTATTTTTGTTTTGTTTTTGTTTACAAAAAGTATTCTCGTCACTTCATAACATTTAAGGTTGACCCACTGTAGTCACGCTGACTATTTTAACGTTGTCTTTACTACTTTTCTGGACCATGAATGTGGTAATTTTGTTGCTTTCTATGGGAGATAAAAACCTCTCGGATTTCATCAAAAATATCTTTATTTGTGTTCCGAATATGAACAAAGGTCTTGTGGGTTTGGAACGACATGAGGGTGAGTACTTAATGACAGAAATTTCATTTTTGGGTGAACTAACCCTTTAGTGGTCACTTTGTTATTATCTACCCACTTTTATTACTATATGAAAATTTATATATTGAAATTGAATGATCTGCTTTTTTGTGTTCAATTTGGTTAAATTTGGCCTTTATAAGAGTGGGTCAGTAACAGGATCTCAAGGATGCTCCACTTAACAGCTAGAGCTGTCCTGGATCCAGATTTAGTTTAACCCAGTAATTACAGGTTTTCTTGTGTTCATGTATTATGCATACACTTGGTCAGATTGTGTGATGAAGAGACCTGGAAGTTGTCTTCCATCACTGTTTTTACTGTGTTCTTATTGTTCCTGTGCACTATATATATATATATATTTATGTGGGGTTTGCTGTTTTATTTCTTGTTTTAGCTGAGTGAGTGTGGCCCATAGACTGTAAAAAAATATGGACGTAGTGTCCGTGACGTCACCAATAGAGTTCTGAACAGCAGTTTTGATGCGTAAATGATGCCGCGGCCATCTTAGCTGCACGTGACCGCACGTCACTCACGGATAACTGAAAATGGGCAAAGAGGCGGGAGGAAGTTGGAGCCCATGCGACTTGTTGCTGAAACCACGCCCGCCCTAGCTATCTATCTTAGATACTATCTAAAATATTAATTAATATCATTCGAAAGTGCTAAAGGATTACTGTCAATCTACGGTGTTTTTTTTTTTACGATAACGTTATAGATGCTTCAACACCAATAGGCTAATTAATTTGTGTGGGGTATGCAAATAACACAAATCAAATTGGATTTCATACCTTTATAATGAAATGGAGAGCGCAAGATGAATCCAATCCGTGGCACTTGGGCAAAATGTATATATATGTACCAGATGTATATCTCTCAAATGTTCTCTCACACTAATGAGCACGTATCCAAAGTTAGGGGTGGGAATCGGAGGGTACCTCAACGCAATAGGAGAGAGCGGCAACAGCACTGGTAAGGTCTTATTACTTTTAATGAAGATAATTGTGTTAATGTCTGCGACTTACTTTCACTTTCAAATGCCGCAGTTTGCGCGTCAGCTTGCTGAAGAGATCTGCGGTGATGCGTGATGCAGTAGCGTTGTCATATCTGACTCACATGTTTCAGTTTTAGTATTTTTGGGAGAAGTAACATTTACATATGTAGTTTCAACAACCAGATGCATTTAGACTGACGCATAGACAGTTTTGACAGGAATGCGTCCCAGACCATCTCCTGAAGTGGTTTGAGCGATCGAATTTAAATCCGTCACAAATGCGTTTCGGAGGGCATTTAGACCTGGTCTTTTCACGATCGGATAGCTATCCGATCAGAGAAAATGCATGAAGTGACCAGGTGCAAACAGACCCTTTGACGTTCTTCAACGAGCGCTTACACAGATATACACGGGCGTTCGAAAGCAGGCGTCTATCAGTGGATCCCTAATATATGCTTTCAAACGCTCCCGTGTATATCTAAGCACTCGGTGAAGAACGTCAAAGATGTCAACGTTTGTCACATCAATGGTATTAAAATGCGTCAAGACTTTGAACTTAAACGTGGCTGGGGCATCTATTTTGCTTACACCGCTGTCCGCCAACCTCTTTTTCTTAGGCTAGTTAACTTATATTCACGACGTTTCCCTCATTCATGTGTTGAGTGCCACCTTGAAGTAGTGACGCTTTGAGCAGAGAAAACTATTTGTAGCACTTTATTTTTTTTTTATTAAAATATCGATATTTGGCGCAGCGATACGATTCTCGTATCGCACAGAGAAGGACGACGATATATCGCCATATCGATATTTTGTCCCACCCCTATCCAAAGTATAATTTTTCAAAATAGTGCAGCAGTTTTAGTTTTATCCAAGCAGTGCTGTCGGAGATGTATATCCTCCTGGTATTGTCATTGTAGTAAATCTCAGGAACAAAACTTTTAGCCAATGCCACGATGATCCAACAACGTGTGTTCCGCATGTACACAGACTGACATCTGTCTCGAGTATGCAGCAAGCCATATATTGTATAAAATAATCCAGAAAAAAGGCACAAATACGGCTGAGATGCCAAATTCAGTGGCTGAAATTAGCTGCTGAGTTAACATGACGGCTCACCGACAGCAGCAGCATACCTGTCACTCAAGTGACCATGTCCTTAATTATGCAGAACTTTAAGGCTTAATATAATTTAAACAGATGAGCTATATAAAAAAAAATCACCCCCCTCAGAGTTGTCATGAAGGGCAAAATTCGCAGTATAGACCAAAACCACAATATGAACCAGACTGTAAACATGTTTTTTTCTGCTGTAAACTTGGCTAATTTAACATGATGGTCAATGAGATTCTGCTCACTTCTGCAGCCTGTCCCTAGCGGCCAGTCGATGAATTGCAGTTTAATTCACTTCCGTATTGGCTTCACAAGAAACAGGGGGAGGTTGCGGCTTGGCGTGGCCTTAAAATGAAAATGATGTCATTAATGACTCACCCTCATGTCGTTCCAAACCCGTAAGACCTCCGTTCATCTTTGGAACACAGTTTAAGATATTTTAGATTTAGTCCGAGAGCTTTCTGTACTTCCATTGAAAATTTATGTACGGTATACTGTCCATGTCCAGAAAGGTAATAAAAACAGTGGGTTAGTTAGAATTTGTTGAAGCATCGAAAATACATTTTGGTCTAAAAATAACAAAAACTATGACTTTATTCAGCATTGTCTTCTCTTCCGGGTCTGTTGTCAATCCGCGTTCACGACTCCATAGTGACGCTGCTGACGTGTTATCTGGTGCGCCCGAGCTTTGTTTACTAGGGCTGTTCGATTCCGGATTTTTTGGAATCGATTTCTGTTTCCGGAATCGAAAAGAATCGATTCCTCGCTGTTATTTTCGATATTTTTTAATTTTTTTTTATACTAACACCGTCTAACATTGTCGCGTCTTACCGTGCCACACAGCGAGAAACTCTCTACACCGGGCATGACAAAGCGACCGTTGCAGATCCATTTGTCCATCCTATTAGACATATTGCGAGTACTGCTTGTTCATAGAACGAGGCATTTACTTAGGGGATTTGTCATGTCTTGCTTCCTGCGTCAGGTGTAGACAGTAGACACAGTGTAAAGACTAGGAATATGTTCACCATATACATATTCGGTAGATTCTATTTACATACATGCCTACCTACGCACACGTGTATATATACACTTATGTATGTGGATAGATAGATTTTTATTTATTTGTGGTACATATATTTCATCCAGTTTCATAAAACTATAGCTAAAATTCCTGTTAAATTCTAAAAGCATTTTGTTCAGGAACTCATGCACACTTTACACATATAAACTTTTTTTAGGGCCTTTACACATATAAATATTCTTTGCGTGAGTGTGATTGATTGTTGTTGTCGATTGATTTATTCTTCTTGTCCTAAAATACGAGTAAGATCAAACCCCGCCCAGCAACCGATTCTAAAGATTTCATTGGGTCAGTCATTGCGCTGATTGCCTACACAATGCTGAAATAATCATCCTACCCTACCATACTCTGTGTCACGACTGGATCCATTTATTTAGTCTGAACTTTATTTCTTTACATGTGACGTGATTGTGTTGACAAATGAAATCGGCTTAAAGAGGCTTAAGAGGAGTCGATTCCCCTTAATGGAATTGATTCCAGCCTTTGGAATCGACTCTCAATTCCCAACTAGTGTTGCACGATATACCGGTACTAGAAAGGTATCGCGATACCTTGCCTTTTAAAAATGGTCCGGTTCTTCATTTTATTAGTACCGGTACTTTGAGAGTTATTTTCTGCTTTGATTAGGAGGGGGAAGGATATATGTGTAGTAGACTTAAGTTCGTAGTGGGGGAAGGAAGAGGTCAGGGACGACGAACAACTGCTGACTGAGTCTTTATTGAATATCAAAACGGTTCAACAGAAAGACAATCCACAAAGGGCTTCACTCCAGGTTCGGTATACGCTATCCACAAGGGCTTCTCTCCAAGTTTGGTTTACACCATCCACAAGGGCTTCACTCCACGAACCTCGACTCGACTCAGTCAACAGTTCCCCTCTCTCTCACACGCTCCTGCTTCTCACGGCGTTTTATCCTGTCTCCGCGCCAATCACTGGAATGAGAAACAGGTGTTCGTGATTTGTATCCAACCCACTCACTCACCAAGCATCTCCCGCTATTCTCTCCGGTTGCAGACCTCGCTGAACCACGCCCCCCTCGCCACATACCCCCACCGCCCGACTCAGGCCGGGAAGCCGTCCGGCCTGCGCCCCCCCCCCCCCCCCATTTCTGGAGAGGAAATCGGCCACAGCCATCCGAACACCTGGCCTGTGGACCACTTTGAACTTAAAAGGCTGTAAAGCCAGATACCAACGAGTGATCCGCGCGTTGGTATCCTTCATGCGGTGGAGCCACTGCAGGGGAGCGTGGTCTGAACAGAGAGTGAATTCCCGTCCCAGGCGATAATAGCGGAGGGTGAGGACGGCCCACCTGATAGCCAAACACTCTTTTTCTACGGAGCTTACGGTTAATGTACAGTACCGGCCGCTCCTCACCCTCTATCTCCTGGGACAGGACAGCACCCAGCCCCCTGTCCGACGCGTCAGTCTGCAACAGAAAAGGGAGAGAAAAGTCAGGAGAGTGAAGCAATGGCCCGCCACATAGAGCAGCTTTTACCTGGGTGAAAGCCTGCTGGCACGGCTCCGTCCACTGGAACGTATCTGGAGCATCCTTTTTAGTTAGATCAGTCAACGAGCTGGTGAGGGCCGAATAATTAGGTACAAACCTTCTATAATATCCCGCCAGTCCGAGGTACTGTCTAACCTCCTTTTTGGTCTTGGGGCGCGGACAGGTCGCAATCGCTGCCGTCTTGTCAATTTGGGGACGCACCTGCCCATGCCCCAAGTGGAAGCCCAGATACCTTACTTCCACGCGCCCAATTGCACACTTCTTCGGGTTGGCCGTGAGCCCAGCCGCTCTCAGCGATCTCAGGACGGCTCTCACATGCTGCATATGCCGCTGCCAATCATTACTATAGATAATAATATCATCCAGATAGGCAGCCGCATATGCAGCATGGGGCCGGAGAATTTTATCCATGAGTCGCTGAAAGGTGGCCGGTGCCCCGAACAGCCCGAACGGAAGCGTAACAAATTGGTGTAATCCGAATGGCGTCGTGAAAGCTGTCTTTTCTTTGGATAAAGGCGACCAGGGGATCTGCCAGTACCCTTTCGTTAAGTCCAGTGTCGAATAAAATCGAGCCGCACCCCGGTCAAGCAATTCGTCCACCCGCGGCATTGGATACGCGTCGAATTTCGACACTGCATTCACCCTGCGATAGTCCACGCAGAAACAAACCAAGCCGTCGGTCTTAGGAACTAGGGCTGGGTGATGTATCGAATGCTTTTGTCACGCGCATTTCTTCAGTAAAGCCGGTTCCCTGATTGCCGCTAAATCGCCATCACCTGCTTTCAAATGAAGTGGCATTTAATAGACAGAGCCGTAGTTCACTGATAAGACACGCAATATCGCGTTCAATATCGACGGCGATACATATCGATATTGAACGCGATATTGCGTGTCTTATCAGTGAATGAGGTTGGTACGTCCCGGCAGGGGGGAGAACACGTCTGCAAATTCTGTTTGCAATTTGGATAAATCAGTGAGCTGGGAGGGCGAGAGGTGATCTCCCCCCGGGACCAGAGCGAGAGATTGAGTTTTTACATTCGCCTCTGGTCTGAGATCATCCTCCCCGCTAATCACCGTCACCAGCATCACTGATTCTGCCTCATTCCATTTTTTCAGGAGGTTGAGGTGATAGATTTGATGTGCCCCCCTCCTGTCGGACCGTACCACCTCGTAATCGAGCTTGCCTACTTGCCGTGTGACCTCAAAGGGTCCTTGCCACTTTGCAAGTAATTTCGAACTGGAAGTAGGGAGTAATACAAGCACTTTTTCTCCCGGTGCGAATTTACGTAGGTTAGACCGTCTGTTATACAGTTGGCTCTGTCTGTGCTGGGCCTGTAACAAATTCTCCATTGATAGCCGCCCCAAAGTGTGGAGTTTTGATCTCAAGTCCAGCACATACTGAATTTCATTTTTGGCCTGAGATGGTCCGTCCTCCCAAGTTTCTCTGAGGACATCCAGCACCCCACGGGGCTGGCGGCCAAAGAGAAGCTTGAAGGGGGAAACCCCGTGGAGGCTTGCGGGACCTCTCGCACTGCGAATAACAGAGGTTCTAACCACTTATCCCAATTTTTGGCGTCCTCTTGAACGAACTTACGAATCATGGATTTAAGCGTGCGATTAAAACGTTCGACCAGCCCGTCTGTTTGTGGGTGAAAGACGCTGGTACGAACCGATTTAATGCCCAATAATTCGTACAGTTCGCGTAACGTGCGTGACATAAACGCTGTGCCTTGATCAGTGAGGATTTCTTTTGGAATCCCCACCCGGGAGATTAAGCGAAACAGTGCATCCGCAACACTCTTAGCAGAAATGTTGCGGAGAGCCACTGCTTCAGGATATCGTGTTGCATAATCAACAGTGACTAATGCAAAGCGATGTCCCCTTGCTGATCGTTCTAATGGCCCGATGAGGTCCATACCAATCCTCTTGAAGGGGACCTGCATTAATGGAAGCGGGCGCAATGGCGCTTTTGGGGTGGCCGGTGGGTTCACCAACTGGCGTTCACGACAAGACGCGCGCCACCTGCGTACATTCTCGTGAATGCCCGGCCAGAAAAACCGGGTCATGAGACAATTTAGTGTCGCTGCCTGTCTCAAATGCCCCGGCATCGGATTAGAATGAGCCGCGTGGAAAAGCATTTCCCTGCGGCTCTTTGGCACTAATAACTGGGTTGTATCTTCTTTTGTCTGAGTGTCTTGGGTCACTCGATACAACCTATCTTTTATAATCGCGAAATATGGGTAAGCAAGTGGACGTCCAGGCTGGAGAGGCTGACCATCAATCATAGAGACCCTATCAAATGCATTTTTTAATGTCTCATCCTGAGACTGCTCCAGGGGAAAATCGCGTTCCGGAAGAATTAGTCTTCCGGCTTCACTCAGATCCCCTGCAGCAGAACTCTCCGGTCTCTGATCAGTCTCTCCCACCTGTACTCGTGCTTGCTCACCCCGCGTTCTTTTCCCCCAAGAGGCATCCGAGCATAAACATCCCAATAATTGTTTAAACACGGGCCAATCCGTCCCCAAAATTATCGGATGCTGGAGGTGCGGGTTAACTGCCACCTCAACACTATGCTTTTGTCCCCTAAATTTAATTATGACGGACATTACGGGATATCTTACCACATCCCCTTGCACGCACCGAACCCCAACCATGCGGCCTGTATCCAATGCCCCAGATGAAATCAGGCTTTGATGGAGAGAGGTTTGGTTACAGCCCGAGTCCACCAAAGCCTGATAGGTACCCCCCTTAATACTCACAGGTATTTGGTACCCGCCAGCCTGACCAGTGGCGGCCTGTGGATCCTCGGGGCGGAACACGAGGTGGGCCGGGCGGACGAGACCTAGGAAGAGGGACAGGTCTAGAGAGAGAGGGGGACAAAAGAGAGGGAGAGAGAGAGGCAGCTGGAAGGGGTTCGCCGCCCCCTTGGCATGCCACCAGATGATCCTCCGCCAGTTGGATGGCTGAGTCCAGCGACGTGGGGCGGTGGCACTGGACCCACTCGGCCGTCTTCTTCGGGAGCCGAGTGATGAATTGCTCCAGCACCACACGATCGACCAGGTCCACGTCGCTTCCGTCAGCCAGCAACCATTTGCGGCACGAGTCCCGGAGCTGCTGGGCCAACGTGAAGGGCCGGCCGGACTCACCCAGGTCGAGGGAGCGGAAGCGCTGTCGGTGCTGCTCTGGGGTCCAACCAACCCGCTGGACGAATGCCCGCCGTAGGTCTTCATAGACCAGGAGGTTCGGGACGGGGAGCTGCTGTGCCGCCACCTGTGCTTCTCCTGAGAGGAGCGGGACCAGCCTCATCGACCACTGGTCCCGCGGCCATTTACACGCCTCCGTGGATCTCTCAAAGAGGTCTAAGAAAACTTCTGGATCATCCAGTGGGCCCATCTTATTTAAGGGCAGGTGGACAGGCACAGCGGGCTGTTCGGTGGGCTGTTCGGTGGGCCCCCGGGGAACCTCCCAGTAAATCCAGCTCCAGAACGCCTCGCAGTCCTCCTGCTGGGTCTGTAGAATGGCTTGGAAACACCGCTCCTGGTCGCCTCTTAACTCCAGCAGGGCCTGTTGTTGTTCGCGGTGCGGGACCGCGAGGGACGCGATGATGTCCGCAAATGTAGCGGAGGACAAAGATTGCATGGCGACGTGTTCACAGTCTTCCTTCCCGGGTTTTCGGCACCAGTGTAGTAGACTTAAGTTCGTAGTGGGGGAAGGAAGAGGTCAGGGACGACGAACAACTGCTGACTGAGTCTTTATTGAATATCAAAACGGTTCAACAGAAAGACTGTGCAACGCACAACAACGAAAATAAACAATCCACAAAGGGCTTCACTCCAGGTTCGGTATACGCTATCCACAAGGGCTTCTCTCCAAGTTTGGTTTACACCATCCACAAGGGCTTCACTCCACGAACCTAGACTCGACTCAGTCAACAGTTCCCCTCTCTCTCACACGCTCCTGCTTCTCACGGCGTTTTATCCTGTCTCCGCGCCAATCACTGGAATGAGAAACAGGTGTTCGTGATTTGTATCCAACCCACACACTCACCAAGCGTCTCCCGCTATTCTCTCCCGTTGCAGACCTCGCTGAACCACGCCCCCCTCGCCACAATATGTGCTTGCGTTTTCAATTTAGAAGTGTGTGTTATGTTTGATTATGATAATAGAGTGCACACTGTAATGTAACCTACTGGAATGTAGTTTAGGGGTTAAAAAATATGGAGTAAAAACATCACAATCAAAAAAATCACAATTTCTTGAGCGTGCTGATTATCTGCATGATTGCAAAAGCGATATTAATTTTATACAACAGTTCAATAAACAAGAAGTTAATATTGTGAGTTACTTTTAAAAACACAAAAAAGCTCTGTTGCCAACAAAAAATTTCCCATAGCTCAAACAGTAGACCATGGTGCTAGCAATGCCAAGGTCATGGGTTTCGATTCCCAGAGAATGCATAAACTGTATACGTTAAATCCAGTGTAAGTCACGGTATAAAAACATTTGCCAGCATACAGAGCGGTCTGCTCCCTAATCGCGCTTGCGGTATTTTGATATCATACACCGTTTGGTTTTGCGCAGCGCCGCTGCTTTAAGTCACGCACCTAGTGACTTGCTTTGTTCCTAAATCAATCAGCCATATGAACATATCGATTGAATGAATGACTCAATGACTTACTTATTAACTTGCTGCCAACTACTGGTGGTTTTAGTTTCATTCATCAAAAAGTAATTTCATATTTCAGTATTTGAAATATTATTAAATAAAATTTAATATTTTATTAAATTATAATAATCTCATAGCATTATTTATGAAATTGTAATTGCAGTGTATATGCATCTCAATGCTGCTTTAGATGCAGCTTCTGTGCCACTTCTGTTGTGCAAAAAATGGATTTTGTTGATACTCGGGATATCAATATGACCACTTAACAAGTTGTGACGATTTGCACAGTTATTAATCAATTTATGGATGAAATATGAATATAATAATTCATAAGGTTATGAATAAATTATGATTCATATATCGACCCAACAGGGAATTAAACATATATTGTGAATCAATTACAACGAATTGTACTCAATTACATATATGATTAGTTCTGGTTTAATAATTATTTAGAGAAACTGTTCATTTGTCCAGCAAACTAAGTCCCTCACAGAATATTATAAACAGAGTTATTCTCTGGCCGTGAAAATAACTTGCATCAAAGCATAAAGCGATCGAAAAACGTTAAAATGACTTGGTTTTCAGCTGAAAGAACAAACAGAACAATCGAGCGTGAATAACGTTTTAATATATGCAAACTACGAATACAGATGTTATACATCTAAATACATATACAAGAATATACACACCTATGTACAAGAGTGGAAGTAGAGAAGGAAAGAGCGAAGGCAAGTAGCAAACTCACAACCAGTCCTAAGCCAGCACGGAAATCAGTTTCATCATCTAAGATTGAGAAACAGCAGTATACTTGCATTGGTTGTGTGTGTCAAATTTCAGGTTAGCGCTGGTGCAGTTCGTTGGCTTCCTCTGTTCCGCGGGAAGGTTTGAACTGAGGACGAGAGTGAGTTTCGCTGGAAGATGGCGGTCCCGAAGCTGAGCGCGATGGCAGTGCGTGGTCACCGTAGAGGTCCGGGAAAAACGTGCACGAGATGCTCGTGAGACAATCGGGAGAGAACACACTGGAGAATCTTGGTGTTCCTTTTTATGACAGATAGGCCGACACACCTCCTTGAGGTGGCATGGCCAATGACATTGATGCAAAGTTGGCGGGCAAGCTCTTTCTTTGTTTGGTCTCCTAGCTGAATTTGCATATTTAATGACTATCAGATCGGATTTCATGCTGGAGTACGTTCTTCACAGTATCATTAAACACGTCGAAAAATACATTTGTCAGCTGTTTGACATGTCTCAGTGAATAGCTCGTGTCCGGAGCTTTACGGAGAGACCAAATTCGACAGATCATAAAGGCATAGACAAGAAGTAATGGTTTACAGACAGAATTCCACTATTAAAATGCACACTAGCACAAATACACTCATTTAAACACTAGGAAACATGCATAGGCCCTAAAATATATGAAATATATATTTCAGCATAGTGGTAGTTTATACAGTTAAAAATGTATGATTGTGTGTTCCTGTGTGTGTGGGGTGTTGGAATGTGGATCTGGAAGTTGCCGTTTCCTGTTTACCCTCACAGGTCCACAAACCTGCCGAAAGTCACAGTCGTCCGGAGCCGAGTTAGTGATAGATTAACAAACAAAGTTCATCAGGTTAAAAGCGTTCTGAAAACTCCAAAGTTTATTGACAGACGTTACAAAGTGCTTTTAAATATGCAGACATATTAGAAGTGCTCTATTTTCAAAGCATGAAAAAAAAAACTACTTTACATGAAAATGTGATCTGTAAACTCATCTTGCATAGCAGATAGACTTGTCATATATCGTTGAAAGGTCTCAACTAGCAGAATAGAACAAGCGTACTGTATTTTTTTTTTTTCAGTCTGAGACCAAATACACATTTAGCGCCAAATTTTTGTTAGTAACTTAGTGAAACATTTGTAAACCAAAGTAGATTGCATATCTTTATTTGGAGCAAGTGGTCTCAAATGAGTCCAAACACAGAATAAGACAATGCGTAGATCAAGGAGTAACAATGCATGCTGCTTTGCATTTGAAAGTTCAACTAATGGAAACTGGATCTTGGGTGTGGTGGGTGGGTATAGTGGGTAGGGATGATTTGTAGATACCAATCAGGCAGATACTGTTTTACAGCTGGAGCGTGCTTTAATTAGTTTGATCGCTCATATTGACAGGTTTTGATTTACCATGAGCCATATTATAGGAGCGCACAGCTGAAACAGCGCTGGAAGATCACTCATCCAGTAGGATCTTATTACTTGTTGTTTATTCTATGTACTTTTATTGTGGTATTTACACAAGTGATTTTACTGAACACAAGAACTGCTTGTTTGAGGGTTTTTTGGACCCTTGGTTAATTATGTTTAGAAATAAACAGCTAGCCTACCTAATCCATTGCATGGCTGAAAGACAGGTGTGTGCGACTTGAAGCAGCTCTGTACAGACTGATCGGTGTATGCCATCCAAGTACCACGAGAGCAGACAGCATAATGCGTAACTACAGTATGGCATGCTTGCTTAATTTTTCCATGTGTGTCTGCTGCACGTTTTGAGCAAAATGAGCTGCACACACCTCAAAGCTATGCACTCTGATTACCTTGCTTAATCGACCATCGATAAGTTTTTCGATGAAATGATTTGTTTGACAGTTAAATGATTGTCGATTAATCGTTAGCATCCCTAGTTGATACTGATTTCATTTAGTTGGAAATGTGGTCTATAGTGTCTTATTATTCTAATTTAATTTGATTAAATGCAAGAATTGCCCTTATAAAGGTAAAAATAAATGCCCCTGAAAAATAAAATAAGATGGCAGATATCGCCCCAATATAAAAAAGTAAATTTCTGTCACTGCTGTGAATTAACCACCGCACAGAATATAAAGAATATGAACAGCTTTTATAGTCCGCTATCCACAACAGGCTTAAACCAGTTGTGGTACCAACACAAAAACACACTCAGCATCTAATAGAATTTTTTTAAGTCAAAATAAAATCTATAAATTATCGACAAAATACAAGATTAATTTTGTCAATCTCACACTCCTAATTCAAATCTTATAAATCTGTGATTTTATGAAAAAATAAAATAAAGGTGCACCTGAACTGACAATTATTTGTTAGTTAAAGTGAAGTCAAATTAAAATAAAATTAAAGCTGTTGGACTTCCTTCCTAAGGCTTGATATATTACAATTATTACTCACACATCTCTCCCCTGCTCTCTCTCTCTCTCTCTCTCTCTCTCTCTCTCTCTTATTCCTATTCTCTTGATCATATAGCTCAAACTTGAAGATCGATCTATTGTGCCTAGAGACTTTGTCCGGCGAATGAATTCAAATGTAAGTTGTATTTTTATCACTTATATTTAAAGACAAAACAATGTTCAGAATAATAGAAAAATGTGTCTCAGAAACTTGGACTTTACTAGAATTTCTGGAACAAGAAAGTCCTGTTATGTACAAAGGATTGTAGTATAGATGTCTTAAAATGTTTTTTTTTTTTTTTGACAAAGTGTAGTCTTTATGATGACAGCATCTGTACTTGAAGTTGTGGTTATTAATTTGTTCTTTGAATTCTGCAGGATAAACAGTGTGGCATTGTGACTAACATAAACACAGAATGTGCAGTGAAACTTGTAGGAACCAACTGTGTTCTATATCCTGTAAATAGCAAAGACCTGCAGCACGTCTGGGTGAGTTTCTGTACCTATTTTTTTTTTTTTTTTTTTATCATAAATATAAATTTTCTAAAATCAAGAAATTTCAGCAGGTGTTATATAGTGGTCTGTATGGGTTTTCAGTTTTAGGAAATTATTAATGAAATTTATAATAAAGGCAAAAACTATTTCTGTCAATAAAAATTTCTATTTTTTATGTTGAATGGTCTTATGCATACAAAGCACATTACAGTACATACGGTAAGCAGGGAAGTTTGTACATGCATCATGTGCTTCACGCCCTAGAACAAACCTCCTTAGTTCACATGCAGCATGCATGTTTGAGCTTCTGTGCTTAACATATATGATGAGCTCTGTCTAATCTATATACATGTGTATTAATCATTTTTAGATGTAAATTAAAGCCTAAATTTGTTATTTTGGTAAAGGGCGGTTGCACAAAGTCCTAAATGAAGGGAATGTTAATAATTGTGTTAGTTGAGAGGAACATTTTTTTTTTTTTTCTTGTGGAGGGTACATTGTCATAAGGTATTAAAAATGAAAACTACTAAAACCCAATAACTAATAGTAATAGTAATTTCCAGGAAGTATCTTAAAATTGATGACTAATATAGATAGTTAACTAACTATGTAATCTATGTTTTGTACCTTTCTAGTCATTTATGTATGGTGACTACATTGTATATGATTTCTGGCTTGGAAAGGTGTATGATCTCAGCATCCAAATCGTTGTGAAGCTTTCCAATGGTGCAAGGTAATGTGATCATAAAATCTTATTACTTCAACTCTTTAAGTATGGGTCGTGCAGTATGATGTTGAACGTTAAACCTTCAGTCTTGTTCAAGTGCAACTCTGTAGCAGAGAATAAAGAATTCTACATAATTTGATAAGACATTTTAGGATTTGATCTGTACTGAAGTTTTCTATTTAATACAATTTATTTTTTCACTGTAGATGTTCTATGAGTGAGGAAGATGGCGCAAAACTCTATGACATTTACCCTCACATCAGTGATGTGGTAGGTGCCAAGAATGTTTGTGTTCTTGTCTGCATTATCAAACTATGTGGTCTTGTTTGTTGTCATATAATATTCATTAGGGCTGGGTGATATAGTGGTATTTACTAGGGCTGCCCCCAATAGTCGACTAAACGTTAGAAAAGGCTTAGTTGAACAGCATTTTATTAGTTGGTTAGTCGCAGGAAGAAAAAACTCCACAGGAAGTGAGGAAGTCATGCAGTCCGTGATTGACAGATCGTTAATGGCGGGTCCCTGTGGTAATTACAGTATGTCGGGCAGGAAATCCAAACATTTGCCTATCATCCATCGACCTTAAATATGGCTTATCATTTGAAACATGTAAAGAATAGCAACTTTACATGGCTGCGCGCTCTAAAGTTAACCTAGATAAATGTGTGCTATTATTGGGTGCATATCAAAGTGTTTATGTGGAGTGTGGAAGCTGAAGTATTAGTATACTTACTGCAGGACATGGAGGTGCTGGCAAGGTCACTTGAATTTTTTCCTGATAACAGCGGAAACAACTTAAAATACTCTGTCATTTTTGGTCATACAGGTAACTGAGTAATAGTAAAATGGTAAAGGGTCTACTTTTATTTGTGTAAACTCACAATAACAACAAAACTTTACTTTTGTAAAATAAAGAAAACAGGATGCGCTTTCTGCCGTCTTGATCTCTGTGAACTGGTGCGCATTCCAAAAATGAACCGAAACTCAGGCTACTTGCCTCACAGACATGAGAAATATATCTATAGAAATGTTGTCTTACTATTTTTGCTATTTTCGTTACTTTTGTCAGTGCATTGTGGCAAGCATTATGCATGTGCTTAAGCGTGGAATAGGCTATATTCCGCTCCCCAGCATATATTTAAGTAATTAAATTAATATAAAAGTATGAGTATTCGAGTAATGGCTTAAAAATCGACTACTAGTGGACTACAAAAAACTTTAGTTGGGGGCGGCCCAATGTGGCAGTAGAAATCAAGTAATTTTTATTTGCCCCCAGTTTTATACTGTGCTGTATAAAACTTTTTTATGTTTAATTTATGCATTATGCAGCTGTCTCACTGAGCTTGTTGAATGTGCTTTAATGTGAAATGTTGCTTTGACTTACTCCAGGGTTTATTCTTCGACGATGCCTATGGATTCTATCCGGGTCAGGTTTTGATTGGGCCCTCAAAGGTTTTTGCTAACGTGCAATGGCTGTATGGTGTAAAGCCAGTTCTCAGTAAGAAAAGCAAGTTCAGAGTTGTTGTGGAGGAGGTAAGACAAAAGTTTGACTCCAAGTCAGACAAGAGTTCTGTAATTAGGAATGTCATTACTAGAGGAAATAACAAAACCAAATCAAGTTTCTGTTACACGTCTCAACATGTTTTAATAATTTTACATTTCTGATTGTATATGTCTCGTACATGAAGTCTGTGTATAATTACAGGTTCAGGTGGTAGAGCTAAAGGTCACATGGATTACAAAAAGCTACTCTCCAAAGGGGTCAGACAGTGTCTTCCCACCACCTTCAACCATCACACAGGAGAACCTTTGCAGGTACAATCAGCTTTCCTCACTGCAGTTTTATCATTTTGATTATTTATAACTAGGGCTGTTGATTAATTTAAAACTAACTATTCACATGCCAGTTGAACTGCAAAAAAGAACTGCCAGAAAGATTGTCAAAGAGAACAGTAATCCAAACACAGGGAAAGACCAGTGAAATCTCAGCAGATGTGGCATTACATGAGCTTTTTTTAGCAGTCTATATATATATATAATATTTTCCATTTTGTAAATAAACTTATCACTGGCCTATAGTCTACAGAAATGGGCTGTTTATACAGACGCATTGCCTATAACAGCTGGGTCTATGCTTATTGTTGACAGGGTGGATAATTAAATAATTAATTCCATTCATTAATGGACATGGGGGCTTTATTCATTTTTTTACTTAATTAAATTGATAACCCTTTTTGTAACATCTCAATGCTCAAGTTCACTAGAAGTTTATTTATACAGGGCACTTACTTGTGAACAACAACATGTCTGAGTGCTGTCTAGCATTATTTAGCATCTAGGCTCACCAATCCAGATGTTACAGTCAATTAAATATTTTCTCTTGCTTTCTCTAATGTTCAGGGTGAAGCGTCTGGGCTACTTTGATCATACTCAAAGGCAACTTGGGGAGAGAGCCCTGTATATTTTTCCCGCCAAGAGCGAAACCACACGGATCACTTGTGATGGGCCAGAGGGGGCATCTGCTCACCCTGAGGACCCTGTTGTTCGAAAGGTATGGATGATTTGGCCATATCTGACATGTTTTTTTATAAGCTGATTCTTTGTTGTTAGAAGTTCTGCCGAGTAATGGTGTCTAAAGTATCAGTACCACTGCACCAACTTGATTCTACAGTATCTGTAGTACAGAGTACCTACTCTGTCTGGTACCAGAGTGATTAAGAGGTGGCAGTGTTCGATTGCTCATAAATGTACTTCTTGGTCAAAATGCCCATATTGGCAAATTATTAATTTAAATATTTTATGTCTCAAAGGGGACCTATTATTCCCCATTTTACAAGATGTAAAATAAGTCTCTGATGTCCCCAGAGTGTGTGTGTGAAGTTTTAGCCCACAGATTATTTTTTTTAGCATGTTAAATTAAAAACCACTTTTTGGGGTTGAGCAAAAACGTGCCGTTTCAGTGTGTGCCCTTTAAAAGCAAATGAGCTGCTGCGCTCTGCCTAAGAGGGCGGAGCTTCAAGAGCTGATTCTCCAGTGTCAGGAGTCAGTCAGGACGTACTAAAATGTCAGAAACTGGGAATATATCACAAAAGTTTATTATTTGCATGCATTTTAAAGCCTTGCTGGTTAAACATTTTATCTGTGTGCTGGTCTGACACACATGCTCTTCTGAGCGGATACACCCGAAGCATGCAAACTAAAAGCCTGTTAAACGCTGCATTTGCTGGACAAAGTTATCATTCGCATCTTATTCTGCTAATACTGTCAATATACACAAGGTTTACACCATCGGTTAAGTGTAAAGTGAAGGTAAACGGTTGAGAGAAAATTTTATGTGTGTCAATAAATTAGATGCGCGCAAGAGCCTTAAAGGGACAGACAACACATGCTGCGACTTGTCCTTAAAGGGATAGTTCAACTAACAAATGAAAATTCTGTCTTTATTTACTCACTCTATAGTTGTTCCAAACCTGTATCAGACCTGCCAACATGTACGCATTTTGCGTACCAAGTACGCATTTTGACCTCAAAGTACGCTGGTACGATTTGTCACTCTATACTACGCAAAAACCCGGTGAGTCCTCTGTGCGCGCGTAGTACTCAAATCCAGCAAAAGAAAGAGTTTGACAAATCATATCGCTGGGTTCATTTCCCCAAATAGCAAGCGGAGATGATTGACAAATGCATACGGCCTATCAATAAAAAAAGACCGCAAATCGACAGCAACACAAAATCCCGCGCAATCCTCTTTCCACTCTTGCAGTCTCAGTGACTGAATTCTCAGGCGAGGACAGTACAGCAGTCATGGTACTTCGGACTCCTTGAGGTAAACGGGTATAAAATGCTCAAGTAATGTTGAACAACAAATCTAAATAAAATTGAAATCGCTATATGGCTTAGTGATTATGAAAGTGCTGTGATGTGTATACTGACTGACAAGAGCGAGTCTGGAGAAACAGGCGTTTATTTATTTATTCTCAGTGTTGAGAAACGTATAGCCTACATGTGTTGCGTTATTGTGTTAATACTAACTAAAGTACCTAATTATGTTACATAGCCTACTTATTTTGTATGAAAACTAGCACATTAGTTACTTATGCATTTAAAAGCACCGTTGTCTCAGTGCTGCGCGAGCTCTCTCTCATACACACAAACGCGCGCGAGCACTGAGAGGGAAGATCATTGTAAAATGAAAATTGCCGTGGTTTAAAATTTGTTCTTGTTATTTTTTTTGTCAGAAAACATTTTTAATTATCCACCCGTGTTTTAAGATTCGGTAAATGGGGGACTCTTTAGTTAACTAACTTCTTTATATTCTTGAATACTCGATTCGTATGGGTCCTGTCTATTCACTGTTTACTGTTTTCTATATGTTTGTATTGGCTAACCTTTAATCAGCGAATGTTTGTCTTGTTCAAATACAGCATGTTACAAATAGATACCTTTTTTTTTCTGTGGGATTAATATCCAATATTATTCCAATATCCAAATATTTTAGCATATTTGGATATTGGAATAATAAATTAAGTATTTTAAATGAATCACATGTTAACTCAATGTTTACTCTTTTCTAAGGATTTCTTAATTTTAGACTAGTTTTCATTACAAAACCTGTGTAAAGGACTCAACTGTCAGGTTAGTTGTATGTAAATAGAGCCTACTTGAAATTGCAAACACAAATTTTTAGTCCATATGTGAATGTGATTCACTTGTGGTTGTCAGTTTGTATAAGCACACATTATGCAATGCAATATAAATCATGAATAAAAAAAATGCTTTTGAGCAGGTGTAGTGAAATTTTTAATTGTGTCAAATTATAAAACTTTAACAGTCAAAATTAGATCAACGAAGATGGGTGTGTGTTTGTGCTTTGTGTATTGTATTCTCAAAAATATAAAAAAATATATGACCCCCCCGATTTATTCGGGTTTTAAATAGGGCTGGGCGATGTATCGAATGCTTTTGTCATGCACATTTCTTCAGTAAAGCCGGTTCCCTGATTACCGCTAAATCGCCATCACTTGCTTTCAAATGGAGCGCCATTTAATAGACAGGGCCGTAGTTCACTAATAAGACACGCAATATCGCGTTCAATATCGACGGCGATGCATATCGATATTGAACCAGATATTGCGTGTCTTATCAGTGATCTACGGTTCTGTCTATTAAATGCCGCTTCATTTGAAAGCAGGTGATGGCGATTTAGCAAATTTTGATTTCTCTATCAAATATTTTCAATCCCACAATGTTCTGATTATTCAAAACCTGAATAGAAAGAAGCTCAGCCACTAATAAGAATAGAAAGGGAGAGATTGGACAGCCTTGACGTATGCCGCGATGGATCCAGAATCTTTTAGAGGTTCCCATATTAAGAATAATAGAGCTATTAATGTCTTTATAAAACATTTCTATAATATCAATAAAATTATTGCCAAAACCAAAAACTTTCAGTGAGTGGAGTAAGAAGCCATGTTCGATGGTGTCAAAGGCTTTACAGAAATCCAACAACACAATAAGAGCCCCCGAGTCAATTTGATCAGAATAATCTAGAAGGTCAATTATAAGGCGAATGTTATTACTAATATGTCTATTTTTCATGAAACCAGTTTGAGTCTCATTAATGATTTCATTCAATCCAGATTTTAATCTTTTAGCATAAACTAGTGCAAACAATTTATAATCTATATTTAAGAGAGTGATAGGTCTCCAATTATCTATATTTTGAGGATCTTTATCTGGTTTAGGAATCAGGGAGATTAATCCTTGTTTCATAGTAGTAACCAAATTCTTTTTTTTAATACATTCATTAAACAGTAAGAAAATGGGATCTTCTAATACCTTCCAAAAGTGTTGGTAGAATTCAGTTGAAAGCCCATCTGGACCTGGACTCTTACCCTTTTTCATATATTGAAGTGCTGATAGTAATTCCTCCTTATTAAGGTCGGAATCACAAAGGTTTTTGAAGTCACTACTAATTAACGGGATAAAATCTTGAATATCATTAGTAAATGAATTGCAAATATCATAATTAAAATTAGATTGATAAAGTTTTTCATAAAAAGAGCTGATAAAATCTGAAATTAGTTTGGGATCCTTGCATAAGGTGTTGTTAATATATAATGCCGACAAAGAATTTCTCTTAAAATTCCTTTTTTCAAGGGCAAAAAAAATATGCTGTATTCCTCTCTCCCTTTTCTATCCATTTAGCTCTTGAACGCACAAAAGCTCCAGTAGCTTTGCTAGTATATAAGTCATCAAGTTTTAATTTTAAGGATTGGAGCTCACTTTCCTGTGTTTGAGAGAGTGTCTGAACTTTCCAAGGAGTATCAATTTTGTTTAGTAGTTCAGTTTCCATGCGATCTCTTTCTTTTTTTAATTCCTTACTTCTCCTAATGGCAAGTTCTCTGGATTTGAATTTAAATAACTCCCATTTAGAAGCATAATCAAAATTCTCTGAATTAAAGATATTGGTGGCTAATGTTTCAATATTTTTTGTAAAAATTTCATCTTCTAAGATAGAGTTGTTAAGTTTCCAATGTCCACGGAGGCTGGGCTTGCGAACAGTCTGTAAAGACAATTTAATCAGAAGGTGATCTGAAAAGGGAGCATAATGATGGGATATATCTTGAACATGTTGTAACAGACTGGATGAAATAAGAAATAGGTCAATTCTCGATTTTAAAGACTTTGATGCATTGCTCCATGTATATTCAAATGAATTACTATTAAAGTAACGCCACGAATCCACTAAAGATAGATCTTTGCATAAGGAATCAATAATATTAGGGTTTTGAGAGTGGGGTCTAACTTTCCTTGGAAACCTATCCATTAAGTCATCAGAGACTTCATTAAAATCGCCTGCAATTATTAACTTAGCATTTGGGTTTGTTTTCAGCAGTTGACATAAAATAAGAGAAATGTCAGTGAAAAAGGAATTATTCAAAGTGTGAGAGTTAAACCCATAAATATTACAGATAATAAAAATGACATTTTCTAATTTAACGGTCAGAATAACCCATCTGCCATCAGGGGAAGATGCAGAATTAACAATATTTCCTTTAAACTTATGAACTAAAATAAGAACACCAGCGGAATTATTTGACCCATGACTAAAATAAAACATATCGCCCCATTGAGCTTTCCAAAATTTTGAATCAGAAGCAGCTGAATGAGTCTCTTGCAAAAAAATGAAATCTGCATTATAACGTCTACAAAACAGAAATATTGCTTTTCTTTTAATGTCATCTCTTAAGCCCCGCACATTTAAAGAAACAATGTTCAGCTGGTTGAACTCGAATTTGTCCATTAACAAATAAAAGTATAATAAAAATTACAGGAAAAAGAAAGAAAAGGAAAATGACACCTACAGTGTGTATTGAACACCTAACTTGGAAGTTATGTAACGCTGTTTCCTTTAAGAAGGATAGGGAATCAGTAGAATAAGGTCGAACGCCCTTTGAAGAATGTCAATAATTCGAACTGGGCAAACATGTGCATAAAAAAAGTAAATCGAACCTGACATGCGGTTAGAAATTTGTGGTCAGTTTACAGATGCGGTGCTGAACTGGCAGCGATTCTCTTGTTATTGATAACAGCAAATGGACCGCTGAAACCGGCCTTCTTTCCTTCCTTTCGTGCCGCCAGGACAAGGGGCCAAAGTTTGTTCCGACTTTCAATGTCCGCTCTGGATAGGGACTCCTTGACATAGATAGCATTCTCTCTGAGGTAAATAGAATTCTTAGCTTCCATCCAAATGATGTCGCGGTGCCTCCGTGTGACAAAACGAATGATGATGTGTCGCGGCGATCCATCTGG
Organism: Chanodichthys erythropterus; assembly: GCF_024489055.1. Classification (NCBI taxonomy): domain Eukaryota; kingdom Metazoa; phylum Chordata; class Actinopteri; order Cypriniformes; family Xenocyprididae; genus Chanodichthys; species Chanodichthys erythropterus. The sequence goes on from NC_090241.1 coordinate 38,881,118, forward strand.
TCGTTGTTTGCCTACACGATGGACCACATCCACCGCCTCCTCCAGCTTGTCTTTGATTCGCGGGACCACTTTTGCTAGATGATTTATGGTGATCGTTCGGACATTTTCATCTTCACGTTCTTTCACTCCGAGCAATTTCAAACACCATCTATGGCTGTACCTTTCTGGCTCTTCCAATCTGGACTTGAGAGACACATTTTCTTGTTGCATATGTTGTATCAAAGCTTCGGCCTTACCGATCTTTTCGCCATGAGCGGCAACATCTGAAAGGAGTCGATTGACGGTGTCTGACAAAGAATTTACAGCTGCAGTTGTGATCTCAATGGAGCTCTCGATGTGAGTTATCTTTTGAAAAACCGCATCTTGCTTGGAGTTCAGGGACTGAATAGCATCAAATATCTCAGTAAGCGAAACAACACTATCAGATTTTTTCTTTTTTCCAGGAGGACTTTTGCTGGGAGTAGCAAGACATGCGTCGAAATCCTTTTCAAACTTATCTTGAGATCTAATGGATGCTTCTCCGGATTCAGGCAAGGAGACATCCATGGTTTGTTCAAGAGATTCACAAGACATCAGACTGTCCATGTTCCACGAGGCACGCAAGTTCCTGTTAGTTCGTTTTTTGCCCATTAAACTTACAGGCGGGTTTCAGCTTTTGTTATTCAGTTATTACCGAGTAAAATCATCCGCCATAGGAGCAAAGTAACGACCCGTTGACCAAAATAATTCTCAATCAGAACAGGTGCGCATAACAGGTCTACTCAGCAAGACGCCATCTTGGCTCCTCCTTGATCTTGATCTGTTCTGTTGCGATCTGCGTCTCCTGCCGATGACGTGTTTCGCGGGGGCGTGCCCCCGTTTCTTGACTCCACTCCCACGTCAAACCAGTGCCATAAAGAGATCCGCACAGAAAAGTGCAGCGCAAAAGAAAATCGGTATCGTGAGCGCACGCTTGACTGAAACGCAGAAAAAAAAGAGCGTTGCAAATGATTTAGTAGGTTTGAGCATGGAAAATATGTGGCAAAGATAAAATAGGATTACAGCTGTCATTGATTTTTGTAATTGATTATATTTTTATTTTTGCACTACTTTATTTTATTTTGCAATTTATTATTTTTGTTTGCAAAACTTATTTTTTTCCGCTCAATACTTAATTTTTCCTTTGCAATTCTTTATTTTTGTTTGCAAAACATTTTTTTATTGCTCAATTTTTTGTGTTTTGCAAAACTTTATTTTTGTGCAAAACTTTAAGGCATTAATTTGACTCCATATAGAAACACTTTATATTTGTTTAACAGTAAACAAATATAAAGACCTTATGTCTTTTCGGGTGGTGCTTAATAAACTGGTAAACTTTATATCCGTAAATCAACTCTGATGAACTGTAATAAAGTGCTCTCACCTTCATTACTGCCGTATCCAGTATCACTCTGGAGGCTGTAAGCTGGATCACGAACCGTACTGATCTATCCTTGAGTAACACATTTTTAGCAAAACCTTTGTTTTGTATTGTCACTTTGTATTGACAATCATTCACAAAGCAGTCCGGTGTGAAATGATTCATGAAGACATAAACAAATTTCGGTAGAGTTGAGGGAGCATTTTCTTCGAAAACAAAATTAATCCACCTCATCTTCAGTGGATCAGATTTCGGGAGTAAATGGAGAGAGCTTTGTGGATTAATCCATCCAGCAACAGAACACCTAAAACGCTTGGGAGACGTTCTCGTCAGTGCAGCAATGGCGGACTGTGTAAAACTTGCTGTGACCTCGCTCAGGGCGGTTCTGTGTTAAAACGGCAGTGTCTGTCAACATTTGGGCTTGTTCTGAGACACTGCTTATGATTTATGGAGATTTAAAAAAAAAGAGTGGTTGGATTTTTATCATTATAGGGTGGTTGTGTACACACACTGCCAACACACATTTATAGCCAAACACCATGCAAAAGTGAATTTTGCATAATAGGTACCCTTTAAGTAAATGTAAATGGACAAGTTATGTTGAAACATTGGATCTAGGCTTGCAGTGTCTGATCTGCATAGATTTTCAGCTCTCTTTTATTTTGTTAATATTCATCTTACAAAAATATTGACAAGAAAATTAGAATACTACTTACTGCTGAACACTAGAACACTACACAAAACTTTAGTAGCTTTAATTCAGGCCTTTAAAAATAAACAGAAAAATAGTAATGCTAATTAAAGAATGCTAATTTCAGTTACAGCCTTGATTCTTTATCAAACATTTCCAACACTGGAAGGGTTATTAAAGGGTTAGTTCACCCAAAAAATGAAAATAATGTCATTTATTACTCACCCTCATGCCGTTCCACACCCGTAAGTCCTTCATTAATCTTCAGAACACAAATTAAGATATTTTTGTTGAAATCCGATGGCTCCGTGAGGCCTCCATAGCCAGCAATGACATTTCCTCTCTCAAGATCCATAAAGGTACTAAAAACATATTTAAATCAGTTCATGTGAGTACAGTGGTTCAATATTTATATTATAAAGCGTCAAGAATATTTTTGGTGCGCCAAAAAAAACCAAAATAACGACTTATTTATTGATGACCGATTTCAAAACACTGCTTTAGGAAGCTTCGGAGTTTTCTGAATCAGCGTATCGAATCATGATTCTGTTCGCGTGTCAAACTGCCAAACTGCTGAAATCACGTGACTTTGGTGCTCCGAACCGCTGATTCGACGTGCTGATTTATAATGCTCCGAAGCTTCCTGAAGCAGTGTTTTGAAATCGGCCATCACTAAATAAGTCATTATTTTGTTTTTTTGGCACACCAAAAATATTCTTGTCGCTTTATAATATTAATATTGAACCACTGTACTCACATGGATTTAAATATGTTTTTAGTACATTAATGGATCTTGAGAGAAATGTCATTGCTGGCCATGGAGGCCTCACTGAGCCATCGGATTTCAACAAAGACATCTTAATTTGTGTTCCGTACATTAATGAAGGCCTTACGGGTGTGGAACGCCATGAGGGTGAGTAATTAATGACATATTTTTCATTTTATGGTGAACTAACCCTTTAATGTTTTTGTTTTTTATTTTATGTGAGACAAATATGAAGCGTTTGTTTATTTTTTTTTTTACTTTGAAGTAAACAGTGGTTGCAATGTTCTATGTTTTATTATTTTATTTATGCTATTGCTTGTAATTTATCTTACTACAGACTGTTTATCTGTCTTGAATAATTACTTGAAAACTTGAAGAAATTTTTATTTAATTAAGTCCTAGTTTGGTCAGTCGAAATATCATGACTTAACTGGTATTTAAACAGTTTTCATTAAATGAAAATAAATATTTTGGCTATTTTAATTCTGTTTTCTGACAAATTCTAAGTTTTTTGACCATTTTATAATTTGTGTATTTATTTATTTTTCAGTTAAAAAGAATGTTTAGAAAAGAAGTGGGAAAGAAAATTACAGAAAATGCAGCCACACACAGTAACAATTCACAGTCAACAGAGAAAATGGACAGAATGGAAGGTACTGCACTGTCATATTCACCTTTAAACTACAAACTGAACTGAACTGTCAATAGTCAGCATATTCCATGTAATTGTTGCTTCAGTTTGCTGTTTAAATATGTAACTGATTATGTCATATTTGTTTTTTTGGACGTCTTTAATTTATATTTTGATATTTTGTACTATGTCTTATGCTTCAGGTGAAAAGAGATCAGTGCAGGAACAGGATTGTTCTGATGATAATTCTGTTCCATGTTACCCCAACAATGGTCCTGTTCCATGCCAGGATGCTTTGGAGGAGGGAAAAGAGCCACCAATGGATGCTCTTCAGGGACAGTGGGCCCATTTGGGGGACCAAGAGTCAGATGAGGAGCTAGGGGATGATACAGATGATACCAGCTCTGTCACTTCCTCTGCCAGCTCAACGGCTTCACTGCAGAGTGGCCCAACCCGAAAAAAGAGCATCCCTCTCTCTATCCGCAACCTAAAGAGAAAGCACAAGAAGAAGAGGACCAAGTTTTCACGAGAGTTTAAACCAGGAGACAGGTGAATGAATGAACAAACAAATGTGTTTTTGATTTGTGAGTTCAGAAATTATCCATGCCAGCTTAGTGTTGTAAATCATAGTGCAATACATGCAGGATCACCCTTGATATCCTTCTGTCCCAACTGACAGAACTGATCATTATTTTTGCAAATCAATAAACAAATCTAAATAACTGAATGATTTTCTTGACCTTTGACACTGGTTATGGGCATGTTTCACACACACTGCCTTAGGCTTGCTGCGATAGTTGGTTTTAACGGTGTTACCAGTGTTCAGCTGCAACACCGTTTATGTCACTTGCCCACCGCAGCACAGCCCCCCACTGTCCTTTTTATTTTTTATAGTAATAGAAATCATTTAGTTCAGTTAGAAAACAGATACAAAAACTCAGGGCTCCAGACTGCGCCTAAAACGGTCGCATTGGCGACTAAAAATATTAATTTGCTAGTGATATTTTTGCTGAGGTCGCCATTGGCGACCATACAAATTCACACGTTATGACTAAAATTTGCAGTTATTTGCATGTTCTGTGACCAATAGCCTATCACATCATTTGCTGTGTTGACGTAATTTAAATGTAATTAAATGACGTAATTAAATGCTTACCGTTTTGAATATCAATCATGCTGATCACTTTCATTATTTTACTCTGCTCATGCTCATCAGATAAATTTAAGGGCTAAAAGTCTTCAGTACCTTAAATAGTATAACAAGAGTATTAATGATCATTTTAAGGTTCCAGTATGTCTACGGATAATGTTCAACTAAAATATATTGTTCGACCAACAATATCTTTTAGCAATTAATTATGACGTTCACACCCAACATTGGTTTTCTTCGTATTTATTAAATCCAGGCAATTGGTTGATAAAACATTGATTTTAAAATTAAGATACAATTTATACAAAACGAAATTCACTTTAAAGAAAGGCTTACTATAAAACACAACTTAATGAAGTGGTCAAAATCACGTCTGACCCACTGCATGTCTCCCGATATATTGTGCATATTTAGCCTATCTAAGACATACTGTTCACTTTTCATAATCAACATAAATAAAATTTAAAAACTGATATGAAACAAATATGAAACTAAATAGGCTACGTTTTCTTTGACCCTCTGGCCGATGATCGCGCCGGCGCGTTCTGATGGCTTTTTTCCTCATGACAGCTGACAACAACTTATAATGTAGGCCTACTCCATCATTTTTGGCGATCCAGATTAGTGCAAGACATCATCACAAACTACAAATGGTCTACTTTTATTTGTGTACGCTCACAGTAAAAACCTTCTGCTTTTGTAAAAAAAAAAAAAAAAAAAAAAAAAAAACAGAATGCGCTTTCATCTGTCAACAATCTTTCTGAAACGTCTAAAAAATGAACTGAACTCAGACAATAATTATCACACAAACATGAAACATACGTCTTAAGAAAGCATGAAATGTCTACTTTTCAATAAAATAATTCACATTTAAAACAAATATTCTCCTGCGGTGTAATCTGTAAACTAAAGAGATGCACAATTTCTCCTGACTCATGTTGCGAATGTTAATGCTGCGAGGGTGTTTCTTCTAATACAACGACATAGGCCTAATGATATAACAAATAAAACAAGACTATTCATTCTGTGGAATATTTAATAGTTTCCTTAAAGTAGGCTTATTGTATTGGCATAATTTGCGGTTGGGACGTGTCTCGATTTCGCGGCCCGCACGGACGTACCTAAAAGAAAGAAACGTATCAATTCGATAAGAAATTTGCTGGTCTGTGATAAATAAGAGGCGATCTCTCGCTGGAATGAGTTGTTTTTGCTCGTTGCCGCTGTTATCAGTTGTCTTGGCGCTCGTGCACAATGCACAGACTTCACACAGACAATCAAGTGCTTCTTTCTGCTAAAGCACAAAACACATTGCACACAAACATGTCTTTGCTCTTGATATACAATAACTGATGAACACCTTTTGGTTTTAATGAGAGAAAAATACTAGGACGGAATCAAACGATGTTTCACCAAGTTGCGTTTGGACAAGTGCATTTATCCGGGCTGTTAGGCCTACCCTGGACCTACCTCTTACCTGAAAAACAATGTCTCAGGAAATTGGAATCAAAGTTTAGCACAACTCACCAGAACTAAGCAATGTTTGGGTATGTTGAATTCAGCTTGTTCATTCTGTAGTTTTATCAGGTTGTTATTCTTTGTATAATTTATTGTACAAAAAATGGGTTACAAACGATGACAGGAACTGTTCCATAACTCAAAATATATTGAAAAAACAACAAAGGTATAGAAATGAGTATTATTTCGTGTGTGTGTGTGTCAGTGGCGGCTGGTGCAAAACAATTTTGGTGGGGCGCAATTTATTTATTTATTTTAAGAAATGCTGGAATGAATAGGCTTTTTGTTAAATAATCATTTAACAAGTGATATAATAATGTATCATTACTGCTTATCTAAAAAATGGAAAATTCAGTATTTAAAGCATGCCATAGGGCTGGGATCTAAAAAGAATATATCTGTATTTAATAATATATATATATATATATATATATATATTATTATTAAATACAGATATATTCTTTTTAGATCCCAGCCCTATGGCATGCTTTAAATACTGAATATATATTAGGGCTGGGATCTAAAAAGAATATATCTGTATTTAATAAAATATATATATATTTCACACTCTGCCCAATATTGTCCTAGAAACAATGTTCATATTGAAGGCTATAAAAAACAAACATGAATGTAACTGTGTAGTATATGCTATATTATGTGCAAAAAAGGGGTCAAATCGCATTGCCGTGCGTTCACACCGCCGGCGGCGAGAGCGTCAACATTCGCCTTGGCCGCCCTGCCAACAACGCTGTGCTGTTCGTTCAAACCGCCGCCGACGGGAGGGTCAAAGCAGAGCCAAAGTTAATGACAAGTCGCGTCAACCAATCGGAAGCCTCTCAAGCGAGGACCTCTACATTCTAATTGGTTGCCGCCGAACCGCGTCATAGCTCATTACCATAAAGTTAACCTGATTTCAACTCTCCTCGCCGCTCTCACCGTCCAAGACGCGCGCTCGCCGGTGTGAACACACAGTTAGGCCTAGGCTACATTCTAAAATTTTAACTTTACAAACTAAAAACAAAATGTTTTTGAAGCAGAAGGTAAATACACTAAACTAAAAATGAAAATAAATAAAAACAAAAGAACATACTAATTATTATTATTTTGATTACCCTATTAACAGTCACTTTACAGTTACTGCTATCATACAAATACACTTAGTTGAATTTTCGAAATTCTACATATGGCATAATTATGTTCGCCAACAAAAACAAATTTTAAACAACAAATATTTTTAGCAAAATGTATTTGACTCAGAATGAACTCCGTCTGTTTGGCGCGCATGCTCGCGGCGGCGTTCGTTCACGGAAGTTTGTGCTTGCTGAAGGCTCGTCCACGCCTGGCTGCAAAATGGAAATATTTTCTCGACTTTCTAACATTTGCAGATGGAGAATATACCTGTGAAATGTAAATATGCACTGTGGAAATTATTGTATGTCACTTCAGCTTAAAAAAATATTATTAATAGCGGTATGTTTGTTTCCACCAATCGCTTGCACAAGTTGAGGTATACGTATGATGACGAAAGCACGTTAGTGCGAGCCCTCCCGGAACCCATAGAGATTGCATTGCAGTCCCTGCAGTTCGAAAAAAAAAGTTCTTTGAACGGGAGTATATGGGAGCAATCGGGGCAAATCTCCTCCTGAAATGCCCAAAAAGAGGCGGTACTCCACAGAGCGTGACTCGGCGCTGATTGGACTACATCCAGAGGCAGAACAAACAGCCTAGCAGTGATAGCTAGCGTAACTCTGTGGTTGAATGTGATTGAAAAATCCGTCCCTTTCTCACTTTGGCCTAATGAAGAAACCGCCTCTGTTGTGTGTATATATGTGTGTGTGTATATGTATATGTATGTGTGTATATATATATATATATATATATATATATATATATATATATATATATATATATATATATATATATATATATATATATATATATATATATATATATATATATTATATATATATATTATATATATATATATATATATATATATTATATATATATATTATATATATATATATATATATATATATATATATATTATATATATATATTATATATATATATTATATATATATATTATATATATATTATATATATATTATATATATATATATATATATATATATATATATATATATATATATATATATATATATATATATATATATATATAATTTATTTATTTTTTTATTTTTTTATTTTTTTATTTTTTTTGTGAAAATAGTGACACTCATTTCCCAGAAAAATCAGAAACGATAAGATGAAAATGCTCAAACTGTAAAGGGGAGATAGATAAACACAACAGGATGACTAAAAGTAAGTGATTTTTAAAAATTTAAGTTCCTTGTTGTTTGGCTCCTAAAAAAATTATTTGGTGCCTGTTTTTTCACCCTATAGGAGCCAATGGCTCCTTAAAGCTGCAGTAGGGAGTTTTTAGAAAAGTTGACTTAGCCTGAAAATTTGAACAAGCACAACTCACAGGTCACTCCCCCTTCCCTTGCTCTCTGCTGCGCTACAACCCTCCCTCCACAGCTCCTCCCCCATCACAACGGAGCCTGCCGTGAACGCGCAGGCTAGTAAGCAAGCAATAAACAGTTATAGCACATTCACTGATATGGACGAAACATCAACAATATGATTTACATTGACTATGGCCTTCCCATACTTTGACTACAAACTTGGTCCTCAAAACATTACGTGTAATGAAACTATATGACGTATATGCACTATTTCTATAAGTAATAAATAGTTAGTAAGATAATATAACGGTAACTAATGTTACAGTATGCAAGTAATTATTCTATCGATATGTAATGCTAAATAAGGTTTGCTAGTACATTATTTCTGCAACTTTCCACAGTGCGTGACATTTTATTTGTATGTTATGCGGCTAGAGTTTTGACACTAGGCGGTTCTCAAAACCAAGTTCACTAAGTTGGCACTCGCGTCCTTGGTAGTTAGGACTTGGCAAGTTCGACTCCGGAGAACGAACTCCTGTGGACGGGAGAACACAAGTCCGGTGATTCTGCAAATGGAACAGCTTGAACAACTTGATAACGTCACTCAGCACGCGCTGGCTTCAAAAATATTAAATGTAATACTATTTGTGCATACTCTGATTATCTTCACTGTAATGAAATGAAATAGGCTTTAACATAAAACACAACCTTCTCTTTTTTTTAAATGTCAGTTTTAATGTTCAATAATAGCCATTATAAAAGGAATAAAAATATACAATAAGAAATAAAGCAAACAATTCAGTCAAGCGTACAAAATCAGCGCTTTAGTAGGATACAAAAGTTAAATAGCCATATATAAATTTATGAAATGTCACGTTGCCCTCAGCCAAAACGGAACCAGCGGCAAACGTCAGAAGGATTAGCCGAGGTAAGGCTGCTCTCGGCTGGGTACATGAGCGCTGAGAGTCCGGTGATCACCTGGATCTCACAACTCCAACGACGTCACATCAAATTTTCAGAAAGGCGCTATCTTTATCAATAAACCGCAAATTTGAGCTTTAAACCAGCACATTCTCGCCTGAAAAAATCTTAAAACCGCATATCATGACATAATAGACCCCGATCACACGAAAATGCGTATCAATAGTACGAGTTTGTAATCTCGTAGAATATATATGCCAAAATGAGTTATACGTACGAAACTGGATTGTTTGTCCGCCATAAGCAAAGCTGCAGCACACGGTAATCTTGAATTTCGAACGCCTGTACGCGCTGTGCACTATGGCTGTGCATGACAGGAGTGTGATCAGTGCGCACACGAGCTTGATTGAAACTGCTAAGACACTCCTCCTGACTCTGATTGGTTGTTTCTTACCGGGAGCGGTGTATTTCTGCAAATGGCAATAGGACCACTGGGAGGAGCCAGAGGAGCTTGATTTTTTTCCACAGATTATCTGTCTCATATTCTACTGTCAGGACATAATGACAGGTTTAACAAATATGTAAAAAATACATTTTTACAAAAGTTACCTACTGCAGCTTTAATCATTTTTTTTTTTGTCTGGAGCCCTGAAACTAAACACATCTGCTCAATGCAGCACAGATCAGCAGCAGGAGTCATATTTCATTTATCATGAGAGTGAGGAGCTGATTGACAAGATGATTGCAAAAGCTTTGGTTTCAAAGCGAAATGTAAAAGCGCCTATTTTGGCAATATTTTGGATTTAAACCCAGTGCTAACAGGGAACCTGCAAAGGATTATTTGTTTTTCTAGTTTTCACTCATATTACTTTTGAGTCATTTTTTTTTTTTAATGATTTAGTCAAACTGAGTAACAAATGAACTGAACTGTAACCAATGACTGAACTACAAATAATTTACTTTAGGTAATAAACATACTAATAAATGTGCCAAGTGTCATTATGATTTATTATTAAATCATATCATTATTAAAATTATGATTTCTCCTAAATTGTTACAGTCTCCATCCCTTTTGATCATGTTGTTTTGTGATCCTATAGATGCAACAAAGTCAAAACAGCATTTTGATGTGCATGCCGAGAGACAACATATATGTGTTAATTGTTAAGGACTTGTTAAAGACCGTTAATTGCTTATATTTAACACCAAATAATAGACGTACGCCTCATCAGACATCTGGCCTCTGGGACAGATATGCATTGAAGCCACTAATGTAATCCTGTTTGCGTTACACTAACATGCTGGTTGAGCTTATGGACATGTTAACAACAACATGATGACACGTTATGATTACAACATGACACACAACTGTTAAATCCTAATGACTTAATTCATGCACAAAGAATGAGCTCTGATGTTTAGATTTACTTCATATTGTTTACATTGAAGCTGTAAAAATTTAATTGCGTTGTGACAGGTACATGAAACAATCCTTGTTGAAATCTGCTACACAATCTGTTAATCAGATATTATGATATGACCCCTTCAAAGAAACAGTTTAAGTAGATCATATTTCTGTCAAATTAAATATAACTTCATTTAGAATAGACTCTTAATTGGTATGTCTGTTTGTGCGTAGGGTGGCAGTTGAGGTTGTCTCCACTGTAACCTCTGCAGATGTGATGTGGAAGGATGGAAGTTTAGAGACAGGGATCCGCTCCAATGACCTGATCCCTATCCAGCACCTGGACAACCATGAGTTCTGCCCGGGAGACTATGTTGTAGACAAACGGCGTATGTTCTTTTATAACACAGTTGTCATTTTCAATATGGCTCTTGGTTTGCTTGTTTGTTGCTTATTTAGTGGAGCATGCTGTATCAGTAAAGTCCTTATATTAGGTTGATTACAATTGACTTGTAAAATAGATATAGGCACAACAAGTGACAAGATCTTGCTTTTTACTCACTTATAATAAACCCTGTTTGATTGTGGCTTCTGCAGCCCAGGCTCTTCATGATACAGGTGTCTATGGGGTGCTTCAGTCAGGTGATCATAAGGCCAGAACCTGTGTAGTCAAGTGGGTCAAACTCAATGATGTGGGCAACGATGTTGAGGTATTTTTGATTTTGAGGTGTTTGGGATTGTCTATTTTAATATTGTTTAACAAATTAATCTTGTATATGTAGGTGATTGGGGAGGAGGAGGATGTTAGTGTTTATGACATTGCTGATCATCCAGATTTCCATTTTCACACAACGGATATTGTCATAAGGATCGGCAACTCGGACACAGAGGACTGTGAAAATGAGGTACCAACATAATTTTGCATAGAAATTTTTCCAGGCTTATCACATTGCCAGTGTGCAGTTTAATATTGAGTCTGATTCTCTAGTTTAATATGTAACTCCCCATAATAATTTTTGTTATTCAGTTCACCAGAACTTTTCTATGTATTTGATATAAGTAGACAAAATGACTTGGTGCTCTTGTAAGGTAGTTTGATAGTTCTTTCTACCTTATTGGAAATTTTCCTTTTGTCTTTATGCCTTGTCTCAACTGTAGAGATCTGTTGGCCAAGTGTGCATGGTGGATCTGAGCAGTAAAGTGGAGGTTGTGTGGGCTGATAATTCAAAGACTATTGTCCTGCCACAGGTATGCACCAGTCTATCTAGCCTTTAACTTAAACTGATGAAAAGAATTTGCTACTGTGTGCGCATGCACCTACTTGTATAGACCCTGGAACTAACACTCATTTATTCTTTCTCTCTTAGCACTTGTATAATGTCGAGTCTGAGATTGAAGAAACATATTATGACTCTGCAGAGGGTAGCAGTAGTGGTGCCTCATCTGAAGAATGGGAAGATGAGAGTGATAGCTGGGAGACAGATAATGGACAAGTAGAAGAGGAACCAGGTGCAGTGGAAAACATCTCAGTCTCCTCCCCTAACACAGGTGCCACTGCTGATGGCAAAACCCATGGTGTGCATGCCTCCACGACTACAGACTCACCAGGAGCTGTCTCCACACCTGAACTTCCTGGAGGTACTGAATTTTTACAATTAAATTGCAAATTTTTACAATTAAACTTTTACAATGAAATTGCAAGATTATTAAGTATCAGATAAGATGTTCCATTCACATTGTTTCACAAGAAAAAAAATTGAGTATTCAGCCATCTTAAAGGGTTAGTTCACCCAAAAATGAAATCTCTGTCATTTAGTATTTACCCTCATGTCGTCCCAAACCTGAAAGACCTTTGTTCATCTTCGGAACACAAATTAAGATATTTTTGATTAATAATTAGTAATTAATGACAGAATTTTCATTTTGGGGTGAACTAACCCTTTAAATAGTCTATTTCCAGTTCACCGTAAGCTTGGTCCTGTATTGCGGTATCAGAGTTCCTCTGAAACCCTTCACCTTCCCTAGCTCCGGGAATTATGTATGCCTATTCATGCAGCAGCAGCATCTTATCTTGCATGCTCCCAGCAGCATTGCTGTGCGTCTTTTGGCAGTAGCAAATCCATACTTGAACTGCAGCAGCATGCGTAGCAGTTCTATTCCGCCATTAACTTTGTCATATCCATGAACATGCTAAAACTATTCAGAGAATTGTCATGATTTGAATAAATAAAATCTCAATTATACTTTTATTTTCATGGATATGTAATAACATTTGTGACATCACTAGATTTTCTGGGCCCCTTGCACCGTTTATTGGGCGGGGGAACATTGTGGTCCAACCCCTTCGCTCAATATCTCTTGGACCCTTTGTATTCAGTCCCACTTTTCCCCCACTAGCGATGGCCCTGAACATCAGTGTTGTCTGTCTTTGATGCTGCAATTGGTGTTTTCACCTAAAGACTAATTATTTTTCCTTGCATAGGTGGAGGTGGAGTTGCTGCACCTGAAGAAAAGCCCAGTAAAGAGACTCCACCACGGGGATTTCGTGAGCTTAAAGAAGCCCTAAAGATTTTAGAAAGTTTAAAGAACATGACTGTTGAGCAGCTCTGGACCGGATCACCAACCTCACCCACTGCCGAACCATCAGCTGCAACTGCTGCCACAACCCCCGCTGATGCCAAACCCACGAAAGAAAAACGCTTTCTGGATGATATTAAGAAACTTCAGGAGAACCTGAAAAAGACTCTAGACAACGTGGCCATTGTAGAAGAAGATAAAATGGAGGCTGCTATAGAGGAGGAAAAGGTGTTGGCGCCAGTGCTAGCTGAACCACAGACGCCTGTGCGTTCTGAGTGGCCTAGTGACACACCGGTTTTGTGTCAGCAGAGTGGAGGCAAACCAGGTGTCACTTTCACCAGTGCTAAAGGGGAAGTGTTTTCCGTTTTGGAATGGGCTCCAGGTACATACTGTACACCCAAATTTATTTATTTATTTTTTCATTTTAATAAACAAAAATATCATTAGAATTATTGACTACTTACATGAACAGTATATTATTTATAATAGAAATTGTCGATGAAGTGGTACCTTCTTGAATAAAAATCATAACAGCAATTTCATACAGCACACTGTCCGAGTTTCATTCTAGAAGCCATCTAAAAATGCCCCCTCTTTCTTGCCATAGACACCCACTCTTTTAAAAAAATGGAATTCCAGCCAGCAGAAGCAAAGAAGTTCTTTAGCACTGTAAGGAAAGAAATGGCCCTGCTGGCCACCTCTCTGCCCGATGGCATCATGGTAAAGACTTTTGAGGACAGAATGGTAAATTTGCCTTGCACACATTTATGAACTTTTTCTAGATTTTTTTGTTTTGTTTTGTTTTTAGCTTATTTTACAAAGTATGGAAAACAATTCTGAATCAGTTCCATCAAAAGTTCCCCTTTTCTTCAATTAACCTTTCCTGTTGTTTTCTTTAGGACCTTTTCTCAGCTCTCATTAAGGGCCCTAACCGCACTCCATATGAGGATGGACTCTTCCTCTTTGATATCCAGCTTCCTAATATCTATCCTGCTGTTCCTCCTCTCTTTCGTTACCTGTCTCAGTGCAGCGGACGACTTAACCCCAACCTCTATGACAATGGGAAGGTTTGTGTCAGTCTTCTCGGCACCTGGATTGGAAAGGTGAGCTGACCTACTTTCTGTTCTAATTTTTGACTGATGCATTTCTGATTTTGGACTACCCTCTTCTTTGCACTTCCTTTGGTAATTTTTTTACCATGTTGGAGGACTTTAATTTATATCCTAATCATATCCTAAATTAGTCAGTTTTACATGACCATTTTCTAACTCTCTGACATTTCTGACACATTTTTTTTCCTGTTTTACCTGCAAGACTATAAATAACATGTTATGAGTGACATGTTCATGTAGCATTAGTAGAAACTACAGTTCTGAAAGTCCATGTACATGCATTACATCAAACTCTTTTACTTCAAAAGATTAATTTTGATTATTTTTTTGACCACTAGGATTCATGAAGCACAATTTGGCTTTATCACTAAATCCTTAATACTCTTAATTGCATTGTATGATTATTGGTCAATTCTGACATGTGATTTTTGTAATGTTTCCTTTCACAGGGTACTGAAAGATGGACCAGCAAATCCAGTCTACTGCAAGTGCTTATCTCTATACAAGGTTAATTAAAACTAATACAGTATAAAACATGCAGTATATATTTTTGGTCATTGTGTTTTTTATAAATACATTGTTAAAGTAGCCCATGTGACTACAGTAGTTCAACCTTAATGTTATGAAGTGACAAATGCTTTTTGTGCACAAAAACAAAACAAAAATAACGACTTTATTCAACAATTTCTTCTCTAAAAAGGAGAATATGGAGCTGGCGTTCGGATGTAAACACGGAAGCGCTGAATTGGGTTCACTGCCTCAACTGCATATGAGACTGACAGGGTAGAGAAGAAATTGCTGAATAAAGTCATTATTTTTGTTTTGTTTTTGCGCACAAAAAGTATTCTTTCTATTGATTTCATCTGAAATATCTTAATTTGTGTTCCGAAGATGAGCGAAGGTCTTGCAGGTTTGGAACAACATGAAGGGTGAGCTTTATTTCTCTCTTGCATTGTGTAAATATTATTTCTCCACCCCTTCAGGTCTGATCCTGGTTAATGAGCCATACTATAATGAGGCTGGCTTTGACAGTGACCGGGGACTTCAAGAGGGTTACGAGAACAGTCGCTGCTACAACGAGATGGCACTCATTAAGATGGTGCAGTCAATGACTCAACTTCTCCAGCAGCCTGTGGAGGTCTTTCAGCAGGAGATTTGTGAGCACTTTGCTTGCAGTGGCTGGCGGCTGGTCCATCGGCTGGAGTCCTGGCTAGATTTGGATGGGGCAGTGACTGACCGTATTTCACGATGTGGGGTTGGCAGCCTCCATGCAGAACCTCTGGAAGAGATCCCCTCAGCTCTGGCCCACAGCAGCCCAAGCAAACAGGATGTGCAAAGTGAAGAGGAGCTTGAGGACTCAGGTCTCAGTCCTTCCACAGTGGGGGCCAGTGTACCTCCTGGTTTAGACGGGCAACGGGACCTGAGCCAGAACTCTCAATGTGATAGCTCAGTGGGGGGTGGTGCAGGATCAGAAATACCGGAAGGTTCTGAAGTGGTGTCAGGTTTTGTGACATCTCAACAAAGTGTAAAACCATGTCAGGAGTCTCAGCCGACTGTTAGACCAAAGAAACGGAGAAAAAGCTATCGAAGCTTCCTTCCAGAGCGCAGTGGCTATCCAGATATTGGATTCCCACTCTTTCCTCTTTCCAAAGGCTTTGTAAAGAGCATGCGTGTAGTTTTGCAGCAGTATCGAGCTACTCTCACAGCTACTGGTGTTCCTGAATACCCAGAAAATAAATAATTGCCTTCCCTTTTTTCTTTTCTCCCTCTTTATTCAACACAAGAGCTGTGTTTTTCCCCTTTAACTATGGGCCTGGAAGTTTAATCTCCTCATCAGGCTGCAGATGTTCCCAGCAGCCTTTCTTAATTGCTTCGTAGTGCATCTTTAGTTGCTTTGTTTGTTGTTGCCTCTCATTGGTCATTGGGTGGCAGCATACATTATTTGTTTGTATTAAACAATGTTGAAATTTCATATGCTTCTATATTGTTTCCCTGACAACAACTCTGCCGTCACACCGCTCTCTCAGGGAAGTATGGACAGATGTGAAACATTAAGAGATACTGAGGCATGACTGAATCTTTTGTTGTGTTGTGACTTTTCAAGATTTGTGGTTAAAAACTGTGCCAGAGGGATACTCCTATTGGTCTTAGGCGTTGTCCTTTGCTACTTTTTTTTTTTTTTTTGGATGGGATTACCACCAGACCACATACTGGTTTGCACAAGCTGAAGGAAGTTTGATGGAGAAAAAAAAGGAGTAAGGATGAAGTTTCAGATCAGGTGTGACTGTTAGTTCGTGGTTCATCAAATAACTATATTTCCCAGCATGACTTGCTCTCTGTTCCATATTTCCAGTGCTGCTTTATACATTGCAATGCTTTTCAGTCTTGATCAATACATTCATTCTTTTAAAGTTGGTGACTTGCTTTTTGATCCAAAAAAGACAAAGTTGTACAACTGCCCAGTCATCTATACTGTACAGACCCTGATCATTCCTGCTAGCGTTTTGCACCAAAATCATATGAAAGTTGAGTGTCAAGTTTACATTTAAAAGACAAAAAGCAACCAGACACACTAAACTACTGACTCTTAAAACTGGAATCTAACATCTCCTTTCCCTCTCCCACAACAGTAAAATTTTCAACTTTATTAACTAGTGTTCTCTGTACAGTATATTATTTACAACTTTTCTTACACTTTCACCATAAACGCATATATCATAAAATCCAGTTTTCATATTTGTAAATAACCAGTACTCGTGGTATGAGGCAGGTTAGTCTTCTATACACGTGAAAAGGAAACCAGAGTTAACTAATCACTAGGAAGAGGTTTTTTTTTTTTTTTTTTTTTTTTTGGTTGGTTGGTTGGTTGGTTGTTTGGTTTTGTTTTTAACATTTTGAGCTTTGCTTGCATGAAGGTCTCTGGTTTAAAAAGATGAGTTCCCATTCATAACTCTTTCCTCTGTCCAACATTGTTGCCTTAAAACTGATTTCAAGCTTGACCCTACGTTCCTTTTTTTTTATTTTTTATACTGCATTGTCATTTTCTGTTAAGGGGCCCAGTTGAGACTAGCTATGATGGAGAGGCATACATTTTACAAATTATTTTCACAAGCACAATCCAAGAAGTTATATTCTTTCAACAACTGTGAAATGGTTTATTTCTGCATTTGCTTTTTTTTTTTTTTTTTTTTTTTTTTGATACACTATTTAACCAACTTTTATTCCCCATTTCATATGTGTCTTTGTGATGATTTAGATGCTGTGATTTAGAAGCTTCATGTTAATCCTGGTGCTGTGGTTTTCCAGACCACTAGGAGGCAGCAGACTAGTTTCAGAACGAACAGTTCCGACCTCACTCTTTTGTTTACATCAACATCAGGCCAGCTGTAATTATAGCACAGCCTACAGACACAATGTGTTTCATGTGCTGTTCCTCTTTGTGATGCAGTACTTGAGAAAAGTGAACACAGCTTTATATAGCTATGGAGTCATCAGGCTGTTTTACATGTAACAGATCCTCATAATTTTCTTAGTTTTGCACAAAAGTGATTGCACATAATTACACTTGTTAGCACTGGAAGGCACATCATGTTTCTTATGTTGTGAGTTGTGAGCAGCTGGCTTGGGCTGATTGGCAAATGTGTAGATGTAATATACTGCTGATGTTTTTCTGCACGTTAGCATTTAAGTCATTTAAAAGACAAAAATAAATTTCTGGCTGGTGACTTTGTGCCATCTTATATAAGAAATTCTCATACATGTTTCCATGCATATGTTGCTAAATTGATTTTCTACTTGTTTTCTCTTGAATTTGTAGCTTATTACACTTTGGCATTTGGAGAAAAATAAAGGCTTTATTAAATTGTTTCATATGCTCATATGCACATTTGCTCAGTTAACAGAGATTAAACTAAGTCTCTCTTCCGATTTAACTCTTTCACCAGTTCAGCCCTCCATGACTCGTTTTCAGTACATTTCCTACATTCAGTACTGAAATGTTAAGCTAAGTTTCAAGCGAGAATCAGACATCAACCTTAAACTAGGAACTGTTTTCTGTGTATGTGTAAAATACTATGAATTTAATCACACTATTATGAAGAGAGATAACAGCCAAAGCATGTAACCTGTTGCTTTAAGCCTTAACGGCTACATGAGACTTGACTGTACAATGTAAACATTTCCACAGTGGCCTGTATTGGTAAACTAATAAACATGATTTGTAGCCTGAATCCTCTGTATAGAAGTCATGAATATAGAAATATATAAAATATATAGATTATATATTTAACAGAAACGTGAGTCCTAATTGGTCATGTGAATGCTTGGGGTGTATCATGGAGTGTGTGTTGTATTTTTTTATTATTATTATTATTTTCTTTTTTTGCTTCATTTGTAAATTTAATTTGGTCGCATTAAACAATGTAAAAAGTAAAGCATTAAACTTTGCAAGCATTATCCTAAATTATCCTGTTTTTTACCCAAGTATTTATTTATTTATTTTTATTTTTTTCAGGAATTGATCTATCAGAAGAACAAACATGCATTTAAACAAATGTTTATAAAAAAAGAGGGATGCTACCGCTTTGCTTTGAATTTCCAATAGACAAATTTAGAGTGGGAAAATAGATTACTCAGATAATATTAAATGACTTTAAACAGTAGAAAATTAGCCAGCCACCTATTCCAAAAACATGGCATTGAGCAATAAATCTGTTCTGACATCAAATTTGAACTTTGTTGTAGTATTGTTAGGATACATTGCTTACTTAAAAAGATTGCTCAAACCTGTCAGACAATCACTTAAATTTTATTCTCTATCCCTAACATACTGTTTAGCATAGTCATAGACTAATATGAATACATTTATTCATACCTTGACTTACAACAATCAGATGTATTTTAGTATAATTTACAATCATTCACTAGTACTGATGCTGATTTAACCATGAGGCACATCAAATATTTTGAAGCATTTATATCTTAATACATTGTTTGCATAATTGTGCACTATAAATTTATCAATAATGCTGAATAAATATAATACATTAGCAAATATATTTTGGAAAGTTCATAATGCAAACTTGATCAATAATTGATAATTGACAAATACAGTATATGCATACAAATACAAAACTCAGTCCAGCAGCATGCTTAGTAGGTAGTTCAGCATGCTTAAAGGTAGTTAAAAAAAAAAAAAAAAAATTCTGTCATAATTTACTTACCCTCAAGTTGTTCCAAATTTCTTCTGCTGAACACAAAAGATATTTTGAAGAATATATGGGTAACCAAACAGTTGATGGTCCCCATTGACTTAGCATGGAAAAAAATACTATGGAAGTCAGTGGGGCTCACCAACTGTTTGGTTACCGACTTTCTTTCTTCTGCTGAACACAAAAGATATTTTTAAGAAACTCATAGTTTGGAACAACTTGAGAGTGAGAAATGACAATTTTAATTTTTGGGTGAACTATCCCTTTAAGACAAAATTTGTTATAGTTATTGCACTGCAGCATCACAGAATAATCAAAATGTGGCCTGCCCACAGACCAGGTTACTTGAAAAAGTCAGTAACCTCCCTTATACAAATATGCTTAAGGTACTGACAACTGAGTCTCTTGGGAAAATCAGAAACTGATAGATTGTCAGAAGAACAGCCCTGCCTGCAGGGCAGTATGTATTAGTCAACAATTTAGATGGCTTATTACTAAACAGCTGCTGGCAGATTACTCTTTATCCTGATAGACTGTTGGTAAAAGCAATCTTGTCTTAATGATATTCAGTATCTTTTAACACCAGTATCTTTTAACGCTTAACATGTCAGAATTCAATTTGACATTAAGACTAAATATAAGAGATGTTTGATAATGCAGTCTTTTTGCCCAGGATTTTTTTTTTTTTTTCAGAATTCTGAAATCAGAAATGTAAATTGACTATATATTAACCCTCATTGTTGTTCTGTCTTCTGATTTGATTTAAGTACTACAGCGCATGGGAATATTTTCAGAAAATCGGGCAGCTCCCACATGGTGATACTTCTCACTTTAAATGTCTACATCAGCCACAAAGCCCCAGGCCAGAGACAGAAAGGAGAACAAGCATTGACTGGAGGCCATGCAGATAGACGTGAGGTCCAGTGGTGACACCAGTCCTTTACATAACGTGAAGCCACAACTGACCAACAGCTCTTCACTTGACACAGCTTGTAACCTGGAAAACAGCCACAAGACACATCAGTCACCACAAACCTTAATTTTTTTTTTTTTATATGACTCCCTCACTGATATGTGCTATATCTGTTGAAACTTCAGTTTTAGGTGCTGGATGTTACAAATTCAGCTCACCTGCAACCCAGCCATACTACACAGGAACAATTCATATGAAGTCAGATGACAGTATGATTTTTATGGTTCTTTAACCAATACATTCTTTAACCATTGCTTGTCAGATTGATCAATATGATTTCAGTGAGATTTTTAGTAAAAGCCATGAATGTGAGGCAAAATTCTATGTCCAAGTATTATCAGAAAGGCAAATTAATTAGCCATTAATCAGCCGCCAGAGAACATCACATTAAGTGATCACAGTCTGGTGAGACTTGGATAGACTTCCCTATGGCAAGAGAACTTTTACCCCAAAATTGATCTCAGATGGCAAAATCGTGGCTAGCTGTACAGTATGAACCCAGCTTGTAATCAAACTGGTTGAAAGGTTTAAACAAAATAACCTGTTAATCAAACTCACTGTTTGGATGGATGCAAGATTGCTGTATGCTGACGTTACAAAAGACCACTAAAATTATCAAAATTCTGATTTACATGTGCTTTTTTCCATGTGCAGGAGTTTTATATATATATATATATACAGAGAGAGAGAGAGCAATATCACACTCGTAGCCGTGCGATATGGCTGTATATCAGCACGCTGTGATTCGTCCGTAGCTAATCACAGCGTGCTGTTATACAGCCATATCGCACAGCTTTTGTGCAGCACTACTTCCTTCCGCCATGGATTAAAATCTCAATTTGACAGTTGAACCAAGCCTCCGTTGCTAACTCTAAAATGTCACTTTAGAACTAGTAACGAAGGAACGTTGAGTCGCTTCATTGAAACACATTGAATTTTCTACAGTATTAGAGAGAGAGAGCGAGAGCGCGAGAGAAAGAGAGTAGGCTATTACCTGTGTCTGGTATATTGCATTACATTCCTTCATCAAGTCGATGTCCATAATATTACATCCTTTATACAAGTCCGTTTAAATGTCCGCTGAGGTAAGCGATCTTTGTATTTGTCTTTTTTTCAGCTTTGGGAATTTTCCATCCATAACACCCATAACACCACAGCGCTAAAACAACTTCCTTTTGCAAAAGTTCCTTTCAATTTAAAAGTCTCTTGTGACTCACTGACTAATTCTCCTGTAAAGTGTTGCCACCATCTAATGGCGTATTAATGTAATGTTCACTCAATCCATATTACTTAATGGACATATTTATATAAAATAATATTTAGGCTTATTGAACAACATATAAACACAATTGTACAGTTCATTCAAACATAAAGCACTAGTTATTAAAAAAAAAATAGGTCACCATTTACGCTGGTATGTGGGTTTTACAAATATTTAACGAATGAAAAGGATTTTAAAGAGATTGTGACAAAACCTCCTAACTCCATTGGATCCTCAAACTGTCAATCAAGCCTCATTAATCTGCCTCACCTCGTGAATGAAGTGCGCACGCAGTTTGGACATCTCTGTGCAATGCAAAGGTAAATAAAGATCTGATGTTTGGAAAAAAAATTGTAAAGCATTTTCTTTACTCAAAAAAACATACGTTTATAAAGTTTAATGTTTTACATATTTGAAGCAGAGAAGAGTCTGATATGTCCCGTCTAGTTGTAGTCAATGTGCTATATAAGGTAACGTAACGTTTATTATCAAATTTAATATAGCACAAATCGACTTGCTCTGTAACAAATAATAGATTAATAAGACCAAAGATTGCCCGTTCTATGTACTCAAATTGAATTATGTCTCGTGTTTAACCACTATAAGAGCCAGCGGCAAATCCCAGAGGCACTGGCCGAGATGAAGCTGTTCTCGGCGGTTACAGAAGCACTGAACGGCCGCTGACGCACTCGAGATCGCATCTCCGAAAACGTCATTTTATATGTTTCACCGTTTGAGAATGTGTTTTTGGAGTAAAGTATATTGAAAACTATGTGCTTTAAACTTTAAAAACACGAAACACTTTTTCACACACATGTAACACGTTCACATACAACTTTAAAGCGATGCGGATCGTTGAAAACTAAAACGTAGTATTCAGACACAGTAAAATGTTATCAGAAAAGGTTTCTGAAAACCATGTAAAACATTATGCTTTAAAATGTAAAAATACGAAACAAGGTTTTGTGGTTAAACATTGCAAACAAGGGTTGTTTTATTAAAACTCTTTTCATATATACATTTGAAGGGTGTTTTCCCCCGCAAACAACATTACAAATGTTAAAAACAACAACAAAAGCCAAAACAAAAAGTTTTTTCACATGATGTTCAACAATCTCAAAAGAGGTCAAAAGTGCTTCTAAAACAATGTCTCAAACATGCTGTAACGCAAAGTTAAAAACAGTGAGAAAAACAGTGTTGTACCGGGTAAAAAAATGCACGAGAGCTGTCATAATTTCCCCACGCCCCAGGGTTTAATAGGCTAATATAGCTCAACTTAAACGTCCACATACATGAAGTGAGAAAAAATATACAAATAAGCATTCAAGTCGGGTCACAAATAAAAGAGGAAAATTAAACAAAGATGCGGATATCTCTTCTGCTGCTCACCTGAGCTATGTCCCTCTATGCACATGCGCAGTTGTCATTCTAACTCAAATTATGAATGAAAGTGACCATTACAATGCGTAAAGCATTAAACATAACACACAACAGTGGTTAAAATGTCCAGTAAGAAGTTTTTCCATTTTTAACATTTAACAGTGGCTTAATCTGTCCCATTTAAGACGGCATCGCTCGCAAATGACAAACATTTGAAAGACGATTTTGTGTAAAGCTGCACGTACATCCAAAGGAAAGACATAGCCCACAACAAACACAATAGCCTAATGAAATAACATTTAAAAATATGATTTTTGTTCATTTTAGTTAATTTAGATATATTTACTCTTAGATCTTTTCAAGCCTAATACTTTCAAGGCTCTCCCCCCTCCACAACAACAACAACAACAACAACGCACGCGCACGCACGCACGCACGCACGCACGCACGCACGCACGCACACACACACACACACACACACACACACACACACACACACACACACACACACACACACACATACTTGTTTTTGTGAAATGTGGGGACATTCCATAGGCGTAATGGTTTTTATACTGTACAAACCGTATTTTCTATCCCCCTACACTACCCCTACCCCTAAACCTAACCCTCACAGGAAACTGTGCACACTTTTACTTTGTCACAAAAACTCATTCTGTGTGATTTATAAGCCTTTTGAAAAGTGGGGACATGCTGAATGTCCTCATATTTCACCTCTTTTTGTAATACCTATGTCATACCCATGTCATTATACACATTTGTGTCCTGATATTTCACAAAAACAAGTACACACACACACACACACACACACACACACACACACACACACACACACACACACACACACACACACACACACAGTTGAACGTCTAAACTTTTACGACATCACGAGTGATTGTATCATGCTGTTAGATAACGAGAAAGGATGTCTGGTTCGGGACATAGAATCAGTAACACGTGGATATTAGCTCTTCAAAGACTGTAAAACATCTAAGAATGTTTCGGGGTGTTTTACAGCAGCTCTGGTGAATCTGGAAGAGTCTGACATTGTGAACTCTGGCATTGTGAACTTTGTTTGGCTTTGTAAACCTAGGATTAATACAGGTCGATTAGGACATTTTTTTCCAAGTCATCTCAATGGCAAAATGTGTCCCAATCACCCTGAATTCATATTGCGTAGGTTTTCTCTACAAGAAATTGATGAAAACAGTAACATTACTGCAACTTTTAGTTTATCAAGTACTGGTATTTTACTGAAACAAGACAAAAAGAATGTTTCATTTACCCCCAACAGTTATTTTTCCCAGTTAGCCATTAGGCCTATAGTTATTCCTTTTATTTTTTTTAGACCTAAAATGTTGATCACTACAGGTATAGTTCAAACATGCAATGATCAAGAAAGCTCATTTTGGTGTAATCTTTGTGAGCTCTCACCCAGAACACAACACTTTGTATTAGGTGTTCTAGACAAAAGCTTCATACTAACAGAAAATATTATGTAAGTTAAACTGTGAGTGTACTTTAACGTTATTCAATATTTTCAATATGAATATTATGGTTTCATGTTGCTTTACAGATTTTTGTTTGTTATTTGCTAATACTTTTTCAACTAACACTTCAACATCCAGCCCAAGATGTACAGTATGAGCTATGGATCTTAAAAGGCTGTTAATCTTAAAAGGCTAAGGCTGTTAAAAGGCATTCCACACTCTGGTAAAACCATTAGTTCAAATTTAAAAAAATTGTGTTTGCACAAAACTAAATTCAAGATATGAGTTTACTACAAAAGAGTGTATAAGGCATATAGGACAGCACAAATTAAAGAGATGTATGAGCTAAGGATCTTATTTGGCCACAAATAAACAGGTAATGGGATGTTTAAAGTGACACAATATACAGTTAGATATTCTCCTACTTCATATGTCTGCAAATAGTTGTGCCAAAATCTTTGAAAAGTGCCAATTAGCTATAAATAATACAGAAATCCTCTCTCCTGGTCTATTGCGAAAGTTTGGTGATTTGTAAATGAATTTTTCCCCCCCGCTAATCGCTGATGTTGTTTACATTTTGTTTCTATGTTTTATTATTTATTTATTTATTTATTTATTTATTTTTGAACATTTGTACAGTTTGTAAAGACTGCTCTCTAAGCATGGTCAAACATAGGAGGAGTTCATGAAAACATAAATACAGCATAAAGAGAATTAAATGACAGCCTTTCTACATGACACTGCTTAAGACTAAACAGATGACATTTCTTTTAGGTCATCTTTCTGGTATGTCTTCGATGTGGGGTCACAAGACATGACGCCCCAACAACAACAAAAAAAGTGAGTCTTGCTGTTTTTCTGTTACCTAATACAACTATTACACTTCAGGTTTTTCTACTATTACACTTAAAGCTGAGCATTTCACTGTTCTTCTGTGTATGTCTCTAAGCATCCATTAAGTAAATTAATTACAGTTGAAAAGTAGTCATTTTAGGTAAAAGGTGGGATGATTCATGACCTTTGGTGCCTGTCTATTAGGTCTGATCCACAAAACAGATGGTGTGCTTTATGTCTTAATAATTTGTTCTTCTTTTTATGAAAGCATGCTTTGAGATAACTTATGTGTGAAACATGCTCAGTCACATTCAGTCACTCTGAATTCTAGTTTATATTAATTGAACGTTGTTATTCCCCAACATGTTTAACAATGCTTGTTTTCTCTGCCTCATCAAAGTTCCCACAAGTCACAAAGTTCTAGTAGTATACTGAATCTGAAACCATCCCAAATTTTAGCATGTAACAGTCTGGAGACATTTGTGTTTTTATGATTCTTTGATTTTTGTTTGCATTTCTCCTGAAACTTACTGTTTTAGAAATTGTTTACCAACTTTTAACATCAACATTCTCAACGTATTGCGTGTGATTGTAAGGTTTTGTGTGTCTGTTTTCCTTACACTTTTGGCTGGAAAAACAACAACTATGTTTATTTGCTGTAATGCTAGTGAGCTCAAGGTGTTCATAAATAGATTTTTGGGGCAGTACGTGTATACAGAATGTAGCAAAAGAATCTTTGAAATATTTTATTTTGTAAAACATCTGCCTAGCGAATGGTACCTTTAAAATCATCGTTTTATTATTAATATCATTCAGTTCTTTGTCATGATTATTATTTTTGCTTTTATTTTTACCTCCTAAAGAATCAGGTTTGCAAGTTGTGTAATACAGTTTTTATGAACTCATGACCACAAAAGAATGAGTTAAGTGATTCAACCTTTTATTTCAACAATATGATGATGAATAGATACATACATTGAAATAATAAAGAAAATGATAAAAATAGCATTAAATAAAAACAGCAAAACAATAATAATGACATTACCGTTTGTCTAACCAAAAAAGAAAATCTCTGCAGGCTATCATGTTTTGTTCTAGCTGATTAGAGTTTCAACTATTTCATCAATGTCAGTTTTCTTATTTGTTGAAAACATACGTCAGTTACACATGTACACATACAGAGAACCTCTGTAACTTTGAACTCGTTGCTATATTCAGACATCACATCCATAACTTTTTCAAATACTTACACAGACTGACTCTTTGCTGTTAATAATACACAAACTTGTTGTATGACTGATTGTATCAGACCATGAATTTTTCAGGGCTCTTACAATGTCCATTTCATTTTTGAGATTTATTACACATTTGGTATCCCCTGCACAATCATTATTCAATTCAAATGCAGCATCGATGATCTTCATCAGAACTCTCCATCACACTCCATCAGCTTTTGTGTAGCCATTTCACAAATCTGCCACGTTGAAGATAGACTTTTCAGAACTCAACTTTGTGCACAATATAAACTTTGTCTCCTATTCAATGCTGAATGATTTTAATAGTTTCGAGTCCTTAAACAATTGTCCAGGCCTTGTTGCGCATTAATGCTTTGAAGTTGTGGTTTATAGGTCAGACCCCCTGAAGTAGTATTAGTCGAAGAATCGCAGTTTGCGTCAGTCTCAGACAATCCATGTAACAAACAGATACATTTCAAAACTTCAACCTTTAATCAACGATATGTAGCAGTAGCACAGGAGTAACCTGGTATTGCACTGAAGGTCAACTTGTTAAAGAGAGCAACTGAGCTCTGTGTATCTTTGTGGGTTATCAGGACACCTGATTGGGGTAAACCCTCCCTCAATGGAGGGTGGTGTAAAGGGGGTTGTCGTCAAGCCATAAACAACTTTATAGAATTAAGGCAGGCCACAATGAAACAGGGATGTCTATTAATTACACCAAAAGATTCAGTTAGCATAATATGATTAAAGATTACAAGGACAAAAATAAATAAATAAATAATGCATGGGTGAATTGTTTACATTAAGATCCATAACATGAATTTAGAAAGAAGATAGGATGTATTTCATTTTGTGTAGGCTTTAAGCAATTTTTTCCAAATATTAACATGGTAAAGTTCCGTTACAGACTTTTAGCTAATTAAAAATATATTGAGTAAAATTAAAACTTCAACCATGACGTACATATTGTTCAAAGTTACAGAGGTTCTCTGTATGTGTACATGTGTAACTGACGTATGTTTTCAACAAATGAGAAAACTGAAATTGATGAAATAGTTGAAACTCTAATCAGCTAGAACAAAACATGATAGCCTGCAGAGATTTTCTTTTTTGGTTAGACAAACGGTAATGTCATTATTATTGTTTTGCTGTTTTTATTTAATGCTATTTTTATCATTTTCTTTATTATTTCAATGTATGTATCTATTCATCATCATATTGTTGAAATAAAAGGTTGAATCACTTAACTCATTCTTTTGTGGTCATGAGTTCATAAAAACTGTATTACACAACTTGCAAACCTGATTCTTTAGGAGGTAAAAATAAAAGCAAAAATAATAATCATGACAAAGAACTGAATGATATTAATAATAAAACGATGATTTTAAAGGTACCATTTGCTACGCAGATGTTTTACAAAATAAAATATTTCAAAGATTCTTTTGCTACATTCTGTATACACGTACTGCCCCAAAAATCTATTTATGAACACCTTGAGCTCACTAGCATTACAGCAAATAAACATAGTTGTTGTTTTTCCAGCCAAAAGTGTAAGGAAAACAGACACACAAAACCTTACAATCACACGCAATACGTTGAGAATGTTGATGTTAAAAGTTGGTAAACAATTTCTAAAACAGTAAGTTTCAGGAGAAATGCAAACAAAAATCAAAGAATCATAAAAACACAAATGTCTCCAGACTGTTACATGCTAAAATTTGGGATGGTTTCAGATTCAGTATACTACTAGAACTTTGTGACTTGTGGGAACTTTGATGAGGCAGAGAAAACAAGCATTGTTAAACATGTTGGGGAATAACAACGTTCAATTAATATAAACTAGAATTCAGAGTGACTGAATGTGACTGAGCATGTTTCACACATAAGTTATCTCAAAGCATGCTTTCATAAAAAGAAGAACAAATTATTAAGACATAAAGCACACCATCTGTTTTGTGGATCAGACCTAATAGACAGGCACCAAAGGTCATGAATCATCCCACCTTTTACCTAAAATGACTACTTTTCAACTGTAATTAATTTACTTAATGGATGCTTAGAGACATACACAGAAGAACAGTGAAATGCTCAGCTTTAAGTGTAATAGTAGAAAAACCTGAAGTGTAATAGTTGTATTAGGTAACAGAAAAACAGCAAGACTCACTTTTTTTGTTGTTGTTGGGGCGTCATGTCTTGTGACCCCACATCGAAGACATACCAGAAAGATGACCTAAAAGAAATGTCATCTGTTTAGTCTTAAGCAGTGTCATGTAGAAAGGCTGTCATTTAATTCTCTTTATGCTGTATTTATGTTTTCATGAACTCCTCCTATGTTTGACCATGCTTAGAGAGCAGTCTTTACAAACTGTACAAATGTTCAAAAATAAATAAATAAATAAATAAATAAATAAATAATAAAACATAGAAACAAAATGTAAACAACATCAGCGATTAGCGGGGGGGGGAAATTCATTTACAAATCACCAAACTTTCGCAATAGACCAGGAGAGAGGATTTCTGTATTATTTATAGCTAATTGGCACTTTTCAAAGATTTTGGCACAACTATTTGCAGACATATGAAGTAGGAGAATATCTAACTGTATATTGTGTCACTTTAAACATCCCATTACCTGTTTATTTGTGGCCAAATAAGATCCTTAGCTCATACATCTCTTTAATTTGTGCTGTCCTATATGCCTTATACACTCTTTTGTAGTAAACTCATATCTTGAATTTAGTTTTGTGCAAACACAATTTTTTTAAATTTGAACTAATGGTTTTACCAGAGTGTGGAATGCCTTTTAACAGCCTTAGCCTTTTAAGATTAACAGCCTTTTAAGATCCATAGCTCATACTGTACATCTTGGGCTGGATGTTGAAGTGTTAGTTGAAAAAGTATTAGCAAATAACAAACAAAAATCTGTAAAGCAACATGAAACCATAATATTCATATTGAAAATATTGAATAACGTTAAAGTACACTCACAGTTTAACTTACATAATATTTTCTGTTAGTATGAAGCTTTTGTCTAGAACACCTAATACAAAGTGTTGTGTTCTGGGTGAGAGCTCACAAAGATTACACCAAAATGAGCTTTCTTGATCATTGCATGTTTGAACTATACCTGTAGTGATCAACATTTTAGGTCTAAAAAAAATAAAAGGAATAACTATAGGCCTAATGGCTAACTGGGAAAAATAACTGTTGGGGGTAATTGAAACATTCTTTTTGTCTTGTTTCAGTAAAATGCCAGTACTTGATAAACTAAAAGTTGCAGTAATGTTACTGTTTTCATCAATTTCTTGTAGAGAAAACCTACGCAATATGAATTCGGGGTGATTGGGACACATTTTGCCATTGAGATGACTTGGAAAAAAATGTCCTAATCGACCTGTATTAATCCTAGGTTTACAAAGCCAAACAAAGTTCACAATGCCAGAGTTCACAATGTCAGACTCTTCCAGATTCACCAGAGCTGCTGTAAAACACCCCGAAACATCCTTAGATGTTTTACAGTCTTTGAAGAGCTAATATCCATGTGTTACTGATTCTACGTCCCGAACCAGACATCCTTTCTCGTTATCTAACAGCATGATACAATCACTCGTGATGTCGTAAAAGTTTAGAAGTTCAACTGTGTGTGTGTGTGTGTGTGTGCGCGTGTGTGTTGTTGTTGTTGTGGAGGGGGGAGAGCCTTGAAAGTATTAGGCTTGAAAAGATCTAAGAGTAAATATATCTAAATTAACTAAAATGAACAAAAATCATATTTTTAAATGTTATTTTGTATATTTCATTAGGCTATTGTGTTTGTTGTGGGCTATGTCTTTCCTTTGGATGTACGTGCAGCTTTACACAAAATCGTCTTTCAAATGTTTGTCATTTGCGAGCGATGCCGTCTTAAATGGGACAGATTAAGCCACTGTTAAATGTTAAAAATGGGAAAACTTCTTACTATTTTAACCACTGTTGTGTGTTATGTTTAATGCTTTACGCATTGTAATGGTCACTTTCATTCATAATTTGAGTTAGAATGACAACTGCGCATGTGCATAGAGGGACATAGCTCAGGTGAGCAGCAGAAGAGATATCCGCATCTTTGTTTAACTTTCCTCTTTTATTTGTGACCCGACTTGAATGCTTATTTGTATATTTTTTCTCACTTCATGTATGTGGACGTTTAAGTTGAGCTATATTAGCCTATTAAACCCTGGGGCGTGGGGAAATTATGACAGCTCTCGTGCATTTTTTTTTCCCGGTACAACACTGTTTTTCTCACTGTTTTTAACTTTGCGTTACAGCATGTTTGAGACATTGTTTTAGAAGCACTTTTGACCTCTTTTGAGATTGTTGAACATGTGAAAAAACTTTTAGTTTTGGCTTTTGTTGTTGTTTTTAACATTTGTAATGTTGTTTGCGGGGGAAAACACCCTTCAAATGTATATATGAAAAGAGTTTTAATAAAACAACCCTTGATTGCATTGTTTAACCTCAAAACCTTGTTTCGTATTTTTACATTTTAAAGCATAATGTTTTACATGGTTTTCAGAAACCTTTTCTGATAACATTTTACTGTGTCTGAATACTACGTTTTAGTTTTCAACGATCCGCATCGCTTTAAAGTTGTATGTGAACGTGTTACATGTGTGTGAAAAAGTTTTTTGTGTTTTTAAAGTTTAAAGCACATAGTTTTCAATATACTTTACTCCAAAAACACATTCTCAAACGGTGAAACATATAAATCCCCCCCCCCAAAGTGGGAGAGGATGCTATCAAAGAAAGAATAAATCAGTAAGTTAATGGATAATTTTTTTTTTAAAACTTTATTCACAAACATTATTTTGTTGAATTATTTTACTACCATTTAAATATATACCTCTGCACATGTCTATCCTCCAGTGTTGGGGGGGGGGGGGGGGGATTTGGGAGCGGCTTCACACGCCGATCTATTCTCACTCTACTTTTATCGCTGGTGAGTGAAGATGTATTGCATGGAGCAGAGTAAGAGTTGTTTTTGTTAAAAAACTAAACAAATCCTTAGCAGCAAATTGCAGTGTTAAAATGTTTTGCTTGAAACTATTCATCTTTTTAACAACTGTTGCTTGATAGTTTTAATGCTAATGCACGTGTTTGATATTTTACCCTGTTATTTTTCTGTTATCTTGTGTGAAAGACATTCTCTAACTTGTTTTACATTTTTCTGATAATGCTTAAAAAGGTCTGGATAGGCCTTTGGGTTTTAACAGTATACATCATTTTAAAAGTTAAAGTTGTAGACCCTATGTGAAATGTTTGTTATTGTGAAAGAAGCTTTCTTCAAATGTATGTGAAAAACGTTCTCTAACTTGTTTTACCTTTGTTAAAAGTTCAAAGCACTTTTTCTGATAATGTTTTAAAATGTCTGACTTTTTTGTTTTTACCGTTTTTAAAACTGTGTTTGGAAAACTTGTTTTACATTTTTAAATGATTGGACATTGACTTTAATGTTTTTCATGTGATGAAAAGGCTTTTTCTGACTTGTTTTACTTTTTTTCTGAAAATGTTTTAAATGTTTGAACATTGACTTTTTGGTTTTTAATGTAATTGAAATGCTTTCTCTAACTTGTTTTTACTTTTCCTGGTAACCTCTTTAAAATATATTTTAAGCCTTCGTGTTTTAAACGATACACTTTATTTGTATGTCTTCAAAATAAAAACTGTACAAATGTATGTGGAAACAAAACTCTCTTTAATAAAAACATCCCTTGACTCCCTAATGTCTGTCACTGTCACCCAATACATTCTTTCACATTTTAAAATTTTAAAGCATAATGTTTTACTATATATATATATATATATATCACATTTGACCTTTTCTGATAACATTTTACTATGCCTGAATGCTAGCCTACATTTTTTGCTTTTAACAAACCGCATCACTTTAAAGTTGCATGATGTGAAAGTGTTATATGTGTGTGAAAAACTGTTTACCTCCCATGTTTCATGTTTTTAAATTTTAAAGCACATAGTTTTAAATGGTTTCAATATACTTTACACCATATATAAATTTCCCCCAGTGCGAGAGGTGGATGATGCTATCAAAGAGTGAATAAATCAATTAATGAACTCAAATTAATGAACAGTTAATGAGTTAATGAACTAAAGAACGTTAAAACATCATTATTTATAAGCGTTATTTTCTTTTATTACCATTTAAATGTGCATCTCTGCTCTCATCTATCCCTCCGGTGTTGGGGGGCATGTTAGGGGCGGATGACATCGATGTTTGGAGGTGTGTTAGGGGCGGAGACTTGGGACCGATTTCACAGGACGTTCTGACTTCATTCTGTATTTGACAATGAAGAGATAGGATGTCTTTCATGGTGCAGTGTAAGAATTATTTATTGCTAAACATTAACAGTAAATTGCAGTGTTAGAAATGTTTTTGCTTTTTAAAAAACATTTGTCTTTTAACTCCTATTGTTTAATATACTTAATGCTAATGCGATTGTTTGTTTGATACTTTTTGTTAAAATCTTGTATTTAATTATTTAACTGGGCTTTTTAAATATACACGTTCTATCTTTCGGTGTTGAGGTGGGCCTGTTAGGGGCGGATGACGTTGATGTTTGGAGGCGTGTTAGGGGCGGAGACTTGTGAGCGTTTTCACAGGCCGTTCTGACTTTATTCTGCGTTTGGCAACGAAGAGATAGGATGTGTTTCACAGAGCAGCGTAAGAATTATTTTTTGCTAAAATGTTAACAGTAAATTGCAATGTTAGAAATGTTTTTTGCTTTTTTTTTAACAACACTGTTTAATACACAATGTTAATGCACTTGTTTTATACTTTTGTTTCAGAAAATCTAATAACATTTTTAAATTGTCTTTGTGTTTGTACAATTCGTTAATGTCTTTTTAAAAAACATTCAATTATGTGAAATAACTTTCTTTAATAAAAACATCCCTTAAAAGCACATGTCTGTCACCCTGATACACTGTTATACCATTTTTGAATACTTTTTGATCGTTTTCAAACATTTTCACTTCAAAACACACAAAGTCCAAAACACAGTCATAAATTCCTTAGTGGGGGTAGTAGAGAGGTGTAGTGGGGTAGTGGGGGAGGGCAAAAACAGGTGGCCAAAACAGGTGTCCGTTTAATATACTTAATGCTAATGCGATTGTTTGTTTGATACTTTTTG
This sequence comes from Chanodichthys erythropterus, assembly GCF_024489055.1. Taxonomy (NCBI): domain Eukaryota; kingdom Metazoa; phylum Chordata; class Actinopteri; order Cypriniformes; family Xenocyprididae; genus Chanodichthys; species Chanodichthys erythropterus. The sequence goes on from NC_090241.1 coordinate 38,915,338, forward strand.
TTAAAATCATGTGTTTAATTATTTAACTGGGCTTTTTAAATATACACGTTCTATCTTTCGGTGTTGAGGTGGGCCTGTTAGGGGCGGATGACGTTGATGTTTGGAGGCGTGTTAGGGGCGGAGACTTGTGAGCGTCTTCACAGGCCGTTCTGACTTCATTCTGAATTTGTCAGGGACGAGATAGGATGTGTTCCACGGATCAGTGTAAGAATTATTTATTGTTAAAAACGTTAACAGTAAATGTTAGAAATGTTTTTGCTTTTTAAAAACATTGGTATTTTAACAACTATTGCTTGATATACTTAATGTGCTTAATGTTACTTAGTGCACTTGTTTTATACTTTTGTTTCAGAAAATCTAACAACATTTTAAATTGTCTTTGTGTTTGTACAATTCATTAATGTCTTTTTTCACAACATTTAAATATGTGAAATAACTTTCTTTAATAAAAACATCCCTTAAAAATCCATGCCTGTCACCCCGATACACTGTTTTACATTTTAAAGTTTAAGCACCGTTTTCAAACATTTTCACTTCAAAAACACACAAAGTCCAAAACACAGTCATAAATTCAATAAAAATTAAAAGGGAGAGGTAGTGGGGTAGTGGGGGGAGGACAAAAACAGGTGGCCAAAACAGGTGTCCAAACAGGTGTCCAGTCCGGAGGGAAGGGTGGGAGGGAGGGGTGGGGGGGAATATTTTTATGGGGGTCATAAATCAAATAATTTTTGACACATAGTACCCTATAACCCTCTCTCCCACATACAAGCGTAAATGGTGACCTATTTTTATTTTTTTTAATAACTAGTGCTTTATGTTTGACTGAACTGTACAATTGTGCTTATTTGTTGTTCAATAAATAATATTTTATATAAATATGTCCATTAAGTAATATGGATTGAGTGAACATTACATTAATACACCATTAGATGGCGGCAACACTTTACAGGAGAATTAGTCAGTGAAGCACAAGAGACTTTTAAATTGAAAGGAACTTTTGCAAAAGGAAGTTGTTTTAGCGCTGTGGTGCTATGGAAAATTCCCAAAGCTGTAAAAAAAGATCGCTTTCCTCAGCGGACATTCAAACAGACTTGTATAAAGGATATAATATTATGGACATCGACTTGAAGAATGAATGTAATGCAATATACCAGACACAGGTAATAGCCTACTCTCTCTCTCTCTCTCTCTCTCTCTCTCTCTCTCTCTCTCTCTCTCTAATACTGTAGAAAATTCAATGTGTTTCAATGAAGCGACTCAACGTTCCTTCGTTACTAGTTCTAAAGTGATGTTTTAGAGTTAGCAACGGAGGCTTGGTCCAACTGTCAAATTGAGATTTGAATCCGTGGCGGAAGGAGGTAGTGTTGCACAAAAGAGGGTTTTAAAGACACTCAGTTGTTGTTCTTATTTATTTACACACTCGTGCCATCGAACTGTTGTATAAACACAATATCACACTCGTAGCCGTGCGATATGGCTGTATATCAGCACGCTGTGATTACCTACGGACGAATCACAGTGTGCTGATATACAGCCATATCGCACGGCTACGAGTGTGATATTGCTCATATATATAAACATATATTAATATAATATATAAAATATATTATTTATATATATTATATATATAAATATAATATAGTTTTTTTATCATAATTATTTTTTAAAAATCTTATTTTTTTTTTTTTTTAAATGTTATTGAATTAAAGGGCAAAATTTGTGTGTTAGTCTCACAACCTTGCAATTTAACTCAGGGCTAAATAATGTTTGTAATTATTTTCTCGCTCTTTGTTCTGAAAAGATTTGCTTAGTGCTGCTCTGTGGAAAACAGGAGGGGCAGAATATGGAGAGCAGATTATAGCATCTTTGGAGCAATTTGGGTTTGCTTAGCTGAGTAATGACTTAGGCCCAATCCCAATTCTATTTTATACCCCTTCCCCTTACCCCTACGCCTACCCCTTCCCCTTGCCCCTTGAAACAGAGTGTCAAGGGGTAGGGCTGAAAATATTCCCCTAAGAATTGGGACACCACTACTAGACCGTTACACGTCATCATAAGTCGTCGCTAGCTCCTACGTCATAGATGCGCCGATGTTTATCACACACTTCTAAGGGCCGTTACATAGTCAACGCGAGAAACGCAAGCAAGCAACGCGAGCAAGCAACGCGAGCGACGCGCTCACTTTCATAGTCTAAACAGTGGACGCAAGCGTCACGGGCGATGCGTGTATGCAATACACCGCTCACGCAACAGGGGGTAGTAGAGTCGGGTGATATTCAGATCAGAATGGCAACTGAAGAGGAGTGTATTCTGTTGCTGATTTTACATCGGCTGCAACAAAGGCAACGCAGAGATAGACGGTGGTATGTTCGCCCTTTAAATCAAAAAAGAGATCAGGATGGGGAGTTTGTCTCTGGTGCTTCCCATGCGAAGCCTGGACGAGGAGAGACATTTCCAGTATTTTAGGATGAATACAAGTTCGCATAATTTTTCCTCTTCGCCCACCATTGTATTCAAACCTTCTTCCTCTGTAAACACAATAATTGAATTAATGTACAATACTTGCAATGTCGCCCCCACGACAACGCATAGTATTGCGTGCATCGGCGCGTCGCGTATCAAAAACTAGGACGACACATTTGGCTACGCACCGACGCATAATGGCGGCCGAAGCGTAACGATGCGTAGCCTCGGGGACGCGTATGCGTACAGATGCGTTGACTATGAAACGGCCCTAAAGGCCAATTCACACCGCACCGACAACACTCGTCTGTTGGTGTTTGTTGGATCGGTGTGATACCCCTGTTGGCGTCTGTTGGAGTCGGTTTTCACCTGACTGAACATGTTTAATCGGCATTTGTCGGGTCGTGGAATGTCTGCGCGGTGTGAACAGTTTTCCAACAGACGGCAACAAACTCACGAAATCTGACCTGGCCACGAACCGTTGCCATGACGATGAGGCAAGTCCCCTGCAAAGACAGCTGTTTGATCGCGCCCGCGCCTCACACACACACAACAAAGCAGTGGAAACCTGACATCGCAGCTTGTTCATTATAAAAAATAAAATACTGTTAAAAAAAAATAAACAAAAGGTACAACAGTCCATAGTGCAATCCGTGCCATTGAGCAAGAGCAGCTGCTCCTCTTCACCAAAAGAAAGAGGTAACGTTAACCACTATGAGAGCAACGCAGGTTTACCTTCAGTTTCGTTTTGAATAATTCGTTTTGGCTTGTTTAGCTACATGGTTGTATATGCTTATGGGTCTCGTTAATAAAAAGGGTCGCGCTAAAAAATTGTTTGTTGGTGCGGTGTGAATTGGCCTTTTAAGATGCCATCGATAGCTGTAGTGATCTCTGCTTCTTGGGCGACAGCTATTTTTTTGCATTTGTCTTCAGTTCTTCGCATAAGACAAAGGAGACGAACCTGCGTGTTTCCTCAGGAGTCCCTGGTTGATACAGAACATACAATACTGATGAATAAGCACGCAAACTGAATGCACTTTTTGTTTATATCATGTAACGTACACGTATATATGGACGTAACCACAACAAAACAATACATTAATCAGGCATGCGGCAAAAAGATAAGTTAGCTGCCACCGGACTTGAATTTATGTTGTCAAATCAATGCGGGTTTCAATAAAATATAAACAAAATTGTTGTGGAACTATCATAAAGTAAAAAACATTAGCAAACTGTTTTCATAGCGATTTTAACAAAAACATTTTCGGAGAACATAACCGTATAACTTACATGAACACAAGATTAAAGGCAACATAAAACAAGTGATTATTTATTACTAAAATACTGTTTACCGTAAAAAAATACTTACATTTATGGGTCTCTCTGCTCGCTTGGTCGGCCATGTTGGAAATTTATCATACCCCTTCGTCTGAAGTGTGGTCCCGAAAAATCTTCGTTTCAAGGGCTACCTGGCCCTTCCCCCTACCCCTTCCCCTCCAACCAAATGAGAATTGGGACACCCCTACCCCTTCACGTGAACGCGCGAAACAAAGGGGAAGGGGAAAGGGAAAGGGAAAGGGAAAGGGGTAAGGGGTAGAATTGGTATTGGGCCTTAAACAATGACTTAGTGACATTGATCCAAGAGGCCTGCAATCAAGCCATTTGGATAAAGAAATTTCCCAGATGTGCACATCTACAGCCCTAGCTAATAGCTCCACACAAGCAATATGAGCTGTGGAAGGTCATACCCAAAATAGTGGTGTATAGAGGCTGCCAGTGCATTTCCAGAGCCCCCAGGAAGCACTCCCAGAGGAGTCTGAGTAGCTTGTTCCCAATCCTCACACTCCATCAGTCCATTCACAATCTGAGAAAACACTGGGTGCACGTCAGTGGCAAAGCAGCCAGGAGTTCACTAGACAATCTCATGGATTCCAGGTTAAATATAGCTGCGAGCAGCGATGACGGGCCAAAGACCGGTGGCACCGCCATCCCGGTGGCTTCAGGTCAACTGTGCACAGCGGGCAATGGGCATTTAAAACGGTTAAACATAAAAGTACTATGTCAATATCACACCACATTTATTGCAGCAGCTTTTACTTCAAACTTCAGCCATGTTTTTAGTGTTTTTGGTCCAAACAGCATATTATTAACTTTTAACCATTTCAACTACCAGAAAACTGCTATTACACTACAATTGTCCACTATAGATCAAGTTTTAGAATAACAAATATTTTCATACATATATTTCCCTTTCAGCTTGCCTCCTTTAAGATGACAAATACATGATTTTTTTTTTTACTCCTACTGCTACTACCTTATTAAATTTATACACATATTTCTTTCAAACCATATTAAGGCTGTGCACTATAAGTAAATGTTGTGTTATACCAAACTATTATTTTAACATTGATTATATCATAATATTTACAAATAAATAACTACACACAAAATATTGCATTGTACCCTAAACAATGCAGTTTTATTTTCCAAGTTTTAAAGTTCATTAAAACTCATACAATGAAAACATAGAATCAATCCACTTTAATCAGTGCCTAACACAGCTATTTTGTCATTCGAACTTAAAAAAAAACAAAGACTAACAGTTTTCTTATCTTTTTACTGATCTGAAGTATAGTACCTTCATTTTGAATTCATCCAGGTTCAATTACTAAACATACAATAGTAATTTAATTTAAATCAAACAATGAGTGCAAAATATTGATCCTAATCTGCCATGTCTGTGTTTTTTCTCAGACAAACCCTAAAAAAATTCTAGAGCAAATTACATACTGTTATTTGTGCAAACTCCACCGTGCTCTGAGAAATCTAATTTAGCCTAATTGCGAATGTTTGTGATTACTGATGTTGGATCCACCTTATTCCAACACCCCACGACGCTTTGCACGAATTATGGGAGTAATTTCCGTTAAACTGTAAACAGTCAGTGATAGACACTATGATCTTTTTAAACTGGGTACAATAAGATGACATTATTTTACTCACCCTTCAACCAATAAACAATAAATGGACATTTAAAAGTGTGAAAGCATCAACAACGTAATTTCAACAAGCCATGTAAAGGTGTGATTTTTTCCACAGCAATAACGGATGGGTTGAACATATGCTATAGTGATATATATATATATGCATTATGTAATACATTGCCTTAATAAAAAAGGTCATGGACTTCAGCATTGTGTGATACTATTTCAAAGTGATTTCCATTTTAATAAATTGTATTTACCTGTGAAACAAACCTGGAAAGAGACGTGAGGCTTTGAGGAGATTTTTTGTGCATTCCAGTGAATTATTAATGGGATGTATTGTAAATTATATAGAGAGAACAGACCACAAATGTACAGTATATGCTGTCCTTTTTCATACTATTACAGCAGTATGCAAAGAGACAAAATAAAATATTCTGGAGGATAGAAAGCAGCTGCTGAAAAGAGCTCTTGCCATAGATATTTTTGTTATAACATATTACAATACCAAGCGTTATGTCATTCTCATGATGTCTGATAATAAAACATGAAAGAAATTGACAGCTGATTCAGTCAAGCTGACAGATAAGCTTTAATTGTAGGGCAACCATATGATTTGAAACGATAAGTTTCAGTTTTTTTGAATGGAAGTTCACCAAACTGGAAGTGGAACCCGTAATCTGAAACGCAGTAGGCTAGTCAGGAATAAGGCTAGTCAATAATCCTCACACTTTATGTTTTTGACCTCCCTGAGCTGTTGTTTGTGCCCCAATCTTATGCACCAAAAGCATGCTTTTGCAGTGTGTTTTTATATTTGAATTAACCCTAATTATCAAACTAATAATATAATAATATGTTGTCAGTGGCCTACAAATGAACTGGCCTGATTAGCTGCTTCAGATGTGATTGAGTAAGGATTGGAAATAAACTCTTAAGCACAGTGAGTCTGCAATAAAAGGCTGTAAAACTCTCTCTGTCTCTCACTTTCACTCACACACACACACACACACACACACACACAAACACACACACACACACACACACACACACACACACACACACACACACACACACACATACCCGTTTATCGGGCTAGAGGGACATTTTTTGAAATTTTTCATAAATCAGACTGGGCATAGGGCTTTGGGGACACCAGGTTCCAGTGGTGCTAGAGCTACAAAAAACACATCAAAAATCATGAAAAAAATCAGTGAACCTATACACAACTTAAAATTAAAACATTTTCTTTGCACAACTGAGATATAAAAAAAGGCTATTTTTCAGACTTTCTGGTGGTTTGTAAAGACTTTTCTGTAACACGGCCTATAAGGACAGTGTGGTGTACAAGGTCAGTGATGTCACCATACACATACACCGAGTGTAACCTGCTTTGAAAGGACACATGGTCTGTAAGGCCAGGTCACCACACACATACACCGAGTGTAACCTGCTTTGAAAGGACACATGGTCTGTAAGGTCTGTAAGGCCAGTTCTCCATACACACACACTGAGTATAACCTGCTTTGCAAGGACACAAGGTCTGTAATGTCTGTAAGGCCAGGTCACCACACACATACACAGAATGTAACCTGCTTTGAAAGGACACATGGATTATAAGACCAAAGTGACTGAGGCACACCATTATAATAATATGGAATATATTAAGAGGTCATTTTTGTTTTCTCTGTTGTGCATTACAATTTGGCACATAAGCTGTAAATAACTCATCACATCAGGACATACTTTTCAAATAATATACATAAGGAGGACAATCACTCCATTCTATACTTCTAACACCATGGCTCTTATCTGATGGGATCTACTAACAGGTGGGCCAAGCGCCATTAAAACAACTAGGAGCATAACACAAAAACAGTGCTTGCATCCACTGGGACGAACTCAGCCCCATGTATGTATTATGGAGTTTTTCTTCAATACAATTTTTTTCTTCAAAATTAGTCACAAATTACACAAAGTGAGGGTATGTGTTAAAACCTATTTAAAAAGGATTCTCTCAGACAACCTAATCACATTATTTAAATTCTGTCAGGACCACTATCGTCAACGATTATTGATTGACTATTAGCATATAGTTTGTATTAGGGCTGCACGATTAATCGCATGTTATTCTCACGCGCATTTCGTCAGTAAAGCCGGTTCCCTGATTACCGCTAAATCGCCATCACCTGTTTTTAAACGGAGCGCCTTTTAATAGACAGAGCCGTAGTTCACAGACAAGCCACGCAATATCGCGTTCATTATCGCAGGCGATTCATCTGCGATATGAACGCGATATTGCGTGGCTTTTCAGTGATCTACGGCTCTGTCTATTAAATGCCGCTTCATTTGAAAGCAGGTGATGGCGATTTAGCGGTAATCAGGGAACCGGCTTTACTGACGAAATGCGCGTGAGAATAGCATGCGATTAATCGTGCAGCCCTAGTTTGTATTGGCGATATAGTTCTGTTCTAGGCAAGAACTCCCTGTGCATCCATGCAGCCTAGCATGGATAAGAGCAGCAATAAACCCCCTAAGAGTAAACAGAACCGAACCAACAATGTATTGCAGATTTCATTAATGTTGGCATTAAATGTATAAATTCATTCAAGAATTTAGACTGATTCCAGGGGAATTAGAATAGCATATCCTGACTGGACAAGAGGAGGAGATGGGGATGGAGGAGGGTAAATGAGCTGATAACAGCTGATAATACTGAAGATGAGGATATGATTTTATATATATATATATATATATATATATATATATATATTATATATATATATATATATATATATATATATATATATATGCAAGCTTGACTAACGATACCTGCTTGATTTATGCTTGCTCTTTTGTTGTTCTGTGGAGATTGCGAATAGGATCGCAACTTGCTTAGGTCTCACCAAGTATATTTAACCCAGTTGATTTCATTATGTTTGACTACAAAACTTAGCTCATGCATTTAAGCTAAATTGTTGAAAATAATAATCTAGGTTTATCATCATTTACACACACAACACAACATTTGTTGAATCACTGAACTATATTTGATTTAGTCACCTCAAGAATCAATTCCTTTACAAAGGACAGCATTGTAAAAATTAATAAAGGAAAATAAAAGCGAATCCTGACATTAAAAGGCCCAGGCTAACCACATAAAACAAAACTCTGCCTGTGAGCAAAATAAAGCTTAAGTTACCTAAACCATTTCTGAACACAGGACACCAACTTTTAAAACATGCCTACAAAGATAAAGGCTCGGGCTGTCCAAAATTTAGTGTTTAGCATTTGAACGCTTCTTAAAGGCCAAGCCTCTGTTGCGTACAAAATCTCTAATGTTTTGAATGGATCTTGTCTCCAAGATAGGTTGTTCCTTTTCCTTGCACTTCAGGCACTGCTCATTGGTGACAGTGACAGAGTTTTCAATAAAAGGCCTCATGTGTTTCATCACGGCTTGTATCTCCTCCTCAGACCATGGTCTCTTTACACACCGCCTCGATGAAACACGGAAACCTGAACAATTAAAAAAAGATTAGAAGATTAAAAAAGATAGATACAGAAAAAGAGATACAGTGAGATGTACTTGCAGGTAGGGATGTTGGTGTTCAAAATTGCCAAACAAGCTGGAACTTGTGTAGACAAAATGTGTGTGATAATAAATTGACTTTAGATTTGCTAAAAATCAAGTTTTATTAGCATGACATTTCATTACACAAAATACATCTAGCTTCTTTGTATGCTTTATATGTCTAACCAAACATAATGTAAGTGTTGACTGCACATTAGCAATTGTGCCTAGAGATGGACATGGCACCACATTTAAATACCTTGAGTAACGGAGTCAGGGAGATGAGGTGAACTAGAGGATACACAGGCAGCGTTCCCCTGGTCATCTAAAAAAAATAAATAAATAAATATTGCACAGTATAAATGTATAGGCTTAAAGAGCCTGTCTGTCTACCAATCAAACACCATGGGCATGGAGGGGATACATGTAAAACTGCAGACAGCCAATTCTATTATAATAACTATACTCATGGCAAAGCTGTTGAACAGGATGAAGTCAGGAGAGCGTGAATATGTGCAACAATACCTTGAGTGATAATTTTACTAGGAAATGATGTAGATTTTACACAGGCCAAGTCATCCCTGTTGTTTTAAAATGATCATGCAAACTACTGAACACATCAAAATAATAGCCACAAAGCATATGCGTCACAATTAGGGATGGAACGATTACCGGTTTCACGATAAACCACGGTAAAAGGTACTGAAGGTTAGTAGTATCGTTTAAAATGTAATTATCATTAAAACCGTGTTTGATTATCACGATTTTGAAAACTTGCAGTAAATCCTATTCAGCCAGCATTAGTCCGATGCAGATGCAACACGCAACATTGTTTTGAAAGAGAAGAAATGGCAGAAGGCAGTGACAGCGTCAGGAGATTTCAGCCCTCTAAAAGGACCAAATCTGAGGTGTGGTCATATTTTGGCTTTTACAAAAGTCCTGAGGGAAACTTAATAGAGTATAATCACCCTGTCTGCAGAACATGCACGAAGAAAGTCGCTGCTATAGGGGCAAAACATTTCAAATCTGCAAACACAAGGCAAGTGGACTTTGACCTCAATACTAAAACTACATCTGGGAAATAGTAACGTGAATCTTCCACAAAGAAAAGCTTGCAGAAAGTGGCTTTGAGTCAAAGACGAACTAACAAGTTCAGACAAGACTAGGGTGACATTTAAAGGATAATAATGTGTATTCATTGTGCACTAATTACAGATTTTCTTTACCACATAAATAATTACTGGTACATATTGAATTGAGATTAATGTTTTAAATCTAACCTGCTTATAAATCCATTTTGTACAGTGTACAAAATTGTCCAGACAAGATGATCACAACAAGTTATAGTAATAATTATAGTAGTATTAATAGTAACGTCTGATATCATTTTCAATACAATCAAAAACAGAGACACAAGTGGGATTAATGAAATGAGAGAGCGTGTCCGTTGTGATACGTGGATGTGCGCTGTTATAATGCATTATTGCCAAGGAAGGAAATGCCACTGAATAGAATCTTGCTTAAAAACAAAAAAAGAAAAGTGCATAGAGCCAGGGCCGCGTTATCCTAATGGGCAACATGGGCTGCAGCCCAGGGCCCCGAACACTTGGGGGGCCCGCGAGACAATCCTCTTTTGCGTTTTAAAACGCATCGTTGTCACACCCGAATCAAGAGTCACAGGCGCAGCGGACACGCACGCAGGAATACCGCAAGAATACAACCAGGACAGTGTGCGTAGCGTCTGGGTATGCACGTGCATATGGGCCTGGGTGGATTGGTGGCCCGCTATTACAGGCTTAACACCAAGGTATACTTCGGGCGTTCGCATCGCGTAATTTTCGTCATCAGGAGGGTTCGCAGGCGTCCGCGCTCCCCGTCCGCGTGCAGAACAATTTTTGTGATGGCACGGACCGTGTGTACTGTACAACAGCCCATGCGAAAGTGAATTGAGTGCTTGAAAACAAAAGTCCACTAGATAGTGCGCAGTGCACACGCCGAACGCATCTTTCCGCAGCCAAATACTTTTTGCACAAGCGTCTGTGCACGAGACCGAAGCCGTGTGCATGTTCATAAAAATGAAGCATAATAGAAATAATGTTGTCATTAACTTGCTAAAGCTTATCTATGTTGTTACTACTAAAATCATTAAGGAGCTGAATAAATGGACAAAGAAAGGGTCCATACAATGTCTTAATGATGATCTATTGCATTTGACCGTCATTTTTAAGGTGGGTTTCTGAAACTTATGCATGCGGTAATGTTAGTACAGAATTTTGAACGAGTCATATTGGTTTTATGAAAAAAAACGGCCACATATGCACATTTTAAGATACTGCACAAGTGAATAAATGTAACTCGTACACTCGTTGGGGTGGATACATTTTTTTAACGAAATAAAATGCACATAACACGTGATGGAAACATTTAGAGAAGAAACTAATAGTACATTTATTAGGTATAAAACGTGCATTAAAAAAAAAAGTCTGACAGAATAATTAACTAGAATAATCTTCAGACACATCACATCTGAAATGATGATATGACCAGTCTGAAATTCCAAAGCCAGAGTCGAATCGGTCGAATTTAAACTTGGACTTGTTAAAAAGCCTTTTTTAAATTTAAATTTTATTTTTTACATTTTTAGATCAGCAAGGCAAAGTCTAATGATGCAGGAGCGCATATGAGCCTATTGTTGTTGTCAATCCATCCTAGAAATGTTTTTACCATTTTTGTCTGCATGTTTTAAATTGATATCTTATTCATATTAAAATCTTCATCCGCATAAGACGCGCGATTATGGATGTCGAGGGGGAGGGGGGCCTTTGCGTTCGTTAGCCCAGGGCCCCGCGAAGGCTTAACGCGGCACTGCATAGAGCTGCTTGATTTATTTGTTGTTTGTTGATTTTGAAATATAAAACTTGTTGAAATCTTTTCAGTGTGTGCCTCTGTTCTTTTTGAACATTTTCATCTCATTTTAACAAAACCATGATATTGATAATCGTGATATGAAATTTTCATACCGTTCCATCCCTAGTCACATTGAAGAGAGATGATAAAAAGTTAAGCTTCTAACAAAGTTTCTTACTATCGTACTACTGGAAAATTCCTGACTAAAACATTTTAATATACTGTAATGAACCCACAGATCCCAGCTCATTGCATGAGATATGTTGGACAAACTTTGGGTCCATTATTGAGATTATACCTTCAGCTGCAGTCTCGGAGAGGTGAGGCGATCCTAAAGTCACAGAAGCCAACATTTCTTCATTGTCTAAAAACAAAACAACAACAACAACAAAAAACAATGCAATAAAAAAGTTCATACATGTTTGAAATAACAGTAGGCTGTTATCTAAATGTATAAAAAAAGCCTATTTTAAAGATTTCACCAATACAATTGCAAAATCCACAACACAGAATACAACAATTTCAGTAGCCAATTTCAACAGTACCTTGCAATGTGGAAACATTAGGGAGTTGCTGTGATCCGGTATCAATATCGTCTGTGTCATCTATTAAATGACATTGCAAAAATGTTATCACATTTGTTATTACACCAACCATATACACATACACCAAGTAGATTTAACAACATGTAAATGATGCATACCACCAATTTCATCCAGAGATTTTCCCTGAATATCCTTCACACTTCCCTTCTCCATAGCCATAAGCAGCTTTGAGATCTTAGCCAGCTGAATTGTTGATTGGGGCAGTCGATAGTACTCCCTATGCACCCTAATGTCATGGCCGAGAAAATCGGCTAGCTGGTCCAGTTCATTATCTTTCAAGTTCATGACTTGGCTTATTGTGGCGATCTGTTTGCGAAGGTTAGTTGATCTGAGGTTTTGAGGATCTTCGGCTCCACAAGCATCTGCAAATTGACCAAACTGCCCTCTGTAGTGACCATCACTACAAGGAATAGCGAAGAGGTAATTGTTGTTTTCAGTTACTCCACACTCTTTCCTCTTACTAATGAGGAGTGACAGGTTAGCAGTCATATCAGGAGTCAGGATCACAGCAACCTTTCGTCCTTTTTTCCCCTTCAGTTCCACTCTGGCGAATTGTTTGCAAAGTCTCTTCTCAACTTCTGTAAGCCCAGTGCTTATGTCATCGTTTAGTTGGGACATGTCACGATCTTCAAAATTTTTTACAGTCATCCGTGCCACTTCACCTTCCCTCCTCCTATTAAACAAAATGACTTGGCAGAGGGTCACCTTTGCTAGTGCTGCATAAGTGCCTGCTGTTGGGTTATCGGCTAGTTTCTCCTTAGTCAATTCCACTTGCTGACCAAGATATAACTGTAGCTTCTGAACGTCTTTGGCCAGTGGAAGCCTGGTGCTCTTGTTGTATTTTGCCTCACTCAGGTTTGATAAGGCAGAATGGGAAACTAATTCAGACCACTTTGTTTCATGAAGTGTATGAAACCTCCTGATGGAATCGATCACCTCTTGGTCCTCTTCCATGAGAGCACGACACATGATGAGGTCACTTATCTTTCTGAGAGAATGCCCAATTTTCAGGGCCAAACTTGGGGCTTTGAACGTGTTGTTTTCATTATCAAAACCCGAAACTCTCTTGACAGCACTAGTAAGAATAAAGAAGTTGCCTGGTTTTATTGCCTCTTCCATGTTATGGATTCTTGTTGTGTGGCGCAAAGTCACAAGTAATCTCCCAAGTTCCCTTACTTTCTGTCTTATATACTCATGCTTAGATCTGTCACTCCCATGCTTATTAAAGAGGGACTGGGCAAACTGCATGAGATAATGGTCATTTCTTATTGCAGTGGACACGTCATCCTTGTGCATTTTGCCCAGCACTGACCAAAGTTCACTTGAAATTGGCTGGGACATTGTGGATTGAGCAGATGCTATACCAAAGACTCTGTCTCTCAACTCAGGTCCCTCTTCAACATTATTCTCTGGTCTTAGAGCACATCTTTTCATATGTCGAGAAAGTTCTTTTCTGGATAACATACCCTTACAGTACAAGCAGTAATCATACGTCTCAGGGATGCTGCTCTGTTTGGAACTCCTTTTCACTTTAAGACAGCCTGATCCTGTGGTTTTAACAACTGAGTTGTGCTTGAAGTTGCCAAGGTTTTCGGAATTTCTCAAGAAGAACCTTTCTGTCCTTTGATGATTTGGGGAACTGGAGTGCCTGAGCAATTTCAGCATTTTCATTTACATGCCTCTCGAGATGACGTGCAAATTTTGTTTGAGGTTTTCCACATACAAAACAATAATTGACTTGGCTTTTAAGGAATTTTGCTGATTTGGTTGGGGATTTACTTTGGCCAAGAATATCCACAGTACCCTTTTCGTTACTCGCAACTTTTGTTTTCTGCTGGTATGACTCTGAGCTTTCTGGTTCTGGGTCACTTTGGAGATCACCAGTAGTTTCTAGATCCATCAGGATATTCTTACTGTTGTCATGTATATCTATGGTCTGTTCTTGTTCAGCAACAGTAATGCCTAAATCAGGCATATTAGTGGTATGGGACTTTTGGGTGGTGTAGGCAACTCAATACTCAACTCTGTCCCTGAGCTTTCTGGATCTGATACAGACTCTGGGATGTACTCGTCATCAGATGAGACATCATCCTGTAAAGTACATCAAATTAATTAATTACATTAATTAAATACAGCATACTTTAAATAACAGAAATACACATGGGAAGGATGGATGTCAAAAACAAACTGCTAAGAGCCATCATATTGATATTAAGCATATAATACTTCAATGTACACTTACATCTGATATATCCCAGTCTTCTGAGGATTTCTGGAGGCAGATTTTATGCCACACACCACAGCATTCTTCAGACAAAATTAAGCAAACCACAGTGTTAGGCAACAATTGATCAGTTTCCCATGCTGACCAATTACATACTAATCTTCTTATTAAATGCAAACAGCTTCACACTTATGAAATATACAAAAACAAGAAATGCAACGGTTCAGTACAAATGCACAGTTTGAGTGATGGCTAACATTTTCCATTTAGACAAATGTACATAGCATTCAACCAATGAGGTAAAATTCACTGGAGTGGCAGAGCATTTACATTACTCATTCAAAGTCAAAGTTAAAAAAGTATGTAGTGATCCCACACATTAAATTCACTAACGCCAATAAACATAAGCATAAAGTTAACTGAAAACAAAAGCATAGTGAGTTTAGAATGAAAAGCAGATTTTTTTTTAAAAATGACTGCTGTAAATTGATGGGATTTCCAGATACAAACAGATTTAAAATTACAAATATGATATGGCATCATCCTAACAATCAAGAGGTTTGAGATTCTGATTATAAAACATTGTTATTGTAAAAACAGACATTTTTTTTTATTTATTTTTTTATGTGTAATAGGCAAGGTGTGAGGACATATAGGCTATGTTTCAGAATGCATCCTTGACCCAAAGACTTCTGGCAGAATGATCTAATGTGGAATAGAAATGTTGAAATGTTTGTCCTACATAAATTAAATTATCATCACAATTAGCCAAACTAAATTCGAAGTCAACTCGAAAAGCCTACTCGATCTATTATCAACTCGTCTAAAGATAGGCCCAGTGACTTACTGGAAGGCATAAAGTTAGAGGAAAAAAAAAAAAAAAAACACTTGAGAATGCTTATTGGACAGATACTTTAAGAACATAGACATTCTAAGAAATTTCCAAGTTTGATGCAATGTTTGCTCGAAGGGTTTAACATCATCTTCGAAGTTTGTGAGCATCTGCGCAATTACAGAGTGACTTCAGCAATGACCTGAGCGCACCACGGACTTGAGGGTATTTTGTATTTGTTGATTCTCACTTAGACATAATGAAACGTTTGTACATTATGCTTTTCAGCCAAGCTAATCTTTAGAAATGCTGACGAAGCAGCACAAACATTGCCCTATGTTCCAGTAGCGGTTCAAACCAAGAATATGATAACGTCACAAATGAGTTTGTTGAATTGTTGTACAGACGAATTTTAAACAGTGGTGTTTCGCTCATTGTGCAATTGGGTTAACACTGCAAATGAATAAAGTCCATGAAAGACTCTTTTAACCAAGCTGCAGCGAACAGATCGAAAGAGTGAAACATTTGCAATTTAAGGTTGTAGCCTAACTTAGGGCTAAGTCTAATCAACAAAGAGCAATAGGACAATATAGATAGTCTAAAAATATAAATGCTAATAGCAAATGAATTAAGGACTTGTTCAACATCCAAAGGCGAATGTCTCCAGGGATAGGGAAACCCTGCGTGATAGATTTGTGATGCGGCTTCTCCAACTCACTGACCCCCCCAAAATAAAAATGATCACTTCACATCAATGGCCTTTTTTGATTCCAAAAATGCTTAGCAATTTTGCAAAAAGACGATTAGTTTGCAGTATGCTCTCTGTTCTCTGCCATAGGCCTCAGCTTGCAAACTCACTTCTGTGGTATGTCATAGTATCTGCCACTACAGTGTTTTCCACCGCAATGGTTTGAACTGAAAACATTCAAGCAACATGTTTTTATGCTTTATAGGTGTGAGCCTGGAACTGACCCATGGCATGAAATTAAACTACTTATGGTATACTGAGAAATGCATTAATTAAAATAAGATGAATAACACACTTACGTTTGCATCTTACACCGTGCCATCTGATAGATGTCAAAGGTGAATGGCATATCCAGCATTTGTCAATTCTCACCGATTCAAAAACCAGCTTATGGATTGTACACTGTAGAAAAAAACAAACAAAACAAAAAAACATTTAAAACATGAAATAAAAAACACATTTACATACACAAATTATATCATGAATTAAAAAAAACAACAAAAAAACAACATTTGGCTATTTTATTTTCACACAACCATTTCTACAAATCCTTCAGAAGAGATGAAAAGGGGGAAAAGTTACTAGAGAGATATAATAGCAAAGCATATCTATTCAATTCCTGTGACTTATGTTAAGCTTGGCTAACTGTTGGCTAACTGTTGGGGCATCACTCATCACACACAAGAGAGAGATATGCTTCTACTTGGAACTCTTATGATGATGGCAAAGCAGACAATTCCTCTAAATAATGAAGAAAACCTTCATCTGGCATTTAAAAAACAACACATCTAGTTTCTGAACCTGTGTCCAAAGCCAAATTTAGATTTACCCTGCTTAACTTCGATTATCTGTAACAGGGATCTCTAACAAACAAAGGCTTTGCTTAACACTAAAAGTTACATTCCAGGCCCAGGGTAAATCAACCTATAGCCCTGTTGTTTGAAGACAGCGAGTGCTGTAGGTAGAAGAATGAGACAATTTTCTACAATACAGACCACTAGTGAAACAGCGGGTAACTAGCTGATAGGGGAAAGGAATTATTCTCTTCTTCCTAGCCACAGCACTACATAACCTCTAACTGCAAGGAAATAGGTTGATTACCCTAGTCTATTTAAGTAAATAAAAGTAAAAACAATTCTAAGAAACTAAAGTAATTTTGTGAAAAAAAAAAAAAAGTAAAGATCTGTGCACGTGTGTGAGTGACACAGACAGACTCAAGGTATGCAAGGACACTGTCCCTCGGACCTGTAATGACACCCATGCTCAAACCCTGAGTCTTCCACTGTTGAAGTCCCAGTGTGTGGCACACTCAGAAAAACACCAGTGTTGGGGGACACCGTGGTTAGAAAAGACCATCCATACTGAATAGAGCACATTTCCACCACAGCTGCAAGACGTTTACTAAAACACTGGAAATTGTGTTCCATGGAACATCACAGTACTTCTAACATTGGTCAATTTCAAAACTAAGGTAAATTCAAACTCACCTCACAAGCAGAGTCGTTTGGTGTGGCTCCAGATGATTGACACGCTGATCTCAATTCGGTCTCTGTACAAGGGAACACAGGGAGATTCAGTGCTTGGATTTCCTCAAGTCATATAACCACATATAGGCATAACATACTCAACTCACATCCCTGACAGACAAAAATTCTACTCAAAATATCCATCAAGACACAAAATAATCATCTATAAATGGCCTGATATTGCCACGTTTTTCATGCTGCAAACCCTCAGGGATGCCATGCATTGCCAGAAGTTTACTCAAAACTTTAACTGACCACTGGTAAGGTCTGTTGAGAACACAGGGGGTGACGCCTCCTGCTGCTGGACACCAACTTCTTCTGCGAAAGAGGGGATTGGAGAAGTGCCACATTGACCTCTGACACAATGCACCTAAAAAAAAAAAAAGAACAGCAATATACAAAGATGAACAGGCATCAGCTGATATAGTGTTCATTTCACCTAAGACGGACACCCTCATTCATACATGCCATGATAAACAGCTGAATTCAAACTAACCTCATGCTCAGGGCTGTCTGGTGCGGGACTGGATGACTGACACTCTGCTCTCGACTCAGTGTCTGTTGAAGAGAACACAGGGCATGAAGGCACAATGCTTTGCAAGACCCCAGTATTTACCAGGCATTGCTTATTCAAGCAGGGACTCACCTCTGAATAAGTCTGTAGAGGAAACATTGGGTTCCACGTCATGGGCGTGGTCACCAAGCTCTGCAACGGAGTGTTGGCCAGAGGGGATGCTTGCACTATTTTGCTGTTTATAAAAAGTTGAACAGATACAGTAAACATCATGCATCTGTGGTGGAAATGTGCTCTATTCAGTATGGATGGTCTTTTCTAACCACGGTGTCCCCCCAACACTGGTGTTTTTCTGAGTGTGCCACACACTGGGACTTCAACAGTGGAAGACTCAGGGTTTGAGCATGGGTGTCATTACAGGTCCGAGGGACAGTGTCCTTGCATACCTTGAGTCTGTCTGTGTCACTCACACACGTGCACAGATGTTCAATTTGTACTTTTTTACCTGTACTTTAAACTAAATTAATTTTCTTACAACTGTTTTTACATTTCTTGCTTTACTTAAATAGATAGTCCAGGGTTAATAAACCCTTCCCTTGCTGTTAGGGGTGGCAGTGCTGTGGCTAGGAAGAAGAATAATAATAATTGGTACAGCATTGGCTGAAGTTGTAGGCTAAAGCTATCTGAATGGGACAGGGAAACGACACTAAAATGGAGTTTCCCCTCCCTATCAGATTGTGTTACCTGCTGTTTTGCTTTTAGTCTGTGTTGGAAAAAATGTTCTTGTTCTTCCCATTGACAGCATTCGGTAACCTCAAAACAACAGGTCTATAGGTTGATTTACCCTGACATTTAGCTTTTAGTGTTACGTGAAGCCTTTGATCGGTAGAGATTCCCGTTGGCATTTTCATTTTTATAGCAATGGTGTGCTTCAAACATCATGTAGTTCCTCCGGACCTGTAGAGAAGTTTTGTTCCAGTAAAATGACAGCAGGGGTAGAAAGGAATGATTTTTTTTTCTCCACATTGGAATTTGAATTAGCTCAATGCAAAAGTTAAGTCAGTCTTTATCATCAATTCAAAAAGGAGCTATGTGAATTATTATTTTGACAGCATTAGAAAATTAAATTTGCAGTGGTTTATGGTATAAGCTCCTTTACTTGGACAATAGCATATCTATACAGTTTTTTACTGTTTACCTTTTTTATTATTTTAATGAAATGTTTTCTGGTCATTATTTACCCCATAGTTAGAATAGTATGTTTTTGTGTGTGTGTGTTGGTATTTAAATAATTTAAATTTTTCTTTTGTCATCCTACATAGTTGCAAAAAATTTAGAACATGGTGGCTTTAAACTCTTAGTACAACTTTACAATAAACATATAGGTAATATCCAAGTTCTCTTCTGCAAACCGATAGGTGAAGGAAACTCCATTTTAGTGTCGTTTCCCTGTCCCATTCAGATAGCTTTAGCCTACAACTTCGGCCAATGCTGTAACAATTATTATTCTTCTTCCTAGCCACAGCACTGCCACCCCTAACAGCAAGGGAAGGGTTTATTAACCCTGGACTATCTATTTAAGTAAAGCAAGAAATGTAAAAACAATTGTAAGAAAATTAATTAATTTAGTTTAAAGTACAGGTAAAAAAGTACAAATTGAACATCTGTGCACGTGTGTGAGTGACACAGACAGACTCAAGGTATGCAAGGACACTGTCCCTCGGACCTGTAATGACACCCATGCTCAAACCCTGAGTCTTCCACTGTTGAAGTCCCAGTGTGTGGCACACTCAGAAAAACACCAGTGTTGGGGGGACACCGTGGTTAGAAAAGACCATCCATACTGAATAGAGCACATTTCCACCACAGCTGCAAGACGTTTACTAAAACACTGGAAATTGTGTTCCATGGAACATCACAGTACTTCTAACATTGGTCAATTTCAAAACTAAGGTAAATTCAAACTCACCTCACAAGCAGAGTCGTTTGGTGTGGCTCCAGATGATTGACACGCTGATCTCAATTCGGTCTCTGTACAAGGGAACACAGGGAGATTCAGTGCTTGGATTTCCTCAAGTCATATAACCACATATAGGCATAACATACTCAACTCACATCCCTGACAGACAAAAATTCTACTCAAAATATCCATCAAGACACAAAATAATCATCTATAAATGGCCTGATATTGCCACGTTTTTCATGCTGCAAACCCTCAGGGATGCCATGCATTGCCAGAAGTTTACTCAAAACTTTAACTGACCACTGGTAAGGTCTGTTGAGAACACAGGGGGTGACGCCTCCTGCTGCTGGACACCAACTTCTTCTGCGAAAGAGGGGATTGGAGAAGTGCCACATTGACCTCTGACACAATGCACCTAAAAAAAAAAAAAAAAGAACAGCAATATACAAAGATGAACAGGCATCAGCTGATATAGTGTTCATTTCACCTAAGACGGACACCCTCATTCATACATGCCATGATAAACAGCTGAATTCAAACTAACCTCATGCTCAGGGCTGTCTGG
This sequence comes from Chanodichthys erythropterus, assembly GCF_024489055.1. NCBI lineage: Eukaryota > Metazoa > Chordata > Actinopteri > Cypriniformes > Xenocyprididae > Chanodichthys > Chanodichthys erythropterus. The sequence goes on from NC_090241.1 coordinate 38,936,237, forward strand.
TGCGGGACTGGATGACTGACACTCTGCTCTCGACTCAGTGTCTGTTGAAGAGAACACAGAGCATGAAGGCACAATGCTTTGCAAGACCCCAGTATTTACCAGGCATTGCTTATTCAAGCAGGGACTCACCTCTGAATAAGTCTGTAGAGGAAACATTGGGTTCCACGTCATGGGCGTGGTCACCAAGCTCTGCAACGGAGTGTTGGCCAGAGGGGATGCTTGCACCACTGAGCTGTGTCTAAACAAGTTAAACAGAAAAATGCACATGTGAACTTGGACATCACCTGCACAATTGTGTTATTGTACAGTTGAACTGACTAAAGTGCCATTGTTGTAAAACAGACAGCCGTATTCAACCTCACCTCACAAGCAGAACTGCCTGATGTTATATTGCAGGACTGGACTTCTGGTCTCTCTCTGGTCCCTGTATAACACAGAAAAGAATATGAGGAAGGCCAGGGAGGGTGGGGTTGTGCATCACTCTAGAAGCCACCACTGACTTCTGTTTTTTGGTTATAATTGTTGGCACTAACAAGCGATAGGTATTGTGTATTCTCTGTGGCATCATGAAACTGACACAGCTTAACACACAGAAGCTTTTAAGACAGAGATGATTTCATTGTTATCAAGATGTCTAGAAGCATAGGCTTTAAACTGTGACACTAATTCATAGGAAAAAAATCAAAATGACTCACCTCTTTACGCCAGGGCCATTCTTTCCCACCATAGTCATAAGTGATTTCAGTTCCTGCCGTAATTTCCTTCAGTGCAAAAAGGCAGAGATGTGGCTTCCCTTCTGCTTCGATCAACTTCATTCTGCAATTCGGTGCCTTGTGCTCATCGTTTACCAGTCGCCCAAATGACCCATCTTCAAGTGCTCCATCAATACTGCAAATTTACAAACATCATGCACTAAACAGATTGTACATTCATTTGTAAGCAACTACACTAATGCCAACATCCAATGCAAGTAAATTTGTTCGATGCATAGTTGATAAGTTTAAGAACATGAGTTTTACTTCAGAAATCCTGACTTTTCACTATAGAAATCTAAACATATTAGTCATTCTGAACCTACCACCATGTCTTCCGCTTCCATATGAAGTCAAACATGAAGATCGAACATGCATTGTGGTACAGTTTACGTCTATGTTCAGCTTCAGCTGCATCAATCAGCTCCCCTCTGTACTCCACCACGAAGTCTCCTTGATTGAAAACAGCTAAAGTGAAGATACCACGACCTGCGGACACAACATTATTAGACACAGGGGTAGCAGACTATCCACTATTCTACATGTAGAATAATGAATACATGTCCAAGTGTAGAATACAGCAACAGACAGGCCCACTTTTAACTAAAATATTATTAAAATACTATTAACAACTTTAATTTATATTGATATTTGTACAATTAATAGTCAGACTGAAAACCACTGGTCATAATATCAATTCAAGAACCAGTGCAGTGTAACCCATCAGTCTAGCCTGCAGTGTGTCAAAGTCACTCACCTTTAACTGGATTAATATATTTGATTTCTAACATTGAATTCTTGTCTCTTCCTTCAAGGATGTGATTAATGGCATCCTGAAGGGGAGTAGTTCTCCGTGGCATGACACAATTTGCTAAGGAAATTAAGAACAAACATGTAAACAGTATATCAATATATTTTAAGTTCTGTGAGGGGACATACACAGACAGATGAACACAAGGGTCTAATTTCAATACCCTAAAACATTAGCTTCCGGTTTCACAGACAAGTCTTAAGATAGTCTCAGATTAAAATGCATGTTTGAGCTGTTTTAACTGAAAGTAACTTGCACTGACATATCTTAAAATATATCAATATAAAATATATCAGTGTCATTGTTTTGTCTCAAGATGCCCTGTCTGTGAAACCAGGCTTTAGATCTCTTAGAAATGTAATGTGCAATTTAAAAAAGTAAAACTTTACAATATTATGTAAACAAATATGTGCAGAGTATACTGAAGAATGTGTCTTGTCAGTTCTGTTACAGTTGTCAGTCCTGTTAATATGCTCAAATATGTGAAAACTATAAACATACTTCTAATTAAAACTATTGTATAGTTACGCATGTGTCTGTAATACCCAGGTGAAAACATACTCTAGTAATTTATAGTAAATACTATAGTGTTTTGGAACCATACTATGGTAAAGTACTTGAATTAATTTCTTGTGGTAAGTTTATAGTTGCTGTGGTAATTTAACAACTATAGTAATATAATCAAATTACGTTGCCCAATATTGTACTAAGTAACTTCTACAACTATAGGGTATATTATACTACAATACACTACAGTTTACTGTAGTAAAAACTAAAGTATACTACAGCATTCATAACAGATTATCAGTTCACTTTTGTTAATACTACTGTATGCTGTAGCATTCATTAACAAAGTATTGTAAATACTATAATATATATATATATACAGTACAATTTACTACAATTTACTATAGTATGATTCTAAAACACTATAGATTACTATAGTATGTTTTCACCTGCGCAGGCATGACAAAAATATCAAAACATGAGGTTTTGTAGTCATAAAATAAAAAATTACATAGCCTGAGATGGCACAATACAATTTCTTGTACTTTTAATCGGTCTTCATTTCATGGATGTTTAAAACAAATCGATTAAACTTATTTTTTAATTTGCCAGAGTTGAAAAGCCCCTGATTTCGTGGAATGGCCCGTTTTACTGCTAAGTTTAACTCTGTATTGTTGTTATTTGTATGTCGCTTTGGAAAAAAAGCGTCTGCTAAATACCATAACCATAACCATAACCATACTTATCATTCGAACCTATTAAAACGTTTTATAATTTATTTCTTACCTTTTCTCCAGAACGTGCACTTCCAGAACTCCCGGGAAATTGAATCACCTGTTGATAGTCGAAGCTCTCTCCCATCCAGTCAATCAAAATGAGTAATGCTAATCTGAGCATGCGCAGTGTTGAATTCGCGTCTAATTTCGCGCGTTGTGTATAAAGTCCCGCGTTGTGTATAATTTCCCGCGCTTGTGTGTCGCTGCATGCAGGGACCACGACAACCGATAGGGGGCAGTGGCGGACACACAAATATACAACATATGTCAGGTTTTTGGTATACAAAGACTTTTGAGAAAACCACTTTTTAGGTATTAAAACATGCTTAGAAAAGGTTTTATATGGGTTATTTTTATGAGGACAGCCAACTGTCCTCCTAAACAGGAGGGTCCTCATAGCTCTGTGAAATGTCTTGAAATCTGTCCTTATAAGCCGTAAAACAAACACACACACACACACACACACACACACACACACACACACACACACACACACACACACACACACACACACACACACACACACACACACACACACACACACACACACACACACACACACACACACACACACACACACACACACACACACAGAGGGTGGGGGTAGGGGGACTGAGACCCTACGTCTAAGAGAGCTTAAGTATGTGCGTAAGAATGTTTGAAAAATCCACATTTAAACCAAAATATCTGACTTCCTGTTGGTCAGAGCTAATGACTGTAAATGAGAAAGTTGTCCAGTTTAATGAGAACAATAAGTGTACCGAGTTTGGTGACTGTAGGTTAAACTAAACCCCCCACTTTTGTCAAAAGGTGGCGCTGCAGAGCCCCTGCTCCCCGCCCGTTTCTAAGGCTTTTTCCATATCTACTGTATGACAATAATGATATGTGTGTCGAGTTTCATCCAATTTGAAGCATGTTAACAGCTTCAAAAATGCCAAAGAATATTATAAAAGTTTGACGTGTTGCCAAGGCAACTATGTTTGAGATATCACAATTCTTTTCAAAGGTCTACATCTGCCATGTTTTGACATTATTGTGGTGAAGTTTGAAGCAAATCGGATAAAAATAAAATGGTGATCTCAAAGCATTTTGAAAGTGACACGCTTCCTGCTGCCAGTTGGTTGCAGTATAACTTTGACTCACAATAGTCACATCCATGTGATCTGACTATTACAACCAACACACTCGTGAAGTTTCATAAAGATCAATCAATGTATGCAGAAGTTATATCACATTTCCTGTTTCCCTTTTCTCGCCATAAATTTGTTGCCTCGCCACAGCCAAACCGTTCGAGATATCAAAAATCCGCTGGCAATTTTTCATCATCAATGTCTTGACTTCATGCTGACCGAGTTTGGTGGTGATCAGATTAGTTGCCTAGGAGGAGTATATCAAATTCCAGAGCATGCGTTTTTCAAACAACCCATATTAGCTGACTTCCTGTTGAGGTGACGTATAACGTAGAGTACGAAAGTTGTTTGGCCCGATAAAGTCTATATGTGTACCGAGTTTTATACTTGTATGTGCAAGCGTGTTTGATATATGGACCACGTTTTCTGACCCAATTCAGGGGGGCGCTGTCGAGCCCCTCTGCCACGCCCGGGTACCAGCTTTTCTCCGGCTGTCATGGCCGCGGGTTCTGACCCGTGTGCAAAATTTCAAGAGTTTTTGAACATGTTAAGGGCCCCAAAAACCCCAAAAACTTAGAAAAAAAAAAAAAACAATAATAATCCTAAAGAAAACAATATAGCTGCGAGCAGCGATGGCGGGCCCAAGCCCGGTGGCACCGCCACCCCGGTGGCTTCAGGGCAACTGTGCACAGCGGGCAATAGGCACTTAAAACGGTTAAACATCAAAGGACTATGTCAAATTCACTCCACATTTACTGCACTACAAGGTGCCGTTATAGAGCCCCTCCTCCCTGCCCATTTTCAAAGGATTACATGTGCCAAGTTTTAACATTATTCTGATGAATTTTGAAGCAAATCAGGTAAAAATAAGAGGGTGATCTCAATGTATGCTGAAAGTGACACATTTTCTGCTTCCAGTTGGTGGCGCTATGACTTTGAATCACAATAGTCAAATCCATGTGATCAGCCTTGTACAACGAAGACTAAGCCAAAGTTTCATCAAAATCAATTAATGTATGCAGAAGTTATAACACTTTGTTTCCCTTTTCTTGCCATAAATTCGTTGTCTCGCCACGGCCAAACCGTTTGAGATATCCAAAATCCGTTTGCAATTAAACAACTTCAATGTGTTAGCAACAAGTTAAAAAAGCTTGGTGTAAATTGGATAAACCCTGTAGGAGTAGTAGTATAAAATTTATAGCCTGTTTTTTCAAAAAATTAACATTCAAACCAAAATAGCCGACTTCCTGTTGGTCGGAGCTAATGAATATAAATTAGAAAATTGTCCGGCTTGATGAGAACAATATGTGTACCGAGTTTGGTGACTGTAGGAAAAACTAACCCCCCACTTTTGTCAAAAGGTGGCGCTACTGAGCCCCTCCACCACGCCCATTTCTATGGCTTTGTCCATGTCTACTGGCTGACAATATTGATGTGTGTGTCGAGTTTCATGCAATTTGAAGCATGTTAAGAGCCTCAAAAACACTCAAGAATATTATTACAGTTTGACCTGTTGCCATGGCAACAATATTTCAAATATCAAAAATCCTGTCATAGGTCTACATCTGCTGTGTATTGCCATTACATTGATGAAGTTTGAAGCAAATCAGGTAAAAATAAGAGGGTGATCTCAAAGCATTTCAAAAAGTGATACACTTCTTGCTGCCATTTGGTGGCGCTATAACTTTGACTCACAATAGTTACATCCATGTGATCAGACTACTACAACCAACACACTCCTGAAGTTTCATAAACATCAATCAATGTATGCAGAAGTTATAACACATTTCCTGTTTCCCTTTTCTCGCCATAAATTCGTTGCCTCGCCACGGCCAAACCGTTTGAGATATCCAAAATCCGTTTGCAATTAAACAACTTCAATGTGTTCGCAACAAGTTAAAAAAAGCTTGGTGTAAATTGGATAAACCCTGTAGGAGTAGTAGTATAAAATTCATAGCCTGTTTTTTCAAAAAATTAACATTCAAACCAAAATAGCTGACTTCCTGTTGGTCGGAGCTAATGAATGTAAATTAGAAAATTGTCCGGCTTGATGAGAATAATATGTGTACCGAGTTTGGTGACTGTAGGAAAAACTAACCCCCCCACTTTTGTCAAAAGGTGGCGCTACTGAGCCCCTCCTCCACGCCCATTTCTATGGCTTTGTCCATGTCTACTGGTTGACAATATTGATGTGTGTGTCGAGTTTCATGCAATTTGAAGCATGTTAAGAGCCTCAAAAACACTCAAGAATATTATTACAGTTTGACCTGTTGCCATGGCAACAATATTTCAAATATCAAAAATCCTGTCATAGGTCTACATCTGCTGTGTATTGACATTACACTGATGAAGTTTGAAGCAAATCAGGTAAAAATAAGAGGGTGATCTCAAAACATTTCAAAAAGTGATACACTTCCTGCTGCCAGTTGGTGGCGCTATAACTTTGACTCACAATAGTCACATCCATGTGATCAGACTCCTATAACGAACACACTCGTGAAGTTTCATAAAGATCAATATATGTATTAAGACGTTATAACACATTTCCTGTTTCCTTTTTCTCGCCATAAATTCGTTGCCTCGCCACGGCCAAACCGTTCGAGATATCAAAAATCCCCTGGCAATTTTTAATCATCAGTGTCTTGACTTCATGCTGACCGAGTTTGGTGGCGATCGGATTAATCGTCTAGGAGGAGTATATCAAATTCCAGAGCATGCGTTTTTCAAACAACCCTTAATAGCTGACTTCCTGTTGGCGTGGCGATTAACTTAGAGCGCGAAAGTTGTTCGGCCCGATGAGGTCTATATGTGTACCGAGTTTCATACTAATACGTGCAAGCATGTTTAATATATGGACCAAATTTTCAGACTTTTTTCAAGGGGGCGCTGTCGAGCCCCCCTGCCACGCCCGGGTACCAGCCTCTCCGGCGTCCTAATGGCCGCGGATTCTAATGTGTGTGCCAATTTTCAAGAGTTTTTGAGCATGTTAAGGCCCCCAAAAAGCCCCGGAAGACGAAAAAAAATAAAAATAAAATAATAAATATAGCTGCGAGCAGCGATGGCGGGCCCAAGCCCGGTGGCACCGCCACCCCGGTGGCTTCAGGGCAACTGTGCACGGCGGGCAATAGGCACTTAAAACGGTTAAACATCAAAGGACTATGTCAAATTCACTCCACATTTACTGCACTACAAGGTGCCGCTATAGAGACCCTCCTCCCTGCCCATTTTCAAAGGATTACATGTGCCAAGTTTTAACATTATTCTGATGAATTTTGAAGCAAATCAGGTAAAAATAAGAGGGTGATCTCAATGTATGCTGAAAGTGACACATTTTCTGCTTCCAGTTGGTGGCGCTATGACTTTGAATCACAATAGTCAAATCCATGTGATCAGCCTTGTACAACGAAGACTAAGCCAAAGTTTCATCAAAATCAATTAATGTATGCAGAAGTTATAACACTTTGTTTCCCTTTTCTTGCCATAAATTCGTTGCCTCGCCACGGCCAAACTGTTTGAGATATCCAAAATCCGTTTGCAATTAAACAACTTCAATGTGTTAGCAACAAGTTAAAAAAAGCTTGGTGTAAATTGGATAAACCCTGTAAAAGTAGTAGTATAAAATTCATAGCCTGTTTTTTCAAAAAATTAACATTCAAACAAAAATAGCCGACTTCCTGTTGGTCGGAGCTAATGAATGTAAATTAGAAAATTGTCCGGCTTGATGAGATCAATATATGTACCGAGTTTGGTGACTGTAGGAAAAACTAACCCCCCCACTTTTGTCAAAAGGTGGCGCTACTGAGCCCCTCCACCACGCCCATTTCTATGGCTTTGTCCATGTCTACTGGTTGACAATATTGATGTGTGTGTCGAGTTTCATGCAAATTGAAGCATGTTAAGAGCCTCAAAAACACTCAAGAATATTATTACAGTTTGACCTGTCGCCATGGCAACGATATTTCAAATATCAAAAATCCTGTCATAGGTCTACATCTGCTGTGTATTGACATTACACTGATGAAGTTTGAAGCAAATCAGGTAAAAATAAGAGGGTGATCTCAAAGCATTTTAAAAGTGATACACTTCTTGCTGCCATTTGGTGGCGCTATAACTTTGAATCACAATAGTTACATCCATGTGATCAGACTACTACAACCAACACACTCCTGAAGTTTCATAAACATCAATCAATGTATGCAGAAGTTATAACACATTTCCTGTTTCCCTTTTCTCGCCATAAATTCGTTGCCTCGCCACGGCCAAACCGTTTGAGATATCCAAAATCCGTTTGCAATTAAACAACTTCAATGTGTTCGCAACAAGTTAAAAAAGCTTGGTGTAAATTGGATAAACCCTGTAGGAGTAGTAGTATAAAATTCATAGCCTGTTTTTTCAAAAAATTAACATTCAAACCAAAATAGCTGACTTCCTGTTGGTCGGAGCTAATGAATGTAAATTAGAAAATTGTCCGGCTTGATGAGAACAATATGTGTACCGAGTTTGGTGACTGTAGGAAAAACTAACCCCCCCCACTTTTGTCAAAAGGTGGCGCTACTGAGCCCCTCCACCACGCCCATTTCTATGGCTTTGTCCATGTCTACTGGTTGACAATATTGATGTGTGTGTCGAGTTTCATGCAATTTGAAGCATGTTAAGAGCCTCAAAAACACTCAAGAATATTATTACAGTTTGACCTGTTGCCATGGCAACAATATTTCAAATATCAAAAATCCTGTCATAGGTCTACATCTGCTGTGTATTGACATTACACTGATGAAGTTTGAAGCAAATCAGGTAAAAATAAGAGGGTGATCTCAAAACATTTCAAAAAGTGATACACTTCCTGCTGCCAGTTGGTGGCGCTATAACTTTGACTCACAATAGTCACATCCATGTGATCAGACTCCTATAACGAACACACTCGTGAAGTTTCATAAAGATCAATATATGTATTAAGACGTTATAACACATTTCCTGTTTCCTTTTTCTCGCCATAAATTCGTTGCCTCGCCACGGCCAAACCGTTCGAGATATCAAAAATCCCCTGGCAATTTTTAATCATCAGTGTCTTGACTTCATGCTGACCGAGTTTGGTGGCGATCGGATTAATCGTCTAGGAGGAGTATATCAAATTCCAGAGCATGCGTTTTTCAAACAACCCTTAATAGCTGACTTCCTGTTGGCGTGGCGATTAACTTAGAGCGCGAAAGTTGTTCGGCCCGATGAGGTCTATATGTGTACCGAGTTTCATACTAATACGTGCAAGCATGTTTAATATATGGACCAAATTTTCAGACTTTTTTCAAGGGGGCGCTGTCGAGCCCCCCTGCCACGCCCGGGTACCAGCCTCTCCGGCGTCCTAATGGCCGCGGATTCCAATGTGTGTGCCAATTTTCAAGAGTTTTTGAGCATGTTAAGGCCCCCAAAAAGCCCCGGAAGACGGAAAAAAAAAAAAAAATAAAAATAAAATAAAATAAAATAAATATAGCTGCGAGCAGCGATGGCGGGCCCAAGCCCGGTGGCACCGCCACCCCGGTGGCTTCAGGGCAACTGTGCACAGCGGGCAATAGGCACTTAAAATGGTTAAACATCAAAGGACTATGTCAAATTCACTCCACATTTACTGCACTACAAGGTGCCGTTATAGAGCCCCTCCTCCCTGCCCATTTTCAAAGGATTACATGTGCCAAGTTTTAACATTATTCTGATGAATTTTGAAGCAAATCAGGTAAAAATAAGAGGGTGATCTCAATGTATGCTGAAAGTGACACATTTTCTGCTTCCAGTTGGTGGCGCTATGACTTTGAATCACAATAGTCAAATCCATGTGATCAGCCTTGTACAACGAAGACTAAGCCAAAGTTTCATCAAAATCAATTAATGTATGCAGAAGTTATAACACTTTGTTTCCCTTTTCTTGCCATAAATTCGTTGCCTCGCCACGGCCAAACCGTTTGAGATATCCAAAATCCGTTTGCAATTAAACAACTTCAATGTGTTAGCAACAAGTTAAAAAAAGCTTGGTGTAAATTGGATAAACCCTGTAGGAGTAGTAGTATAAAATTCATAGCCTGTTTTTTCAAAAAATTAACATTCAAACCAAAATAGCTGACTTCCTGTTGGTCGGAGCTAATGAATGTAAATTAGAAAATTGTCCGGCTTGATGAGAATAATATGTGTACCGAGTTTGGTGACTGTAGGATAAACTAACCCCCCCACTTTTGTCAAAAGGTGGCGCTACTGAGCCCCTCCACCACGCCCATTTCTATGGCTTTGTCCATGTCTACTGGTTGACAATATTGATGTGTGTGTCGAGTTTCATGCAATTTGAAGCATGTTAAGAGCCTCAAAAACACTCAAGAATATTATTACAGTTTGACCTGTTGCCATGGCAACAATATTTCAAATATCAAAAATCCTGTCATAGGTCTACATCTGCTGTGTATTGACATTACACTGATGAAGTTTGAAGCAAATCAGGTAAAAATAAGAGGGTGATCTCAAAGCATTTTAAAAGTGATACACTTCTTGCTGCCATTTGGTGGCGCTATAACTTTGACTCACAATAGTTACATCCATGTGATCAGACTACTACAACCAACACACTCCTGAAGTTTCATAAACATCAATCAATGTATGCAGAAGTTATAACACACTTCCTGTTTCCCTTTTCTCGCCATAAATTCGTTGCCTCGCCACGGCCAAACCGTTTGAGATATCCAAAATCCGTTTGCAATTAAACAACTTCAATGTGTTCGCAACAAGTTAAAAAAAGCTTGGTGTAAATTGGATAAACCCTGTAGGAGTAGTAGTATAAAATTCATAGCCTGTTTTTTTCAAAAAATTAACATTCAAACCAAAATAGCTGACTTCCTGTTGGTCGGAGCTAATGAATGTAAATTAGAAAATTGTCCGGCTTGATGAGAATAATATGTGTACCGAGTTTGGTGACTGTAGGAAAAACTAACCCCCACTTTTGTCAAAAGGTGGCGCTACTGAGCCCCTCCACCACGCCCATTTCTATGGCTTTGTCCATGTCTACTGGTTGACAATATTGATGTGTGTGTCGAGTTTCATGCAATTTGAAGCATGTTAAGAGCCTCAAAAACACTCAAGAATATTATTACAGTTTGACCTGTTGCCATGGCAACAATATTTCAAATATCAAAAATCCTGTCATAGGTCTACATCTGCTGTGTATTGACATTACACTGATGAAGTTTGAAGCAAATCAGGTAAAAATAAGAGGGTGATCTCAAAACATTTCAAAAAGTGATACACTTCCTGCTGCCAGTTGGTGGCGCTATAACTTTGACTCACAATAGTCACATCCATGTGATCAGACTCCTATAACGAACACACTCGTGAAGTTTCATAAAGATCAATATATGTATTAAGACGTTATAACACATTTCCTGTTTCCTTTTTCTCGCCATAAATTCGTTGCCTCGCCACGGCCAAACCGTTCGAGATATCAAAAATCCCCTGGCAATTTTTAATCATCAGTGTCTTGACTTCATGCTGACCGAGTTTGGTGGCGATCGGATTAATCGTCTAGGAGGAGTATATCAAATTCCAGAGCATGCGTTTTTCAAACAACCCTTAATAGCTGACTTCCTGTTGGCGTGGCGATTAACTTAGAGCGCGAAAGTTGTTCGGCCCGATGAGGTCTATATGTGTACCGAGTTTCATACTAATACGTGCAAGCATGTTTAATATATGGACCAAATTTTCAGACTTTTTTCAAGGGGGCGCTGTCGAGCCCCCCTGCCACGCCCGGGTACCAGCCTCTCCGGCGTCCTAATGGCCGCGGATTCCAATGTGTGTGCCAATTTTCAAGAGTTTTTGAGCATGTTAAGGCCCCCAAAAAGCCCCGGAAGACGGAAAAAAAAAAAAAAAAAAAAAATAATAATAATAATAATAAATATAGCTGCGAGCAGCGATGGCGGGCCCAAGCCCGGTGGCACCGCCACCCCGGTGGCTTCAGGGCAACTGTGCACAGCGGGCAATAGGCACTTAAAACGGTTAAACATCAAAGGACTATGTCAAATTCACTCCACATTTACTGCACTACAAGGTGCCGCTATAGAGCCCCTCCTCCCTGCCCATTTTCAAAGGATTACATGTGCCAAGTTTTAACATTATTCTGATGAATTTTGAAGCAAATCAGGTAAAAATAAGAGGGTGATCTCAATGTATGCTGAAAGTGACACATTTTCTGCTTCCAGTTGGTGGCGCTATGACTTTGAATCACAATAGTCAAATCCATGTGATCAGCCTTGTACAACGAAGACTAAGCCAAAGTTTCATCAAAATCAATTAATGTATGCAGAAGTTATAACACTTTGTTTCCCTTTTCTTGCCATAAATTCGTTGCCTCGCCACGGCCAAACCGTTTGAGATATCCAAAATCCGTTTGCAATTAAACAACTTCAATGTGTTAGCAACAAGTTAAAAAAAGCTTGGTGTAAATTGGATAAACCCTGTAGGAGTAGTAGTATAAAATTCATAGCCTGTTTTTTCAAAAAATTAACATTCAAACCAAAATAGCTGACTTCCTGTTGGTCGGAGCTAATGAATGTAAATTAGAAAATTGTCCGGCTTGATGAGAATAATATGTTTACCGAGTTTGGTGACTGTAGGAAAAACTAACCCCCCACTTTTGTCAAAAGGTGGCGCTACTGAGCCCCTCCACCACGCCCATTTCTATGGCTTTGTCCATGTCTACTGGTTGACAATATTGATGTGTGTGTCGAGTTTCATGCAATTTGAAGCATGTTAAGAGCCTCAAAAACACTCAAGAATATTATTACAGTTTGACCTGTTGCCATGGCAACAATATTTCAAATATCAAAAATCCTGTCATAGGTCTACATCTGCTGTGTATTGACATTACACTGATGAAGTTTGAAGCAAATCAGGTAAAAATAAGAGGGTGATCTCAAAGCATTTTAAAAGTGATACACTTCTTGCTGCCATTTGGTGGCGCTATAACTTTGACTCACAATAGTTACATCCATGTGATCAGACTACTACAACCAACACACTCCTGAAGTTTCATAAACATCAATCAATGTATGCAGAAGTTATAACACATTTCCTGTTTCCCTTTTCTCGCCATAAATTCGTTGCCTCGCCACGGCCAAACCGTTTGAGATATCCAAAATCCGTTTGCAATTAAACAACTTCAATGTGTTCGCAACAAGTTAAAAAAAGCTTGGTGTAAATTGGATAAACCCTGTAGGAGTAGTAGTATAAAATTCATAGCCTGTTTTTTCAAAAAATTTACATTCAAACCAAAATAGCTGACTTCCTGTTGGTCGGAGCTAATGAATGTAAATTAGAAAATTGTCCGGCTTGATGAGAATAATATGTGTACCGAGTTTGGTGACTGTAGGAAAAACTAACCCCCACTTTTGTCAAAAGGTGGCGCTACTGAGCCCCTCCACCACGCCCATTTCTATGGCTTTGTCCATGTCTACTGGTTGACAATATTGATGTGTGTGTCGAGTTTCATGCAATTTGAAGCATGTTAAGAGCCTCAAAAACACTCAAGAATATTATTACAGTTTGACCTGTTGCCATGGCAACAATATTTCAAATATCAAAAATCCTGTCATAGGTCTACATCTGCTGTGTATTGACATTACACTGATGAAGTTTGAAGCAAATCAGGTAAAAATAAGAGGGTGATCTCAAAACATTTCAAAAAGTGATACACTTCCTGCTGCCAGTTGGTGGCGCTATAACTTTGACTCACAATAGTCACATCCATGTGATCAGACTCCTATAACGAACACACTCGTGAAGTTTCATAAAGATCAATATATGTATTAAGACGTTATAACACATTTCCTGTTTCCTTTTTCTCGCCATAAATTCGTTGCCTCGCCACGGCCAAACCGTTCGAGATATCAAAAATCCCCTGGCAATTTTTAATCATCAGTGTCTTGACTTCATGCTGACCGAGTTTGGTGGCGATCGGATTAATCGTCTAGGAGGAGTATATCAAATTCCAGAGCATGCGTTTTTCAAACAACCCTTAATAGCTGACTTCCTGTTGGCGTGGCGATTAACTTAGAGCGCGAAAGTTGTTCGGCCCGATGAGGTCTATATGTGTACCGAGTTTCATACTAATACGTGCAAGCATGTTTAATATATGGACCAAATTTTCAGACTTTTTTCAAGGGGGCGCTGTCGAGCCCCCTGCCACGCCCGGGTACCAGCCTCTCCGGCGTCCTAATGGCCGCGGATTCCAATGTGTGTGCCAATTTTCAAGAGTTTTTGAGCATGTTAAGGCCCCCAAAAAGCCCCGGAAGACGGAAAAAAAAAATAAAAATAAATAAATAAATAAATAAATATAGCTGCGAGCAGCGATGGCGGGCCCAAGCCCGGTGGCACCGCCACCCCGGTGGCTTCAGGGCAACTGTGCACAGCGGGCAATAGGCACTTAAAACGGTTAAACATCAAAGGACTATGTCAAATTCACTCCACATTTACTGCACTACAAGGTGCCGTTATAGAGCCCCTCCTCCCTGCCCATTTTCAAAGGATTACATGTGCCAAGTTTTAACATTATTCTGATGAATTTTGAAGCAAATCAGGTAAAAATAAGAGGGTGATCTCAATGTATGCTGAAAGTGACACATTTTCTGCTTCCAGTTGGTGGCGCTATGACTTTGAATCACAATAGTCAAATCCATGTGATCAGCCTTGTACAACGAAGACTAAGCCAAAGTTTCATCAAAATCAATTAATGTATGCAGAAGTTATAACACTTTGTTTCCCTTTTCTTGCCATAAATTCGTTGCCTCGCCACGGCCAAACCGTTTGAGATATCCAAAATCCGTTTGCAATTAAACAACTTCAATGTGTTAGCAACAAGTTAAAAAAGCTTGGTGTAAATTGGATAAACCCTGTAGGAGTAGTAGTATAAAATTCATAGCCTGTTTTTTCAAAAAATTAACATTCAAACCAAAATAGCTGACTTCCTGTTGGTCGGAGCTAATGAATGTAAATTAGAAAATTGTCCGGCTTGATGAGAATAATATGTGTACCGAGTTTGGTGACTGTAGGAAAAACTAACCCCCACTTTTGTCAAAAGGTGGCGCTACTGAGCCCCTCCACCACGCCCATTTCTATGGCTTTGTCCATGTCTACTGGTTGACAATATTGATGTGTGTGTCGAGTTTCATGCAATTTGAAGCATGTTAAGAGCCTCAAAAACACTCAAGAATATTATTACAGTTTGACCTGTTGCCATGGCAACAATATTTCAAATATCAAAAATCCTGTCATAGGTCTACATCTGCTGTGTATTGACATTACACTGATGAAGTTTGAAGCAAATCAGGTAAAAATTAGAGGGTGATCTCAAAGCATTTTAAAAGTGATACACTTCTTGCTGCCATTTGGTGGCGCTATAACTTTGACTCACAATAGTTACATCCATGTGATCAGACTACTACAACCAACACACTCCTGAAGTTTCATAAACATCAATCAATGTATGCAGAAGTTATAACACATTTCCTGTTTCCCTTTTCTCGCCATAAATTCGTTGCCTCGCCACGGCCAAACCGTTTAAGATATCCAAAATCCGTTTGCAATTAAACAACTTCAATGTGTTCGCAACAAGTTAAAAAAAGCTTGGTGTAAATTGGATAAACCCTGTAGGAGTAGTAGTATAAAATTCATAGCCTGTTTTTTCAAAAAATTAACATTCAAACCAAAATAGCTGACTTCCTGTTGGTCGGAGCTAATGAATGTAAATTAGAAAATTGTCCGGCTTGATGAGAATAATATGTGTACCGAGTTTGGTGACTGTAGGAAAAACTAACCCCGCCACTTTTGTCAAAAGGTGGCGCTACTGAGCCCCTCCACCACGCCCATTTCTATGGCTTTGTCCATGTCTACTGGTTGACAATATTGATGTGTGTGTCGAGTTTCATGCAATTTGAAGCATGTTAAGAGCCTCAAAAACACTCAAGAATATTATTACAGTTTGACCTGTTGCCATGGCAGCAATATTTCAAATATCAAAAATCCTGTCATAGGTCTACATCTGCTGTGTATTGACATTACACTGATGAAGTTTGAAGCAAATCAGGTAAAAATAAGAGGGTGATCTCAAAACATTTCAAAAAGTGATACACTTCCTGCTGCCAGTTGGTGGCGCTATAACTTTGACTCACAATAGTCACATCCATGTGATCAGACTCCTATAACGAACACACTCGTGAAGTTTCATAAAGATCAATATATGTATTAAGACGTTATAACACATTTCCTGTTTCCTTTTTCTCGCCATAAATTCGTTGCCTCGCCACGGCCAAACCGTTCGAGATATCAAAAATCCCCTGGCAATTTTTAATCATCAGTGTCTTGACTTCATGCTGACCGAGTTTGGTGGCGATCGGATTAATCGTCTAGGAGGAGTATATCAAATTCCAGAGCATGCGTTTTTCAAACAACCCTTAATAGCTGACTTCCTGTTGGCGTGGCGATTAACTTAGAGCGCGAAAGTTGTTCGGCCCGATGAGGTCTATATGTGTACCGAGTTTCATACTAATACGTGCAAGCATGTTTAATATATGGACCAAATTTTCAGACTTTTTTCAAGGGGGCGCTGTCGAGCCCCCCTGCCACGCCCGGGTACCAGCCTCTCCGGCGTCCTAATGGCCGCGGATTCCAATGTGTGTGCCAATTTTCAAGAGTTTTTGAGCATGTTAAGGCCCCCAAAAAGCCCCTGAAGACGGAAAAAAAAAAAAAAAAAAAATAATCCTTAGAAGAACAAGAGGGCCCTGCGCGAATTTTCGCTTGGGCCCTAATAATCCTTAGAAGAACAAGAGGGCCCTGCGCGAATTTTCGCTTGGGCCCTAATAATCCTTAGAAGAACAAGAGGGCCCTGTGCGAATTTTCGCTTGGGCCCTAATAACGAGCAGCGATGGCGGGCCCAAGCCCGGTGGCACCGCCACCCCGGTGGCTTCAGGGCAACTGTGCACAGCGGGCAATAGGCACTTAAAACGGTTAAACATCAAAGGACTATGTCAAATTCACTCCACATTTACTGCACTACAAGGTGCCGTTATAGAGCCCCTCCTCCCTGCCCATTTTCAAAGGATTACATGTGCCAAGTTTTAACATTATTCTGATGAATTTTGAAGCAAATCAGGTAAAAATAAGAGGGTGATCTCAATGTATGCTGAAAGTGACACATTTTCTGCTTCCAGTTGGTGGCGCTATGACTTTGAATCACAATAGTCAAATCCATGTGATCAGCCTTGTACAACGAAGACTAAGCCAAAGTTTCATCAAAATCAATTAATGTATGCAGAAGTTATAACACTTTGTTTCCCTTTTCTTGCCATAAATTCGTTGTCTCGCCACGGCCAAACCGTTTGAGATATCCAAAATCCGTTTGCAATTAAACAACTTCAATGTGTTAGCAACAAGTTAAAAAAAGCTTGGTGTAAATTGGATAAACCCTGTAGGAGTAGTAGTATAAAATTTATAGCCTGTTTTTTCAAAAAATTAACATTCAAACCAAAATAGCCGACTTCCTGTTGGTCGGAGCTAATGAATATAAATTAGAAAATTGTCCGGCTTGATGAGAACAATATGTGTACCGAGTTTGGTGACTGTAGGAAAAACTAACCCCCCCACTTTTGTCAAAAGGTGGCGCTACTGAGCCCCTCCACCACGCCCATTTCTATGGCTTTGTCCATGTCTACTGGCTGACAATATTGATGTGTGTGTCGAGTTTCATGCAATTTGAAGCATGTTAAGAGCCTCAAAAACACTCAAGAATATTATTACAGTTTGACCTGTTGCCATGGCAACAATATTTCAAATATCAAAAATCCTGTCATAGGTCTACATCTGCTGTGTATTGCCATTACATTGATGAAGTTTGAAGCAAATCAGGTAAAAATAAGAGGGTGATCTCAAAGCATTTCAAAAAGTGATACACTTCTTGCTGCCATTTGGTGGCGCTATAACTTTGACTCACAATAGTTACATCCATGTGATCAGACTACTACAACCAACACACTCCTGAAGTTTCATAAACATCAATCAATGTATGCAGAAGTTATAACACATTTCCTGTTTCCCTTTTCTCGCCATAAATTCGTTGCCTCGCCACGGCCAAACCGTTTGAGATATCCAAAATCCGTTTGCAATTAAACAACTTCAATGTGTTCGCAACAAGTTAAAAAAAGCTTGGTGTAAATTGGATAAACCCTGTAGGAGTAGTAGTATAAAATTCATAGCCTGTTTTTTCAAAAAATTAACATTCAAACCAAAATAGCTGACTTCCTGTTGGTCGGAGCTAATGAATGTAAATTAGAAAATTGTCCGGCTTGATGAGAATAATATGTGTACCGAGTTTGGTGACTGTAGGAAAAACTAACCCCCCCACTTTTGTCAAAAGGTGGCGCTACTGAGCCCCTCCTCCACGCCCATTTCTATGGCTTTGTCCATGTCTACTGGTTGACAATATTGATGTGTGTGTCGAGTTTCATGCAATTTGAAGCATGTTAAGAGCCTCAAAAACACTCAAGAATATTATTACAGTTTGACCTGTTGCCATGGCAAGAATATTTCAAATATCAAAAATCCTGTCATAGGTCTACATCTGCTGTGTATTGACATTACACTGATGAAGTTTGAAGCAAATCAGGTAAAAATAAGAGGGTGATCTCAAAACATTTCAAAAAGTGATACACTTCCTGCTGCCAGTTGGTGGCGCTATAACTTTGACTCACAATAGTCACATCCATGTGATCAGACTCCTATAACGAACACACTCGTGAAGTTTCATAAAGATCAATATATGTATTAAGACGTTATAACACATTTCCTGTTTCCTTTTTCTCGCCATAAATTCGTTGCCTCGCCACGGCCAAACCGTTCGAGATATCAAAAATCCCCTGGCAATTTTTAATCATCAGTGTCTTGACTTCATGCTGACCGAGTTTGGTGGCGATCGGATTAATCGTCTAGGAGGAGTATATCAAATTCCAGAGCATGCGTTTTTCAAACAACCCTTAATAGCTGACTTCCTGTTGGCGTGGCGATTAACTTAGAGCGCGAAAGTTGTTCGGCCCGATGAGGTCTATATGTGTACCGAGTTTCATACTAATACGTGCAAGCATGTTTAATATATGGACCAAATTTTCAGACTTTTTTCAAGGGGGCGCTGTCGAGCCCCCCTGCCACGCCCGGGTACCAGCCTCTCCGGCGTCCTAATGGCCGCGGATTCTAATGTGTGTGCCAATTTTCAAGAGTTTTTGAGCATGTTAAGGCCCCCAAAAAGCCCCGGAAGACGAAAAAAAATAAAAATAAAATAATAATAACGAGCAGCGATGGCGGGCCCAAGCCCGGTGGCACCGCCACCCCGGTGGCTTCAGGGCAACTGTGCACAGCGGGCAATAGGCACTTAAAACGGTTAAACATCAAAGGACTATGTCAAATTCACTCCACATTTACTGCACTACAAGGTGCCGCTATAGAGCCCCTCCTCCCTGCCCATTTTCAAAGGATTACATGTGCCAAGTTTTAACATTATTCTGATGAATTTTGAAGCAAATCAGGTAAAAATAAGAGGGTGATCTCAATGTATGCTGAAAGTGACACATTTTTTGCTTCCAGTTGGTGGCGCTATGACTTTGAATCACAATAGTCAAATCCATGTGATCAGCCTTGTACAACGAAGACTAAGCCAAAGTTTCATCAAAATCAATTAATGTATGCAGAAGTTATAACACTTTGTTGCCCTTTTCTTGCCATAAATTCGTTGCCTCGCCACGGCCAAACCGTTTGAGATATCCAAAATCCGTTTGCAATTAAACAACTTCAATGTGTTAGCAACAAGTTAAAAAAAGCTTGGTGTAAATTGGATAAACCCTGTAGGAGTAGTAGTATAAAATTCATAGCCTGTTTTTTCAAAAAATTAACATTCAAACCAAAATAGCTGACTTCCTGTTGGTCGGAGCTAATGAATGTAAATTAGAAAATTGTCCGGCTTGATGAGAATAATATGTGTACCGAGTTTGGTGACTGTAGGAAAAACTAACCCCCACTTTTGTCAAAAGGTGGCGCTACTGAGCCCCTCCACCACGCCCATTTCTATGGCTTTGTCCATGTCTACTGGTTGACAATATTGATGTGTGTGTCGAGTTTCATGCAATTTGAAGCATGTTAAGAGCCTCAAAAACACTCAAGAATATTATTACAGTTTGACCTGTTGCCATGGCAACAATATTTCAAATATCAAAAATCCTGTCATAGGTCTACATCTGCTGTGTATTGACATTACACTGATGAAGTTTGAAGCAAATCAGGTAAAAATAAGAGGGTGATCTCAAAGCATTTTAAAAGTGATACACTTCTTGCTGCCATTTGGTGGCGCTATAACTTTGACTCACAATAGTTACATCCATGTGATCAGACTACTACAACCAACACACTCCTGAAGTTTCATAAACATCAATCAATGTATGCAGAAGTTATAACACATTTCCTGTTTCCCTTTTCTCGCCATAAATTCGTTGCCTCGCCACGGCCAAACCGTTTGAGATATCCAAAATCCGTTTGCAATTAAACAACTTCAATGTGTTCGCAACAAGTTAAAAAAAGCTTGGTGTAAATTGGATAAACCCTGTAGGAGTAGTAGTATAAAATTCATAGCCTGTTTTTTCAAAAAATTAACATTCAAACCAAAATAGCTGACTTCCTGTTGGTCGGAGCTAATGAATGTAAATTAGAAAATTGTCCGGCTTGATGAGAATAATATGTGTACCGAGTTTGGTGACTGTAGGAAAAACTAACCCCCACTTTTGTCAAAAGGTGGCGCTACTGAGCCCCTCCACCACGCCCATTTCTATGGCTTTGTCCATGTCTACTGGTTGACAATATTGGTGTGTGTGTCGAGTTTCATGCAATTTGAAGCATGTTAAGAGCCTCAAAAACACTCAAGAATATTATTACAGTTTGACCTGTTGCCATGGCAACAATATTTCAAATATCAAAAATCCTGTCATAGGTCTACATCTGCTGTGTATTGACATTACACTGATGAAGTTTGAAGCAAATCAGGTAAAAATAAGAGGGTGATCTCAAAACATTTCAAAAAGTGATACACTTCCTGCTGCCAGTTGGTGGCGCTATAACTTTGACTCACAATAGTCACATCCATGTGATCAGACTCCTATAACGAACACACTCGTGAAGTTTCATAAAGATCAATATATGTATTAAGACGTTATAACACATTTCCTGTTTCCTTTTTCTTGCCATAAATTCGTTGCCTCGCCACGGCCAAACCGTTCGAGATATCAAAAATCCCCTGGCAATTTTTAATCATCAGTGTCTTGACTTCATGCTGACCGAGTTTGGTGGCGATCGGATTAATCGTCTAGGAGGAGTATATCAAATTCCAGAGCATGCGTTTTTCAAACAACCCTTAATAGCTGACTTCCTGTTGGCGTGGCGATTAACTTAGAGCGCGAAAGTTGTTCGGCCCGATGAGGTCTATATGTGTACCGAGTTTCATACTAATACGTGCAAGCATGTTTAATATATGGACCAAATTTTCAGACTTTTTTCAAGGGGGCGCTGTCGAGCCCCCCTGCCACGCCCGGGTACCAGCCTCTCCGGCGTCCTAATGGCCGCGGATTCCAATGTGTGTGCCAATTTTCAAGAGTTTTTGAGCATGTTAAGGCCCCCAAAAAGCCCCGGAAGACGAAAAAAAAAATAAAAAATAAAAAATAAAAATAATAATAAATATAGCTGCGAGCAGCGATGGCGGGCCCAAGCCCGGTGGCACCGCCACCCCGGTGGCTTCAGGGCAACTGTGCACAGCGGGCAATAGGCACTTAAAACGGTTAAACATCAAAGGACTATGTCAAATTCACTCCACATTTACTGCACTACAAGGTGCCGTTATAGAGCCCCTCCTCCCTGCCCATTTTCAAAGGATTACATGTGCCAAGTTTTAACATTATTCTGATGAATTTTGAAGCAAATCAGGTAAAAATAAGAGGGTGATCTCAATGTATGCTGAAAGTGACACATTTTCTGCTTCCAGTTGGTGGCGCTATGACTTTGAATCACAATAGTCAAATCCATGTGATCAGCCTTGTACAACGAAGACTAAGCCAAAGTTTCATCAAAATCAATTAATGTATGCAGAAGTTATAACACTTTGTTTCCCTTTTCTTGCCATAAATTCGTTGCCTCGCCACGGCCAAACCGTTTGAGATATCCAAAATCCGTTTGCAATTAAACAACTTCAATGTGTTAGCAACAAGTTAAAAAAAGCTTGGTGTAAATTGGATAAACCCTGTAGGAGTAGTAGTATAAAATTCATAGCCTGTTTTTTCAAAAAATTAACATTCAAACCAAAATAGCTGACTTCCTGTTGGTCGGAGCTAATGAATGTAAATTAGAAAATTGTCCGGCTTGATGAGAATAATATGTGTACCGAGTTTGGTGACTGTAGGAAAAACTAACCCCCACTTTTGTCAAAAGGTGGCGCTACTGAGCCCCTCCACCACGCCCATTTCTATGGCTTTGTCCATGTCTACTGGTTGACAATATTGATGTGTGTGTCGAGTTTCATGCAATTTGAAGCATGTTAAGAGCCTCAAAAACACTCAAAAATATTATTACAGTTTGACCTGTTGCCATGGCAACAATATTTCAAATATCAAAAATCCTGTCATAGGTCTACATCTGCTGTGTATTGACATTACACTGATGAAGTTTGAAGCAAATCAGGTAAAAATAAGAGGGTGATCTCAAAACATTTCAAAAAGTGATACACTTCCTGCTGCCAGTTGGTGGCGCTATAACTTTGACTCACAATAGTCACATCCATGTGATCAGACTCCTATAACGAACACACTCGTGAAGTTTCATAAAGATCAATATATGTATTAAGACGTTATAACACATTTCCTGTTTCCTTTTTCTCGCCATAAATTCGTTGCCTCGCCACGGCCAAACCGTTCGAGATATCAAAAATCCCCTGGCAATTTTTAATCATCAGTGTCTTGACTTCATGCTGACCGAGTTTGGTGGCGATCGGATTAATCGTCTAGGAGGAGTATATCAAATTCCAGAGCATGCGTTTTTCAAACAACCTTTAATAGCTGACTTCCTGTTGGCGTGGCGATTAACTTAGAGCGCGAAAGTTGTTCGGCCCGATGAGGTCTATATGTGTACCGAGTTTCATACTAATACGTGCAAGCATGTTTAATATATGGACCAAATTTTCAGACTTTTTTCAAGGGGGCGCTGTCGAGCCCCCCTGCCACGCCCGGGTACCAGCCTCTCCGGCGTCCTAATGGCCGCGGATTCCAATGTGTGTGCCAATTTTCAAGAGTTTTTGAGCATGTTAAGGCCCCCAAAAAGCCCCGGAAGACGGAAAAAAAAAAAAATAATAATAAAAAATAAAAAATAAAATATAGCTGCGAGCAGCGATGGCGGGCCCAAGCCCGGTGGCACCGCCACCCCGGTGGCTTCAGGGCAACTGTGCACAGCGGGCAATAGGCACTTAAAACGGTTAAACATCAAAGGACTATGTCAAATTCACTCCACATTTACTGCACTACAAGGTGCCGTTATAGAGCCCCTCCTCCCTGCCCATTTTCAAAGGATTACATGTGCCAAGTTTTAACATTATTCTGATGAATTTTGAAGCAAATCAGGTAAAAATAAGAGGGTGATCTCAATGTATGCTGAAAGTGACACATTTTCTGCTTCCAGTTGGTGGCGCTATGACTTTGAATCACAATAGTCAAATCCATGTGATCAGCCTTGTACAACGAAGACTAAGCCAAAGTTTCATCAAAATCAATTAATGTATGCAGAAGTTATAACACTTTGTTTCCCTTTTCTTGCCATAAATTCGTTGCCTCGCCACGGCCAAACCGTTTGAGATATCCAAAATCCGTTTGCAATTAAACAACTTCAATGTGTTCGCAACAAGTTAAAAAAGCTTGGTGTAAATTGGATAAACCCTGTAGGAGTAGTAGTATAAAATTCATAGCCTGTTTTTTCAAAAAATTAACATTCAAACCAAAATAGCTGACTTCCTGTTGGTCGGAGCTAATGAATGTAAATTAGAAAATTGTCCGGCTTGATGAGAACAATATGTGTACCGAGTTTGGTGACTGTAGGAAAAACTAACCCCCACTTTTGTCAAAAGGTGGCGCTACTGAGCCCCTCCACCACGCCCATTTCTATGGCTTTGTCCATGTCTACTGGTTGACAATATTGATGTGTGTGTCGAGTTTCATGCAATTTGAAGCATGTTAAGAGCCTCAAAAACACTCAAGAATATTATTACAGTTTGACCTGTTGCCATGGCAACAATATTTCAAATATCAAAAATCCTGTCATAGGTCTACATCTGCTGTGTATTGACATTACACTGATGAAGTTTGAAGCAAATCAGGTAAAAATAAGAGGGTGATCTCAAAGCATTTTAAAAGTGATACACTTCTTGCTGCCATTTGGTGGCGCTATAACTTTGACTCACAATAGTTACATCCATGTGATCAGACTACTACAACCAACACACTCCTGAAGTTTCATAAACATCAATCAATGTATGCAGAAGTTATAACACATTTCCTGTTTCCCTTTTCTCGCCATAAATTCGTTGCCTCGCCACGGCCAAACCGTTTGAGATATCCAAAATCCGTTTGCAATTAAACAACTTCAATGTGTTCGCAACAAGTTAAAAAAGCTTGGTGTAAATTGGATAAACCCTGTAGGAGTAGTAGTATAAAATTCATAGCCTGTTTTTTCAAAAAATTAACATTCAAACCAAAATAGCTGACTTCCTGTTGGTCGGAGCTAATGAATGTAAATTAGAAAATTGTCCGGCTTGATGAGAATAATATGTGTACCGAGTTTGGTGACTGTAGGAAAAACTAACCCCCCCACTTTTGTCAAAAGGTGGCGCTACTGAGCCCCTCCACCACGCCCATTTCTATGGCTTTGTCCATGTCTACTGGTTGACAATATTGATGTGTGTGTCGAGTTTCATGCAATTTGAAGCATGTTAAGAGCCTCAAAAACACTCAAGAATATTATTACAGTTTGACCTGTTGCCATGGCAACAATATTTCAAATATCAAAAATCCTGTCATAGGTCTACATCTGCTGTGTATTGACATTACACTGATGAAGTTTGAAGCAAATCAGGTAAAAATAAGAGGGTGATCTCAAAACATTTCAAAAAGTGATACACTTCCTGCTGCCAGTTGGTGGCGCTATAACTTTGACTCACAATAGTCACATCCATGTGATCAGACTCCTATAACGAACGCACTCGTGATGTTTCATAAAGATCAATATATGTATTAAGACGTTATAACACATTTCCTGTTTCCTTTTTCTCGCCATAAATTCGTTGCCTCGCCACGGCCAAACCGTTCGAGATATCAAAAATCCCCTGGCAATTTTTAATCATCAGTGTCTTGACTTCATGCTGACCGAGTTTGGTGGCGATCGGATTAATCGTCTAGGAGGAGTATATCAAATTCCAGAGCATGCGTTTTTCAAACAACCCTTAATAGCTGACTTCCTGTTGGCGTGGCGATTAACTTAGAGCGCGAAAGTTGTTCGGCCCGATGAGGTCTATATGTGTACCGAGTTTCATACTAATACGTGCAAGCATGTTTAATATATGGACCAAATTTTCAGACTTTTTTCAAGGGGGCGCTGTCGAGCCCCCCTGCCACGCCCGGGTACCAGCCTCTCCGGCGTCCTAATGGCCGCGGATTCCAATGTGTGTGCCAATTTTCAAGAGTTTTTGAGCATGTTAAGGCCCCCAAAAAGCCCCGGAAGACGGAAAAAAAATAAATAAAATAATAACGAGCAGCGATGGCGGGCCCAAGCCCGGTGGCACCGCCACCCCGGTGGCTTCAGGGCAACTGTGCACAGCGGGCAATAGGCACTTAAAACGGTTAAACATCAAAGGACTATGTCAAATTCACTCCACATTTACTGCACTACAAGGTGCCGCTATAGACCCCTTCCTCCCTGCCCATTTTCAAAGGATTACATGTGCCAAGTTTTAACATTATTCTGATGAATTATGAAGCAAATCAGGTAAAAATAAGAGGGTGATCTCAATGTATGCTGAAAGTGACACATTTTCTGCTTCCAGTTGGTGGCGCTATGACTTTGAATCACAATAGTCAAATCCATGTGATCAGCCTTGTACAACGAAGACTAAGCCAAAGTTTCATCAAAATCAATTAATGTATGCAGAAGTTATAACACTTTGTTTCCCTTTTCTTGCCATAAATTCGTTGCCTCGCCACGGCCAAACCGTTTGAGATATCCAAAATCCGTTTGCAATTAAACAACTTCAATGTGTTCGCAACAAGTTAAAAAAAGCTTGGTGTAAATTGGATAAACCCTGTAGGAGTAGTAGTATAAAATTCATAGCCTGTTTTTTCAAAAAATTAACATTCAAACCAAAATAGCTGACTTCCTGTTGGTCGGAGCTAATGAATGTAAATTAGAAAATTGTCCGGCTTGATGAGAATAATATGTGTACCGAGTTTGGTGACTGTAGGAAAAACTAACCCCCACTTTTGTCAAAAGGTGGCGCTACTGAGCCCCTCCACCACGCCCATTTCTATGGCTTTGTCCATGTCTACTGGTTGACAATATTGATGTGTGTGTCGAGTTTCATGCAATTTGAAGCATGTTAAGAGCCTCAAAAACACTCAAGAATATTATTACAGTTTGACCTGTTGCCATGGCAACAATATTTCAAATATCAAAAATCCTGTCATAGGTCTACATCTGCTGTGTATTGACATTACACTGATGAAGTTTGAAGCAAATCAGGTAAAAATAAGAGGGTGATCTCAAAACATTTCAAAAAGTGATACACTTCCTGCTGCCAGTTGGTGGCGCTATAACTTTGACTCACAATAGTCACATCCATGTGATCAGACTCCTATAACGAACGCACTCGTGATGTTTCATAAAGATCAATATATGTATTAAGACGTTATAACACATTTCCTGTTTCCTTTTTCTCGCCATAAATTCGTTGCCTCGCCACGGCCAAACCGTTCGAGATATCAAAAATCCCCTGGCAATTTTTAATCATCAGTGTCTTGACTTCATGCTGACCGAGTTTGGTGGCGATCGGATTAATCGTGTAGGAGGAGTATATCAAATTCCAGAGCATGCGTTTTTCAAACAACCCTTAATAGCTGACTTCCTGTTGGCGTGGCGATTAACTTAGAGCGCGAAAGTTGTTCGGCCCGATGAGGTCTATATGTGTACCGAGTTTCATACTAATACGTGCAAGCATGTTTAATATATGGACCAAATTTTCAGACTTTTTTCAAGGGGGCGCTGTCGAGCCCCCCTGCCACGCCCGGGTACCAGCCTCTCCGGCGTCCTAATGGCCGCGGATTCCAATGTGTGTGCCAATTTTCAAGAGTTTTTGAGCATGTTAAGGCCCCCAAAAAGCCCCGGAAGACGAAAAAAAAAATAAATAAATAAAAATAAAATAATAACGAGCAGCGATGGCGGGCCCAAGCCCGGTGGCACCGCCACCCCGGTGGCTTCAGGGCAACTGTGCACAGCGGGCAATAGGCACTTAAAACGGTTAAACATCAAAGGACTATGTCAAATTCACTCCACATTTACTGCACTACAAGGTGCCGCTATAGACCCCTTCCTCCCTGCCCATTTTCAAAGGATTACATGTGCCAAGTTTTAACATTATTCTGATGAATTATGAAGCAAATCAGGTAAAAATAAGAGGGTGATCTCAATGTATGCTGAAAGTGACACATTTTCTGCTTCCAGTTGGTGGCGCTATGACTTTGAATCACAATAGTCAAATCCATGTGATCAGCCTTGTACAACGAAGACTAAGCCAAAGTTTCATCAAAATCAATTAATGTATGCAGAAGTTATAACACTTTGTTTCCCTTTTCTTGCCATAAATTCGTTGCCTCGCCACGGCCAAACCGTTTGAGATATCCAAAATCCGTTTGCAATTAAACAACTTCAATGTGTTAGCAACAAGTTAAAAAAAGCTTGGTGTAAATTGGATAAACCCTGTAGGAGTAGTAGTATAAAATTCATAGCCTGTTTTTTAAAAAAATTAACATTCAAACAAAAATAGCCGACTTCCTGTTGGTCGGAGCTAATGAATGTAAATTAGAAAATTGTCCGGCTTGATGAGATCAATATATGTACCGAGTTTGGTGACTGTAGGAAAAACTAACCCCCCCACTTTTGTCAAAAGGTGGCGCTACTGAGCCCCTCCACCACGCCCATTTCTATGGCTTTGTCCATGTCTACTGGTTGACAATATTGATGTGTGTGTCGAGTTTCATGCAATTTGAAGCATGTTAAGAGCCTCAAAAACACTCAAGAATATTATTA
The DNA here is from genome assembly GCF_024489055.1 of Chanodichthys erythropterus. NCBI lineage: Eukaryota > Metazoa > Chordata > Actinopteri > Cypriniformes > Xenocyprididae > Chanodichthys > Chanodichthys erythropterus. The sequence continues at coordinate 38,964,654 of NC_090241.1, forward strand.
CAGTTTGACCTGTTGCCATGGCAACAATATTTCAAATATCAAAAATCCTGTCATAGGTCTACATCTGCTGTGTATTGACATTACACTGATGAAGTTTGAAGCAAATCAGGTAAAAATAAGAGGGTGATCTCAAAGCATTTTAAAAGTGATACACTTCTTGCTGCCATTTGGTGGCGCTATAACTTTGTCTCACAATAGTTACATCCATGTGATCAGACTACTACAACCAACACACTCCTGAAGTTTCATAAACATCAATCAATGTATGCAGAAGTTATAACACATTTCCTGTTTCCTTTTTCTCGCCATAAATTCGTTGCCTCGCCACGGCCAAACCGTTTGAGATATCCAAAATCCGTTTGCAATTAAACAACTTCAATGTGTTCGCAACAAGTTAAAAAAAGCTTGGTGTAAATTGGATAAACCCTGTAGGAGTAGTAGTATAAAATTCATAGCCTGTTTTTTCAAAAAATTAACATTCAAACCAAAATAGCTGACTTCCTGTTGGTCGGAGCTAATGAATGTAAATTAGAAAATTGTCCGGCTTGATGAGAATAATATGTGTACCGAGTTTGGTGACTGTAGGAAAAACTAACCCCCCCACTTTTGTCAAAAGGTGGCGCTACTGAGCCCCTCCACCACGCCCATTTCTATGGCTTTGTCCATGTCTACTGGTTGACAATATTGATGTTTGTGTCGAGTTTCATGCGATTTGAAGCATGTTAAGAGCCTCAAAAACACTCAAGAATATTATTACAGTTTGACCTGTTGCCATGGCAACAATATTTCAAATATCAAAAATCCTGTCATAGGTCTACATCTGCTGTGTATTGACATTACACTGATGAAGTTTGAAGCAAATCAGGTAAAAATAAGAGGGTGATCTCAAAACATTTCAAAAAGTGATACACTTCCTGCTGCCAGTTGGTGGCGCTATAACTTTGACTCACAATAGTCACATCCATGTGATCAGACTCCTATAACGAACACACTCGTGAAGTTTCATAAAGATCAATATATGTATTAAGACGTTATAACACATTTCCTGTTTCCTTTTTCTCGCCATAAATTCGTTGCCTCGCCACGGCCAAACCGTTCGAGATATCAAAAATCCCCTGGCAATTTTTAATCATCAGTGTCTTGACTTCATGCTGACCGAGTTTGGTGGCGATCGGATTAATCGTCTAGGAGGAGTATATCAAATTCCAGAGCATGCGTTTTTCAAACAACCCTTAATAGCTGACTTCCTGTTGGCGTGGCGATTAACTTAGAGCGCGAAAGTTGTTCGGCCCGATGAGGTCTATATGTGTACCGAGTTTCATACTAATACGTGCAAGCATGTTTAATATATGGACCAAATTTTCAGACTTTTTTCAAGGGGGCGCTGTCGAGCCCCCCTGCCACGCCCGGGTACCAGCCTCTCCGGCGTCCTAATGGCCGCGGATTCCAATGTGTGTGCCAATTTTCAAGAGTTTTTGAGCATGTTAAGGCCCCCAAAAAGCCCCGGAAGACGGAAAAAAAAAAAAAAAAAAAAAAAAAAAATAATAATAATCCTTAGAAGAACAAGAGGGCCCTGCGCGAATTTTCGCTTGGGCCCTAAATAATAATCCTTAGAAGAACAAGAGGGCCCTGTGCGAATTTTCGCTTGGGCCCTAATAAATATAGCTGCGAGCAGCGATGGCGGGCCCAAGCCCGGTGGCACCGCCACCCCGGTGGCTTCAGGGCAACTGTGCACAGCGGGCAATAGGCACTTAAAACGGTTAAACATCAAAGGACTATGTCAAATTCACTCCACATTTACTGCACTACAAGGTGCCGTTATAGAGCCCCTCCTCCCTGCCCATTTTCAAAGGATTACATGTGCCAAGTTTTAACATTATTCTGATGAATTTTGAAGCAAATCAGGTAAAAATAAGAGGGTGATCTCAATGTATGCTGAAAGTGACACATTTTCTGCTTCCAGTTGGTGGCGCTATGACTTTGAATCACAATAGTCAAATCCATGTGATCAGCCTTGTACAACGAAGACTAAGCCAAAGTTTCATCAAAATCAATTAATGTATGCAGAAGTTATAACACTTTGTTTCCCTTTTCTTGCCATAAATTCGTTGCCTCGCCACGGCCAAACCGTTTGAGATATCCAAAATCCGTTTGCAATTAAACAACTTCAATGTGTTAGCAACAAGTTAAAAAAAGCTTGGTGTAAATTGGATAAACCCTGTAGGAGTAGTAGTATAAAATTCATAGCCTGTTTTTTCAAAAAATTAACATTCAAACCAAAATAGCCGACTTCCTGTTGGTCGGAGCTAATGAATATAAATTAGAAAATTGTCCGGCTTGATGAGAACAATATGTGTACCGAGTTTGGTGACTGTAGGAAAAACTAACCCCCACTTTTGTCAAAAGGTGGCGCTACTGAGCCCCTCCACCACGCCCATTTCTATGGCTTTGTCCATGTCTACTGGCTGACAATATTGATGTGTGTGTCGAGTTTCATGCAATTTGAAGCATGTTAAGAGCCTCAAAAACACTCAAGAATATTATTACAGTTTGACCTGTTGCCATGGCAACAATATTTCAAATATCAAAAATCCTGTCATAGGTCTACATCTGCTGTGTATTGCCATTACATTGATGAAGTTTGAAGCAAATCAGGTAAAAATAAGAGGGTGATCTCAAAGCATTTCAAAAAGTGATACACTTCTTGCTGCCATTTGGTGGCGCTATAACTTTGACTCACAATAGTTACATCCATGTGATCAGACTACTACAACCAACACACTCCTGAAGTTTCATAAACATCAATCAATGTATGCAGAAGTTATAACACATTTCCTGTTTCCCTTTTCTAGCCATAAATTCGTTGCCTCGCCACGGCCAAACCGTTTGAGATATCCAAAATCCGTTTGCAATTAAACAACTTCAATGTGTTCGCAACAAGTTAAAAAAGCTTGGTGTAAATTGGATAAACCCTGTAGGAGTAGTAGTATAAAATTCATAGCCTGTTTTTTCAAAAAATTAACATTCAAACCAAAATAGCTGACTTCCTGTTGGTCGGAGCTAATGAATGTAAATTAGAAAATTGTCCGGCTTGATGAGAATAATATGTGTACCGAGTTTGGTGACTGTAGGAAAAACTAAACGCCCCCATATTGTCAAAAGTTGGCGCTTCTGAGCCCCTCCTCCACGCCCATTTCTATGGCTTTGTCCATGTCTACTGGTTGACAATATTGATGTGTGTGTCGAGTTTCATGCAATTTGAAGCATGTTAAGAGCCTCAAAAACACTCAAGAATATTATTACAGTTTGACCTGTTGCCATGGCAACAATATTTCAAATATCAAAAATCCTGTCATAGGTCTACATCTGCTGTGTATTGACATTACACTGATGAAGTTTGAAGCAAATCAGGTAAAAATAAGAGGGTGATCTCAAAACATTTCAAAAAGTGATACACTTCCTGCTGCCAGTTGGTGGCGCTATAACTTTGACTCACAATAGTCACATCCATGTGATCAGACTCCTATAACGAACACACTCGTGAAGTTTCATAAAGATCAATATATGTATTAAGACGTTATAACACATTTCCTGTTTCCTTTTTCTCGCCATAAATTCGTTGCCTCGCCACGGCCAAACCGTTCGAGATATCAAAAATCCCCTGGCAATTTTTAATCATCAGTGTCTTGACTTCATGCTGACCGAGTTTGGTGGCGATCGGATTAATCGTCTAGGAGGAGTATATCAAATTCCAGAGCATGCGTTTTTCAAACAACCCTTAATAGCTGACTTCCTGTTGGCGTGGCGATTAACTTAGAGCGCGAAAGTTGTTCGGCCCGATGAGGTCTATATGTGTACCGAGTTTCATACTAATACGTGCAAGCATGTTTAATATATGGACCAAATTTTCAGACTTTTTTCAAGGGGGCGCTGTCGAGCCCCCCTGCCACGCCCGGGTACCAGCCTCTCCGGCGTCCTAATGGCCGCGGATTCCAATGTGTGTGCCAATTTTCAAGAGTTTTTGAGCATGTTAAGGCCCCCAAAAAGCCCCGGAAGACGAAAAAAAAAAAAAAAAAAAAAATAATAATAATAATAAATATAGCTGCGAGCAGCGATGGCGGGCCCAAGCCCGGTGGCACCGCCACCCCGGTGGCTTCAGGGCAACTGTGCACAGCGGGCAATAGGCACTTAAAACGGTTAAACATCAAAGGACTATGTCAAATTCACTCCACATTTACTGCACTACAAGGTGCCGCTATAGAGCCCCTCCTCCCTGCCCATTTTCAAAGGATTACATGTGCCAAGTTTTAACATTATTCTGATGAATTTTGAAGCAAATCAGGTAAAAATAAGAGGGTGATCTCAATGTATGCTGAAAGTGACACATTTTCTGCTTCCAGTTGGTGGCGCTATGACTTTGAATCACAATAGTCAAATCCATGTGATCAGCCTTGTACAACGAAGACTAAGCCAAAGTTTCATCAAAATCAATTAATGTATGCAGAAGTTATAACACTTTGTTTCCCTTTTCTTGCCATAAATTCGTTGCCTCGCCACGGCCAAACCGTTTGAGATATCCAAAATCCGTTTGCAATTAAACAACTTCAATGTGTTAGCAACAAGTTAAAAAAAGCTTGGTGTAAATTGGATAAACCCTGTAGGAGTAGTAGTATAAAATTCATAGCCTGTTTTTTCAAAAAATTAACATTCAAACCAAAATAGCTGACTTCCTGTTGGTCGGAGCTAATGAATGTAAATTAGAAAATTGTCCGGCTTGATGAGAATAATATGTGTACCGAGTTTGGTGACTGTAGGAAAAACAAACCCCCCACTTTTGTCAAAAGGTGGCGCTACTGAGCCCCTCCACCACGCCCATTTCTATGGCTTTGTCCATGTCTACTGGTTGACAATATTGATGTGTGTGTCGAGTTTCATGCAATTTGAAGCATGTTAAGAGCCTCAAAAACACTCAAGAATATTATTACAGTTTGACCTGTTGCCATGGCAACAATATTTCAAATATCAAAAATCCTGTCATAGGTCTACATCTGCTGTGTATTGACATTACACTGATGAAGTTTGAAGCAAATCAGGTAAAAATAAGAGGTTGATCTCAAAGCATTTTAAAAGTGATACACTTCTTGCTGCCATTTGGTGGCGCTATAACTTTGACTCACAATAGTTACATCCATGTGATCAGACTACTACAACCAACACACTCCTGAAGTTTCATAAACATCAATCAATGTATGCAGAAGTTATAACACATTTCCTGTTTCCCTTTTCTCGCCATAAATTCGTTGCCTCGCCACGGCCAAACCGTTTGAGATATCCAAAATCCGTTTGCAATTAAACAACTTCAATGTGTTCGCAACAAGTTAAAAAAAGCTTGGTGTAAATTGGATAAACCCTGTAGGAGTAGTAGTATAAAATTCATAGCCTGTTTTTTCAAAAAATTAACATTCAAACCAAAATAGCTGACTTCCTGTTGGTCGGAGCTAATGAATGTAAATTAGAAAATTGTCCGGCTTGAGGAGAATAATATGTGTACCGAGTTTGGTGACTGTAGGAAAAACTAACCCCCCCACTTTTGTCAAAAGGTGGCGCTACTGAGCCCCTCCACCACGCCCATTTCTATGGCTTTGTCCATGTCTACTGGTTGACAATATTGATGTGTGTGTCGAGTTTCATGCAATTTGAAGCATGTTAAGAGCCTCAAAAACACTCAAGAATATTATTACAATTTGACCTGTTGCCATGGCAACAATATTTCAAATATCAAAAATCCTGTCATAGGTCTACATCTGCTGTGTATTGACATTACACTGATGAAGTTTGAAGCAAATCAGGTAAAAATAAGAGGGTGATCTCAAAACATTTCAAAAAGTGATACACTTCCTGCTGCCAGTTGGTGGCGCTATAACTTTGACTCACAATAGTCACATCCATGTGATCAGACTCCTATAACGAACACACTCGTGAAGTTTCATAAAGATCAATATATGTATTAAGACGTTATAACACATTTCCTGTTTCCTTTTTCTCGCCATAAATTCGTTGCCTCGCCACGGCCAAACCGTTCGAGATATCAAAAATCCCCTGGCAATTTTTAATCATCAGTGTCTTGACTTCATGCTGACCGAGTTTGGTGGCGATCGGATTAATCGTCTAGGAGGAGTATATCAAATTCCAGAGCATGCGTTTTTCAAACAACCCTTAATAGCTGACTTCCTGTTGGCGTGGCGATTAATTTAGAGCGCGAAAGTTGTTCGGCCCGATGAGGTCTATATGTGTACCGAGTTTCATACTAATACGTGCAAGCATGTTTAATATATGGACCAAATTTTCAGACTTTTTTCAAGGGGGCGCTGTCGAGCCCCCCTGCCACGCCCGGGTACCAGCCTCTCCGGCGTCCTAATGGCCGCGGATTCCAATGTGTGTGCCAATTTTCAAGAGTTTTTGAGCATGTTAAGGCCCCCAAAAAGCCCCGGAAGACGAAAAAAAAAAAAAAAAAATAATAATAATAATAAATATAGCTGCGAGCAGCGATGGCGGGCCCAAGCCCGGTGGCACCGCCACCCCAGTGGCTTCAGGGCAACTGTGCACAGCGGGCAATAGGCACTTAAAACGGTTAAACATCAAAGGACTATGTCAAATTCACTCCACATTTTCTGCACTACAAGGTGCCGCTATAGAGCCCCTCCTCCCTGCCCATTTTCAAAGGATTACATGTGCCAAGTTTTAACATTATTCTGATGAATTTTGAAGCAAATCAGGTAAAAATAAGAGGGTGATCTCAATGTATGCTGAAAGTGACACATTTTCTGCTTCCAGTTGGTGGCGCTATGACTTTGAATCACAATAGTCAAATCCATGTGATCAGCCTTGTACAACGAAGACTAAGCCAAAGTTTCATCAAAATCAATTAATGTATGCAGAAGTTATAACACTTTGTTTCCCTTTTCTTGCCATAAATTCGTTGCCTCGCCACGGCCAAACCGTTTGAGATATCCAAAATCCGTTTGCAATTAAACAACTTTAATGTGTTAGCAACAAGTTAAAAAAAGCTTGGTGTAAATTGGATAAACCCTGTAGGAGTAGTAGTATAAAATTCATAGCCTGTTTTTTCAAAAAATTAACATTCAAACCAAAATAGCTGACTTCCTGTTGGTCGGAGCTAATGAATGTAAATTAGAAAATTGTCCGGCTTGATGAGAATAATATGTGTACAGAGTTTGGTGACTGTAGGAAAAACAAACCCCCACTTTTGTCAAAAGGTGGCGCTACTGAGCCCCTCCACCACGCCCATTTCTATGGCTTTGTCCATGTCTACTGGTTGACAATATTGATGTGTGTGTCGAGTTTCATGCAATTTGAAGCATGTTAAGAGCCTCAAAAACACTCAAGAATATTATTACAGTTTGACCTGTTGCCATGGCAACAATATTTCAAATATCAAAAATCCTGTCATAGGTCTACATCTGCTGTGTATTGACATTACACTGATGAAGTTTGAAGCAAATCAGGTAAAAATAAGAGGTTGATCTCAAAGCATTTTAAAAGTGATACACTTCTTGCTGCCATTTGGTGGCGCTATAACTTTGACTCACAATAGTTACATCCATGTGATCAGACAACTACAACCAACACACTCCTGAAGTTTCATAAACATCAATCAATGTATGCAGAAGTTATAACACATTTCCTGTTTCCCTTTTCTCGCCATAAATTCGTTGCCTCGCCACGGCCAAACCGTTTGAGATATCCAAAATCCGTTTGCAATTAAACAACTTCAATGTGTTCGCAACAAGTTAAAAAAAGCTTGGTGTAAATTGGATAAACCCTGTAGGAGTAGTAGTATAAAATTCATAGCCTGTTTTTTCAAAAAATTAACATTCAAACCAAAATAGCTGACTTCCTGTTGGTCGGAGCTAATGAATGTAAATTAGAAAATTGTCCGGCTTGATGAGAATAATATGTGTACTGAGTTTGGTGACTGTAGGAAAAACTAACCCCCACTTTTGTCAAAAGGTGGCGCTACTGAGCCCCTCCACCACGCCCATTTCTATGGCTTTGTCCATGTCTACTGGTTGACAATATTGATGTGTGTGTCGAGTTTCATGCAATTTGAAGCATGTTAAGAGCCTCAAAAACACTCAAGAATATTATTACAGTTTGACCTGTTGCCATGGCAACAATATTTCAAATATCAAAAATCCTGTCATAGGTCTACATCTGCTGTGTATTGACATTACACTGATGAAGTTTGAAGCAAATCAGGTAAAAATAAGAGGGTGATCTCAAAACATTTCAAAAAGTGATACACTTCCTGCTGCCAGTTGGTGGCGCTATAACTTTGACTCACAATAGTCACATCCATGTGATCAGACTCCTATAACGAACACACTCGTGAAGTTTCATAAAGATCAATATATGTATTAAGACGTTATAACACATTTCCTGTTTCCTTTTTCTCGCCATAAATTCGTTGCCTCGCCACGGCCAAACCGTTCGAGATATCAAAAATCCCCTGGCAATTTTTAATCATCAGTGTCTTGACTTCATGCTGACCGAGTTTGGTGGCGATCGGATTAATCGTCTAGGAGGAGTATATCAAATTCCAGAGCATGCGTTTTTCAAACAACCCTTAATAGCTGACTTCCTGTTGGCGTGGCGATTAACTTAGAGCGCGAAAGTTGTTCGGCCCGATGAGGTCTATATGTGTACCGAGTTTCATACTAATACGTGCAAGCATGTTTAATATATGGACCAAATTTTCAGACTTTTTTCAAGGGGGCGCTGTCGAGCCCCCCTGCCACGCCCGGGTACCAGCCTCTCCGGCGTCCTAATGGCCGCGGATTCCAATGTGTGTGCCAATTTTCAAGAGTTTTTGAGCATGTTAAGGCCCCCAAAAAGCCCCGGAAGACGGAAAAAATAAAAAAATAAAAAATAAAATAAAAATAATAATAAATATAGCTGCGAGCAGCGATGGCGGGCCCAAGCCCGGTGGCACCGCCACCCCGTTGGCTTCAGGGCAACTGTGCACAGCGGGCAATAGGCACTTAAAACGGTTAAACATCAAAGGACTATGTCAAATTCACTCCACATTTACTGCACTACAAGGTGCCGCTATAGAGCCCCTCCTCCCTGCCCATTTTCAAAGGATTACATGTGCCAAGTTTTAACATTATTCTGATGAATTTTGAAGCAAATCAGGTAAAAATAAGAGGGTGATCTCAATGTATGCTGAAAGTGACACATTTTCTGCTTCCAGTTGGTGGCGCTATGACTTTGAATCACAATAGTCAAATCCATGTGATCAGCCTTGTACAACGAAGACTAAGCCAAAGTTTCATCAAAATCAATTAATGTATGCAGAAGTTATAACACTTTGTTTCCCTTTTCTTGCCATAAATTCGTTGCCTCGCCACGGCCAAACCGTTTGAGATATCCAAAATCCGTTTGCAATTAAACAACTTCAATGTGTTAGCAACAAGTTAAAAAAAGCTTGGTGTAAATTGGATAAACCCTGTAGGAGTAGTAGTATAAAATTCATAGCCTGTTTTTTCAAAAAATTAACATTCAAACCAAAATAGCTGACTTCCTGTTGGTCGGAGCTAATGAATGTAAATTAGAAAATTGTCCGGCTTGATGAGAATAATATGTTTACCGAGTTTGGTGACTGTAGGAAAAACTAAACCCCAAACTATTGTCAAAAGGTGGCGCTACTGAGCCCCTCCACCACGCCCATTTCTATGGCTTTGTCCATGTCTACTGGTTGACAATATTGATGTGTGTGTCGAGTTTCATGCAATTTGAAGCATGTTAAGAGCCTCAAAAACACTCAAGAATATTATTACAGTTTGACCTGTTGCCATGGCAACAATATTTCAAATATCAAAAATCCTGTCATAGGTCTACATCTGCTGTGTATTGACATTACACTGATGAAGTTTGAAGCAAATCAGGTAAAAATAAGAGGTTGATCTCAAAGCATTTTAAAAGTGATACACTTCTTGCTGCCATTTGGTGGCGCTATAACTTTGACTCACAATAGTTACATCCATGTGATCAGACAACTACAACCAACACACTCCTGAAGTTTCATAAACATCAATCAATGTATGCAGAAGTTATAACACATTTCCTGTTTCCCTTTTCTCGCCATAAATTCGTTGCCTCGCCACGGCCAAACCGTTTGAGATATCCAAAATCCGTTTGCAATTAAACAACTTCAATGTGTTCGCAACAAGTTAAAAAAAGCTTGGTGTAAATTGGATAAACCCTGTAGGAGTAGTAGTATAAAATTCATAGCCTGTTTTTTCAAAAAATTAACATTCAAACCAAAATAGCTGACTTCCTGTTGGTCGGAGCTAATGAATGTAAATTAGAAAATTGTCCGGCTTGATGAGAATAATATGTGTACTGAGTTTGGTGACTGTAGGAAAAACTAACCCCCCCACTTTTGTCAAAAGGTGGCGCTACTGAGCCCCTCCACCACGCCCATTTCTATGGCTTTGTCCATGTCTACTGGTTGACAATATTGATGTGTGTGTCGAGTTTCATGCAATTTGAAGCATGTTAAGAGCCTCAAAAACACTCAAGAATATTATTACAGTTTGACCTGTTGCCATGGCAACAATATTTCAAATATCAAAAATCCTGTCATAGGTCTACATCTGCTGTGTATTGACATTACACTGATGAAGTTTGAAGCAAATCAGGTAAAAATAAGAGGGTGATCTCAAAACATTTCAAAAAGTGATACACTTCCTGCTGCCAGTTGGTGGCGCTATAACTTTGACTCACAATAGTCACATCCATGTGATCAGACTCCTATAACGAACACACTCGTGAAGTTTCATAAAGATCAATATATGTATTAAGACGTTATAACACATTTCCTGTTTCCTTTTTCTCGCCATAAATTCGTTGCCTCGCCACGGCCAAACCGTTCGAGATATCAAAAATCCCCTGGCAATTTTTAATCATCAGTGTCTTGACTTCATGCTGACCGAGTTTGGTGGCGATCGGATTAATCGTCTAGGAGGAGTATATCAAATTCCAGAGCATGCGTTTTTCAAACAACCCTTAATAGCTGACTTCCTGTTGGCGTGGCGATTAACTTAGAGCGCGAAAGTTGTTCGGCCCGATGAGGTCTATATGTGTACCGAGTTTCATACTAATACGTGCAAGCATGTTTAATATATGGACCAAATTTTCAGACTTTTTTCAAGGGGGCGCTGTCGAGCCCCCCTGCCACGCCCGGGTACCAGCCTCTCCGGCGTCCTAATGGCCGCGGATTCCAATGTGTGTGCCAATTTTCAAGAGTTTTTGAGCATGTTAAGGCCCCCAAAAAGCCCCGGAAGACGGAAAAAAAAAAAATAAATAAAAAAAAAAATAAAAATAATAATAAATATAGCTGCGAGCAGCGATGGCGGGCCCAAGCCCGGTGGCACCGCCACCCCGTTGGCTTCAGGGCAACTGTGCACAGCGGGCAATAGGCACTTAAAACGGTTAAACATCAAAGGACTATGTCAAATTCACTCCACATTTACTGCACTACAAGGTGCCGCTATAGAGCCCCTCCTCCCTGCCCATTTTCAAAGGATTACATGTGCCAAGTTTTAACATTATTCTGATGAATTTTGAAGCAAATCAGGTAAAAATAAGAGGGTGATCTCAATGTATGCTGAAAGTGACACATTTTCTGCTTCCAGTTGGTGGCGCTATGACTTTGAATCACAATAGTCAAATCCATGTGATCAGCCTTGTACAACGAAGACTAAGCCAAAGTTTCATCAAAATCAATTAATGTATGCAGAAGTTATAACACTTTGTTTCCCTTTTCTTGCCATAAATTCGTTGCCTCGCCACGGCCAAACCGTTTGAGATATCCAAAATCCGTTTGCAATTAAACAACTTCAATGTGTTAGCAACAAGTTAAAAAAAGCTTGGTGTAAATTGGATAAACCCTGTAGGAGTAGTAGTATAAAATTCATAGCCTGTTTTTTCAAAAAATTAACATTCAAACCAAAATAGCTGACTTCCTGTTGGTCGGAGCTAATGAATGTAAATTAGAAAATTGTCCGGCTTGATGAGAATAATATGTTTACCGAGTTTGGTGACTGTAGGAAAAACTAACCCCCACTTTTGTCAAAAGGTGGCGCTACTGAGCCCCTCCACCACGACCATTTCTATTGCTTTGTCCATGTCTACTGGTTGACAATATTGATGTGTGTGTCGAGTTTCATTCAATTTGAAGCATGTTAAGAGCCTCAAAAACACTCAAGAATATTATTACAGTTTGACCTGTTGCCATGGCAACAATATTTCAAATATCAAAAATCCTGTCATAGGTCTACATCTGCTGTGTATTGACATTACACTGATGAAGTTTGAAGCAAATCAGGTAAAAATAAGAGGGTGATCTCAAAGCATTTTAAAAGTGATACACTTCTTGCTGCCATTTGGTGGCGCTATAACTTTGACTCACAATAGTTACATCCATGTGATCAGACTACTACAACCAACACACTCCTGAAGTTTCATAAACATCAATCAATGTATGCAGAAGTTATAACACATTTCCTGTTTCCCTTTTCTCGCCATAAATTCGTTGCCTCGCCACGGCCAAACCGTTTGAGATATCCAAAATCCGTTTGCAATTAAACAACTTCAATGTGTTCGCAACAAGTTAAAAAAGCTTGGTGTAAATTGGATAAACCCTGTAGGAGTAGTAGTATAAAATTCATAGCCTGTTTTTTCAAAAAATTTACATTCAAACCAAAATAGCTGACTTCCTGTTGGTCGGAGCTAATGAATGTAAATTAGAAAATTGTCCGGCTTGATGAGAATAATATGTGTACCGAGTTTGGTGACTGTAGGAAAAACTAACCCCCACTTTTGTCAAAAGGTGGCGCTACTGAGCCCCTCCACCACGCCCATTTCTATGGCTTTGTCCATGTCTACTGGTTGACAATATTGATGTGTGTGTCGAGTTTCATGCAATTTGAAGCATGTTAAGAGCCTCAAAAACACTCAAGAATATTATTACAGTTTGACCTGTTGCCATGGCAACAATATTTCAAATATCAAAAATCCTGTCATAGGTCTACATCTGCTGTGTATTGACATTACACTGATGAAGTTTGAAGCAAATCAGGTAAAAATAAGAGGGTGATCTCAAAACATTTCAAAAAGTGATACACTTCCTGCTGCCAGTTGGTGGCGCTATAACTTTGACTCACAATAGTCACATCCATGTGATCAGACTCCTATAACGAACACACTCGTGAAGTTTCATAAAGATCAATATATGTATTAAGACGTTATAACACATTTCCTGTTTCCTTTTTCTCGCCATAAATTCGTTGCCTCGCCACGGCCAAACCGTTCGAGATATCAAAAATCCCCTGGCAATTTTTAATCATCAGTGTCTTGACTTCATGCTGACCGAGTTTGGTGGCGATCGGATTAATCGTCTAGGAGGAGTATATCAAATTCCAGAGCATGCGTTTTTCAAACAACCCTTAATAGCTGACTTCCTGTTGGCGTGGCGATTAACTTAGAGCGCGAAAGTTGTTCGGCCCGATGAGGTCTATATGTGTACCGAGTTTCATACTAATACGTGCAAGCATGTTTAATATATGGACCAAATTTTCAGACTTTTTTCAAGGGGGCGCTGTCGAGCCCCTGCCACGCCCGGGTACCAGCCTCTCCGGCGTCCTAATGGCCGCGGATTCCAATGTGTGTGCCAATTTTCAAGAGTTTTTGAGCATGTTAAGGCCCCCAAAAAGCCCCGGAAGACGGAAAAAAAAAAAAAAAAAAAAAAAAAATAATAATAAATATAGCTGCGAGCAGCGATGGCGGGCCCAAGCCCGGTGGCACCGCCACCCCGGTGGCTTCAGGGCAACTGTGCACAGCGGGCAATAGGCACTTAAAATGGTTAAACATCAAAGGACTATGTCAAATTCACTCCACATTTACTGCACTACAAGGTGCCGCTATAGAGCCCCTCCTCCCTGCCCATTTTCAAAGGATTACATGTGCCAAGTTTTAACATTATTCTGATGAATTTTGAAGCAAATCAGGTAAAAATAAGAGGGTGATCTCAATGTATGCTGAAAGTGACACATTTTCTGCTTCCAGTTGGTGGCGCTATGACTTTGAATCACAATAGTCAAATCCATGTGATCAGCCTTGTACAACGAAGACTAAGCCAAAGTTTCATTAAAATCAATTAATGTATGCAGAAGTTATAACACTTTGTTTCCCTTTTCTTGCCATAAATTCGTTGCCTCGCCACGGCCAAACCGTTTGAGATATCCAAAATCTGTTTGCAATTAAACAACTTCAATGTGTTAGCAACAAGTTAAAAAAAGCTTGGTGTAAATTGGATAAACCCTGTAGGAGTAGTAGTATAAAATTCATAGCCTGTTTTTTCAAAAAATTAACATTCAAACAAAAATAGCCGACTTCCTGTTGGTTGGAGCTAATGAATGTAAATTAGAAAATTGTCCAGCTTGATGAGAACAATATGTGTACCGAGTTTGGTGACTGTAGGAAAAACTAACCCCCCCACTTTTGACAAAAGGTGGCGCTACTGAGCCCCTTCACCACGCCCATTTCTATGGCTTTGTCCATGTCTACTGGTTGACAATATTGATGTGTGTGTCAAGTTTCATGCAATTTGAAGCATGTTAAGAGCCTCAAAAACACTCAAGAATATTATTACAGTTTGACCTGTTGCCATGGCAACAATATTTCAAATATCAAAAATCCTGTCATAGGTCTACATCTGCTGTGTATTGACATTACACTGATGAAGTTTGAAGCAAATCAGGTAAAAATAAGAGGGTGATCTCAAAGCATTTCAAAAAGTGATACACTTCCTGCTGCCAGTTGGTGGTGCTATAACTTTGACTCACAATAGTCACATCCATGTGATCAGACTACTACAACTAACACACTCGTGAAGTTTCATAAAGATCAATATATGTATGCAGACGTTATAACACATTTCCTGTTTCCTTTTTCTCGCCATAAATTTGTTGCCTCGCCACGGCCAAACCGTTTGAGGTATCCAAAATCCGTTTGCAATTAAACAACTTCAATGTGTTAGCAACAAGTTAAAAAAAGCTTGGTGTAAATTGGATAAACCCTGTAGGAGTAGTAGTATAAAATTCATAGCCTGTTTTTTCAAAAAATTAACATTCAAACAAAAATAGCCGACTTCCTGTTGGTCGGAGCTAATGAATGTAAATTAGAAAATTGTCCGGCTTGATGAGAATAATATGTGTACCGAGTTTGGTGACTGTAGGAAAAACAAACCCCCCCACTTTTGTCAAAAGGTGGCGCTACTGAGCCCCTCCACCACGCCCATTTCTATGGCTTTGTCCATGTCTACTGGTTGACAATATTGATGTGTGTGTCGAGTTTCATGCAATTTGAAGCATGTTAAGAGCCTCAAAAACACTCAAGAATATTATTACAGTTTGACCTGTTGCCATGGCAACAATATTTCAAATATCAAAAATCCTGTCATAGGTCTACATCTGCTGTGTATTGACATTACACTGATGAAGTTTGAAGCAAATCAGGTAAAAATAAGAGGTTGATCTCAAAGCATTTTAAAAGTGATACACTTCTTGCTGCCATTTGGTGGCGCTATAACTTTGACTCACAATAGTTACATCCATGTGATCAGACTACTACAACCAACACACTCCTGAAGTTTCATAAACATCAATCAATGTATGCAGAAGTTATAACACATTTCCTGTTTCCCTTTTCTCGCCATAAATTCGTTGCCTCGCCACGGCCAAACCGTTTGAGATATCCAAAATCCGTTTGCAATTAAACAACTTCAATGTGTTCGCAACAAGTTAAAAAAAGCTTGGTGTAAATTGGATAAACCCTGTAGGAGTAGTAGTATAAAATTCATAGCCTGTTTTTTCAAAAAATTAACATTCAAACCAAAATAGCTGACTTCCTGTTGGTCGGAGCTAATGAATGTAAATTAGAAAATTGTCCGGCTTGATGAGAATAATATGTGTACCGAGTTTGGTGACTGTAGGAAAAACTAACCCCCCCACTTTTGTCAAAAGGTGGCGCTACTGAGCCCCTCCTCCACGCCCATTTCTATGGCTTTGTCCATGTCTACTGGTTGACAATATTGATGTGTGTGTCGAGTTTCATGCAATTTGAAGCATGTTAAGAGCCTCAAAAACACTCAAGAATATTATTACAGTTTGACCTGTTGCCATGGCAACAATATTTCAAATATCAAAAATCCTGTCATAGGTCTACATCTGCTGTGTATTGACATTACACTGATGAAGTTTGAAGCAAATCAGGTAAAAATAAGAGGGTGATCTCAAAACATTTCAAAAAGTGATACACTTCCTGCTGCCAGTTGGTGGCGCTATAACTTTGACTCACAATAGTCACATCCATGTGATCAGACTCCTATAACGAACACACTCGTGAAGTTTCATAAAGATCAATATATGTATTAAGACGTTATAACACATTTCCTGTTTCCTTTTTCTCGCCATAAATTCGTTGCCTCGCCACGGCCAAACCGTTCGAGATATCAAAAATCCCCTGGCAATTTTTAATCATCAGTGTCTTGACTTCATGCTGACCGAGTTTGGTGGCGATCGGATTAATCGTCTAGGAGGAGTATATCAAATTCCAGAGCATGCGTTTTTCAAACAACCCTTAATAGCTGACTTCCTGTTGGCGTGGCGATTAATTTAGAGCGCGAAAGTTGTTCGGCCCGATGAGGTCTATATGTGTACCGAGTTTCATACTAATACGTGCAAGCATGTTTAATATATGGACCAAATTTTCAGACTTTTTTCAAGGGGGCGCTGTCGAGCCCCCCTGCCACGCCCGGGTACCAGCCTCTCCGGCGTCCTAATGGCCGCGGATTCCAATGTGTGTGCCAATTTTCAAGAGTTTTTGAGCATGTTAAGGCCCCCAAAAAGCCCCGGAAGACGAAAAAAAAAAAAAAAAAATAATAATAATAAATATAGCTGCGAGCAGCGATGGCGGGCCCAAGCCCGGTGGCACCGCCACCCCAGTGGCTTCAGGGCAACTGTGCACAGCGGGCAATAGGCACTTAAAACGGTTAAACATCAAAGGACTATGTCAAATTCACTCCACATTTACTGCACTACAAGGTGCCGCTATAGAGCCCCTCCTCCCTGCCCATTTTCAAAGGATTACATGTGCCAAGTTTTAACATTATTCTGATGAATTTTGAAGCAAATCAGGTAAAAATAAGAGGGTGATCTCAATGTATGCTGAAAGTGACACATTTTCTGCTTCCAGTTGGTGGCGCTATGACTTTGAATCACAATAGTCAAATCCATGTGATCAGCCTTGTACAACGAAGACTAAGCCAAAGTTTCATCAAAATCAATTAATGTATGCAGAAGTTATAACACTTTGTTTCCCTTTTCTTGCCATAAATTCGTTGCCTCGCCACGGCCAAACCGTTTGAGATATCCAAAATCCGTTTGCAATTAAACAACTTTAATGTGTTAGCAACAAGTTAAAAAAAGCTTGGTGTAAATTGGATAAACCCTGTAGGAGTAGTAGTATAAAATTCATAGCCTGTTTTTTCAAAAAATTAACATTCAAACCAAAATAGCTGACTTCCTGTTGGTCGGAGCTAATGAATGTAAATTAGAAAATTGTCCGGCTTGATGAGAATAATATGTGTACAGAGTTTGGTGACTGTAGGAAAAACAAACCCCCCCACTTTTGTCAAAAGGTGGCGCTACTGAGCCCCTCCACCACGCCCATTTCTATGGCTTTGTCCATGTCTACTGGTTGACAATATTGATGTGTGTGTCGAGTTTCATGCAATTTGAAGCATGTTAAGAGCCTCAAAAACACTCAAGAATATTATTACAGTTTGACCTGTTGCCATGGCAACAATATTTCAAATATCAAAAATCCTGTCATAGGTCTACATCTGCTGTGTATTGACATTACACTGATGAAGTTTGAAGCAAATCAGGTAAAAATAAGAGGTTGATCTCAAAGCATTTTAAAAGTGATACACTTCTTGCTGCCATTTGGTGGCGCTATAACTTTGACTCACAATAGTTACATCCATGTGATCAGACAACTACAACCAACACACTCCTGAAGTTTCATAAACATCAATCAATGTATGCAGAAGTTATAACACATTTCCTGTTTCCCTTTTCTCGCCATAAATTCGTTGCCTCGCCACGGCCAAACCGTTTGAGATATCCAAAATCCGTTTGCAATTAAACAACTTCAATGTGTTCGCAACAAGTTAAAAAAAGCTTGGTGTAAATTGGATAAACCCTGTAGGAGTAGTAGTATAAAATTCATAGCCTGTTTTTTCAAAAAATTAACATTCAAACCAAAATAGCTGACTTCCTGTTGGTCGGAGCTAATGAATGTAAATTAGAAAATTGTCCGGCTTGATGAGAATAATATGTGTACTGAGTTTGGTGACTGTAGGAAAAACTAACCCCCCCACTTTTGTCAAAAGGTGGCGCTACTGAGCCCCTCCACCACGCCCATTTCTATGGCTTTGTCCATGTCTACTGGTTGACAATATTGATGTGTGTGTCGAGTTTCATGCAATTTGAAGCATGTTAAGAGCCTCAAAAACACTCAAGAATATTATTACAGTTTGACCTGTTGCCATGGCAACAATATTTCAAATATCAAAAATCCTGTCATAGGTCTACATCTGCTGTGTATTGACATTACACTGATGAAGTTTGAAGCAAATCAGGTAAAAATAAGAGGGTGATCTCAAAACATTTCAAAAAGTGATACACTTCCTGCTGCCAGTTGGTGGCGCTATAACTTTGACTCACAATAGTCACATCCATGTGATCAGACTCCTATAACGAACACACTCGTGAAGTTTCATAAAGATCAATATATGTATTAAGACGTTATAACACATTTCCTGTTTCCTTTTTCTCGCCATAAATTCGTTGCCTCGCCACGGCCAAACCGTTCGAGATATCAAAAATCCCCTGGCAATTTTTAATCATCAGTGTCTTGACTTCATGCTGACCGAGTTTGGTGGCGATCGGATTAATCGTCTAGGAGGAGTATATCAAATTCCAGAGCATGCGTTTTTCAAACAACCCTTAATAGCTGACTTCCTGTTGGCGTGGCGATTAACTTAGAGCGCGAAAGTTGTTCGGCCCGATGAGGTCTATATGTGTACCGAGTTTCATACTAATACGTGCAAGCATGTTTAATATATGGACCAAATTTTCAGACTTTTTTCAAGGGGGCGCTGTCGAGCCCCCCTGCCACGCCCGGGTACCAGCCTCTCCGGCGTCCTAATGGCCGCGGATTCCAATGTGTGTGCCAATTTTCAAGAGTTTTTGAGCATGTTAAGGCCCCCAAAAAGCCCCGGAAGACGGAAAAAAAAAAAAAAAAAAAAAAAAAAATAATAATAATAAATATATCTGCGAGCAGCGATGGCGGGCCCAAGCCCGGTGGCACCGCCACCCCGGTGGCTTCAGGGCAACTGTGCACAGCGGGCAATAGGCACTTAAAATGGTTAAACATCAAAGGACTATGTCAAATTCACTCCACATTTACTGCACTACAAGGTGCCGCTATAGAGCCCCTCCTCCCTGCCCATTTTCAAAGGATTACATGTGCCAAGTTTTAACATTATTCTGATGAATTTTGAAGCAAATCAGGTAAAAATAAGAGGGTGATCTCAATGTATGCTGAAAGTGACACATTTTCTGCTTCCAGTTGGTGGCGCTATGACTTTGAATCACAATAGTCAAATCCATGTGATCAGCCTTGTACAACGAAGACTAAGCCAAAGTTTCATTAAAATCAATTAATGTATGCAGAAGTTATAACACTTTGTTTCCCTTTTCTTGCCATAAATTCGTTGCCTCGCCACGGCCAAACCGTTTGAGATATCCAAAATCTGTTTGCAATTAAACAACTTCAATGTGTTAGCAACAAGTTAAAAAAAGCTTGGTGTAAATTGGATAAACCCTGTAGGAGTAGTAGTATAAAATTCATAGCCTGTTTTTTCAAAAAATTAACATTCAAACAAAAATAGCCGACTTCCTGTTGGTTGGAGCTAATGAATGTAAATTAGAAAATTGTCCAGCTTGATGAGAACAATATGTGTACCGAGTTTGGTGACTGTAGGAAAAAATAACCCCCCACTTTTGACAAAAGGTGGCGCTACTGAGCCCCTTCACCACGCCCATTTCTATGGCTTTGTCCATGTCTACTGGTTGACAATATTGATGTGTGTGTCAAGTTTCATGCAATTTGAAGCATGTTAAGAGCCTCAAAAACACTCAAGAATATTATTACAGTTTGACCTGTTGCCATGGCAACAATATTTCAAATATCAAAAATCCTGTCATAGGTCTACATCTGCTGTGTATTGACATTACACTGATGAAGTTTGAAGCAAATCAGGTAAAAATAAGAGGGTGATCTCAAAGCATTTCAAAAAGTGATACACTTCCTGCTGCCAGTTGGTGGTGCTATAACTTTGACTCACAATAGTCACATCCATGTGATCAGACTACTACAACTAACACACTCGTGAAGTTTCATAAAGATCAATATATGTATGCAGACGTTATAACACATTTCCTGTTTCCTTTTTCTCGCCATAAATTTGTTGCCTCGCCACGGCCAAACCGTTTGAGGTATCCAAAATCCGTTTGCAATTAAACAACTTCAATCAGTTAGCAACAAGTTAACAAAAGCTTGGTGTAAATTTGATAAACCCTGTAGGAGTAGTAGTATAAAATTCATAGCCTGTTTTTTCAAAAAATTAACATTCAAACCAAAATAGCCGACTTCCTGTTGGTCGGAGCTAATGAATGTAAATTAGAAAATTGTCCGGCTTGATGAGAACAATATGTGTACCGAGTTTGGTGACTGTAGGAAAAACTAACCCCCCCACTTTTGTCAAAAGGTGGCGCTACTGAGCCCCTCCACCACGCCCATTTCTATGGCTTTGTCCATGTCTACTGGTTGACAATATTGATGTGTGTGTCGAGTTTCATGCAATTTGAAGCATGTTAAGAGCCTCAAAAACACTCAAGAATATTATTACAGTTTGACCTGTTGCCATGGCAACAATATTTCAAATATCAAAAATCCTGTCATAGGTCTACATCTGCTGTGTATTGACATTACACTGATGAAGTTTGAAGCAAATCAGGTAAAAATAAGAGGGTGATCTCAAAGCATTTTAAAAGTGATACACTTCTTGCTGCCATTTGGTGGCGCTATAACTTTGACTCACAATAGTTACATCCATGTGATCAGACTACTACAACCAACACACTCCTGAAGTTTCATAAACATCAATCAATGTATGCAGAAGTTATAACACATTTCCTGTTTCCCTTTTCTCGCCATAAATTCGTTGCCTCGCCACGGCCAAACCGTTTGAGATATCCAAAATCCGTTTGCAATTAAACAACTTCAATGTGTTCGCAACAAGTTAAAAAAAGCTTGGTGTAAATTGGATAAACCCTGTAGGAGTAGTAGTATAAAATTCATAGCCTGTTTTTTCAAAAAATTAACATTCAAACCAAAATAGCTGACTTCCTGTTGGTCGGAGCTAATGAATGTAAATTAGAAAATTGTCCGGCTTGATGAGAATAATATGTGTACCGAGTTTGGTGACTGTAGGAAAAACTAACCCCCCCACTTTTGTCAAAAGGTGGCGCTACTGAGCCCCTCCACCACGCCCATTTCTATGGCTTTGTCCATGTCTACTGGTTGACAATATTGATGTGTGTGTCGAGTTTCATGCAATTTGAAGCATGTTAAGAGCCTCAAAAATACTCAAGAATATTATTACAGTTTGACCTGTTGCCATGGCAACAATATTTCAAATATCAAAAATCCTGTCATAGGTCTACATCTGCTGTGTATTAACATTACACTGATGAAGTTTGAAGCAAATCAGGTAAAAATAAGAGGGTGATCTCAAAACATTTCAAAAAGTGATACACTTCCTGCTGCCAGTTGGTGGCGCTATAACTTTGACTCACAATAGTCACATCCATGTGATCAGACTCCTATAACGAACACACTCGTGAAGTTTCATAAAGATCAATATATGTATTAAGACGTTATAACACATTTCCTGTTTCCTTTTTCTCGCCATAAATTCGTTGCCTCGCCACGGCCAAACCGTTCGAGATATCAAAAATCCCCTGGCAATTTTTAATCATCAGTGTCTTGACTTCATGCTGACCGAGTTTGGTGGCGATCGGATTAATCGTCTAGGAGGAGTATATCAAATTCCAGAGCATGCGTTTTTCAAACAACCCTTAATAGCTGACTTCCTGTTGGCGTGGCGATTAACTTAGAGCGCGAAAGTTGTTCGGCCCGATGAGGTCTATATGTGTACCGAGTTTCATACTAATACGTGCAAGCATGTTTAATATATGGACCAAATTTTCAGACTTTTTTCAAGGGGGCGCTGTCGAGCCCCCCTGCCACGCCCGGGTACCAGCCTCTCCGGCGTCCTAATGGCCGCGGATTCCAATGTGTGTGCCAATTTTCAAGAGTTTTTGAGCATGTTAAGGCCCCCAAAAAGCCCCGGAAGACGGAAAAAAAAAAAAAAAAAAAAAAAAAAAAATAATAATAATCCTTAGAAGAACAAGAGGGCCCTGCGCGAATTTTCGCTTGGGCCCTAATAATCCTTAGAAGAACAAGAGGGCCCTGCGCGAATTTTCGCTTGGGCCCTAAATATAGCTGCGAGCAGCGATGGCGGGCCCAAGCCCGGTGGCACCGCCACCCCGGTGGCTTCAGGGCAACTGTGCACAGCGGGCAATAGGCACTTAAAACGGTTAAACATCAAAGGACTATGTCAAATTCACTCCACATTTACTGCACTACAAGGTGCCGTTATAGAGCCCCTCCTCCCTGCCCATTTTCAAAGGATTACATGTGCCAAGTTTTAACATTATTCTGATGAATTTTGAAGCAAATCAGGTAAAAATAAGAGGGTGATCTCAATGTATGCTGAAAGTGACACATTTTCTGCTTCCAGTTGGTGGCGCTATGACTTTGAATCACAATAGTCAAATCCATGTGATCAGCCTTGTACAACGAAGACTAAGCCAAAGTTTCATCAAAATCAATTAATGTATGCAGAAGTTATAACACTTTGTTTCCCTTTTCTTGCCATAAATTCGTTGCCTCGCCACGGCCAAACCGTTTGAGATATCCAAAATCCGTTTGCAATTAAACAACTTCAATGTGTTAGCAACAAGTTAAAAAAAGCTTGGTGTAAATTGGATAAACCCTGTAGGAGTAGTAGTATAAAATTCATAGCCTGTTTTTTCAAAAAATTAACATTCAAACCAAAATAGCTGACTTCCTGTTGGTCGGAGCTAATGAATGTAAATTAGAAAATTGTCCGGCTTGATGAGAATAATATGTGTACCGAGTTTGGTGACTGTAGGAAAAACTAACCCCCCCACTTTTGTCAAAAGGTGGCGCTACTGAGCCCCTCCACCACGCCCATTTCTATGGCTTTGTCCATGTCTACTGGTTGACAATATTGATGTGTGTGTCGAGTTTCATGCAATTTGAAGCATGTTAAGAGCCTCAAAAACACTCAAGAATATTATTACAGTTTGACCTGTTGCCATGGCAACAATATTTCAAATATCAAAAATCCTGTCATAGGTCTACATCTGCTGTGTATTGACATTACACTGATGAAGTTTGAAGCAAATCAGGTAAAAATAAGAGGGTGATCTCAAAGCATTTTAAAAGTGATACACTTCTTGCTGCCATTTGGTGGCGCTATAACTTTGACTCACAATAGTTACATCCATGTGATCAGACTACTACAACCAACACACTCCTGAAGTTTCATAAACATCAATCAATGTATGCAGAAGTTATAACACATTTCCTGTTTCCCTTTTCTCGCCATAAATTCGTTGCCTCGCCACGGCCAAACCGTTTGAGATATCCAAAATCCGTTTGCAATTAAACAACTTCAATGTGTTCGCAACAAGTTAAAAAAAGCTTGGTGTAAATTGGATAAACCCTGTAGGAGTAGTAGTATAAAATTCATAGCCTGTTTTTTCAAAAAATTAACATTCAAACCAAAATAGCTGACTTCCTGTTGGTCGGAGCTAATGAATGTAAATTAGAAAATTGTCCGGCTTGATGAGAATAATATGTGTACCGAGTTTGGTGACTGTAGGAAAAACTAACCCCCACTTTTGTCAAAAGGTGGCGCTACTGAGCCCCTCCACCACGCCCATTTCTATGGCTTTGTCCATGTCTACTGGTTGACAATATTGATGTGTGTGTCGAGTTTCATGCAATTTGAAGCATGTTAAGAGCCTCAAAAACACTCAAGAATATTATTACAGTTTGACCTGTTGCCATGGCAACAATATTTCAAATATCAAAAATCCTGTCATAGGTCTACATCTGCTGTGTATTGACATTACACTGATGAAGTTTGAAGCAAATCAGGTAAAAATAAGAGGGTGATCTCAAAACATTTCAAAAAGTGATACACTTCCTGCTGCCAGTTGGTGGCGCTATAACTTTGACTCACAATAGTCACATCCATGTGATCAGACTCCTATAACGAACACACTCGTGAAGTTTCATAAAGATCAATATATGTATTAAGACGTTATAACACATTTCCTGTTTCCTTTTTCTCGCCATAAATTCGTTGCCTCGCCACGGCCAAACCGTTCGAGATATCAAAAATCCCCTGGCAATTTTTAATCATCAGTGTCTTGACTTCATGCTGACCGAGTTTGGTGGCGATCGGATTAATCGTCTAGGAGGAGTATATCAAATTCCAGAGCATGCGTTTTTCAAACAACCCTTAATAGCTGACTTCCTGTTGGCGTGGCGATTAACTTAGAGCGCGAAAGTTGTTCGGCCCGATGAGGTCTATATGTGTACCGAGTTTCATACTAATACGTGCAAGCATGTTTAATATATGGACCAAATTTTCAGACTTTTTTCAAGGGGGCGCTGTCGAGCCCCCCTGCCACGCCCGGGTACCAGCCTCTCCGGCGTCCTAATGGCCGCGGATTCCAATGTGTGTGCCAATTTTCAAGAGTTTTTGAGCATGTTAAGGCCCCCAAAAAGCCCCGGAAGACGGAAAAAAAAAAAAAAATAAAAATAAAAAAAAATAAATATAGCTGCGAGCAGCGATGGCGGGCCCAAGCCCGGTGGCACCGCCACCCCGGTGGCTTCAGGGCAACTGTGCACAGCGGGCAATAGGCACTTAAAACGGTTAAACATCAAAGGACTATGTCAAATTCACTCCACATTTACTGCACTACAAGGTGCCGTTATAGAGCCCCTCCTCCCTGCCCATTTTCAAAGGATTACATGTGCCAAGTTTTAACATTATTCTGATGAATTTTGAAGCAAATCAGGTAAAAATAAGAGGGTGATCTCAATGTATGCTGAAAGTGACACATTTTCTGCTTCCAGTTGGTGGCGCTATGACTTTGAATCACAATAGTCAAATCCATGTGATCAGCCTTGTACAACGAAGACTAAGCCAAAGTTTCATCAAAATCAATTAATGTATGCAGAAGTTATAACACTTTGTTTCCCTTTTCTTGCCATAAATTCGTTGCCTCGCCACGGCCAAACCGTTTGAGATATCCAAAATCCGTTTGCAATTAAACAACTTCAATGTGTTAGCAACAAGTTAAAAAAAGCTTGGTGTAAATTGGATAAACCCTGTAGGAGTAGTAGTATAAAATTCATAGCCTGTTTTTTCAAAAAATTAACATTCAAACCAAAATAGCTGACTTCCTGTTGGTCGGAGCTAATGAATGTAAATTAGAAAATTGTCCGGCTTGATGAGAATAATATGTGTACCGAGTTTGGTGACTGTAGGAAAAACTCACGCCCCCACTTTTGTCAACAGGTGGCGCTACTGAGCCCCTCCACCACGCCCATTTCTATGGCTTTGTCCATGTCTACTGGTTGACAATATTGATGTGTGTGTCGAGTTTCATGCAATTTGAAGCATGTTAAGAGCCTCAAAAACACTCAAGAATATTATTACAGTTTGACCTGTTGCCATGGCAACAATATTTCAAATATCAAAAATCCTGTCATAGGTCTACATCTGCTGTGTATTGACATTACACTGATGAAGTTTGAAGCAAATCAGGTAAAAATAAGAGGGTGATCTCAAAGCATTTTAAAAGTGATACACTTCTTGCTGCCATTTGGTGGCGCTATAACTTTGACTCACAATAGTTACATCCATGTGATCAGACTACTACAACCAACACACTCCTGAAGTTTCATAAACATCAATCAATGTATGCAGAAGTTATAACACATTTCCTGTTTCCCTTTTCTCGCCATAAATTCGTTGCCTCGCCACGGCCAAACCGTTTGAGATATCCAAAATCCGTTTGCAATTAAACAACTTCAATGTGTTCGCAACAAGTTAAAAAAAGCTTGGTGTAAATTGGATAAACCCTGTAGGAGTAGTAGTATAAAATTCATAGCCTGTTTTTTCAAAAAATTAACATTCAAACCAAAATAGCTGACTTCCTGTTGGTCGGAGCTAATGAATGTAAATTAGAAAATTGTCCGGCTTGATGAGAATAATATGTGTACCGAGTTTGGTGACTGTAGGAAAAACTAACCCCCACTTTTGTCAAAAGGTGGCGCTACTGAGCCCCTCCACCACGCCCATTTCTATGGCTTTGTCCATGTCTACTGGTTGACAATATTGATGTGTGTGTCGAGTTTCATGCAATTTGAAGCATGTTAAGAGCCTCAAAAACACTCAAGAATATTATTACAGTTTGACCTGTTGCCATGGCAACAATATTTCAAATATCAAAAATCCTGTCATAGGTCTACATCTGCTGTGTATTGACATTACACTGATGAAGTTTGAAGCAAATCAGGTAAAAATAAGAGGGTGATCTCAAAACATTTCAAAAAGTGATACACTTCCTGCTGCCAGTTGGTGGCGCTATAACTTTGACTCACAATAGTCACATCCATGTGATCAGACTCCTATAACGAACACACTCGTGAAGTTTCATAAAGATCAATATATGTATTAAGACGTTATAACACATTTCCTGTTTCCTTTTTCTCGCCATAAATTCGTTGCCTCGCCACGGCCAAACCGTTCGAGATATCAAAAATCCCCTGGCAATTTTTAATCATCAGTGTCTTGACTTCATGCTGACCGAGTTTGGTGGCGATCGGATTAATCGTCTAGGAGGAGTATATCAAATTCCAGAGCATGCGTTTTTCAAACAACCCTTAATAGCTGACTTCCTGTTGGCGTGGCGATTAACTTAGAGCGCGAAAGTTGTTCGGCCCGATGAGGTCTATATGTGTACCGAGTTTCATACTAATACGTGCAAGCATGTTTAATATATGGACCAAATTTTCAGACTTTTTTCAAGGGGGCGCTGTCGAGCCCCCCTGCCACGCCCGGGTACCAGCCTCTCCGGCGTCCTAATGGCCGCGGATTCCAATGTGTGTGCCAATTTTCAAGAGTTTTTGAGCATGTTAAGGCCCCCAAAAAGCCCCGGAAGACGGAAAAAAAAAAAAATAAAAATAAAAAAAAAATAAATATAGCTGCGAGCAGCGATGGCGGGCCCAAGCCCGGTGGCACCGCCACCCCGGTGGCTTCAGGGCAACTGTGCACAGCGGGCAATAGGCACTTAAAACGGTTAAACATCAAAGGACTATGTCAAATTCACTCCACATTTACTGCACTACAAGGTGCCGTTATAGAGCCCCTCCTCCCTGCCCATTTTCAAAGGATTACATGTGCCAAGTTTTAACATTATTCTGATGAATTTTGAAGCAAATCAGGTAAAAATAAGAGGGTGATCTCAATGTATGCTGAAAGTGACACATTTTCTGCTTCCAGTTGGTGGCGCTATGACTTTGAATCACAATAGTCAAATCCATGTGATCAGCCTTGTACAACGAAGACTAAGCCAAAGTTTCATCAAAATCAATTAATGTATGCAGAAGTTATAACACTTTGTTTCCCTTTTCTTGCCATAAATTCGTTGCCTCGCCACGGCCAAACCGTTTGAGATATCCAAAATCTGTTTGCAATTAAACAACTTCAATGTGTTAGCAACAAGTTAAAAAAAAGCTTGGTGTAAATTGGATAAACCCTGTAGGAGTAGTAGTATAAAATTCATAGCCTGTTTTTTCAAAAAATTAACATTCAAACCAAAATAGCTGACTTCCTGTTGGTCGGAGCTAATGAATGTAAATTAGAAAATTGTCCGGCTTGATGAGAATAATATGTGTACCGAGTTTGGTGACTGTAGGAAAAACTAACCCCCCCACTTTTGTCAAAAGGTGGCGCTACTGAGCCCCTCCACCACGCCCATTTCTATGGCTTTGTCCATGTCTACTGGTTGACAATATTGATGTGTGTGTCGAGTTTCATGCAATTTGAAGCATGTTAAGAGCCTCAAAAACACTCAAGAATATTATTACAGTTTGACCTGTTGCCATGGCAACAATATTTCAAATATCAAAAATCCTGTCATAGGTCTACATCTGCTGTGTATTGACATTACACTGATGAAGTTTGAAGCAAATCAGGTAAAAATAAGAGGGTGATCTCAAAGCATTTTAAAAGTGATACACTTCTTGCTGCCATTTGGTGGCGCTATAACTTTGACTCACAATAGTTACATCCATGTGATCAGACTACTACAACCAACACACTCCTGAAGTTTCATAAACATCAATCAATGTATGCAGAAGTTATAACACATTTCCTGTTTCCCTTTTCTCGCCATAAATTCGTTGCCTCGCCACGGCCAAACCGTTTGAGATATCCAAAATCCGTTTGCAATTAAACAACTTCAATGTGTTCGCAACAAGTTAAAAAAAGCTTGGTGTAAATTGGATAAACCCTGTAGGAGTAGTAGTATAAAATTCATAGCCTGTTTTTTCAAAAAATTAACATTCAAACCAAAATAGCTGACTTCCTGTTGGTCGGAGCTAATGAATGTAAATTAGAAAATTGTCCGGCTTGATGAGAATAATATGTGTACCGAGTTTGGTGACTGTAGGAAAAACTAACCCCCACTTTTGTCAAAAGGTGGCGCTACTGAGCCCCTCCACCACGCCCATTTCTATGGCTTTGTCCATGTCTACTGGTTGACAATATTGATGTGTGTGTCGAGTTTCATGCAATTTGAAGCATGTTAAGAGCCTCAAAAACACTCAAGAATATTATTACAGTTTGACCTGTTGCCATGGCAACAATATTTCAAATATCAAAAATCCTGTCATAGGTCTACATCTGCTGTGTATTGACATGACACTGATGAAGTTTGAAGCAAATCAGGTAAAAATAAGAGGGTGATCTCAAAACATTTCAAAAAGTGATACACTTCCTGCTGCCAGTTGGTGGCGCTATAACTTTGACTCACAATAGTCACATCCATGTGATCAGACTCCTATAACGAACACACTCGTGAAGTTTCATAAAGATCAATATATGTATTAAGACGTTATAACACATTTCCTGTTTCCTTTTTCTCGCCATAAATTCGTTGCCTCGCCACGGCCAAACCGTTCGAGATATCAAAAATCCCCTGGCAATTTTTAATCATCAGTGTCTTGACTTCATGCTGACCGAGTTTGGTGGCGATCGGATTAATCGTCTAGGAGGAGTATATCAAATTCCAGAGCATGCGTTTTTCAAACAACCCTTAATAGCTGACTTCCTGTTGGCGTGGCGATTAACTTAGAGCGCGAAAGTTGTTCGGCCCGATGAGGTCTATATGTGTACCGAGTTTCATACTAATACGTGCAAGCATGTTTAATATATGGACCAAATTTTCAGACTTTTTTCAAGGGGGCGCTGTCGAGCCCCCTGCCACGCCCGGGTACCAGCCTCTCCGGCGTCCTAATGGCCGCGGATTCCAATGTGTGTGCCAATTTTCAAGAGTTTTTGAGCATGTTAAGGCCCCCAAAAAGCCCCGGAAGACGGAAAAAAAAAAAAAAAAAAAAAAAAAAAATAAATATAGCTGCGAGCAGCGATGGCGGGCCCAAGCCCGGTGGCACCGCCACCCCGGTGGCTTCAGGGCAACTGTGCACAGCGGGCAATAGGCACTTAAAACGGTTAAACATCAAAGGACTATGTCAAATTCACTCCACATTTACTGCACTACAAGGTGCCGTTATAGAGCCCCTCCTCCCTGCCCATTTTCAAAGGATTACATGTGCCAAGTTTTAACATTATTCTGATGAATTTTGAAGCAAATCAGGTAAAAATAAGAGGGTGATCTCAATGTATGCTGAAAGTGACACATTTTCTGCTTCCAGTTGGTGGCGCTATGACTTTGAATCACAATAGTCAAATCCATGTGATCAGCCTTGTACAACGAAGACTAAGCCAAAGTTTCATCAAAATCAATTAATGTATGCAGAAGTTATAACACTTTGTTTCCCTTTTCTTGCCATAAATTCGTTGCCTCGCCACGGCCAAACTGTTTGAGATATCCAAAATCCGTTTGCAATTAAACAACTTCAATGTGTTAAGACAAGTTAAAAAAAGCTTGGTGTAAATTGGATAAACCCTGTAGGAGTAGTAGTATAAAATTCATAGCCTGTTTTTTCAAAAAATTAACATTCAAACAAAAATAGCCGACTTCCTGTTGGTCGGAGCTAATGAATGTAAATTAGAAAATTGTCCGGCTTGATGAGATCAATATGTGTACCGAGTTTGGTGACTGTAGGAAAAACTAACCCCCCCACTTTTGTCAAAAGGTGGCGCTACTGAGCCCCTCCACCACGCCCATTTCTATGGCTTTGTCCATGTCTACTGGTTGACAATATTGATGTGTGTGTCGAGTTTCATGCAATTTGAAGCATGTTAAGAGCCTCAAAAACACTCAAGAATATTATTACAGTTTGACCTGTCGCCATGGCAACAATATTTCAAATATCAAAAATCCTGTCATAGGTCTACATCTGCTGTGTATTGACATTACACTGATGAAGTTTGAAGCAAATCAGGTAAAAATAAGAGGGTGATCTCAAAGCATTTTAAAAGTGATACACTTCTTACTGCCATTTGGTGGCGCTATAACTTTGACTCACAATAGTTACATCCATGTGATCAGACTACTACAACCAACACACTCCTGAAGTTTCATAAACATCAATCAATGTATGCAGAAGTTATAACACATTTCCTGTTTCCCTTTTCTCGCCATAAATTCGTTGCCTCGCCACGGCCAAACCGTTTGAGATATCCAAAATCCGTTTGCAATTAAACAACTTCAATGTGTTCGCAACAAGTTAAAAAAAGCTTGGTGTAAATTGGATAAAACCTGTAGGAGTAGTAGTATAAAATTCATAGCCTGTTTTTTCAAAAAATTAACATTCAAACCAAAATAGCTGACTTCCTGTTGGTCGGAGCTAATGAATGTAAATTAGAAAATTGTCCGGCTTGATGAGAACAATATGTGTACCGAGTTTGGTGACTGTAGGAAAAACTAAACCCACCACTTTTGTCAAAAGGTGGCGCTTCGAGCCCCTCCACCACGCCCATTTCTATGGCTTTGTCCATGTCTACTGGTTGACAATATTGATGTGTGTGTCGAGTTTCATGCAATTTGAAGCATGTTAAGAGCCTCAAAAACACTCAAGAATATTATTACAGTTTGACCTGTTGCCATGGCAACAATATTTCAAATATCAAAAATCCTGTCATAGGTCTACATCTGCTGTGTATTGACATTACACTGATGAAGTTTGAAGCAAATCAGGAAAAAATAAGAGGGTGATCTCAAAACATTTCAAAAAGTGATACACTTCCTGCTGCCAGTTGGTGTCGCTATAACTTTGACTCACAATAGTCACATCCATGTGATCAGACTCCTATAACGAACACACTCGTGAAGTTTCATAAAGATCAATATATGTATTAAGACGTTATAACACATTTCCTGTTTCCTTTTTCTCGCCATAAATTCGTTGCCTCGCCACGGCCAAACCGTTCGAGATATCAAAAATCCCCTGGCAATTTTTAATCATCAGCGTCTTGACTTCATGCTGACCGAGTTTGGTGGCGATCGGATTAATCGTCTAGGAGGAGTATATCAAATTCCAGAGCATGCGTTTTTCAAACAACCCTTAATAGCTGACTTCCTGTTGGCGTGGCGATTAACTTAGAGCGCGAAAGTTGTTCGGCCCGATGAGGTCTATATGTGTACCGAGTTTCATACTAATACGTGCAAGCATGTTTAATATATGGACCAAATTTTCAGACTTTTTTCAAGGGGGCGCTGTCGAGCCCCCCTGCCACGCCCGGGTACCAGCCTCTCCGGCGTCCTAATGGCCGCGGATTCCAATGTGTGTGCCAATTTTCAAGAGTTTTTGAGCATGTTAAGGCCCCCAAAAAGCCCCGGAAGACGGAAAAAAAAAAAAAATAATAAAATAAATAAATAAATAAAAAATAAATATAGCTGCGAGCAGCGATGGCGGGCCCAAGCCCGGTGGCACCGCCACCCCGGTGGCTTCAGGGCAACTGTGCACAGCGGGCAATAGGCACTTAAAACGGTTAAACATCAAAGGACTATGTCAAATTCACTCCACATTTACTGCAC
This sequence comes from Chanodichthys erythropterus, assembly GCF_024489055.1. NCBI lineage: Eukaryota > Metazoa > Chordata > Actinopteri > Cypriniformes > Xenocyprididae > Chanodichthys > Chanodichthys erythropterus. The sequence goes on from NC_090241.1 coordinate 38,997,323, forward strand.
TACAAGGTGCCGTTATAGAGCCCCTCCTCCCTGCCCATTTTCAAAGGATTACATGTGCCAAGTTTTAACATTATTCTGATGAATTTTGAAGCAAATCAGGTAAAAATAAGAGGGTGATCTCAATGTATGAATGAAAATGACACATTTTCTGCTTCCAGTTGGTGGCGCTATGACTTTGAATCACAATAGTCAAATCCATGTGATCAGCCTTGTACAACGAAGACTAAGCCAAAGTTTCATCAAAATCAATTAATGTATGCAGAAGTTATAACACTTTGTTTCCCTTTTCTTGCCATAAATTTGTTGCCTCGCCACGGCCAAACCGTTTGAGATATCCAAAATCTGTTTGCAATTAAACAACTTCAATGTGTTAGCAACAAGTTAAAAAAAGCTTGGTGTAAATTGGATAAACCCTGTAGGAGTAGTAGTATAAAATTCATAGCCTGTTTTTTCAAAAAATTAACATTCAAACCAAAATAGCTGACTTCCTGTTGGTCGGAGCTAATGAATGTAAATTAGAAAATTGTCCGGCTTGATGAGAATAATATGTGTACCGAGTTTGGTGACTGTAGGAAAAACTAACCCCCACTTTTGTCAAAAGGTGGCGCTACTGAGCCGCTCCACCACGCCCATTTCTATGGCTTTGTCCATGTCTACTGGTTGACAATATTGATGTGTGTGTCGAGTTTCATGCAATTTGAAGCATGTTAAGAGCCTCAAAAACACTCAAGAATATTATTACAGTTTGACCTGTTGCCATGGCAACAATATTTCAAATATCAAAAATCCTGTCATAGGTCTACATCTGCTGTGTATTGACATTACACTGATGAAGTTTGAAGCAAATCAGGTAAAAATAAGAGGGTGATCTCAAAGCATTTTAAAAGTGATACACTTCTTGCTGCCATTTGGTGGCGCTATAACTTTGACTCACAATAGTTACATCCATGTGATCAGACTACTCAACCAACACACTCCTGAAGTTTCATAAACATCAATCAATGTATGCAGAAGTTATAACACATTTCCTGTTTCCCTTTTCTCGCCATAAATTCGTTGCCTCGCCACGGCCAAACCGTTTGAGATATCCAAAATCCGTTTGCAATTAAACAACTTCAATGTGTTCGCAACAAGTTAAAAAAAGCTTGGTGTAAATTGGATAAACCCTGTAGGAGTAGTAGTATAAAATTCATAGCCTGTTTTTTCAAAAAATTAACATTCAAACCAAAATAGCTGACTTCCTGTTGGTCGGAGCTAATGAATGTAAATTAGAAAATTGTCCGGCTTGATGAGAATAATATGTGTACCGAGTTTGGTGACTGTAGGAAAAACTAACCCCCACTTTTGTCAAAAGGTGGCGCTACTGAGCCCCTCCACCACGCCCATTTCTATGGCTTTGTCCATGTCTACTGGTTGACAATATTGATGTGTGTGTCGAGTTTCATGCAATTTGAAGCATGTTAAGAGCCTCAAAAACACTCAAGAATATTATTACAGTTTGACCTGTTGCCATGGCAACAATATTTCAAATATCAAAAATCCTGTCATAGGTCTACATCTGCTGTGTATTGACATTACACTGATGAAGTTTGAAGCAAATCAGGTAAAAATAAGAGGGTGATCTCAAAACATTTCAAAAAGTGATACACTTCCTGCTGCCAGTTGGTGGCGCTATAACTTTGACTCACAATAGTCACATCCATGTGATCAGACTCCTATAACGAACATACTCGTGAAGTTTCATAAAGATCAATATATGTATTAAGACGTTATAACACATTTCCTGTTTCCTTTTTCTCGCCATAAATTCGTTGCCTCGCCACGGCCAAACCGTTCGAGATATCAAAAATCCCCTGGCAATTTTTAATCATCAGTGTCTTGACTTCATGCTGACCGAGTTTGGTGGCGATCGGATTAATCGTCTAGGAGGAGTATATCAAATTCCAGAGCATGCGTTTTTCAAACAACCCTTAATAGCTGACTTCCTGTTGGCGTGGCGATTAACTTAGAGCGCGAAAGTTGTTCGGCCCGATGAGGTCTATATGTGTACCGAGTTTCATACTAATACGTGCAAGCATGTTTAATATATGGACCAAATTTTCAGACTTTTTTCAAGGGGGCGCTGTCGAGCCCCCCTGCCACGCCCGGGTACCAGCCTCTCCGGCGTCCTAATGGCCGCGGATTCCAATGTGTGTGCCAATTTTCAAGAGTTTTTGAGCATGTTAAGGCCCCCAAAAAGCCCCGGAAGACGAAAAAAAAAAAAAAAAAAAAAAAAAAAAAAATAATAATAATCCTTAGAAGAACAAGAGGGCCCTGCGCGAATTTTCGCTTGGGCCCTAAATATAGCTGCGAGCAGCGATGGCGGGCCCAAGCCCGGTGGCACCGCCACCCCGGTGGCTTCAGGGCAACTGTGCACAGCGGGCAATAGGCACTTAAAACGGTTAAACATCAAAGGACTATGTCAAATTCACTCCACATTTACTGCACTACAAGGTGCCGTTATAGAGCCCCTCCTCCCTGCCCATTTTCAAAGGATTACATGTGCCAAGTTTTAACATTATTCTGATGAATTTTGAAGCAAATCAGTTAAAAATAAGAGGGTGATCTCAATGTATGCTGAAAGTGACACATTTTCTGCTTCCAGTTGGTGGCGCTATGACTTTGAATCACAATAGTCAAATCCATGTGATCAGCCTTGTACAACGAAGACTAAGCCAAAGTTTCATCAAAATCAATTAATGTATGCAGAAGTTATAACACTTTGTTTCCCTTTTCTTGCCATAAATTCGTTGCCTCGCCACGGCCAAACCGTTTGAGATATCCAAAATCCGTTTGCAATTAAACAACTTCAATGTGTTAGCAACAAGTTAAAAAAGCTTGGTGTAAATTGGATAAACCCTGTAAGAGTAGTAGTATAAAATTCATAGCCTGTTTTTTCAAAAAATTAACATTCAAACCAAAATAGCTGACTTCCTGTTGGTCGGAGCTAATGAATGTAAATTAGAAAATTGTCCGGCTTGATGAGAATAATATGTGTACCGAGTTTGGTGACTGTAGGAAAAACTAACCCCCACTTTTGTCAAAAGGTGGCGCTACTGAGCCCCTCCACCACGCCCATTTCTATGGCTTTGTCCATGTCTACTGGTTGACAATATTGATGTGTGTGTCGAGTTTCATGCAATTTGAAGCATGTTAAGAGCCTCAAAAACACTCAAGAATATTATTACAGTTTGACCTGTTGCCATGGCAACAATATTTCAAATATCAAAAATCCTGTCATAGGTCTACATCTGCTGTGTATTGACATTACACTGATGAAGTTTGAAGCAAATCAGGTAAAAATAAGAGGGTGATCTCAAAGCATTTTAAAAGTGATACACTTCTTGCTGCCATTTGGTGGCGCTATAACTTTGACTCACAATAGTTACATCCATGTGATCAGACTACTACAACCAACACACTCCTGAAGTTTCATAAACATCAATCAATGTATGCAGAAGTTATAACACATTTCCTGTTTCCCTTTTCTCGCCATAAATTCGTTGCCTCGCCACGGCCAAACCGTTTGAGATATCCAAAATCCGTTTGCAATTAAACAACTTCAATGTGTTCGCAACAAGTTAAAAAAAGCTTGGTGTAAATTGGATAAACCCTGTAGGAGTAGTAGTATAAAATTCATAGCCTGTTTTTTCAAAAAATTAACATTCAAACCAAAATAGCTGACTTCCTGTTGGTCGGAGCTAATGAATGTAAATTAGAAAATTGTCCGGCTTGATGAGAATAATATGTGTACCGAGTTTGGTGACTGTAGGAAAAACTAACCCCCCCACTTTTGTCAAAAGGTGGCGCTACTGAGCCCCTCCACCACGCCCATTTCTATGGCTTTGTCCATGTCTACTGGTTGACAATATTGATGTGTGTGTCGAGTTTCATGCAATTTGAAGCATGTTAAGAGCCTCAAAAACACTCAAGAATATTATTACAGTTTGACCTGTTGCCATGGCAACAATATTTCAAATATCAAAAATCCTGTCATAGGTCTACATCTGCTGTGTATTGACATTACACTGATGAAGTTTGAAGCAAATCAGGTAAAAATAAGAGGGTGATCTCAAAACATTTCAAAAAGTGATACACTTCCTGCTGCCAGTTGGTGGCGCTATAACTTTGACTCACAATAGTCACATCCATGTGATCAGACTCCTATAACGAACACACTCGTGAAGTTTCATAAAGATCAATATATGTATTAAGACGTTATAACACATTTCCTGTTTCCTTTTTCTCGCCATAAATTCGTTGCCTCGCCACGGCCAAACCGTTCGAGATATCAAAAATCCCCTGGCAATTTTTAATCATCAGTGTCTTGACTTCATGCTGACCGAGTTTGGTGGCGATCGGATTAATCGTCTAGGAGGAGTATATCAAATTCCAGAGCATGCGTTTTTCAAACAACCCTTAATAGCTGACTTCCTGTTGGCGTGGCGATTAACTTAGAGCGCGAAAGTTGTTCGGCCCGATGAGGTCTATATGTGTACCGAGTTTCATACTAATACGTGCAAGCATGTTTAATATATGGACCAAATTTTCAGACTTTTTTCAAGGGGGCGCTGTCGAGCCCCCCTGCCACGCCCGGGTACCAGCCTCTCCGGCGTCCTAATGGCCGCGGATTCCAATGTGTGTGCCAATTTTCAAGAGTTTTTGAGCATGTTAAGGCCCCCAAAAAGCCCCGGAAGACGGAAAAAAAAATAAAAATAAAAATAAAAAAAAAATAAATATAGCTGCGAGCAGCGATGGCGGGCCCAAGCCCGGTGGCACCGCCACCCCGGTGGCTTCAGGGCAACTGTGCACAGCGGGCAATAGGCACTTAAAACGGTTAAACATCAAAGGACTATGTCAAATTCACTCCACATTTACTGCACTACAAGGTGCCGTTATAGAGCCCCTCCTCCCTGCCCATTTTCAAAGGATTACATGTGCCAAGTTTTAACATTATTCTGATGAATTTTGAAGCAAATCAGGTAAAAATAAGAGGGTGATCTCAATGTATGCTGAAAGTGACACATTTTCTGCTTCCAGTTGGTGGCGCTATGACTTTGAATCACAATAGTCAAATCCATGTGATCAGCCTTGTACAACGAAGACTAAGCCAAAGTTTCATCAAAATCAATTAATGTATGCAGAAGTTATAACACTTTGTTTCCCTTTTCTTGCCATAAATTCGTTGCCTCGCCACGGCCAAACCGTTTGAGATATCCAAAATCCGTTTGCAATTAAACAACTTCAATGTGTTAGCAACAAGTTAAAAAAAGCTTGGTGTAAATTGGATAAACCCTGTAGGAGTAGTAGTATAAAATTCATAGCCTGTTTTTTCAAAAAATTAACATTCAAACCAAAATAGCTGACTTCCTGTTGGTCGGAGCTAATGAATGTAAATTAGAAAATTGTCCGGCTTGATGAGAATAATATGTGTACCGAGTTTGGTGACTGTAGGAAAAACTAACCCCCCACTTTTGTCAAAAGGTGGCGCTACTGAGCCCCTCCACCACGCCCATTTCTATGGCTTTGTCCATGTCTACTGGTTGACAATATTGATGTGTGTGTCGAGTTTCATGCAATTTGAAGCATGTTAAGAGCCTCAAAAACACTCAAGAATATTATTACAGTTTGACCTGTTGCCATGGCAACAATATTTCAAATATCAAAAATCCTGTCATAGGTCTACATCTGCTGTGTATTGACATTACACTGATGAAGTTTGAAGCAAATCAGGTAAAAATAAGAGGGTGATCTCAAAGCATTTTAAAAGTGATACACTTCTTGCTGCCATTTGGTGGCGCTATAACTTTGACTCACAATAGTTACATCCATGTGATCAGACTACTACAACCAACACACTCCTGAAGTTTCATAAACATCAATCAATGTATGCAGAAGTTATAACACATTTCCTGTTTCCCTTTTCTCGCCATAAATTCGTTGCCTCGCCACGGCCAAACCGTTTGAGATATCCAAAATCCGTTTGCAATTAAACAACTTCAATGTGTTCGCAACAAGTTAAAAAAAGCTTGGTGTAAATTGGATAAACCCTGTAGGAGTAGTAGTATAAAATTCATAGCCTGTTTTTTCAAAAAATTAACATTCAAACCAAAATAGCTGACTTCCTGTTGGTCGGAGCTAATGAATGTAAATTAGAAAATTGTCCGGCTTGATGAGAATAATATGTGTACCGAGTTTGGTGACTGTAGGAAAAACTAACCCCCACTTTTGTCAAAAGGTGGCGCTACTGAGCCCCTCCACCACGCCCATTTCTATGGCTTTGTCCATGTCTACTGGTTGACAATATTGATGTGTGTGTCGAGTTTCATGCAATTTGAAGCATGTTAAGAGCCTCAAAAACACTCAAGAATATTATTACAGTTTGACCTGTTGCCATGGCAACAATATTTCAAATATCAAAAATCCTGTCATAGGTCTACATCTGCTGTGTATTGACATGACACTGATGAAGTTTGAAGCAAATCAGGTAAAAATAAGAGGGTGATCTCAAAACATTTCAAAAAGTGATACACTTCCTGCTGCCAGTTGGTGGCGCTATAACTTTGACTCACAATAGTCACATCCATGTGATCAGACTCCTATAACGAACACACTCGTGAAGTTTCATAAAGATCAATATATGTATTAAGACGTTATAACACATTTCCTGTTTCCTTTTTCTCGCCATAAATTCGTTGCCTCGCCACGGCCAAACCGTTCGAGATATCAAAAATCCCCTGGCAATTTTTAATCATCAGTGTCTTGACTTCATGCTGACCGAGTTTGGTGGCGATCGGATTAATCGTCTAGGAGGAGTATATCAAATTCCAGAGCATGCGTTTTTCAAACAACCCTTAATAGCTGACTTCCTGTTGGCGTGGCGATTAACTTAGAGCGCGAAAGTTGTTCGGCCCGATGAGGTCTATATGTGTACCGAGTTTCATACTAATACGTGCAAGCATGTTTAATATATGGACCAAATTTTCAGACTTTTTTCAAGGGGGCGCTGTCGAGCCCCCCTGCCACGCCCGGGTACCAGCCTCTCCGGCGTCCTAATGGCCGCGGATTCCAATGTGTGTGCCAATTTTCAAGAGTTTTTGAGCATGTTAAGGCCCCCAAAAAGCCCCGGAAGACGGAAAAAAAAAAAAATAAAAATAAAAAAAAAATAAATATAGCTGCGAGCAGCGATGGCGGGCCCAAGCCCGGTGGCACCGCCACCCCGGTGGCTTCAGGGCAACTGTGCACAGCGGGCAATAGGCACTTAAAACGGTTAAACATCAAAGGACTATGTCAAATTCACTCCACATTTACTGCACTACAAGGTGCCGTTATAGAGCCCCTCCTCCCTGCCCATTTTCAAAGGATTACATGTGCCAAGTTTTAACATTATTCTGATGAATTTTGAAGCAAATCAGGTAAAAATAAGAGGGTGATCTCAATGTATGCTGAAAGTGACACATTTTCTGCTTCCAGTTGGTGGCGCTATGACTTTGAATCACAATAGTCAAATCCATGTGATCAGCCTTGTACAACGAAGACTAAGCCAAAGTTTCATCAAAATCAATTAATGTATGCAGAAGTTATAACACTTTGTTTCCCTTTTCTTGCCATAAATTCGTTGCCTCGCCACGGCCAAACTGTTTGAGATATCCAAAATCCGTTTGCAATTAAACAACTTCAATGTGTTAAGACAAGTTAAAAAAAGCTTGGTGTAAATTGGATAAACCCTGTAGGAGTAGTAGTATAAAATTCATAGCCTGTTTTTTCAAAAAATTAACATTCAAACAAAAATAGCCGACTTCCTGTTGGTCGGAGCTAATGAATGTAAATTAGAAAATTGTCCGGCTTGATGAGATCAATATGTGTACCGAGTTTGGTGACTGTAGGAAAAACTAACCCCCCCACTTTTGTCAAAAGGTGGCGCTACTGAGCCCCTCCACCACGCCCATTTCTATGGCTTTGTCCATGTCTACTGGTTGACAATATTGATGTGTGTGTCGAGTTTCATGCAATTTGAAGCATGTTAAGAGCCTCAAAAACACTCAAGAATATTATTACAGTTTGACCTGTCGCCATGGCAACAATATTTCAAATATCAAAAATCCTGTCATAGGTCTACATCTGCTGTGTATTGACATTACACTGATTAAGTTTGAAGCAAATCAGGTAAAAATAAGAGGGTGATCTCAAAGCATTTTAAAAGTGATACACTTCTTACTGCCATTTGGTGGCGCTATAACTTTGACTCACAATAGTTACATCCATGTGATCAGACTACTACAACCAACACACTCCTGAAGTTTCATAAACATCAATCAATGTATGCAGAAGTTATAACACATTTCCTGTTTCCCTTTTCTCGCCATAAATTCGTTGCCTCGCCACGGCCAAACCGTTTGAGATATCCAAAATCCGTTTGCAATTAAACAACTTCAATGTGTTCGCAACAAGTTAAAAAAAGCTTGGTGTAAATTGGATAAAACCTGTAGGAGTAGTAGTATAAAATTCATAGCCTGTTTTTTCAAAAAATTAACATTCAAACCAAAATAGCTGACTTCCTGTTGGTCGGAGCTAATGAATGTAAATTAGAAAATTGTCCGGCTTGATGAGAACAATATGTGTACCGAGTTTGGTGACTGTAGGAAAAACTAACCCCCCCACTTTTGTCAAAAGGTGGCGCTTCGAGCCCCTCCACCACGCCCATTTCTATGGCTTTGTCCATGTCTACTGGTTGACAATATTGATGTGTGTGTCGAGTTTCATGCAATTTGAAGCATGTTAAGAGCCTCAAAAACACTCAAGAATATTATTACAGTTTGACCTGTTGCCATGGCAACAATATTTCAAATATCAAAAATCCTGTCATAGGTCTACATCTGCTGTGTATTGACATTACACTGATGAAGTTTGAAGCAAATCAGGAAAAAATAAGAGGGTGATCTCAAAACATTTCAAAAAGTGATACACTTCCTGCTGCCAGTTGGTGTCGCTATAACTTTGACTCACAATAGTCACATCCATGTGATCAGACTCCTATAACGAACACACTCGTGAAGTTTCATAAAGATCAATATATGTATTAAGACGTTATAACACATTTCCTGTTTCCTTTTTCTCGCCATAAATTCGTTGCCTCGCCACGGCCAAACCGTTCGAGATATCAAAAATCCCCTGGCAATTTTTAATCATCAGCGTCTTGACTTCATGCTGACCGAGTTTGGTGGCGATCGGATTAATCGTCTAGGAGGAGTATATCAAATTCCAGAGCATGCGTTTTTCAAACAACCCTTAATAGCTGACTTCCTGTTGGCGTGGCGATTAACTTAGAGCGCGAAAGTTGTTCGGCCCGATGAGGTCTATATGTGTACCGAGTTTCATACTAATACGTGCAAGCATGTTTAATATATGGACCAAATTTTCAGACTTTTTTCAAGGGGGCGCTGTCGAGCCCCCCTGCCACGCCCGGGTACCAGCCTCTCCGGCGTCCTAATGGCCGCGGATTCCAATGTGTGTGCCAATTTTCAAGAGTTTTTGAGCATGTTAAGGCCCCCAAAAAGCCCCGGAAGACGGAAAAAAAAAAAAAAAATAAAATAAATAAATAAATAAATAAATAAAAAATAAATATAGCTGCGAGCAGCGATGGCGGGCCCAAGCCCGGTGGCACCGCCACCCCGGTGGCTTCAGGGCAACTGTGCACAGCGGGCAATAGGCACTTAAAACGGTTAAACATCAAAGGACTATGTCAAATTCACTCCACATTTACTGCACTACAAGGTGCCGTTATAGAGCCCCTCCTCCCTGCCCATTTTCAAAGGATTACATGTGCCAAGTTTTAACATTATTCTGATGAATTTTGAAGCAAATCAGGTAAAAATAAGAGGGTGATCTCAATGTATGAATGAAAATGACACATTTTCTGCTTCCAGTTGGTGGCGCTATGACTTTGAATCACAATAGTCAAATCCATGTGATCAGCCTTGTACAACGAAGACTAAGCCAAAGTTTCATCAAAATCAATTAATGTATGCAGAAGTTATAACACTTTGTTTCCCTTTTCTTGCCATAAATTTGTTGCCTCGCCACGGCCAAACCGTTTGAGATATCCAAAATCTGTTTGCAATTAAACAACTTCAATGTGTTAGCAACAAGTTAAAAAAAGCTTGGTGTAAATTGGATAAACCCTGTAGGAGTAGTAGTATAAAATTCATAGCCTGTTTTTTCAAAAAATTAACATTCAAACCAAAATAGCTGACTTCCTGTTGGTCGGAGCTAATGAATGTAAATTAGAAAATTGTCCGGCTTGATGAGAATAATATGTGTACCGAGTTTGGTGACTGTAGGAAAAACTAACCCCCCACTTTTGTCAAAAGGTGGCGCTACTGAGCCGCTCCACCACGCCCATTTCTATGGCTTTGTCCATGTCTACTGGTTGACAATATTGATGTGTGTGTCGAGTTTCATGCAATTTGAAGCATGTTAAGAGCCTCAAAAACACTCAAGAATATTATTACAGTTTGACCTGTTGCCATGGCAACAATATTTCAAATATCAAAAATCCTGTCATAGGTCTACATCTGCTGTGTATTGACATTACACTGATGAAGTTTGAAGCAAATCAGGTAAAAATAAGAGGGTGATCTCAAAGCATTTTAAAAGTGATACACTTCTTGCTGCCATTTGGTGGCGCTATAACTTTGACTCACAATAGTTACATCCATGTGATCAGACTACTCAACCAACACACTCCTGAAGTTTCATAAACATCAATCAATGTATGCAGAAGTTATAACACATTTCCTGTTTCCCTTTTCTCGCCATAAATTCGTTGCCTCGCCACGGCCAAACCGTTTGAGATATCCAAAATCCGTTTGCAATTAAACAACTTCAATGTGTTCGCAACAAGTTAAAAAAAGCTTGGTGTAAATTGGATAAACCCTGTAGGAGTAGTAGTATAAAATTCATAGCCTGTTTTTTCAAAAAATTAACATTCAAACCAAAATAGCTGACTTCCTGTTGGTCGGAGCTAATGAATGTAAATTAGAAAATTGTCCGGCTTGATGAGAATAATATGTGTACCGAGTTTGGTGACTGTAGGAAAAACTAACCCCCACTTTTGTCAAAAGGTGGCGCTACTGAGCCCCTCCACCACGCCCATTTCTATGGCTTTGTCCATGTCTACTGGTTGACAATATTGATGTGTGTGTCGAGTTTCATGCAATTTGAAGCATGTTAAGAGCCTCAAAAACACTCAAGAATATTATTACAGTTTGACCTGTTGCCATGGCAACAATATTTCAAATATCAAAAATCCTGTCATAGGTCTACATCTGCTGTGTATTGACATGACACTGATGAAGTTTGAAGCAAATCAGGTAAAAATAAGAGGGTGATCTCAAAACATTTCAAAAAGTGATACACTTCCTGCTGCCAGTTGGTGGCGCTATAACTTTGACTCACAATAGTCACATCCATGTGATCAGACTCCTATAACGAACACACTCGTGAAGTTTCATAAAGATCAATATATGTATTAAGACGTTATAACACATTTCCTGTTTCCTTTTTCTCGCCATAAATTCGTTGCCTCGCCACGGCCAAACCGTTCGAGATATCAAAAATCCCCTGGCAATTTTTAATCATCAGTGTCTTGACTTCATGCTGACCGAGTTTGGTGGCGATCGGATTAATCGTCTAGGAGGAGTATATCAAATTCCAGAGCATGCGTTTTTCAAACAACCCTTAATAGCTGACTTCCTGTTGGCGTGGCGATTAACTTAGAGCGCGAAAGTTGTTCGGCCCGATGAGGTCTATATGTGTACCGAGTTTCATACTAATACGTGCAAGCATGTTTAATATATGGACCAAATTTTCAGACTTTTTTCAAGGGGGCGCTGTCGAGCCCCCCTGCCACGCCCGGGTACCAGCCTCTCCGGCGTCCTAATGGCCGCGGATTCCAATGTGTGTGCCAATTTTCAAGAGTTTTTGAGCATGTTAAGGCCCCCAAAAAGCCCCGGAAGACGGAAAAAAAAAAAAAATAAAAAAAAAATAAAAAAAATAATAATAAATATAGCTGCGAGCAGCGATGGCGGGCCCAAGCCCGGTGGCACCGCCACCCCGGTGGCTTCAGGGCAACTGTGCACAGCGGGCAATAGGCACTTAAAACGGTTAAACATCAAAGGACTATGTCAAATTCACTCCACATTTACTGCACTACAAGGTGCCGCTATAGAGCCCCTCCTCCCTGCCCATTTTCAAAGGATTACATGTGCCAAGTTTTAACATTATTCTGATGAATTTTGAAGCAAATCAGGTAAAAATAAGAGGGTGATCTCAATGTATGCTGAAAGTGACACATTTTCTGCTTCCAGTTGGTGGCGCTATGACTTTGAATCACAATAGTCAAATCCATGTGATCAGCCTTGTACAACAAAGACTAAGCCAAAGTTTCATCAAAATCAATTAATGTATGCAGAAGTTTTAACACTTTGTTTCCCTTTTCTTGCCATAAATTTGTTGCCTCGCCACGGCCAAACCGTTTGAGATATCCAAAATCCGTTTGCAATTAAACAACTTCAATGTGTTAGCAACAAGTTAAAAAAGCTTGGTGTAAATTGGATAAACCCTGTAGGAGTAGTAGTATAAAATTCATAGCCTGTTTTTTCAAAAAATTAACATTCAAACCAAAATAGCTGACTTCCTGTTGGTCGGAGCTAATGAATGTAAATTAGAAAATTGTCCGGCTTGATGAGAATAATATGTGTACCGAGTTTGGTGACTGTAGGAAAAACTAACCCCCCCACTTTTGTCAAAAGGTGGCGCTACTGAGCCCCTCCACCACGCCCATTTCTATGGCTTTGTCCATGTCTACTGGTTGACAATATTGATGTGTGTGTCGAGTTTCATGCAATTTGAAGCATGTTAAGAGCCTCAAAAACACTCAAGAATATTATTACAGTTTGACCTGTTGCCATGGCAACAATATTTCAAATATCAAAAATCCTGTCATAGGTCTACATCTGCTGTGTATTGACATTACACTGATGAAGTTTGAAGCAAATCAGGTAAAAATAAGAGGGTGATCTCAAAGCATTTTAAAAGTGATACACTTCTTGCTGCCATTTGGTGGCGCTATAACTTTGAATCACAATAGTTACATCCATGTGATCAGACTACTACAACCAACACACTCCTGAAGTTTCATAAACATCAATCAATGTATGCAGAAGTTATAACACATTTCCTGTTTCCCTTTTCTCGCCATAAATTCGTTGCCTCGCCACGGCCAAACCGTTTGAGATATCCAAAATCCGTTTGCAATTAAACAACTTCAATGTGTTCGCAACAAGTTAAAAAAAGCTTGGTGTAAATTGGATAAACCCTGTAGGAGTAGTAGTATAAAATTCATAGCCTGTTTTTTCAAAAAATTAACATTCAAACCAAAATAGCTGACTTCCTGTTGGTCGGAGCTAATGAATGTAAATTAGAAAATTGTCCGGCTTGATGAGAATAATATGTGTACCGAGTTTGGTGACTGTAGGAAAAACTAACCCCCACTTTTGTCAAAAGGTGGCGCTACTGAGCCCCTCCACCACGCCCATTTCTATGGCTTTGTCCATGTCTACTGGTTGACAATATTGATGTGTGTGTCGAGTTTCATGCAATTTGAAGCATGTTAAGAGCCTCAAAAACACTCAAGAATATTATTACAGTTTGACCTGTTGCCATGGCAACAATATTTCAAATATCAAAAATCCTGTCATAGGTCTACATCTGCTGTGTATTGACATTACACTGATGAAGTTTGAAGCAAATCAGGAAAAAATAAGAGGGTGATCTCAAAACATTTCAAAAAGTGATACACTTCCTGCTGCCAGTTGGTGTCGCTATAACTTTGACTCACAATAGTCACATCCATGTGATCAGACTCCTATAACGAACACACTCGTGAAGTTTCATAAAGATCAATATATGTATTAAGACGTTATAACACATTTCCTGTTTCCTTTTTCTCGCCATAAATGCGTTGCCTCGCCACGGCCAAACCGTTCGAGATATCAAAAATCCCCTGGCAATTTTTAATCATCAGTGTCTTGACTTCATGCTGACCGAGTTTGGTGGCGATCGGATTAATCGTCTAGGAGGAGTATATCAAATTCCAGAGCATGCGTTTTTCAAACAACCCTTAATAGCTGACTTCCTGTTGGCGTGGCGATTAACTTAGAGCGCGAAAGTTGTTCGGCCCGATGAGGTCTATATGTGTACCGAGTTTCATACTAATACGTGCAAGCATGTTTAATATATGGACCAAATTTTCAGACTTTTTTCAAGGGGGCGCTGTCGAGCCCCCCTGCCACGCCCGGGTACCAGCCTCTCCGGCGTCCTAATGGCCGCGGATTCCAATGTGTGTGCCAATTTTCAAGAGTTTTTGAGCATGTTAAGGCCCCCAAAAAGCCCCGGAAGACGGAAAAAAAAAAAAAATAATAATAATAATCCTTAGAAGAACAAGAGGGCCCTGCGCGAATTTTCGCTTGGGCCCTAAATATAGCTGCGAGCAGCGATGGCGGGCCCAAGCCCGGTGGCACCGCCACCCCGGTGGCTTCAGGGCAACTGTGCACAGCGGGCAATAGGCACTTAAAACGGTTAAACATCAAAGGACTATGTCAAATTCACTCCACATTTACTGCACTACAAGGTGCCGTTATAGAGCCCCTCCTCCCTGCCCATTTTCAAAGGATTACATGTGCCAAGTTTTAACATTATTCTGATGAATTTTGAAGCAAATCAGTTAAAAATAAGAGGGTGATCTCAATGTATGCTGAAAGTGACACATTTTCTGCTTCCAGTTGGTGGCGCTATGACTTTGAATCACAATAGTCAAATCCATGTGATCAGCCTTGTACAACGAAGACTAAGCCAAAGTTTCATCAAAATCAATTAATGTATGCAGAAGTTATAACACTTTGTTTCCCTTTTCTTGCCATAAATTCGTTGCCTCGCCACGGCCAAACCGTTTGAGATATCCAAAATCCGTTTGCAATTAAACAACTTCAATGTGTTAGCAACAAGTTAAAAAAGCTTGGTGTAAATTGGATAAACCCTGTAAGAGTAGTAGTATAAAATTCATAGCCTGTTTTTTCAAAAAATTAACATTCAAACCAAAATAGCTGACTTCCTGTTGGTCGGAGCTAATGAATGTAAATTAGAAAATTGTCCGGCTTGATGAGAATAATATGTGTACCGAGTTTGGTGACTGTAGGAAAAACTAACCCCCACTTTTGTCAAAAGGTGGCGCTACTGAGCCCCTCCACCACGCCCATTTCTATGGCTTTGTCCATGTCTACTGGTTGACAATATTGATGTGTGTGTCGAGTTTCATGCAATTTGAAGCATGTTAAGAGCCTCAAAAACACTCAAGAATATTATTACAGTTTGACCTGTTGCCATGGCAACAATATTTCAAATATCAAAAATCCTGTCATAGGTCTACATCTGCTGTGTATTGACATTACACTGATGAAGTTTGAAGCAAATCAGGTAAAAATAAGAGGGTGATCTCAAAGCATTTTAAAAGTGATACACTTCTTGCTGCCATTTGGTGGCGCTATAACTTTGACTCACAATAGTTACATCCATGTGATCAGACTACTACAACCAACACACTCCTGAAGTTTCATAAACATCAATCAATGTATGCAGAAGTTATAACACATTTCCTGTTTCCCTTTTCTCGCCATAAATTCGTTGCCTCGCCACGGCCAAACCGTTTGAGATATCCAAAATCCGTTTGCAATTAAACAACTTCAATGTGTTCGCAACAAGTTAAAAAAGCTTGGTGTAAATTGGATAAACCCTGTAGGAGTAGTAGTATAAAATTCATAGCCTGTTTTTTCAAAAAATTAACATTCAAACCAAAATAGCTGACTTCCTGTTGGTCGGAGCTAATGAATGTAAATTAGAAAATTGTCCGGCTTGATGAGAATAATATGTGTACCGAGTTTGGTGACTGTAGGAAAAACTAACCCCCCCACTTTTGTCAAAAGGTGGCGCTACTGAGCCCCTCCACCACGCCCATTTCTATGGCTTTGTCCATGTCTACTGGTTGACAATATTGATGTGTGTGTCGAGTTTCATGCAATTTGAAGCATGTTAAGAGCCTCAAAAACACTCAAGAATATTATTACAGTTTGACCTGTTGCCATGGCAACAATATTTCAAATATCAAAAATCCTGTCATAGGTCTACATCTGCTGTGTATTGACATTACACTGATGAAGTTTGAAGCAAATCAGGTAAAAATAAGAGGGTGATCTCAAAACATTTCAAAAAGTGATACACTTCCTGCTGCCAGTTGGTGGCGCTATAACTTTGACTCACAATAGTCACATCCATGTGATCAGACTCCTATAACGAACACACTCGTGAAGTTTCATAAAGATCAATATATGTATTAAGACGTTATAACACATTTCCTGTTTCCTTTTTCTCGCCATAAATTCGTTGCCTCGCCACGGCCAAACCGTTCGAGATATCAAAAATCCCCTGGCAATTTTTAATCATCAGTGTCTTGACTTCATGCTGACCGAGTTTGGTGGCGATCGGATTAATCGTCTAGGAGGAGTATATCAAATTCCAGAGCATGCGTTTTTCAAACAACCCTTAATAGCTGACTTCCTGTTGGCGTGGCGATTAACTTAGAGCGCGAAAGTTGTTCGGCCCGATGAGGTCTATATGTGTACCGAGTTTCATACTAATACGTGCAAGCATGTTTAATATATGGACCAAATTTTCAGACTTTTTTCAAGGGGGCGCTGTCGAGCCCCCCTGCCACGCCCGGGTACCAGCCTCTCCGGCGTCCTAATGGCCGCGGATTCCAATGTGTGTGCCAATTTTCAAGAGTTTTTGAGCATGTTAAGGCCCCCAAAAAGCCCCGGAAGACGGAAAAAAAAATAAAAATAAAAATAAAAAAAAAATAAATATAGCTGCGAGCAGCGATGGCGGGCCCAAGCCCGGTGGCACCGCCACCCCGGTGGCTTCAGGGCAACTGTGCACAGCGGGCAATAGGCACTTAAAACGGTTAAACATCAAAGGACTATGTCAAATTCACTCCACATTTACTGCACTACAAGGTGCCGTTATAGAGCCCCTCCTCCCTGCCCATTTTCAAAGGATTACATGTGCCAAGTTTTAACATTATTCTGATGAATTTTGAAGCAAATCAGGTAAAAATAAGAGGGTGATCTCAATGTATGCTGAAAGTGACACATTTTCTGCTTCCAGTTGGTGGCGCTATGACTTTGAATCACAATAGTCAAATCCATGTGATCAGCCTTGTACAACGAAGACTAAGCCAAAGTTTCATCAAAATCAATTAATGTATGCAGAAGTTATAACACTTTGTTTCCCTTTTCTTGCCATAAATTCGTTGCCTCGCCACGGCCAAACCGTTTGAGATATCCAAAATCCGTTTGCAATTAAACAACTTCAATGTGTTAGCAACAAGTTAAAAAAAGCTTGGTGTAAATTGGATAAACCCTGTAGGAGTAGTAGTATAAAATTCATAGCCTGTTTTTTCAAAAAATTAACATTCAAACCAAAATAGCTGACTTCCTGTTGGTCGGAGCTAATGAATGTAAATTAGAAAATTGTCCGGCTTGATGAGAATAATATGTGTACCGAGTTTGGTGACTGTAGGAAAAACTAACCCCCCACTTTTGTCAAAAGGTGGCGCTACTGAGCCCCTCCACCACGCCCATTTCTATGGCTTTGTCCATGTCTACTGGTTGACAATATTGATGTGTGTGTCGAGTTTCATGCAATTTGAAGCATGTTAAGAGCCTCAAAAACACTCAAGAATATTATTACAGTTTGACCTGTTGCCATGGCAACAATATTTCAAATATCAAAAATCCTGTCATAGGTCTACATCTGCTGTGTATTGACATTACACTGATGAAGTTTGAAGCAAATCAGGTAAAAATAAGAGGGTGATCTCAAAGCATTTTAAAAGTGATACACTTCTTGCTGCCATTTGGTGGCGCTATAACTTTGACTCACAATAGTTACATCCATGTGATCAGACTACTACAACCAACACACTCCTGAAGTTTCATAAACATCAATCAATGTATGCAGAAGTTATAACACATTTCCTGTTTCCCTTTTCTCGCCATAAATTCGTTGCCTCGCCACGGCCAAACCGTTTGAGATATCCAAAATCCGTTTGCAATTAAACAACTTCAATGTGTTCGCAACAAGTTAAAAAAAGCTTGGTGTAAATTGGATAAACCCTGTAGGAGTAGTAGTATAAAATTCATAGCCTGTTTTTTCAAAAAATTAACATTCAAACCAAAATAGCTGACTTCCTGTTGGTCGGAGCTAATGAATGTAAATTAGAAAATTGTCCGGCTTGATGAGAATAATATGTGTACCGAGTTTGGTGACTGTAGGAAAAACTAACCCCCACTTTTGTCAAAAGGTGGCGCTACTGAGCCCCTCCACCACGCCCATTTCTATGGCTTTGTCCATGTCTACTGGTTGACAATATTGATGTGTGTGTCGAGTTTCATGCAATTTGAAGCATGTTAAGAGCCTCAAAAACACTCAAGAATATTATTACAGTTTGACCTGTTGCCATGGCAACAATATTTCAAATATCAAAAATCCTGTCATAGGTCTACATCTGCTGTGTATTGACATGACACTGATGAAGTTTGAAGCAAATCAGGTAAAAATAAGAGGGTGATCTCAAAACATTTCAAAAAGTGATACACTTCCTGCTGCCAGTTGGTGGCGCTATAACTTTGACTCACAATAGTCACATCCATGTGATCAGACTCCTATAACGAACACACTCGTGAAGTTTCATAAAGATCAATATATGTATTAAGACGTTATAACACATTTCCTGTTTCCTTTTTCTCGCCATAAATTCGTTGCCTCGCCACGGCCAAACCGTTCGAGATATCAAAAATCCCCTGGCAATTTTTAATCATCAGTGTCTTGACTTCATGCTGACCGAGTTTGGTGGCGATCGGATTAATCGTCTAGGAGGAGTATATCAAATTCCAGAGCATGCGTTTTTCAAACAACCCTTAATAGCTGACTTCCTGTTGGCGTGGCGATTAACTTAGAGCGCGAAAGTTGTTCGGCCCGATGAGGTCTATATGTGTACCGAGTTTCATACTAATACGTGCAAGCATGTTTAATATATGGACCAAATTTTCAGACTTTTTTCAAGGGGGCGCTGTCGAGCCCCCCTGCCACGCCCGGGTACCAGCCTCTCCGGCGTCCTAATGGCCGCGGATTCCAATGTGTGTGCCAATTTTCAAGAGTTTTTGAGCATGTTAAGGCCCCCAAAAAGCCCCGGAAGACGGAAAAAAAAAAAAAAAAAAAAAAAAAAAAAAAAATAAATATAGCTGCGAGCAGCGATGGCGGGCCCAAGCCCGGTGGCACCGCCACCCCGGTGGCTTCAGGGCAACTGTGCACAGCGGGCAATAGGCACTTAAAACGGTTAAACATCAAAGGACTATGTCAAATTCACTCCACATTTACTGCACTACAAGGTGCCGTTATAGAGCCCCTCCTCCCTGCCCATTTTCAAAGGATTACATGTGCCAAGTTTTAACATTATTCTGATGAATTTTGAAGCAAATCAGGTAAAAATAAGAGGGTGATCTCAATGTATGCTGAAAGTGACACATTTTCTGCTTCCAGTTGGTGGCGCTATGACTTTGAATCACAATAGTCAAATCCATGTGATCAGCCTTGTACAACGAAGACTAAGCCAAAGTTTCATCAAAATCAATTAATGTATGCAGAAGTTATAACACTTTGTTTCCCTTTTCTTGCCATAAATTCGTTGCCTCGCCACGGCCAAACTGTTTGAGATATCCAAAATCCGTTTGCAATTAAACAACTTCAATGTGTTAAGACAAGTTAAAAAAAGCTTGGTGTAAATTGGATAAACCCTGTAGGAGTAGTAGTATAAAATTCATAGCCTGTTTTTTCAAAAAATTAACATTCAAACAAAAATAGCCGACTTCCTGTTGGTCGGAGCTAATGAATGTAAATTAGAAAATTGTCCGGCTTGATGAGATCAATATGTGTACCGAGTTTGGTGACTGTAGGAAAAACTAACCCCCACTTTTGTCAAAAGGTGGCGCTACTGAGCCCCTCCACCACGCCCATTTCTATGGCTTTGTCCATGTCTACTGGTTGACAATATTGATGTGTGTGTCGAGTTTCATGCAATTTGAAGCATGTTAAGAGCCTCAAAAACACTCAAGAATATTATTACAGTTTGACCTGTCGCCATGGCAACAATATTTCAAATATCAAAAATCCTGTCATAGGTCTACATCTGCTGTGTATTGACATTACACTGATTAAGTTTGAAGCAAATCAGGTAAAAATAAGAGGGTGATCTCAAAGCATTTTAAAAGTGATACACTTCTTACTGCCATTTGGTGGCGCTATAACTTTGACTCACAATAGTTACATCCATGTGATCAGACTACTACAACCAACACACTCCTGAAGTTTCATAAACATCAATCAATGTATGCAGAAGTTATAACACATTTCCTGTTTCCCTTTTCTCGCCATAAATTCGTTGCCTCGCCACGGCCAAACCGTTTGAGATATCCAAAATCCGTTTGCAATTAAACAACTTCAATGTGTTCGCAACAAGTTAAAAAAAGCTTGGTGTAAATTGGATAAAACCTGTAGGAGTAGTAGTATAAAATTCATAGCCTGTTTTTTCAAAAAATTAACATTCAAACCAAAATAGCTGACTTCCTGTTGGTCGGAGCTAATGAATGTAAATTAGAAAATTGTCCGGCTTGATGAGAACAATATGTGTACCGAGTTTGGTGACTGTAGGAAAAACTAACCCCCCCACTTTTGTCAAAAGGTGGCGCTTCGAGCCCCTCCACCACGCCCATTTCTATGGCTTTGTCCATGTCTACTGGTTGACAATATTGATGTGTGTGTCGAGTTTCATGCAATTTGAAGCATGTTAAGAGCCTCAAAAACACTCAAGAATATTATTACAGTTTGACCTGTTGCCATGGCAACAATATTTCAAATATCAAAAATCCTGTCATAGGTCTACATCTGCTGTGTATTGACATTACACTGATGAAGTTTGAAGCAAATCAGGAAAAAATAAGAGGGTGATCTCAAAACATTTCAAAAAGTGATACACTTCCTGCTGCCAGTTGGTGTCGCTATAACTTTGACTCACAATAGTCACATCCATGTGATCAGACTCCTATAACGAACACACTCGTGAAGTTTCATAAAGATCAATATATGTATTAAGACGTTATAACACATTTCCTGTTTCCTTTTTCTCGCCATAAATTCGTTGCCTCGCCACGGCCAAACCGTTCGAGATATCAAAAATCCCCTGGCAATTTTTAATCATCAGCGTCTTGACTTCATGCTGACCGAGTTTGGTGGCGATCGGATTAATCGTCTAGGAGGAGTATATCAAATTCCAGAGCATGCGTTTTTCAAACAACCCTTAATAGCTGACTTCCTGTTGGCGTGGCGATTAACTTAGAGCGCGAAAGTTGTTCGGCCCGATGAGGTCTATATGTGTACCGAGTTTCATACTAATACGTGCAAGCATGTTTAATATATGGACCAAATTTTCAGACTTTTTTCAAGGGGGCGCTGTCGAGCCCCCCTGCCACGCCCGGGTACCAGCCTCTCCGGCGTCCTAATGGCCGCGGATTCCAATGTGTGTGCCAATTTTCAAGAGTTTTTGAGCATGTTAAGGCCCCCAAAAAGCCCCGGAAGACGGAAAAAAAAAAAAAATAAAAAAAATAAATAAAAAAAATAATAATAAATATAGCTGCGAGCAGCGATGGCGGGCCCAAGCCCGGTGGCACCGCCACCCCGGTGGCTTCAGGGCAACTGTGCACAGCGGGCAATAGGCACTTAAAACGGTTAAACATCAAAGGACTATGTCAAATTCACTCCACATTTACTGCACTACAAGGTGCCGCTATAGAGCCCCTCCTCCCTGCCCATTTTCAAAGGATTACATGTGCCAAGTTTTAACATTATTCTGATGAATTTTGAAGCAAATCAGGTAAAAATAAGAGGGTGATCTCAATGTATGCTGAAAGTGACACATTTTCTGCTTCCAGTTGGTGGCGCTATGACTTTGAATCACAATAGTCAAATCCATGTGATCAGCCTTGTACAACAAAGACTAAGCCAAAGTTTCATCAAAATCAATTAATGTATGCAGAAGTTTTAACACTTTGTTTCCCTTTTCTTGCCATAAATTTGTTGCCTCGCCACGGCCAAACCGTTTGAGATATCCAAAATCCGTTTGCAATTAAACAACTTCAATGTGTTAGCAACAAGTTAAAAAAAGCTTGGTGTAAATTGGATAAACCCTGTAGGAGTAGTAGTATAAAATTCATAGCCTGTTTTTTCAAAAAATTAACATTCAAACCAAAATAGCTGACTTCCTGTTGGTCGGAGCTAATGAATGTAAATTAGAAAATTGTCCGGCTTGATGAGAATAATATGTGTACCGAGTTTGGTGACTGTAGGAAAAACTAACCCCCCACTTTTGTCAAAAGGTGGCGCTACTGAGCCCCTCCACCACGCCCATTTCTATGGCTTTGTCCATGTCTACTGGTTGACAATATTGATGTGTGTGTCGAGTTTCATGCAATTTGAAGCATGTTAAGAGCCTCAAAAACACTCAAGAATATTATTACAGTTTGACCTGTTGCCATGGCAACAATATTTCAAATATCAAAAATCCTGTCATAGGTCTACATCTGCTGTGTATTGACATTACACTGATGAAGTTTGAAGCAAATCAGGTAAAAATAAGAGGGTGATCTCAAAGCATTTTAAAAGTGATACACTTCTTGCTGCCATTTGGTGGCGCTATAACTTTGAATCACAATAGTTACATCCATGTGATCAGACTACTACAACCAACACACTCCTGAAGTTTCATAAACATCAATCAATGTATGCAGAAGTTATAACACATTTCCTGTTTCCCTTTTCTCGCCATAAATTCGTTGCCTCGCCACGGCCAAACCGTTTGAGATATCCAAAATCCGTTTGCAATTAAACAACTTCAATGTGTTCGCAACAAGTTAAAAAAGCTTGGTGTAAATTGGATAAACCCTGTAGGAGTAGTAGTATAAAATTCATAGCCTGTTTTTTCAAAAAATTAACATTCAAACCAAAATAGCTGACTTCCTGTTGGTCGGAGCTAATGAATGTAAATTAGAAAATTGTCCGGCTTGATGAGAATAATATGTGTACCGAGTTTGGTGACTGTAGGAAAAACTAACCCCCCCACTTTTGTCAAAAGGTGGCGCTACTGAGCCCCTCCACCACGCCCATTTCTATGGCTTTGTCCATGTCTACTGGTTGACAATATTGATGTGTGTGTCGAGTTTCATGCAATTTGAAGCATGTTAAGAGCCTCAAAAACACTCAAGAATATTATTACAGTTTGACCTGTTGCCATGGCAACAATATTTCAAATATCAAAAATCCTGTCATAGGTCTACATCTGCTGTGTATTGACATTACACTGATGAAGTTTGAAGCAAATCAGGAAAAAATAAGAGGGTGATCTCAAAACATTTCAAAAAGTGATACACTTCCTGCTGCCAGTTGGTGTCGCTATAACTTTGACTCACAATAGTCACATCCATGTGATCAGACTCCTATAACGAACACACTCGTGAAGTTTCATAAAGATCAATATATGTATTAAGACGTTATAACACATTTCCTGTTTCCTTTTTCTCGCCATAAATGCGTTGCCTCGCCACGGCCAAACCGTTCGAGATATCAAAAATCCCCTGGCAATTTTTAATCATCAGTGTCTTGACTTCATGCTGACCGAGTTTGGTGGCGATCGGATTAATCGTCTAGGAGGAGTATATCAAATTCCAGAGCATGCGTTTTTCAAACAACCCTTAATAGCTGACTTCCTGTTGGCGTGGCGATTAACTTAGAGCGCGAAAGTTGTTCGGCCCGATGAGGTCTATATGTGTACCGAGTTTCATACTAATACGTGCAAGCATGTTTAATATATGGACCAAATTTTCAGACTTTTTTCAAGGGGGCGCTGTCGAGCCCCCCTGCCACGCCCGGGTACCAGCCTCTCCGGCGTCCTAATGGCCGCGGATTCCAATGTGTGTGCCAATTTTCAAGAGTTTTTGAGCATGTTAAGGCCCCCAAAAAGCCCCGGAAGACGGAAAAAAAAAAAAAAAATAATAATAATAATCCTTAGAAGAACAAGAGGGCCCTGCGCGAATTTTCGCTTGGGCCCTAAATATAGCTGCGAGCAGCGATGGCGGGCCCAAGCCCGGTGGCACCGCCACCCCGGTGGCTTCAGGGCAACTGTGCACAGCGGGCAATAGGCACTTAAAACGGTTAAACATCAAAGGACTATGTCAAATTCACTCCACATTTACTGCACTACAAGGTGCCGTTATAGAGCCCCTCCTCCCTGCCCATTTTCAAAGGATTACATGTGCCAAGTTTTAACATTATTCTGATGAATTTTGAAGCAAATCAGTTAAAAATAAGAGGGTGATCTCAATGTATGCTGAAAGTGACACATTTTCTGCTTCCAGTTGGTGGCGCTATGACTTTGAATCACAATAGTCAAATCCATGTGATCAGCCTTGTACAACGAAGACTAAGCCAAAGTTTCATCAAAATCAATTAATGTATGCAGAAGTTATAACACTTTGTTTCCCTTTTCTTGCCATAAATTCGTTGCCTCGCCACGGCCAAACCGTTTGAGATATCCAAAATCCGTTTGCAATTAAACAACTTCAATGTGTTAGCAACAAGTTAAAAAAGCTTGGTGTAAATTGGATAAACCCTGTAAGAGTAGTAGTATAAAATTCATAGCCTGTTTTTTCAAAAAATTAACATTCAAACCAAAATAGCTGACTTCCTGTTGGTCGGAGCTAATGAATGTAAATTAGAAAATTGTCCGGCTTGATGAGAATAATATGTGTACCGAGTTTGGTGACTGTAGGAAAAACTAACCCCCACTTTTGTCAAAAGGTGGCGCTACTGAGCCCCTCCACCACGCCCATTTCTATGGCTTTGTCCATGTCTACTGGTTGACAATATTGATGTGTGTGTCGAGTTTCATGCAATTTGAAGCATGTTAAGAGCCTCAAAAACACTCAAGAATATTATTACAGTTTGACCTGTTGCCATGGCAACAATATTTCAAATATCAAAAATCCTGTCATAGGTCTACATCTGCTGTGTATTGACATTACACTGATGAAGTTTGAAGCAAATCAGGTAAAAATAAGAGGGTGATCTCAAAGCATTTTAAAAGTGATACACTTCTTGCTGCCATTTGGTGGCGCTATAACTTTGACTCACAATAGTTACATCCATGTGATCAGACTACTACAACCAACACACTCCTGAAGTTTCATAAACATCAATCAATGTATGCAGAAGTTATAACACATTTCCTGTTTCCCTTTTCTCGCCATAAATTCGTTGCCTCGCCACGGCCAAACCGTTTGAGATATCCAAAATCCGTTTGCAATTAAACAACTTCAATGTGTTCGCAACAAGTTAAAAAAAGCTTGGTGTAAATTGGATAAACCCTGTAGGAGTAGTAGTATAAAATTCATAGCCTGTTTTTTCAAAAAATTAACATTCAAACCAAAATAGCTGACTTCCTGTTGGTCGGAGCTAATGAATGTAAATTAGAAAATTGTCCGGCTTGATGAGAATAATATGTGTACCGAGTTTGGTGACTGTAGGAAAAACTAACCCCCCCACTTTTGTCAAAAGGTGGCGCTACTGAGCCCCTCCACCACGCCCATTTCTATGGCTTTGTCCATGTCTACTGGTTGACAATATTGATGTGTGTGTCGAGTTTCATGCAATTTGAAGCATGTTAAGAGCCTCAAAAACACTCAAGAATATTATTACAGTTTGACCTGTTGCCATGGCAACAATATTTCAAATATCAAAAATCCTGTCATAGGTCTACATCTGCTGTGTATTGACATTACACTGATGAAGTTTGAAGCAAATCAGGTAAAAATAAGAGGGTGATCTCAAAACATTTCAAAAAGTGATACACTTCCTGCTGCCAGTTGGTGGCGCTATAACTTTGACTCACAATAGTCACATCCATGTGATCAGACTCCTATAACGAACACACTCGTGAAGTTTCATAAAGATCAATATATGTATTAAGACGTTATAACACATTTCCTGTTTCCTTTTTCTCGCCATAAATTCGTTGCCTCGCCACGGCCAAACCGTTCGAGATATCAAAAATCCCCTGGCAATTTTTAATCATCAGTGTCTTGACTTCATGCTGACCGAGTTTGGTGGCGATCGGATTAATCGTCTAGGAGGAGTATATCAAATTCCAGAGCATGCGTTTTTCAAACAACCCTTAATAGCTGACTTCCTGTTGGCGTGGCGATTAACTTAGAGCGCGAAAGTTGTTCGGCCCGATGAGGTCTATATGTGTACCGAGTTTCATACTAATACGTGCAAGCATGTTTAATATATGGACCAAATTTTCAGACTTTTTTCAAGGGGGCGCTGTCGAGCCCCCCTGCCACGCCCGGGTACCAGCCTCTCCGGCGTCCTAATGGCCGCGGATTCCAATGTGTGTGCCAATTTTCAAGAGTTTTTGAGCATGTTAAGGCCCCCAAAAAGCCCCGGAAGACGGAAAAAAAAATAAAAATAAAAAAAAAATAAATATAGCTGCGAGCAGCGATGGCGGGCCCAAGCCCGGTGGCACCGCCACCCCGGTGGCTTCAGGGCAACTGTGCACAGCGGGCAATAGGCACTTAAAACGGTTAAACATCAAAGGACTATGTCAAATTCACTCCACATTTACTGCACTACAAGGTGCCGTTATAGAGCCCCTCCTCCCTGCCCATTTTCAAAGGATTACATGTGCCAAGTTTTAACATTATTCTGATGAATTTTGAAGCAAATCAGGTAAAAATAAGAGGGTGATCTCAATGTATGCTGAAAGTGACACATTTTCTGCTTCCAGTTGGTGGCGCTATGACTTTGAATCACAATAGTCAAATCCATGTGATCAGCCTTGTACAACGAAGACTAAGCCAAAGTTTCATCAAAATCAATTAATGTATGCAGAAGTTATAACACTTTGTTTCCCTTTTCTTGCCATAAATTCGTTGCCTCGCCACGGCCAAACCGTTTGAGATATCCAAAATCCGTTTGCAATTAAACAACTTCAATGTGTTAGCAACAAGTTAAAAAAGCTTGGTGTAAATTGGATAAACCCTGTAGGAGTAGTAGTATAAAATTCATAGCCTGTTTTTTCAAAAAATTAACATTCAAACAAAAATAGCCGACTTCCTGTTGGTCGGAGCTAATGAATGTAAATTAGAAAATTGTCCGGCTTGATGAGATCAATATGTGTACCGAGTTTGGTGACTGTAGGAAAAACTAACCCCCCCACTTTTGTCAAAAGGTGGCGCTACTGAGCCCCTCCACCACGCCCATTTCTATGGCTTTGTCCATGTCTACTGGTTGACAATATTGATGTGTGTGTCGAGTTTCATGCAATTTGAAGCATGTTAAGAGCCTCAAAAACACTCAAGAATATTATTACAGTTTGACCTGTCGCCATGGCAACAATATTTCAAATATCAAAAATCCTGTCATAGGTCTACATCTGCTGTGTATTGACATTACACTGATTAAGTTTGAAGCAAATCAGGTAAAAATAAGAGGGTGATCTCAAAGCATTTTAAAAGTGATACACTTCTTACTGCCATTTGGTGGCGCTATAACTTTGACTCACAATAGTTACATCCATGTGATCAGACTACTACAACCAACACACTCCTGAAGTTTCATAAACATCAATCAATGTATGCAGAAGTTATAACACATTTCCTGTTTCCCTTTTCTCGCCATAAATTCGTTGCCTCGCCACGGCCAAACCGTTTGAGATATCCAAAATCCGTTTGCAGTTAAACAACTTCAATGTGTTCGCAACAAGTTAAAAAAGCTTGGTGTAAATTGGATAAAACCTGTAGGAGTAGTAGTATAAAATTCATAGCCTGTTTTTTCAAAAAATTAACATTCAAACCAAAATAGCTGACTTCCTGTTGGTCGGAGCTAATGAATGTAAATTAGAAAATTGTCCGGCTTGATGAGAACAATATGTGTACCGAGTTTGGTGACTGTAGGAAAAACTAACCCCCCCACTTTTGTCAAAAGGTGGCGCTTCGAGCCCCTCCACCACGCCCATTTCTATGGCTTTGTCCATGTCTACTGGTTGACAATATTGATGTGTGTGTCGAGTTTCATGCAATTTGAAGCATGTTAAGAGCCTCAAAAACACTCAAGAATATTATTACAGTTTGACCTGTTGCCATGGCAACAATATTTCAAATATCAAAAATCCTGTCATAGGTCTACATCTGCTGTGTATTGACATTACACTGATGAAGTTTGAAGCAAATCAGGAAAAAATAAGAGGGTGATCTCAAAACATTTCAAAAAGTGATACACTTCCTGCTGCCAGTTGGTGTCGCTATAACTTTGACTCACAATAGTCACATCCATGTGATCAGACTCCTATAACGAACACACTCGTGAAGTTTCATAAAGATCAATATATGTATTAAGACGTTATAACACATTTCCTGTTTCCTTTTTCTCGCCATAAATTCGTTGCCTCGCCACGGCCAAACCGTTCGAGATATCAAAAATCCCCTGGCAATTTTTAATCATCAGCGTCTTGACTTCATGCTGACCGAGTTTGGTGGCGATCGGATTAATCGTCTAGGAGGAGTATATCAAATTCCAGAGCATGCGTTTTTCAAACAACCCTTAATAGCTGACTTCCTGTTGGCGTGGCGATTAACTTAGAGCGCGAAAGTTGTTCGGCCCGATGAGGTCTATATGTGTACCGAGTTTCATACTAATACGTGCAAGCATGTTTAATATATGGACCAAATTTTCAGACTTTTTTCAAGGGGGCGCTGTCGAGCCCCCCTGCCACGCCCGGGTACCAGCCTCTCCGGCGTCCTAATGGCCGCGGATTCCAATGTGTGTGCCAATTTTCAAGAGTTTTTGAGCATGTTAAGGCCCCCAAAAAGCCCCGGAAGACGGAAAAAAAAAAAAAATAAAATAAATAAATAAATAAATAAATAAAAAATAAATATAGCTGCGAGCAGCGATGGCGGGCCCAAGCCCGGTGGCACCGCCACCCCGGTGGCTTCAGGGCAACTGTGCACAGCGGGCAATAGGCACTTAAAACGGTTAAACATCAAAGGACTATGTCAAATTCACTCCACATTTACTGCACTACAAGGTGCCGTTATAGAGCCCCTCCTCCCTGCCCATTTTCAAAGGATTACATGTGCCAAGTTTTAACATTATTCTGATGAATTTTGAAGCAAATCAGGTAAAAATAAGAGGGTGATCTCAATGTATGAATGAAAATGACACATTTTCTGCTTCCAGTTGGTGGCGCTATGACTTTGAATCACAATAGTCAAATCCATGTGATCAGCCTTGTACAACGAAGACTAAGCCAAAGTTTCATCAAAATCAATTAATGTATGCAGAAGTTATAACACTTTGTTTCCCTTTTCTTGCCATAAATTTGTTGCCTCGCCACGGCCAAACCGTTTGAGATATCCAAAATCTGTTTGCAATTAAACAACTTCAATGTGTTAGCAACAAGTTAAAAAAAGCTTGGTGTAAATTGGATAAACCCTGTAGGAGTAGTAGTATAAAATTCATAGCCTGTTTTTTCAAAAAATTAACATTCAAACCAAAATAGCTGACTTCCTGTTGGTCGGAGCTAATGAATGTAAATTAGAAAATTGTCCGGCTTGATGAGAATAATATGTGTACCGAGTTTGGTGACTGTAGGAAAAACTAACCCCCCCACTTTTGTCAAAAGGTGGCGCTACTGAGCCGCTCCACCACGCCCATTTCTATGGCTTTGTCCATGTCTACTGGTTGACAATATTGATGTGTGTGTCGAGTTTCATGCAATTTGAAGCATGTTAAGAGCCTCAAAAACACTCAAGAATATTATTACAGTTTGACCTGTTGCCATGGCAACAATATTTCAAATATCAAAAATCCTGTCATAGGTCTACATCTGCTGTGTATTGACATTACACTGATGAAGTTTGAAGCAAATCAGGTAAAAATAAGAGGGTGATCTCAAAGCATTTTAAAAGTGATACACTTCTTGCTGCCATTTGGTGGCGCTATAACTTTGACTCACAATAGTTACATCCATGTGATCAGACTACTCAACCAACACACTCCTGAAGTTTCATAAACATCAATCAATGTATGCAGAAGTTATAACACATTTCCTGTTTCCCTTTTCTCGCCATAAATTCGTTGCCTCGCCACGGCCAAACCGTTTGAGATATCCAAAATCCGTTTGCAATTAAACAACTTCAATGTGTTCGCAACAAGTTAAAAAAAGCTTGGTGTAAATTGGATAAACCCTGTAGGAGTAGTAGTATAAAATTCATAGCCTGTTTTTTCAAAAAATTAACATTCAAACCAAAATAGCTGACTTCCTGTTGGTCGGAGCTAATGAATGTAAATTAGAAAATTGTCCGGCTTGATGAGAATAATATGTGTACCGAGTTTGGTGACTGTAGGAAAAACTAACCCCCCCACTTTTGTCAAAAGGTGGCGCTACTGAGCCCCTCCACCACGCCCATTTCTATGGCTTTGTCCATGTCTACTGGTTGACAATATTGATGTGTGTGTCGAGTTTCATGCAATTTGAAGCATGTTAAGAGCCTCAAAAACACTCAAGAATATTATTACAGTTTGACCTGTTGCCATGGCAACAATATTTCAAATATCAAAAATCCTGTCATAGGTCTACATCTGCTGTGTATTGACATTACACTGATGAAGTTTGAAGCAAATCAGGTAAAAATAAGAGGGTGATCTCAAAACATTTCAAAAAGTGATACACTTCCTGCTGCCAGTTGGTGGCGCTATAACTTTGACTCACAATAGTCACATCCATGTGATCAGACTCCTATAACGAACATACTCGTGAAGTTTCATAAAGATCAATATATGTATTAAGACGTTATAACACATTTCCTGTTTCCTTTTTCTCGCCATAAATTCGTTGCCTCGCCACGGCCAAACCGTTCGAGATATCAAAAATCCCCTGGCAATTTTTAATCATCAGTGTCTTGACTTCATGCTGACCGAGTTTGGTGGCGATCGGATTAATCGTCTAGGAGGAGTATATCAAATTCCAGAGCATGCGTTTTTCAAACAACCCTTAATAGCTGACTTCCTGTTGGCGTGGCGATTAACTTAGAGCGCGAAAGTTGTTCGGCCCGATGAGGTCTATATGTGTACCGAGTTTCATACTAATACGTGCAAGCATGTTTAATATATGGACCAAATTTTCAGACTTTTTTCAAGGGGGCGCTGTCGAGCCCCCCTGCCACGCCCGGGTACCAGCCTCTCCGGCGTCCTAATGGCCGCGGATTCCAATGTGTGTGCCAATTTTCAAGAGTTTTTGAGCATGTTAAGGCCCCCAAAAAGCCCCGGAAGACGGAAAAAAAAAAAAAAAAAAAAAAAAAATAAAAAATAATAATAAATATAGCTGCGAGCAGCGATGGCGGGCCCAAGCCCGGTGGCACCGCCACCCCGGTGGCTTCAGGGCAACTGTGCACAGCGGGCAATAGGCACTTAAAACGGTTAAACATCAAAGGACTATGTCAAATTCACTCCACATTTACTGCACTACAAGGTGCCGCTATAGAGCCCCTCCTCCCTGCCCATTTTCAAAGGATTACATGTGCCAAGTTTTAACATTATTCTGATGAATTTTGAAGCAAATCAGGTAAAAATAAGAGGGTGATCTCAATGTATGCTGAAAGTGACACATTTTCTGCTTCCAGTTGGTGGCGCTATGACTTTGAATCACAATAGTCAAATCCATGTGATCAGCCTTGTACAACAAAGACTAAGCCAAAGTTTCATCAAAATCAATTAATGTATGCAGAAGTTTTAACACTTTGTTTCCCTTTTCTTGCCATAAATTTGTTGCCTCGCCACGGCCAAACCGTTTGAGATATCCAAAATCCGTTTGCAATTAAACAACTTCAATGTGTTAGCAACAAGTTAAAAAAGCTTGGTGTAAATTGGATAAACCCTGTAGGAGTAGTAGTATAAAATTCATAGCCTGTTTTTTCAAAAAATTAACATTCAAACCAAAATAGCTGACTTCCTGTTGGTCGGAGCTAATGAATGTAAATTAGAAAATTGTCCGGCTTGATGAGAATAATATGTGTACCGAGTTTGGTGACTGTAGGAAAAACTAACCCCCACTTTTGTCAAAAGGTGGCGCTACTGAGCCCCTCCACCACGCCCATTTCTATGGCTTTGTCCATGTCTACTGGTTGACAATATTGATGTGTGTGTCGAGTTTCATGCAATTTGAAGCATGTTAAGAGCCTCAAAAACACTCAAGAATATTATTACAGTTTGACCTGTTGCCATGGCAACAATATTTCAAATATCAAAAATCCTGTCATAGGTCTACATCTGCTGTGTATTGACATTACACTGATGAAGTTTGAAGCAAATCAGGTAAAAATAAGAGGGTGATCTCAAAGCATTTTAAAAGTGATACACTTCTTGCTGCCATTTGGTGGCGCTATAACTTTGAATCACAATAGTTACATCCATGTGATCAGACTACTACAACCAACACACTCCTGAAGTTTCATAAACATCAATCAATGTATGCAGAAGTTATAACACATTTCCTGTTTCCCTTTTCTCGCCATAAATTCGTTGCCTCGCCACGGCCAAACCGTTTGAGATATCCAAAATCCGTTTGCAATTAAACAACTTCAATGTGTTCGCAACAAGTTAAAAAAGCTTGGTGTAAATTGGATAAACCCTGTAGGAGTAGTAGTATAAAATTCATAGCCTGTTTTTTCAAAAAATTAACATTCAAACCAAAATAGCTGACTTCCTGTTGGTCGGAGCTAATGAATGTAAA
This sequence comes from Chanodichthys erythropterus, assembly GCF_024489055.1. Lineage (NCBI taxonomy): Eukaryota > Metazoa > Chordata > Actinopteri > Cypriniformes > Xenocyprididae > Chanodichthys > Chanodichthys erythropterus. Next base: position 39,030,429 of record NC_090241.1, read on the forward strand.
TTAGAAAATTGTCCGGCTTGATGAGAATAATATGTGTACCGAGTTTGGTGACTGTAGGAAAAACTAACCCCCCCACTTTTGTCAAAAGGTGGCGCTACTGAGCCCCTCCACCACGCCCATTTCTATGGCTTTGTCCATGTCTACTGGTTGACAATATTGATGTGTGTGTCGAGTTTCATGCAATTTGAAGCATGTTAAGAGCCTCAAAAACACTCAAGAATATTATTACAGTTTGACCTGTTGCCATGGCAACAATATTTCAAATATCAAAAATCCTGTCATAGGTCTACATCTGCTGTGTATTGACATTACACTGATGAAGTTTGAAGCAAATCAGGAAAAAATAAGAGGGTGATCTCAAAACATTTCAAAAAGTGATACACTTCCTGCTGCCAGTTGGTGTCGCTATAACTTTGACTCACAATAGTCACATCCATGTGATCAGACTCCTATAACGAACACACTCGTGAAGTTTCATAAAGATCAATATATGTATTAAGACGTTATAACACATTTCCTGTTTCCTTTTTCTCGCCATAAATGCGTTGCCTCGCCACGGCCAAACCGTTCGAGATATCAAAAATCCCCTGGCAATTTTTAATCATCAGTGTCTTGACTTCATGCTGACCGAGTTTGGTGGCGATCGGATTAATCGTCTAGGAGGAGTATATCAAATTCCAGAGCATGCGTTTTTCAAACAACCCTTAATAGCTGACTTCCTGTTGGCGTGGCGATTAACTTAGAGCGCGAAAGTTGTTCGGCCCGATGAGGTCTATATGTGTACCGAGTTTCATACTAATACGTGCAAGCATGTTTAATATATGGACCAAATTTTCAGACTTTTTTCAAGGGGGCGCTGTCGAGCCCCCCTGCCACGCCCGGGTACCAGCCTCTCCGGCGTCCTAATGGCCGCGGATTCCAATGTGTGTGCCAATTTTCAAGAGTTTTTGAGCATGTTAAGGCCCCCAAAAAGCCCCGGAAGACGGAAAAAAAAAAAAAAAAAAAAAAAAAAAATAATAATAATCCTTAGAAGAACAAGAGGGCCCTGCGCGAATTTTCGCTTGGGCCCTAAATATAGCTGCGAGCAGCGATGGCGGGCCCAAGCCCGGTGGCACCGCCACCCCGGTGGCTTCAGGGCAACTGTGCACAGCGGGCAATAGGCACTTAAAACGGTTAAACATCAAAGGACTATGTCAAATTCACTCCACATTTACTGCACTACAAGGTGCCGTTATAGAGCCCCTCCTCCCTGCCCATTTTCAAAGGATTACATGTGCCAAGTTTTAACATTATTCTGATGAATTTTGAAGCAAATCAGTTAAAAATAAGAGGGTGATCTCAATGTATGCTGAAAGTGACACATTTTCTGCTTCCAGTTGGTGGCGCTATGACTTTGAATCACAATAGTCAAATCCATGTGATCAGCCTTGTACAACGAAGACTAAGCCAAAGTTTCATCAAAATCAATTAATGTATGCAGAAGTTATAACACTTTGTTTCCCTTTTCTTGCCATAAATTCGTTGCCTCGCCACGGCCAAACCGTTTGAGATATCCAAAATCCGTTTGCAATTAAACAACTTCAATGTGTTAGCAACAAGTTAAAAAAGCTTGGTGTAAATTGGATAAACCCTGTAAGAGTAGTAGTATAAAATTCATAGCCTGTTTTTTCAAAAAATTAACATTCAAACCAAAATAGCTGACTTCCTGTTGGTCGGAGCTAATGAATGTAAATTAGAAAATTGTCCGGCTTGATGAGAATAATATGTGTACCGAGTTTGGTGACTGTAGGAAAAACTAACCCCCCACTTTTGTCAAAAGGTGGCGCTACTGAGCCCCTCCACCACGCCCATTTCTATGGCTTTGTCCATGTCTACTGGTTGACAATATTGATGTGTGTGTCGAGTTTCATGCAATTTGAAGCATGTTAAGAGCCTCAAAAACACTCAAGAATATTATTACAGTTTGACCTGTTGCCATGGCAACAATATTTCAAATATCAAAAATCCTGTCATAGGTCTACATCTGCTGTGTATTGACATTACACTGATGAAGTTTGAAGCAAATCAGGTAAAAATAAGAGGGTGATCTCAAAGCATTTTAAAAGTGATACACTTCTTGCTGCCATTTGGTGGCGCTATAACTTTGAATCACAATAGTCAAATCCATGTGATCAGCCTTGTACAACGAAGACTAAGCCAAAGTTTCATCAAAATCAATTAATGTATGCAGAAGTTATAACACTTTGTTTCCCTTTTCTTGCCATAAATTCGTTGCCTCGCCACGGCCAAACCGTTTGAGATATCCAAAATCCGTTTGCAATTAAACAACTTTAATGTGTTAGCAACAAGTTAAAAAAGCTTGGTGTAAATTGGATAAACCCTGTAAGAGTAGTAGTATAAAATTCATAGCCTGTTTTTTCAAAAAATTAACATTCAAACCAAAATAGCTGACTTCCTGTTGGTCGGAGCTAATGAATGTAAAATAGAAAATTGTCCGGCTTGATGAGAATAATATGTGTACCGAGTTTGGTGACTGTAGGAAAAACTAACCCCCCCACTTTTGTCAAAAGGTGGCGCTACTGAGCCCCTCCACCACGCCCATTTCTATGGCTTTGTCCATGTCTACTGGTTGACAATATTGATGTGTGTGTCGAGTTTCATGCAATTTGAAGCATGTTAAGAGCCTCAAAAACACTCAAGAATATTATTACAGTTTGACCTGTTGCCATGGCAACAATATTTCAAATATCAAAAATCCTGTCATAGGTCTACATCTGCTGTGTATTGACATTACACTGATGAAGTTTGAAGCAAATCAGGTAAAAATAAGAGGGTGATCTCAAAGCATTTTAAAAGTGATACACTTCTTGCTGCCATTTGGTGGCGCTATAACTTTGACTCACAATAGTTACATCCATGTGATCAGACTACTACAACCAACACACTCCTGAAGTTTCATAAACATCAATCAATGTATGCAGAAGTTAAAACACTTTGTTTCCCTTTTCTTGCCATAAATTCGTTGCCTCGCCACGGCCAAACCGTTTGAGATATCCAAAATCCGTTTGCAATTAAACAACTTCAATGTGTTAGCAACAAGTTAAAAAAAGCTTGGTGTAAATTGGATAAACCCTGTAGGAGTAGTAGTATAAAATTCATAGCCTGTTTTTTCAAAAAAATTAACATTCAAACAAAAATAGCCGACTTCCTGTTGGTCGGAGCTAATGAATGTAAATTAGAAAATTGTCCAGCTTGATGAGATCAATATATGTACCGAGTTTGGTGACTGTAGGAAAAACTAACCCCCCCACTTTTGTCAAAAGGTGGCGCTACTGAGCCCCTCCACCACGCCCATTTCTATGGCTTTGTCCATGTCTACTGGTTGACAATATTGATGTGTGTGTCGAGTTTCATGCAAATTGAAGCATGTTAAGAGCCTCAAAAACACTCAAGAATATTATTACAGTTTGACCTGTCGCCATGGCAACGATATTTCAAATATCAAAAATCCTGTCATAGGTCTACATCTGCTGTGTATTGACATTACACTGATGAAGTTTGAAGCAAATCAGGTAAAAATAAGAGGGTGATCTCAAAGCATTTTAAAAGTGATACACTTCTTGCTGCCATTTGGTGGCGCTATAACTTTGACTCACAATAGTTACATCCATGTGATCAGACTACTACAACCAACACACTCCTGAAGTTTCATAAACATCAATCAATGTATGCATAAGTTATAACACATTTCCTGTTTCCCTTTTCTCGCCATAAATTTGTTGCCTCGCCACGGCCAAACCGTTTGAGATATCCAAAATCTGTTTGCAATTAAACAACTTCAATGTGTTCGCAACAAGTTAAAAAAAGCTTGGTGTAAATTGGATAAACCCTGTAGGAGTAGTAGTATAAAATTCATAGCCTGTTTTTTCAAAAAATTAACATTCAAACCAAAATAGCTGACTTCCTGTTGGTCGGAGCTAATGAATGTAAATAAGAAAATTGTCCGGCTTGATGAGAACAATATGTGTACCGAGTTTGGTGACTGTAGGAAAAACTAACCCCCCCACTTTTGTCAAAAGGTGGTGCTACTGAGCCCCTCCACCACGCCCATTTCTATGGCTTTGTCCATGTCTACTGGATGACAATATTGATGTGTGTGTCGAGTTTCATGCAATTTGAAGCATGTTAAGAGCCTCAAAAACACTCAAGAATATTATTACAGTTTGACCTGTTGCCATGGCAACAATATTTCAAATATCAAAAATCCTGTCATAGGTCTACATCTGCTGTGTATTGACATTACACTGATGAAGTTTGAAGCAAATCAGGTAAAAATAAGAGGGTGATCTCAAAACATTTCAAAAAGTGATACACTTCCTGCTGCCAGTTGGTGGCGCTATAACTTTGACTCACAATAGTCACATCCATGTGATCAGACTCCTATAACGAACACACTCGTGAAGTTTCATAAAGATCAATATATGTATTAAGACGTTATAACACATTTCCTGTTTCCTTTTTCTCGCCATAAATTCGTTGCCTCGCCACGGCCAAACCGTTCGAGATATCAAAAATCCCCTGGCAATTTTTAATCATCAGTGTCTTGACTTCATGCTGACCGAGTTTGGTGGCGATCGGATTAATCGTCTAGGAGGAGTATATCAAATTCCAGAGCATGCGTTTTTCAAACAACCCTTAATAGCTGACTTCCTGTTGGCGTGGCGATTAACTTAGAGCGCGAAAGTTGTTCGGCCCGATGAGGTCTATATGTGTACCGAGTTTCATACTAATACGTGCAAGCATGTTTAATATATGGACCAAATTTTCAGACTTTTTTCAAGGGGGCGCTGTCGAGCCCCCCTGCCACGCCCGGGTACCAGCCTCTCCGGCGTCCTAATGGCCGCGGATTCCAATGTGTGTGCCAATTTTCAAGAGTTTTTGAGCATGTTAAGGCCCCCAAAAAGCCCCGGAAGACGAAAAAAAAAAAAAAAAAATAAATAAATATAGCTGCGAGCAGCGATGGCGGGCCCAAGCCCGGTGGCACCGCCACCCCGGTGGCTTCAGGGCAACTGTGCACAGCGGGCAATAGGCACTTAAAACGGTTAAACATCAAAGGACTATGTCAAATTCACTCCACATTTACTGCACTACAAGGTGCCGCTATAGAGCCCCTCCTCCCTGCCCATTTTCAAAGGATTACATGTGCCAAGTTTTAACATTATTCTGATGAATTTTGAAGCAAATCAGGTAAAGATAAGAGGGTGATCTCAATGTATGCTGAAAGTGACACATTTTCTGCTTCCAGTTGGTGGCGCTATGACTTTGAATCACAATAGTCAAATCCATGTGATCAGCCTTGTACAACGAAGACTAAGCCAAAGTTTCATCAAAATCAATTAATGTATGCAAAAGTTATAACACATTTCCTGTTTCCCTTTTCTCGCCATAAATTCGTTGCCTCGCCACGGCCAAACCGTTTGAGATATCCAAAATCCGTTTGCAATTAAACAACTTCAATGTGTTCGCAACAAGTTAAAAAAAGCTTGGTGTAAATTGGATAAACCCTGTAGGAGTAGTAGTATAAAATTCATAGCCTGTTTTTTAAAAAAATTAACATTCAAACCAAAATAGCTGACTTCCTGTTGGTCGGAGCTAATGAATGTAAATTAGAAAATTGTCCGGCTTGATGAGAATAATATGTGTACCGAGTTTGGTGACTGTAGGAAAAACTAACCCCCCCACTTTTGTCAAAAGGTGGCGCTACTGAGCCCCTCCACCACGCCCATTTCTATGGCTTTGTCCATGTCTACTGGTTGACAATATTGATGTGTGTGTCGAGTTTCATGCAATTTGAAGCATGTTAAGAGCCTCAAAAACACTCAAGAATATTATTACAGTTTGACCTGTTGCCATGGCAACAATATTTCAAATATCAAAAATCCTGTCATAGGTCTACATCTGCTGTGTATTGACATTACACTGATGAAGTTTGAAGCAAATCAGGTAAAAATAAGAGGGTGCTCTCAAAACATTTCAAAAAGTGATACACTTCCTGCTGCCAGTTGGTGGCGCTATAACTTTGACTCACAATAGTCACATCCATGTGATCAGACTCCTATAACGAACACACTCGTGAAGTTTCATAAAGATCAATATATGTATTAAGACGTTATAACACATTTCCTGTTTCCTTTTTCTCGCCATAAATTCGTTGCCTCGCCACGGCCAAACCGTTCGAGATATCAAAAATCCCCTGGCAATTTTTAATCATCAGTGTCTTGACTTCATGCTGACCGAGTTTGGTGGCGATCGGATTAATCGTCTAGGAGGAGTATATCAAATTCCAGAGCATGCGTTTTTCAAACAACCCTTAATAGCTGACTTCCTGTTGGCGTGGCGATTAACTTAGAGCGCGAAAGTTGTTCGGCCCGATGAGGTCTATATGTGTACCGAGTTTCATACTAATACGTGCAAGCATGTTTAATATATGGACCAAATTTTCAGACTTTTTTCAAGGGGGCGCTGTCGAGCCCCCCTGCCACGCCCGGGTACCAGCCTCTCCGGCGTCCTAATGGCCGCGGATTCCAATGTGTGTGCCAATTTTCAAGAGTTTTTGAGCATGTTAAGGCCCCCAAAAAGCCCCGGAAGACGGAAAAAAAAAAAAAAAAATAAAAAAAAAAAAAAATAATAATAATCCTTAGAAGAACAAGAGGGCCCTGCGCGAATTTTCGCTTGGGCCCTAATAATCCTTAGAAGAACAAGAGGGCCCTGCGCGAATTTTCGCTTGGGCCCTAATAATCCTTAGAAGAACAAGAGGGCCCTGCGCGAATTTTCGCTTGGGCCCTAATAATCCTTAGAAGAACAAGAGGGCCCTGCGCGCTTAATTCGCTTGGGCCCTAATAATCCTTAGAAGAACAAGAGGGCCCTGCGCGAATTTTCGCTTGGGCCCTAATAATAATCCTTAGAAGAACAAGAGGGCCCTGCGCGAATTTTCGCTTGGGCCCTAATAATCCTTAGAAGAACAAGAGGGCCCCGCGCGAATTTTCGCTTGGGCCCTAATAATCCTTAGAAGAACAAGGGCTTTGGCCCTAATAAAGGAATACTATGCAAATAACACTTCAAAAAGGCTGCATTCACAGTCACAATGCTTGGTTACAAGAATATTATGTATAAAAATCTGCATTTGTGATACATGGCTCGAGTTTACTTAAAAAAGGATTGTATCAGATATGAGCAGGACCAGCCATGACTCATTTATAGGAGAAGGTTGGGCAATGCCTAACGCTAACTCCACTTGAAAACATAGACCTGCATTCTGCAACAAATACTTTTCAGATTTTATAGACTATTTTAAGTCATAAAGTGAGTTGGATACATTACAATATTGTGTATGGTTTTGGCAGGCAAGTAGTCTATGTAATACAGATTTTCGGTTTCTGAGAATTTTGGTTTCAGTGGGTGGAGCATTTACGCTCCTTGTATCTCAGCACATTAAGTGGATTACTTCATAAAGGTAACTATAGTTTCAGTGATGTGCAAACTTGTGCCTAAACTACAATTATACACCTGTAACGATGTAGCGGTTATTAATCAATTTCAATTCAATTCAAATTTATTTTGATGGATTGAAATGAATTGAAATGAATTTATGGATGAAATATGAATATAATAATTCATAAGGCCTTATGAATAAATTATGATTCATATATCGACCCAACAGGGAATTAAACATATATTGTGAATTAATTACAATGAATTATAATCAATTACATATATGCTTAGTTCTGGTTTACTAATTATTTAGAGAAACTGTTTGTTTGTCCAGCAAACTGCAGCTCCTCAGAATGTTATAAAAAGGAAGATTTTTCTTTCCTCTGGCCACGAGGGAAGACTTCCTATTCTAGCATCCAAACATAGAGCAAGGATATAGGATCGAAACGTTAAAGTGACTTGGTCTTCAGTTGAAAGAACAAACAGAACAATCGAGCATGAATTAAGTGTTTAATATATGCAGCTACGACTATAGAGATTATACATCTAAAACATATACAGAAGTATACACATATATACAAAAGAGTGAAAATTAAGAAAAGACAGGAAAAGAAAGATGATAAAAGAATGGCAAATTACACAGTTAAACCTTTTTGAGAGAGCCAGCACAGAAATCAGTTTGAACAAATTTCAGATAAATCATAATACTTGCTTATTGGTTCAAGTCCGTGTGTAGCAGTTTCAATGCGCCTGGCTGGGTTGGTCCTTTCCGAGAGGGTTTCTCCGGCGGGGTTTTCAAAAGAGAAGAGAGAGAAAGAGAGTCCAAAGAAGTGGTCCCGAAGATGAGTGCGATGGCAGCACGTGGTCACCGGCAGCGTCCAGGAGAGACGTGCACGAGGTGCTTGTGAGACAATCGGGAGACAAAGGAGAAGGTGTGTGTCGTTGTTTTTATGGAAACCCAAGCTAACACACCTCCTGAATTGTAGCGGCCAATAGATGCGCAGCACTATTTGGCGGGCAAAGTTCCTTTGTTTGGTCTCCTAGATGAATTTGCATACTTAATGGCTATCAGATCGGATTTCGAGATTGAGTGCTTTCTTCACAGTATCATTAAACACATAGAAAAATGCATATTTCAGCTATGTGACATACCTCAGTGAATAGCTCGAGTCCGGAGCTTTACGGAGAGATCAAACTCGACAGATCAGAAAGGCATAGAAAAGAAGTTATGGTTTACAGACAGAATTCCACTATTAAAATGCACACTAGCACAAATACACTCATTTAAACACTAGGAAACATGCATAGGCCCTAAAATACATGATGGATATATTTCAGCATAGTTGTAGTTTACATATACATTTAAAAATGTATGTTTGTGTGTTTCTGTATGTGTCTGTGTGTGTGTTTTTGTGTGTGCCTGTGTGTGTGGGTCTTGGAATGTGGATCTGGCCCGTAGTCCACATGAGGGGCCCCTTTGATGTCCTAAGAGCAAGGAAATTGTGTGGTTTCTGAGGAAGAGCTGGTTTGGGCAGAAGTACTGACAGTCTTTGGTGAAACTACACCTGCAAAAGTGGGGAGCCAGACACAGCCGTGGGTTGCTGTTGTGGTAGGCTACCGCAACTGAGGTGTGTTTCTTGTCGTGGGTGTTACGTTGCTGCCACCTGACATTGACCATGTCTTTGGGTCTGCCAGTAGCAAAGTCCAGCACAGTTTGTGTGGGATACTGAGGAATCCTATTCATAGCCACTCCATAGAGACGCTAACTTCTCTCAGCAGGTCTGTCAACAGAGCTATAACCAGCTGATTTTGGGCAAAGTCATTCTGGAGGATTGTAAACAGTTGCTTCCTTGAGTTCGCCAGCAGGAAACTGTGAGTATAGAGAACCACCACAGTACCTTTCCGGGATTTGCAGGTGGTTTGCAGGGTTTGGCTCTGTGTTGTGAGTTGCTTTCTCAGTTGTAGGCGGAGCTTGTTGCGATGCTGATGAGGGGAGCAGGCTGTGATGAGACTCAAGTCTCCTGGTTGGTACAGGTGCAACGGCAGTGGCACCTGCCATGCCATCAGTAGTTCTGTGGGGGACACCTGAGTTGACTCCTGTATGGTGTCTGTGATGGCCATGAGCGTCAGGGGAGGTTCTCCAGTACAGTCTTTCTGGTCAACTGACTGTGGAAACGTGACTCCTCTGCGTTGCAATGGAGCTCTGTGATTTGGGTTTACAGTTTGGACTTGACAGCAAACCTGACATTCTCTGACATACTCTGCCACATCTTTCTGCATGCTGGGCCAGTACGCCACTTGTTTCAAAGTCTCATAAATAGTTCTGGTGCCATGGTGTTTGGCGCATGGTGTGTCGTGGTTGTATATCCGTTCACCCCCCTTTTGGCCCTGTGGCAGTACAAGCTTTGGCGCTGTGAGGACATCAGGGACATATTTTAGAAAGTTCACTCCTGCACGCAGCATGTGGTTGGTCTCATGTAGTCGTTTGTGGCCAGGGGCCGTCATGGGACCAGATGCCATGAACAGGAGGTTGGAGGGGTGGTGGTGCAAAACATTTAGCATGGAAGTGTTGGCAAGTTTGGTTGTCAATGGCAGTGGCAGTGGCAGTAAGGCGGGAAATGTTGCAGGAACAGTCCGCTGGCTGCGGGTTGTTGTTGCCACACTAAGGGTGGGTGAATGGGGTGGGTGTGACCATAGCTTGTTATGCAGTGTGCCAGTCTTGGCAAGGGCATTAGTTTGGTCGTTCACGCCTTTGTCACGCCCTGGTTGCATCTTTTCACCTTTTCCCAGTAAACAATCATGTCGTGTGCTTGGGTGAGGTGATCACGTGTCTGGAACATGTGTTGATGTTTCACCGGCATGTTGTGTTTAGTTTTGAAACCAGTCTGTTTCCAGCTTGGAAGATGGTATGTGAAACCACGTCTGGCATGGTGTGAGTCTGTGCACATGAGTTCTCTGATGTTATGGGCTGAGGAGACGTGAAGGGTTTTGAGGGTAGCTGCTGCTTCACCATACTGACATGACTGGGAACCCCACCTGTTGTTCTGTGGTTGGCAGGGTTGGTTTCTTAACCATCGTACCCCTGCATTTGCCTGTGGGATGCCCTCATAGATGTAGAAACGTCCATCGACGTAGGCCATGGGCATTCCTTGGCACGCATTCTCTCTGAGGTACCTGTGACAGGTTGGTCGCTGTTGTTGGGGTGCCATTATTTCAAGTGTCAATGCTGGTGTGCTGTTATAGCAGTTTTGGCAGGCAGCTGAATCTCCGCTCCGTGCAGACTTGTGCTTTCTGGCACGTAGTGGCAGTGGCACTTGCTGGTTTGACTTCCTGGAGTCGATGGTGGGTCGTCACTTGCTGTCTGGTTTGACAATGGACCAGATGGGGACTGAATAGGTGCTGTTGCATGGGCAGATAACACCTTTTCCTTCTGTTGAATGACCAAACTCCTGCACTGGTTCATGTGGGGCGATGTGACCTTTGTACTGCCTGATGAAGGTGGGAGGAGCATTTGGGTGTGTTGCACCATGCACTATGTGAAGTTTAGTGAGACCACAGCATAAAAAGTCTTTGTCAAATGTCCCTTTGAATTTGTTCAAGACGTTTCTGAGTCTTTGACAGTCTGCGTCATTCTTTAGGGCACTTGCATCTTTCTGGATCTGTTGGCCTTTAGGCTCAAACCTTGGGAATGGCTCCTCTGTTGTGGTGTTAGCTGTCAGGTTGGCTGTCGGAGGTGCAGCGCTTTCCTGAGTTTCACAGGCAGGCTGGTTAGCGACTGTGGGTACAGCGAGGTGTTGGTCCTCCATCAGCTCCTTCTGCGCACCTGTTCTGTGGGCACCAGTTTGATGGGAGTGATGGAGATGCTCTTGAAGGATGCTGTGGAACTTGTGTTGCTTAAGCTCCCTTCTGGGACCATGGCAGCTGGTATTAAGTTAATGAATGTTAACCTGAGTTTAAAGTCATAGGGGCCGTGGTCCACTATCCATTCTAGATGGTAGGCTTTGGGAATGCTGCTGTCTGTGACCATGCATTTGTTGAGCCAACTGTGAACTGCATAGGGTGACACTTCAGCTAGGGGTGTGGCTTTTAGAGTGGGTCCAAGTTCCACGCCTTCAGGTGAAAGTGTGAAGGAGTCCAGCATGTGGCTTAGGGTTTGACCACATTGCCTGTTGAGCCAAACAGCACCCCCTTTGGTGTAAGGTGGTACTACAGTTTCCTGTGTGTGGAGCCAAACAGCACCCCCTTTGGTGTAAGGTGGTACTACAATTTCCTGTATGTTGATACAAACAGCACCCCCTTTGGTGTAAGGTGGTACTACAGGTTCCTGTATGTTGATCAGGATGCAGACCTGTTGGATGGTCTGGCCTGACAGGAAGTTGACAGGAACAACAGGAAGCTGTACAGTCATCGGGGCCCACAACAACTCATTTGCACTGTCTGTATGAGCATTAGAGTGCATCAGGAGGTCTGGAAGGACAGTGATGTGTTAAATGCCGGCTGTTCCATTTGAAGTTCAAAACGCAGATGTCCTTGACAGTCATCGTGGTTGGCAGACGAAAGTCTAGTGGAAAGTGTGTTTGCTTGTTGACAAATGGGAGGTCCGGTGTTCCTTCAATGAGAGCACTCAACAGCGTGTGGCTGAAGGCTGAGTTGTCTGCCCACAGTGCGCGAATACTGTCTGTTGTAGTCACACAATTCAGCTGTGAGTTTGTTGTGACCTTGAAGCAGAGGGAGTTAGAGTCTATGGTCAGTTGAAGTGCGCCGGGTAGCGAACTTGAACTGTGCTCTGAGACAGGGGTCCTGCGGTTAGCTGGGAGATTTCCCGCGACCTTTGTGACCTGAACGTCTGGGTCAGGTGGTCTGGGTGACTGGGAAGGCAGAAGTTCACACACTTGAGCCCAGATTTTCAGCGGTCTGGCATTCAATAAGGGCTCAAAACAGTCTAGCAGGTCTTTGTGGATGAAACAGGGAAACGTGTCCATTTGCGCTACACACACAGGAAGTACCAGGCTCACTCGACCAATGGTGTGGTGCATGGGAGCTGTGTGTTCAAGGTGGACTTCATTTGGACTGTGCGACTGCACATTCAGCTCACATCTTTGTGACTTGAGAGTCTGATTTTGTCTTTCAGCTTCATTTCTCAGTCTTTCAAAAAGGTAAGGACAGGTTTCTGGGCAGTGATCGGAGACTGTGTAACTGGTTTGATTTTCTACAGTCTTTTCAGGAGCAGTGTTCTGCTTGGAGTGAGCTTCGTCGACCAAGTTTTGCAGCTGCTGAGTAGACATACTGCGTGAGCAGGCCAAGGCTGCCAGGTGATCACTCACCGCAGGGTGCAGCTCTTCGAGACACAGAGTTTTGAAGATGAAATCTTCCTCCATTGCTGGCTGATCACGTGCTCTGAAGTAGGCCATTTGCAGTCGGCTGTAGCAAGTGTATGGGTTTTTTCAGTCTGCCCCTTTTTAGGTCCATGGCAGCAGGGAGCCCTTGATCTGATGCAAGGTCAGTAAGCTTTTAGATCAGAGCCTGTCGCAGGTGCTGGCAGTTGGATGTGACAGCTGCTGGCGAAGGTTCTTGGCCGCTGGACATTTTGGGCAGTGGACTTTTAACCCCATTTGTAATTAGGGCTTCTTGACTGGTTAGGGGAAACTCGGTGATGTGTGTTTCCCCTCCCATGCCACTTTTCAGTACTCTGTAACCAGTGTCAAGTTCATTCACATAGTCTCTTTGTTGTTTCGGAGCCATAACTCCTTTCTGGGCCTGTTTGAGATGATTTTCACAGGCCATGGCTTTGGTGTGTCTGTCTTACAGCTTAGTCTCTGCTTTGGCTAGGGGAGCTCTGCTTTGTCTGAGTTTTCCAGTCAGTTCTCTACACTCCACCTCCAGGTGGAGCTCTGCAAGGGCTTTTTGAAGTCTTTGCAGCTCCTCCTGCAGCTCGGGTTTTGATTCGTCCGCTGTCCAACGCTGGTCCTGGGTCTCGACGAGTCGCTGATCGTGGTGACAATGAATCTGGGCCAGATTCCTCCGGGCATCCTCCGCCTGAAGCTTGAGGTTGTGGGCGATGGCTCGGATGACTTTCGCCCCTTCTTTGTAGCTCGGCGTCGGATCGTCGGCCATTAGTCGATTCAGGTTGTCGTCCAGCTACTCGTTGCTTAGGTGCTGGGGATCCACAGCGTCGTTGGGCAGGATCGTGCTGGTCAGGGAGCCCAACCCGGTCTTGAGTCCGTCCCCATGGGTGCTGGGGCTGGCTGCTCTGAACACGTTAGCTTGCTGTTGGCGAGAGAAAGACAGCACAAACAGAACCAATGCAAGCACGCGCAGGGCTAACGACTTATAATAATGCATGATTATATAATCCTTTTGTTTGGTTCCAGTTAACTGGTGCAGACAGTTAGTGGAATGTAGGCTAGACACTTAATTGTCGATAGCCAAAAGGACCACGCAGGTCAATTTGTGTGGGTGAGTGCCAGATTTGAATAAAGATTTCGACAGGCGGTAGCCCTAAGAGTCCTTTGATGACTCTCGCTGCTTGGTCGTCTATCTATTACTCAGTTTTCCGTGATGGCTCTCAGATGCTCTGCTTTTACATGAACTGAAAGAAACAAACACAGTAGAAAAGCAAAACAGAACAGGGTGGATGTAATTAAATGAGAAATAGAGCAGTAAACAAATAGAAAGGAATAAAAATAGAATAGCAATAAACTTAAACAGAAGGGCTAGAGGGGAGAAGTTAAACTTAAACTTCCTATTCCAACTGGGTCTATGACGGTGTCAGGCGAGTGCACTGTTGCGTCATAAAACCTAGAGGGATGGTATGGATCGAGAGCATAAGGGTTGGCCCACACCTGAATAATCGAAGAATATGTAATATTCTGTGGCTTTCAATTAGGTGAAGTGACTGTATGTCACTAATTTAGGCCTGGGTGAATCGTGGGTGCTCAGATAAGAACTCAATGGCAGGCAACCTTTCCTAGACGTTCAAACACTCGACTGCGGTGTCCGTGGCAACTTGTCCCCTTTGTACCACGGTGCAACCTCTCAAACAGGGAACACCAGCACAATTGCGCACATTGGCAAGGTATTTGCGCCAACGGCCAGGGTGACCGGTCAAAATTGAGTTTTCCCTGAACTCAGAGTCTGTCCCCTTTACGGGCAGTTACTCCAAACGGGCGGTTCTGTCGTGCAGAAGCCTGAGCAGGGAAATTAAACAAAATTGCCGTTTGTTGTCACCCTGGTCTCGTTGCCTGCCTGTACTTGATACACAACTCGCTGATGTCCTTGCGTGTTGCCCGTGATACGAGGTCAGAATGTCCCAGATTCACACGCAGTTAGTGCAAGAACCGCCAGGCCAGGCAGTTCCACTCACTGGAACTCACTGGGGCGACCGTCAACTCACCACCAGGCGGTGAAGGGCCTTATCTGCAGATACACAAGTGGTCACACAAACACAGCTTAATTGTAAATTTAAATCTCAGTTTAAATCTTGTTTAAACCAAATTTAAATTATTAAGTGTGTATGACAAAAGAAAATGAGCCTACAATGACAGTCAGAATGAACTAGTTAAACTAGAACTGAAATGAGCAAAAGGGGGTAAAGGAAATACAAAATAGTTCAGATGCACTTGATTCAAATTTGCATTAAACGAGTGCACAGAATAGCAGAATGGGAAAAGAGAAAGCAATGAGGATAATTCAGATGCACTTGATTCAAATTTGAATGGAATCTTGTTCAATTAAATTTAAATGAGTGCATAGAATAACAGAATGGGAAAAAGAAAGGAGAAAGCCTTCCCTATTTGTAAGTTTCCTTGAAGAGAATTGCTTCTTTATGAGCAAAATGACAACTGATTGACACTACTTAATTTTAAAATTCAATTAAATGTTATAAGGGAGGCTTGGGTGTGCGTGAGTGTTATTGCTAGCCAATAACAAACAGGACCCAGAACTAAGAGTGAATAGAATAAAACATTAAAATGAATGAATTTCCAAAGTAAAAATAAAGAAATAACTGGAGAGAAAGAGAGAGAAAAGACAAAAGGGGAATAGATGAAATACAACAAAGTAGAATATAATAAAATAAAAATAAAATAAAATAAAATAAAATAAAATAGATCTGTGAACACAGGAAAAGACTACAAGGAAAAAAAGAATTGACTTATCTGGCAGTGTCCACCAGGGGGCGCATTCTCAGAAAGTGAATTCCCTTGTTGGAAGGGAGACTTAATTTAAATTAAAAATTTAAACATGTTTAAAAAAAATGGCTTATGAGTTTTCAGGGCAAGGCGCTCGGGTGGCGCCGGCAGGGCAAGGCGCTGGGGAGGCGCCGGCAGGGCAAGGCGCTTGAGTGGCACAAGAATGGCCTCTGGGGTTGGAGCGGGCTCACGGGTTGGACCGGGCTCTGGAGCGGGCTCTGGAGCGGACTCACGGGCTGGAGCGGGCTCTGGAGCGGACTCACGGGCTGGAGTGGGCTCTGGAGCGGACTCACGGGCTGGAGCGCGCTCTGGAGCGGACTCACGGGCTGGAGCGGGCTCTGGAGCGGACTCACGGGCTGGAGCGGGCTCTGGAGCGGACTCACGGGCTGGAGCGGGCTCTGGAGCGGACTCACGGGCTGGAGCGGGCTCTGGAGCGGACTCACGGACAGGAGCGGGCTCTGGGAAGGCCTCCGGGCCTGAAGCGGGCTCTGGGAAGGCCTCCGGGCTTGAAGCGGGCTCTGGGAAGGCCTCCGGGCCTGAAGCTGATGACACAAGTCCTTCTTCCGCTGAGTCCTCATTTGGCTGGTTTGTTCTATCAGGTATGGAAGGACGAGGACTCAAATGCAGGGAAGGAAAGGCTTTTTATTAATAATAAAAATAAAACAAAAGACAACAAAAACTACCCCGTGGGGGAAAACAGACTTGGCAAAAACAGGACACGACTTGACTTGGCTAGACTTGACTAGACTTACTAAAAACACCAGGGAAAGTATGACAACGAACCAGCACAGGACTGCAAACAAAAGGAGAATAAATAGGAGAGCAAATGAGGCAGGTAATGAGGGAGGACAGGTGGGGCAAATCAACCAATAATCAGGTAACAAGGTGGGCGGGGTCAAGACAATAGACATGAGAGCACATGGCACAAAGAAACACATGACAAGCCATGTGCTCACACCAAACAAAACAAAGACACAAGCACATGGCCAATGAAGACAAAAATCACAAGCCATGTGCTTACACAAGACGAGACATGAACACGTGACTATGAAAACTCATAAGCCACGTGTTCACACAAAACAAGACAACATGAGAGCACGCAGCCCGTGAAACACAGACTGCGTGCTACACAACACAAGACAAAAACAACATGAAAGCACGCGGCAGGTGGAAATAACCGCGTGCTACACAACATGACAATACAAGAGACAAAACAGGAGACAAGAACGCACGGCAAGTGAAAGAACACTCGACCGTGCGCTCACAACAAAGACAGGACTGGGAGCGCGAGTGTCCGAATCCCGACACGAAACCGAAACCAAACTAGACACGAGTGCCGGGATCCGAACGTAACGCTCCCAACATGAAAAAAGGCACGCAGACAAGAGAGCGCACAGCCCCGAGAACCCTTGAGACCGTACGCTCACACAAAAACACGACAAGAACGGGAGTGTCAGAGCTCTGTCACAAAACCAAGAAATAAACAAGACTGAAGTGACAGAACCCTGACACATACCAGCTGATATACAATGCTAGTCTTGATTTGGGTGGTCAATCTGCATTTAAAAGTTTGAAAGGGTTTTAAATCTTCTAAATCAAGTAAAATGACTCGAAATAAAGTAATTTAAGCATAACAAAGTCAACTTTAATCATATAAAATGTAATTAACCAACATCAAAATTGTGGCCAGTGAAAATGCTGAGTGACTAGTAACTTTGGAAAACCACTAGCCACAGTGGCTGGTGAGCAAAAAAGTTAATGTCAAGCCCTGCACACAAACATTACGGAAGCCCTGAACCGCATGGTGAAAAAAAAAAAAAAAAAAAAAAACTTGGTAGGGAGGGAAAAAAAAAATCGAAAAGTTATCTCGTTATTTCAACATAAGTCGTTATAACGACATAATATCTCGTTATTTCAAGATATTAAGTCGCTATAACGACATAATATCTCGTTATTTCAAGATATTAAGTCGTTATAACGACATAATATCTCGTTATTTCAACATAAGTCGTTATAACGACATAATATCTCGTTATTTCAAGATATTAAGTCGTTATAATGACATAATATATCGTTATTTCAAGATATTAAGTCGTTATAATGACATAATATATTGTTATTTCAAGATATTAAGTCGTTATAACGACATAATATCTCGTTATTTCAACATAAGTCGTTATAACGACATAATAAGTCGTTATTTCAACATAATAACTCTTCATTATCTATCAATTATGATAAAGGACGTGCGTGTGACAACATCCCCAGTGGCGTAACGCTAAAGTATTGGACCGCCAGTCTAGCTTTTACTGCGATTGCCGCGGTTTCGAATCCGCCTTTTGCCGAATTCGTTCTTCTCTAGTTTCACATCACATATCAAAAAAGGCATTTATTTTCAAAAGAAATTAAAACAATGTTATAAAAGTGCAAATAACCTGCCTAACGTGTGTTTAATAACATTAAAAGTATTTATTGGGCAGGGTTAGCAGCATGTTCGATATTACCCACTAGAGGGCAGAATAAGACAGGGAATCAATTAAAGAATGCAATAGTAATGTTGAACTACTGTTACAATTTGGTGCTCCAAAATCCCAGAGGTTTATCATGGGAATTTGCGTTCATCCCAGGCTAACCTTTATTGAGGTTAAATTTATTAGACCATAGTAAATAAAACAATTTACAGTGCAAATGTCAGGGGTGTCAAACCAAGCCCGGTGTCCAATCTGATTTGAACTATGATAAAACATAGAGATGCACTAGTCCAGGGGCCAAAAATGTTTTTAAGCGGGTTTTTATTATTATTATTATTATTATGGGCTTGCAAACAAACTGTTGTGTAATATTTTCTAAAGATATAAAAATCAAAATAGGTTCTAATATATTGAAATAACACAGAGTGTCTATTTACAGTAAGTGCAAATAGCGTCCCTTGTTGACAAACACTCTTTACAGTATAGCTCCAGTGTCTGGTTGGGCCACTCAAGTTTAAAAAGGGACAGTTGTAATTTGATCTATTCAGTGGCGTAACAATAACATGTAGGGTTTCAGATTTGGCTTTTACAGCGATCGCTGCGGGGTCGAATCAGCATTTTGCCGAGCTCACCCAATAATAGAGCGCACTCCTATTTTCTCATCATATACATTTTCAATAAAATGAAAATAATGTTCAAAAAGTGGAAATAAAATGTGAATAAGTGTTTAATAATATTAAAAGTGTTCATTGAGTATGGGGTTGGTGGAAAGTGGAGGGGTTTTATTCTCTCAATAATGCAGCATCTATTTAATAATTTTAATAAATATAATCACTCTGATATTATTAACTGCCAATACTAGCCTACAGCATCTAAATACTATTTACACTTCTTGCAAAGAACTGATAGGCTGCTTTTACATGGTGTCAATAGAATATATTGCTATTTTCACCTAGTATAAATAGCATATTGTGAAAATGCTGCTTTTGTAATTTAGTATAAATAGAATGTATCAGTATTTTCACTTAGTGTAAATAGCATCTACAGTAGGGGTGTCAAACTCATTTTAGTTTGAGGGACGGACTGGAAAGAAATTTGCGCTCTAGCTCTCCTTTCTCAAGCAAACAGAACGATCTGGCACCCACAGCCAGTACTCTGGGCTCTACACCTCTGGTCCCTCGATGGGAGCCGGCTGATCTCAAATACCATATCTCAAGCGAGAGCCCCATCCACGAGACGCCTCTATGCCCAGAAATGGTCGGCCTTTGTTGATTGGTGCTCTTCGCGCAACATAGACCCTGTGGAGATTGACGTATCTTCCATACTGTCTTTCCTCCAAGAGCGTTTAGATATGGGGCGTACCCCTTCTACGCTTAAGGTGTATGTAGCAGCCATCGCAGCGTTTCATGCTCCTATTGCTGGCCAATCAGTGGGTCGAAACGGCCTTGTGGTCCATTTCTTAAGGGGTTCTAGGCAATTAAATCCACCTCGTCCCCTCACTGTTCCCACCTGGGACCTTTCCCTGGTCCTCAGGGCCCTAAAGGGTAACCCCTTTGAGCCGCTGCGTTCAGCTGACCTCAGGCCCCTAACTCTGAAAACCGCTCTGCTTCTTGCTTTAGCATCGGTCAAGCGTGTTGGCGATTTGCAGGCCCTCTCTGTGAGCCCTGCATGCCTCGAATTCGGGCCTAATGATTCTAAGGTTATTCTGAAACCCAGGCATGGCTACGTTCCCAAGGTGCTCTCATCCCCGTTTAGAGCACAGGTCATCTCGCTGTCTGCTCTTCCTCCCTCTACGGATGAACGAGAGCTGGAGTTACTCTGCCCTGTCAGGGCATTGAGGACCTATGTGGAGTGATCGCAGCCTTTCAGGCAGTCGGATCAGCTCTTTGTTTGTTTTGGTGGCCGCACCAAAGGGTCTCCGGTCTCAAAACAGCGTCTCTCCCGTTGGATAGTCGACACCATTTAACCTATGTGACTCCTCTCTGGGCATTCAATGCCCCATAGGAGTCAGAGCCCATTCCACTAGAGGAATGGCTTCCTCATGGGCTTGGTCCAATGGAGTTTCCATTAAAGACATCTGTGAGGCGGCCGGCTGGTCTTTGCCGTCCACTTTTGTCAGGTTTTATCAACTTGATGTCCCGACCTTGCAAGCTCGGGTTCTTTCAATGTGATTGGGTGAATTCCGCCTCATGCTATTACAGGAATTAATTCCGTGGTAGTGTAACAAGGGATACGGCGGCTTTGTCTTCTTGTTTTCCTGGTCCACTTCCGGTGTCCAGAACAAGTTATGTCGTTCCCTGCCGTGGCACGGCACGGTTGAATTCGTTCCCCATACGCAGTACGAGTGAAGTATCAAAAGGGAATGTACTCGGTTACTAACGTAACCTCGGTTCCCTGAGATATGGAACGAGTACTCCGTTACTTGCCGTGCCACAAGGCTGTGGCTTAGAGTTGTCGCTTCAGTCGAATGACCTGAATCCTATGGCGAAACGCCTGCTTATATAGCCCTTTACCTTGCCCATTTCGGCGGGAAAGTTTGCGCGCTTTCTCGCCATAGGCCGCGCAGCTATGCCGCGCCGTCATTGGTTCAACAACTTGTCTTTGAGTGAACCAATGACGGTGCAGTTACACTGCGTTATTGAAAAGACTTCAGTGACGGGGAAAAAGGGAGACTTTTCCCCCATACCCAGTACTCGTTCCTTATCTCAGGGAACCGAGGTTACGTTAGTAACCGAGTACGTTTCCATTTCAGAAATCTGGTCACCTTACCATAGTACGCTTAAGTGTTTTTCTATCCTGCTTACAGTCCCAATTTACATTAAAATCTCCAATGACAATTATTTCATTGGACTTGTATAAATTGTGATGTTTCAATAAAGCCTGAAATTGCTCATAGAAGTTCATTTTTGCTGAGCGAGGACGATACAAGCAGATCAAGGTGAAAGCCCTCTCTGGAGAGAGAGATTTTTACTGAAATATTTTCTATTTCAACCTCATCTGGTACGCTAAGTTGGGAGCATTCTAAGTTGTTTTTTACATAGAGCAACACCCCTCCTCCTCTTCCCTTGAGTCTATCCCTTCTAAACCCCTTATAGTTTGGGAAGACAACACCACATTCAGCTGATGAGCCAAGTTTCTGATAGTCCTAGTATGTCAATGTTAGAGTCACTTAAAATATGATCCAGTTGCTCACACTTTTGTTGCTAGACAGCATACTATGTATATTTATATGGGCACAGAGTAGCCCTTTAGGTTTGTTTTCAATATCCCAGATTAATTTAGCCTGGTTTAGTGTCTTTAGAAACTTTGTCTGTCTATTCCTTTTCATTACAGGATTTCTAGACTTTCTTTCAGTTAGACAATGATTTAGGGGAGGCTGTGTTTGTGGTACAGACCCATTTATGTTCTCATTGGGCATTGGCGTCAGGTTGGCTGTCAAGTGTCCTCCTGTGCGCATTGTTTTTAGCTTCCCAGCTACTCTGCTAGCCATGCCAGCCACAGTTGCAATGTGTAGTTGCCCCGATTTTCAATGACTGATGAATCCATATACAGGGATTTCTGCTCGGTTGCCAATCCACGGGCATTGACGAAGGCATCCCCACTCAACGCCCCCGTCAATGCTGGACATATCCCAAGCGAAGAAATCACACGCGGCGCCACCACATAGTGATGGGACAGTTGAACCAAGGCTTCGGAGCTTGTGTCGAGCATAAATTGGCGTGCCAGATGAAGCGTCCATTCGAGACCCATCCGCTTGTTAAGTCGTGACGTAAGGAACGCCGTTTCCGGGTCCAAGCCTCCACTCATTTCACTTGAGAATGCCATCGACGGCCATTTATGAGCGCTATTTATTCATATTAAACATCAATCATTTTAAAAAGTTAAACATTTTAAATACTTACAGTCTACACAACAGTCTCCGTATTCACAGTGTCACAGACATTAATATTTTAACGATTTATAAAAGATGAATCATTGTCTGGCCATCTGGAATTTTGGTATGGAGATAAAGGTTATGATTATAATTTTTTTTGTAGTATTACACCACATCGTGTGTGTATATCAGCACCATTTGTTGTTTTCTTGTGGTATGAGATAGAGCGTTAGGACCCGGAAGCGCTGCCGCGTGACGTCAGACTTAACAACTGGATACTTGGCTTGTGTTGGGAATGTAGAAATCACGTGACCGATGACAAACGAGGGCTGTGTCCGAAAACTGGAAAATGCTGCCTTCTGAGGACACATTTCAAGGTAGTAAGGCATCAAGGCACGTCCGAATCCAATGTTAGCTTCACTTCCTGTCTCATGAGATGCCTCACTCAGATCAATTTTTGAAGGAAGCATAGATGTATCCTTAGCTGCCTTTGATATCCCACAATCCTGTGCTTTCCATTCTGTGACAGTTGAGCTAGAAAAATAAAGATGGCGTCCGAAAGTTGCGTTTGCTGCTCAGTTTGTGTATAAATGTACGATTTTGTCCAACATATTTCAATTTTTATATCATTTCTATGGAGAAATTACTACTGTAATAATTTAATATTTGTTTGGTTCTCACCAAAGCCCGTGCTATATTGCTGTAGATCATTAAACTGTTACGCTGCCTCAGAAGTCTGTCCGAAATCAATTTCGTGAGGTACCTTCATGCACAAACGCTGCCGTACAAGTCATTCTCTTATAAGATGGCGAGGCAGCAAGACAGCTACTGTCACGATCACAGTCTGTTCCTGTTCACTCCGGACTCCATTTCCCATAATCCTCCCTGTCAATCACATGCACTCACTCCACCAATCACCTGTTGCCACATACAGTCATGCACATTCCACACTAATCACCACACCCAGCTGATACGCATTACCTGGACTATAAAGGACTCACACACACACCACCTCACCGCGAAGTCTTGATTACCCAGTGTATCATTTCCGAGCGTTTCCCTGTGTTTATTGTCTGCCTGTTTATTGTTACTGATCCTGCCTGTTTCCTGTTTATTGACCCGTTGCTGCCTGTCCTGACCCTTGCTTTGTATACCGACCTGTGAGTGATATCTGCCTGTCCTGATCATTGCTTGTTCCTTGACCACGATTCTGCCTGTCCCTTGCTGTTCCTGTTTGCTCCTGTTTGACCCTGCCTGTACGACCACTCTCACTTTAATAAAAGCTGCAAATGGATCTCTGCCTCAGTCCCGCTGCGTTACAGCTACCTAGGTTTCCGGATGCAGCCGAGGCCTCAGTTTGTGTGGAATACGTCATCGGTTCGGTTTGAGTGTCGCTTCCGGATAAAGGGGGTTCGAAACACACACCACCTTGTGCGTGTTTCAGGAGTAGTAGAACCAGAAGTATTAGAGTGTCGGAGAGTCAGAGTTAAAGAGTTGTGTCATTGTTGTTATTGTATTATTAGAGCTGTATGGTATAAATTATGAATAATTAATTATCTGTGTGTGTGTGTGTGTGTGTGTGTGTGTGTGTGTGTGTGTTGGCCTTTGTGATTTATGAGGACATTACACACAACATTATAAGGACATTTTGAATTATGAGGACATGGCCGGTGTCCTCATAATTCAGGCAATGTAGAAGTGCTCCAGTAGCTAGGGGGAGCTGAAATCCAAAATTTCTCCACGTCTTTATAATTCACATAAACCTGAATCTGTGTATGACGTGCGCCTCTGTAGCCGGGACTTGGTACTGCGCCGCCTCATTAATTATTAATACGTGTGTATGAAATCGCGGCTTCTGATTGGCTGACCGCCGGAAGTCCTCACAATGTCGGAATTTGTCAAACTCAAGCCATGTTAACACAGATCTACAACAAAGACGGTATAGGAAAATATATAATTTTAAATATAAAATAATAGCCACATATTACATTTACTAAGTTATATATAAAAAGCACTGCAAACTGAACCCTCTTCTCCCACCTGACCGAAGCCTTTTCTCTGTGGATGTCTGTCGACGACATCATCTCTCATTGCCCGTAAGGTACGTAATGGTCTTATAGTTTTATTCTATATATTCTAGTTCAAACACACAGGTTTCTGTTAAAGTGGTTTATCAATCATTAGGGCCCGAGCACCAATGGTGTGAGGACCCTATTGGAATTGCTCCGTTTATTATTAGGGCCCGAGCACTGATGGTGTGAGGACCCTAGTGGAATTGCTCCGTTTATTATTATTATTATTATTATTATTAGGGCCCGAGCACCGATGGTGTGAGGATCCTATTGGAATTGCTCCATTTATTATTATTATTATTAGGGCCAAAGCCCTGTAAGGGGCTGAAGGCCCTTTTGTTTTCTTTAGGATTATTAGGGCCAAAGCCCCGTAAGGGGCTGAAGGCCCTTTTGTTTTCTTTAGGATTATTATTATTAGGGCCAAAGCCCTGTAAGGGGCTGAAGGCCCTTTTGTTTTCTTTAGGATTATTATTAGGGCCAAAGCCCAAGGGGCTGAAGGCCCTATTCTTTTCTTTAGGATTATTATTATTATTAGGGCCAAAGCCTGTAAGGGTCTGAAGGCCCTTTTGTTTTCTTTAGGATTATTATTATTAGGGCCAAAGCCCAAAGGGCTGAAGGCCCTATTGTTTTCTTTAGGATTATTAGGGCCAAAGCCCAAGGGGCTGAAGGCCCTTTTGTTTTCTTTAGGATTATTATTAGGGCCAAAGCCCTGTAAGGGGCTGAAGGCCCTTTTGTTTTCTTTAAGATTATTATTATTAGGGCCCAAGCGAATTAAGTGCGCAGGGCCCTCTTGTTCTTCTAAGGATTATTAGGGCCCAAGCGAATTAAGCGTGCAGGGCCCTCTTGTTCTTCTAAGGATTATTAGGGCCAAAGCCCTGTAAGGGGCTGAAGGCCCTTTTGTTTTCTTTAGGATTATTATTAGGGCCAAAGCCCTGTAAGGGGCTGAAGGCCCTATTGTTTTCTTTAGGATTATTATTAGGGCCAAAGCCCTATAAGGGGCTGAAGGCCCTATTGTTTTTAGGGCCCAAGCGAAAATTCGCGCAGGGCCCTCTTGTTCTTCTAAGGATTATTAGGGCCCAAGCGAAAATTCGCGCAGGGCCCTCTTGTTCTTCTAAGGATTATTAGGGCCCAAGCGAAAATTCGCGCAGGGCCCTCTTGTTCTTCTAAGGATTTTTTTTTTTTTTTTTTTTTTCCGTCTTCCGGGGCTTTTTGGGGGCCTTAACATGCTCAAAAACTCTTGAAAATTGGCACACACATTGGAATCCGCGGCCATTAGGACGCCGGAGAGGCTGGTACCCGGGCGTGGCAGGGGGGCTCGACAGCGCCCCCTTGAAAAAAGTCTGAAAATTTGGTCCATATATTAAACATGCTTGCACGTATTAGTATGAAACTCGGTACACATATAGACCTCATCGGGCCGAACAACTTTCGCGCTCTAAGTTAATCGCCACGCCAACAGGAAGTCAGCTATTAAGGGTTGTTTGAAAAACGCATGCTCTGGAATTTGATATACTCCTCCTAGACGATTAATCCGATCGCCACCAAACTCGGTCAGCATGAAGTCAAGACACTGATGATTAAAAATTGCCAGGGGATTTTTGATATCTCGAACGGTTTGGCCGTGGCGAGGCAACGAATTTATGGCGAGAAAAAGGAAACAGGAAATGTGTTATAACGTCTTAATACATATATTGATCTTTATGAAACTTCACGAGTGTGTTCGTTATAGGAGTCTGATCACATGGATGTGACTATTGTGAGTCAAAGTTATAGCGCCACCAACTGGCAGCAGGAAGTGTATCACTTTTTGAAATGTTTTGAGATCACCCTCTTATTTTTACCTGATTTGCTTCAAACTTCATCAGTGTAATGTCAATACACAGCAGATGTAGACCTATGACAGGATTTTTGATATTTGAAATATTGTTGCCATGGCAACAGGTCAAACTGTAATAATATTCTTGAGTGTTTTTGAGACTCTTAACATGCTTCAAATTGCATGAAACTCGACACACACATCAATATTGTCAACCAGTAGACATGGACAAAGCCATAGAAATGGGCGTGGTGGAGGGGCTCAGTAGCGCCACCTTTTGACAAAAGTGGGGGGGTTAGTTTTTCCTACAGTCACCAAACTCGGTACACATATTATTCTCATCAAGCCGGACAATTTTCTAATTTACATTCATTAGCTCCGACCAACAGGAAGTCAGCTATTTTGGTTTGAATGTTAATTTTTTGAAAAAACAGGCTATGAATTTTATACTACTACTCCTACAGGGTTTATCCAATTTACACCAAGCTTTTTTAACTTGTTGCGAACACATTGAAGTTGTTTAATTGCAAACGGATTTTGGATACCTCAAACGGTTTGGCCGTGGCGAGGCAACGAATTTATGGCGAGAAAAGGGAAACAGGAAATGTGTTATAACTTCTGCATACATTGATTGATGTTTATGAAACTTCAGGAGTGTGTTGGTTGTAGTAGTCTGATCACATGGATGTAACTATTATGAGTCAAAGTTATAGCGCCACCAAATGGCAGCAAGAAGTGTATCACTTTTAAAATGCTTTGAGATCACCCTCTTATTTTTACCTGATTTGCTTCAAACTTCATCAGTGTAATGTCAATACACAGCAGATGTAGACCTATGACAGGATTTTTGATATTTGAAATATTGTTGCCATGGCAACAGGTCAAACTGTAATAATATTCTTGAGTGGTTTTGAGGCTCTTAACATGCTTCAAATTGCATGAAACTCGACACACACATCAATATTGTCAACCAGTAGACATGGACAAAGCCATAGAAATGGGCGTGGTGGAGGGGCTCAGTAGCGCCACCTTTTGACAAAAGTGGGGGGGGTTAGTTTTTCCTACAGTCACCAAACTCGGTACACATATTATTCTCATCAAGCCGGACAATTTTCTAATTTACATTCATTAGCTCCGACCAACAGGAAGTCAGCTATTTTGGTTTGAATGTTAATTTTTTGAAAAAACAGGCTATGAATTTTATACTACTACTCCTACAGGGTTTATCCAATTTACACCAAGCTTTTTTTAACTTGTTGCTAACACATTGAAGTTGTTTAATTGCAAACGGATTTTGGATATCTCAAACGGTTTGGCCGTGGCGAGGCAACGAATTTATGGCAAGAAAAGGGAAACAAAGTGTTTTAACTTCTGCATACATTAATTGATTTTGATGAAACTTTGGCTTAGTCTTCGTTGTACAAGGCTGATCACATGGATTTGACTATTGTGATTCAAAGTCATAGCGCCACCAACTGGAAGCAGAAAATGTGTCACTTTCAGCATACATTGAGATCACCCTCTTATTTTTACCTGATTTGCTTCAAAATTCATCAGAATAATGTTAAAACTTGGCACATGTAATCCTTTGAAAATGGGCAGGGAGGAGGGGCTCTATAGCGGCACCTTGTAGTGCAGTAAATGTGGAGTGAATTTGACATAGTCCTTTGATGTTTAACCGTTTTAAGTGCCTATTGCCCGCTGTGCACAGTTGCCCTGAAGCCACCGGGGTGGCGGTGCCACCGGGCTTGGGCCCGCCATCGCTGCTCGCAGCTATATTTATTTTTTATTTTTATTTTTTTCGTCTTCCGGGGCTTTTTGGGGGCCTTAACATGCTCAAAAACTCTTGAAAATTGGCACACACATTGGAATCCGCGGCCATTAGGACGCCGGAGAGGCTGGTACCCGGGCGTGGCAGGGGGGCTCGACAGCGCCCCCTTGAAAAAAGTCTGAAAATTTGGTCCATATATTAAACATGCTTGCACGTATTAGTATGAAACTCGGTACACATATAGACCTCATCGGGCCGAACAACTTTCGCGCTCTAAGTTAATCGCCACGCCAACAGGAAGTCAGCTATTAAGGGTTGTTTGAAAAACGCATGCTCTGGAATTTGATATACTCCTCCTAGACGATTAATCCGATCGCCACCAAACTCGGTCAGCATGAAGTCAAGACACTGATGATTAAAAATTGCCAGGGGATTTTTGATATCTCGAACGGTTTGGCCGTGGCGAGGCAACGAATTTATGGCGAGAAAAAGGAAACAGGAAATGTGTTATAACGTCTTAATACATATATTGATCTTTATGAAACTTCACGAGTGTGTTCGTTATAGGAGTCTGATCACATGGATGTGACTATTGTGAGTCAAAGTTATAGCGACACCAACTGGCAGCAGGAAGTGTATCACTTTTTGAAATGTTTTGAGATCACCCTCTTATTTTTTCCTGATTTGCTTCAAACTTCATCAGTGTAATGTCAATACACAGCAGATGTAGACCTATGACAGGATTTTTGATATTTGAAATATTGTTGCCATGGCAACAGGTCAAACTGTAATAATATTCTTGAGTGTTTTTGAGGCTCTTAACATGCTTCAAATTGCATGAAACTCGACACACACATCAATATTGTCAACCAGTAGACATGGACAAAGCCATAGAAATGGGCGTGGTGGAGGGGCTCAGTAGCGCCACCTTTTGACAAAAGTGGGGGTTAGTTTTTCCTACAGTCACCAAACTCGGTACACATATTATTCTCATCAAGCCGGACAATTTTCTAATTTACATTCATTAGCTCCGACCAACAGGAAGTCAGCTATTTTGGTTTGAATGTTAATTTTTTGAAAAAACAGGGTATGAATTTTATACTACTACTCCTACAGGGTTTATCCAATTTACACCAAGCTTTTTTTAACTTGTTGCTAACACATTGAAGTTGTTTAATTGCAAACGGATTTTGGATATCTCAAACGGTTTGGCCGTGGCGAGGCAACAAATTTATGGCAAGAAAAGGGAAACAAAGTGTTATAACTTCTGCATACATTAATTGATTTTGATGAAACTTTGGCTTAGTCTTCGTTGTACAAGGCTGATCACATGGATTTGACTATTGTGATTCAAAGTCATAGCGCCACCAACTGGAAGCAGAAAATGTGTCACTTTCAGCATACATTGAGATCACCCTTTTATTTTTACCTGATTTGCTTCAAAATTCATCAGAATAATGTTAAAACTTGGCACATGTAATCCTTTGAAAATGGGCAGGGAGGAGGGGCTCTATAGCGGCACCTTGTAGTGCAGTAAATGTGGAGTGAATTTGACATAGTCCTTTGATGTTTAACCGTTTTAAGTGCCTATTGCCCGCTGTGCACAGTTGCCCTGAAGCCACCGGGGTGGCGGTGCCACCGGGCTTGGGCCCGCCATCGCTGCTCGCAGCTATATTTAGGGCGCAAGCGAAAATTCGCGCAGGGCCCTCTTGTTCTTCTAAGGATTATTATTATTTTTTATTTATTTATTTATTTATTTATTTTTTTTTTTTTTTCCGTCTTCCGGGGCTTTTTGGGGGCCTTAACATGCTCAAAAACTCTTGAAAATTGGCACACACATTGGAATCCGCGGCCATTAGGACGCCGGAGAGGCTGGTACCCGGGCGTGGCAGGGGGGCTCGACAGCGCCCCCTTGAAAAAAGTCTGAAAATTTGGTCCATATATTAAACATGCTTGCACGTATTAGTATGAAACTCGGTACACATATAGACCTCATCGGGCCGAACAACTTTCGCGCTCTAAGTTAATCGCCACGCCAACAGGAAGTCAGCTATTAAGGGTTGTTTGAAAAACGCATGCTCTGGAATTTGATATACTCCTCCTAGACGATTAATCCGATCGCCACCAAACTCGGTCAGCATGAAGTCAAGACACTGATGATTAAAAATTGCCAGGGGATTTTTGATATCTCGAACGTTTTGGCCGTGGCGAGGCAACGAATTTATGGCGAGAAAAAGGAAACAGGAAATGTGTTATAACGTCTTAATACATATATTGATCTTTATGAAACTTCACGAGTGTGTTCGTTATAGGAGTCTGATCACATGGATGTGACTATTGTGAGTCAAAGTTATAGCGCCACCAACTGGCAGCAGGAAGTGTATCACTTTTTGAAATGTTTTGAGATCACCCACTTATTTTTACCTGATTTGCTTCAAACTTCATCAGTGTAATGTCAATACACAGCAGATGTAGACCTATGACAGGATTTTTGATATTTGAAATATTGTTGCCATGGCAACAGGTCAAACTGTAATAATATTCTTGAGTGTTTTTGAGGCTCTTAACATGCTTCAAATTGCATGAAACTCGACACACACATCAATATTGTCAACCAGTAGACATGGACAAAGCCATAGAAATGGGCGTGGTGGAGGGGCTCAGTAGCGCCACCTTTTGACAAAAGTGGGGGGGTTAGTTTTTCCTACAGTCACCAAACTCGGTACACATATTATTCTCATCAAGCCGGACAATTTTCTAATTTACATTCATTAGCTCCGACCAACAGGAAGTCAGCTATTTTGGTTTGAATGTTAATTTTTTGAAAAAACAGGCTATGAATTTTATACTACTACTCCTACAGGGTTTATCCAATTTACACCAAGCTTTTTTTAACTTGTTGCGAACACATTGAAGTTGTTTAATTGCAAACGGATTTTGGATACCTCAAACGGTTTGGCCGTGGCGAGGCAACGAATTTATGGCGAGAAAAGGGAAACAGGAAATGTGTTATAACTTCTGCATACATTGATTGACGTTTATGAAACTTCAGGAGTGTGTTGAATGTAGTAGTCTGATCACATGGATGTAACTATTGTGAGTCAAAGTTATAGCGCCACCAAATGGCAGCAAGAAGTGTATCACTTTTAAAATGCTTTGAGATCACCCTCTTATTTTTACCTGATTTGCTTCAAACTTCATCAGTGTAATGTCAATACACAGCAGATGTAGACCTATGACAGGATTTTTGATATTTGAAATATCGTTGCCATGGCGACAGGTCAAACTGTAATAATATTCTTGAGTGTTTTTGAGGCTCTTAACATGCTTCAATTTGCATGAAACTCGACACACACATCAATATTGTCAACCAGTAGACATGGACAAAGCCATAGAAATGGGCGTGGTGGAGGGGCTCAGTAGCGCCACCTTTTGACAAAAGTGGGGGGGTTAGTTTTTCCTACAGTCACCAAACTCGGTACACATATTATTCTCATCAAAGCCGGACAATTTTCTAATTTACATTCATTAGCTCCGACCAACAGGAAGTCAGCTATTTTGGTTTGAATGTTAATTATTTGAAAAAACAGGCTATGAATTTTATACTACTACTCCTACAGGGTTTATCCAATTTACACCAAGCTTTTTTTAACTTGTTGCTAACACATTGAAGTTGTTTAATTGCAAACGGATTTTGGATATCTCAAACGGTTTGGCCGTGGCGAGGCAACAAATTTATGGCAAGAAAAGGGAAACAAAGTGTTATAACTTCTGCATACATTAATTGATTTTGATGAAACTTTGGCTTAGTCTTCGTTGTACAAGGCTGATCACATGGATTTGACTATTGTGATTCAAAGTCATAGCGCCACCAACTGGAAGCAGAAAATGTGTCACTTTCAGCATACATTGAGATCACCCTCTTATTTTTACCTGATTTGCTTCAAAATTCATCAGAATAATGTTAAAACTTGGCACATGTAATCCTTTGAAAATGGGCAGGGAGGAGGGGCTCTATAGCGGCACCTTGTAGTGCAGTAAATGTGGAGTGAATTTGACATAGTCCTTTGATGTTTAACCGTTTTAAGTGCCTATTGCCCGCTGTGCACAGTTGCCCTGAAGCCACCGGGGTGGCGGTGCCACCGGGCTTGGGCCCGCCATCGCTGCTCGCAGCTATATTTAGGGCGCAAGCGAAAATTCGCGCAGGGCCCTCTTGTTCTTCTAAGGATTATTATGTAGCAAATTAGCTCAAAATAAATATGAATAATTAATCATAACTAGTTATAATTAATTATTAATATTTTAATCAGTCAATAAAATTAACTTAATGTAATAAAATTAATATTACAATCAATTAACCTGTTGTTCAATGAACACACAGTGTTAATTGTTTATTAACTAAGAAATGTTCATTTCCAGGTTATGGGAAATAACAATCTTATTCTACTAAAAGCCTGTAGTCAGGACCGACATGAATAGGGACTCCCGTACATGAGCGCAAAACACGGACAACCTTACGTGTGACATGAACAAGACTTTATTAACTAGACTAAACACTTAAACTACTCTAACATTCACACACATACATGCATACAGTTTACCAAGAGAGAGAGAGAAAGCAGAGTACAGGAAGCAAGAAGTTACAGCATTGTTGGACATTCAGCAGATCAACAGCCTTGAGCAAACCATCAGTTTAGTTTTAACAGGCCCTTCTTTAAAAGGGGTAAGGATACTCAATGTATCCGATAATGAGACTAAGTTTGATACTTGCATGTCTCTCCAAGTTGAATTAAAACTGTCCTGATGCAATTTGTGGAGGCTCCTGTTGAATCTTTGCTGATATTTTCTTGACGAAAGAGAACCGGCTGGATTCAGAGGATCTTTGGTGAATGGAAGGTCTAGGCCGAGGCCTGGCACAAGCTTGGGGTTCCTTAGAAGCTTCTAGCTTCTTAAAGCATCATCTTGACGTCAGCATTCATCAGTAAAAGAGAAGAAGAGGAGGAAGAGCAGGAAGAGAGGGGGTTCCTTGTGATCAGTGAATATAAAGGGGTGAAGATGTCACACCCTCTTGAGGTGTCTGAGCCAATAAGGAGTTCCCCTTTCAGAGGGAAGTTTTACGAGTCTTTGTTCTGTAGCAAGATATTAGCATAAGACACTGGATTGGATGAATGAGAGAATAACCTTCTAGATTCTTATAATACTAATGTGTCACAGAGTTAGTAACATGTGACATAAATTACCAAATAGGAAATGAAAGTTGGAGTCCGTAGATACCAAGCATGCTGCCAATGTGATCTCAGTTAACTATACATTTGCAACTATGGAACATTAATACCAAAGTAGTTCAAAAGAGAGAATTAATACATAGAATAAAGCCTATAAAAGGAAAGTCATGAGATGGGAAACTTGGATACATGTTTATACATTTCCCAAGTGGTTATATAGAGAATACATAGGATTAAGAGAGTTTATTTATCATTCTCAGGAAGAATGAGTCACTAGTCTCTCCAGAATTCTTCTGGATCATAAAAGTACCATATAACTGTAACAGGACACCTAGGTTGGCCTGTGTGCTAGCAACATTGGGATGCTGGTTACAGTTTTAGGGGGATGAGTTCAGAGAACTTTGATAGGGAGAGTGAGTTTATGGGTAATTCATTAAATACAATGAATAATTGTGTGGCTGATTGGTCCAGACGTTACAATTATTATTTTTTATTTATTTATTTATTTATTTATTTTTTTTTTTCCGTCTTCCGGGGCTTTTTGGGGGCCTTAACATGCTCAAAAACTCTTGAAAATTGGCACACACATTGGAATCCGCGGCCATTAGGACGCCGGAGAGGCTGGTACCCGGGCGTGGCAGGGGGGCTCGACAGCGCCCCCTTGAAAAAAGTCTGAAAATTTGGTCCATATATTAAACATGCTTGCACGTATTAGTATGAAACTCGGTACACATATAGACCTCATCGGGCCGAACAACTTTCGCGCTCTAAGTTAATCGCCACGCCAACAGGAAGTCAGCTATTAAGGGTTGTTTGAAAAACGCATGCTCTGGAATTTGATATACTCCTCCTAGACGATTAATCCGATCGCCACCAAACTCGGTCAGCATGAAGTCAAGACACTGATGATTAAAAATTGCCAGGGGATTTTTGATATCTCGAACGTTTTGGCCGTGGCGAGGCAACGAATTTATGGCGAGAAAAAGGAAACAGGAAATGTGTTATAACGTCTTAATACATATATTGATCTTTATGAAACTTCACGAGTGTGTTCGTTATAGGAGTCTGATCACATGGATGTGACTATTGTGAGTCAAAGTTATAGCGCCACCAACTGGCAGCAGGAAGTGTATCACTTTTTGAAATGTTTTGAGATCACCCTCTTATTTTTACCTGATTTGCTTCAAACTTCATCAGTGTAATGTCAATACACAGCAGATGTAGACCTATGACAGGATTTTTGATATTTGAAATATTGTTGCCATGGCAACAGGTCAAACTGTAATAATATTCTTGAGTGTTTTTGAGGCTCTTAACATGCTTCAAATTGCATGAAACTCGACACACACATCAATATTGTCAACCAGTAGACATGGACAAAGCCATAGAAATGGGCGTGGTGGAGGGGCTCAGTAGCGCCACCTTTTGACAAAAGTGGGGGTTAGTTTTTCCTACAGTCACCAAACTCGGTACACATATTATTCTCATCAAGCCGGACAATTTTCTAATTTACATTCATTAGCTCCGACCAACAGGAAGTCAGCTATTTTGGTTTGAATGTTAATTTTTTGAAAAACAGGCTATGAATTTTATACTACTACTCCTACAGGGTTTATCCAATTTACACCAAGCTTTTTTTAACTTGTTGCGAACACATTGAAGTTGTTTAATTGCAAACGGATTTTGGATACCTCAAACGGTTTGGCCGTGGCGAGGCAACGAATTTATGGCGAGAAAAGGGAAACAGGAAATGTGTTATAACTTCTGCATACATTGATTGATGTTTATGAAACTTCAGGAGTGTGTTGAATGTAGTAGTCTGATCACATGGATGTAACTATTGTGAGTCAAAGTTATAGCGCCACCAAATGGCAGCAAGAAGTGTATCACTTTTAAAATGCTTTGAAATCACCCTCTTATTTTTACCTGATTTGCTTCAAACTTCATCAGTGTAATGTCAATACACAGCAGATGTAGACCTATGACAGGATTTTTGATATTTGAAATATCGTTGCCATGGCGACAGGTCAAACTGTAATAATATTCTTGAGTGTTTTTGAGGCTCTTAACATGCTTCAATTTGCATGAAACTCGACACACACATCAATATTGTCAACCAGTAGACATGGACAAAGCCATAGAAATGGGCGTGGTGGAGGGGCTCAGTAGCGCCACCTTTTGACAAAAGTGGGGGGGTTAGTTTTTCCTACAGTCACCAAACTCGGTACACATATTATTCTCATCAAGCCGGACAATTTTCTAATTTACATTCATTAGCTCCGACCAACAGGAAGTCAGCTTTTTTGGTTTGAATGTTAATTTTTTGAAAAAACAGGCTATGAATTTTATACTACTACTCCTACAGGGTTTATCCAATTTACACCAAGCTTTTTTTAACTTGTTGCTAACACATTGAAGTTGTTTAATTGCAAACGGATTTTGGATATCTCAAACGGTTTGGCCGTGGCGAGGCAACGAATTTATGGCAAGAAAAGGGAAACAAAGTGTTATAACTTCTGCATACATTAATTGATTTTGATGAAACTTTGGCTTATTCTTCGTTGTACAAGGCTGATCACATGGATTTGACTATTGTGATTCAAAGTCATAGCGCCACCAACTGGAAGCAGAAAATGTGTCACTTTCAGCATACATTGAGATCACCCTCTTATTTTTACCTGATTTGCTTCAAAATTCATCAGAATAATGTTAAAACTTGGCACATGTAATCCTTTGAAAATGGGCAGGGAGGAGGGGCTCTATAACGGCACCTTGTAGTGCAGTAAATGTGGAGTGAATTTGACATAGTCCTTTGATGTTTAACCGTTTTAAGTGCCTATTGCCCGCTGTGCACAGTTGCCCTGAAGCCACCGGGGTGGCGGTGCCACCGGGCTTGGGCCCGCCATCGCTGCTCGCAGCTATATTTATTTTTTTTATTTTTATTTTTTTATTTTTTTTTCCGTCTTCCGGGGCTTTTTGGGGGCCTTAACATGCTCAAAAACTCTTGAAAATTGGCACACACATTGGAATCCGCGGCCATTGGGACGCCGGAGAGGCTGGTACCCGGGCGTGGCAGGGGGGCTCGACAGCGCCCCCTTGAAAAAAGTCTGAAAATTTGGTCCATATATTAAACATGCTTGCACGTAGTAGTATGAAACTCGGTACACATATAGACCTCATCGGGCCGAACAACTTTCGCGCCCTAAGTTAATCGCCACGCCAACAGGAAGTCAGCTATTAAGGGTTGTTTGAAAAACGCATGCTCTGGAATTTGATATACTCCTCCTAGACGATTAATCCGATCACCACCAAACTCGGTCAGCATGAAGTCAAGACACTGATGATTAAAAATTGCCAGGGAATTTTTGATATCTCGAACGGTTTGGCCGTGGCGAGGCAACGAATTTATGGCGAGAAAAAGGAAACAGGAAATGTGTTATAACATCTTAATACATATATTGATCTTTATGAAACTTCACGAGTGTGTTCGTTATAGGAGTCTGATCACATGGATGTGACTATTGTGAGTCAAAGTTATAGCGCCACCAACTGGCAGCAGGAAGTGTATCACTTTTTGAAATGTTTTGAGATCACCCTCTTATTTTTACCTGATTTGCTTCAAACTTCATCAGTGTAATGTCAATACACAGCAGATGTAGACCTATGACAGGATTTTTGATATTTGAAATATTGTTGCCATGGCAACAGGTCAAACTGTAATAATATTCTTGAGTGGTTTTGAGGCTCTTAACATGCTTCAAATTGCATGAAACTCGACACACACATCAATATTGTCAACCAGTAGACATGGACAAAGCCATAGAAATGGGCGTGGTGGAGGGGCTCAGTAGCGCCACCTTTTGACAAAAGTGGGGGTTAGTTTTTCCTACAGTCACCAAACTCGGTACACATATTATTCTCATCAAGCCGGACAATTTTCTAATTTACATTCATTAGCTCCGACCAACAGGAAGTCAGCTATTTTGGTTTGAATGTTAATTTTTTGAAAAAACAGGCTATGAATTTTATACTACTACTCCTACAGGGTTTATCCAATTTACACCAAGCTTTTTTAACTTGTTGCGAAGACATTGAAGTTGTTTAATTGCAAACGGATTTTGGATATCTCAAACGGTTTGGCCGTGGCGAGGCAACGAATTTATGGCGAGAAAAGGGAAACAGGAAATGTGTTATAACTTCTGCATACATTGATTGATGTTTATGAAACTTCAGGAG
Organism: Chanodichthys erythropterus; assembly: GCF_024489055.1. Taxonomy (NCBI): domain Eukaryota; kingdom Metazoa; phylum Chordata; class Actinopteri; order Cypriniformes; family Xenocyprididae; genus Chanodichthys; species Chanodichthys erythropterus. The sequence continues at coordinate 39,067,574 of NC_090241.1, forward strand.
TGTGTTGGTTGTAGTAGTCTGATCACATGGATGTAACTATTGTGAGTCAAAGTTATAGCGCCACCAAATGGCAGCAAGAAGTGTATCACTTTTAAAATGCTTTGAGATCACCCTCTTATTTTTACCTGATTTGCTTCAAACTTCATCAGTGTAATGTCAATACACAGCAGATGTAGACCTATGACAGGATTTTTGATATTTGAAATATCGTTGCCATGGCGACAGGTCAAACTGTAATAATATTCTTGAGTGTTTTTGAGGCTCTTAACATGCTTCAATTTGCATGAAACTCCGACACACACATCAATATTGTCAACCAGTAGACATGGACAAAGCCATAGAAATGGGCGTGGTGGAGGGGCTCAGTAGCGCCACCTTTTGACAAAAGTGTGGGGGTTAGTTTTTCCTACAGTCACCAAACTCGGTACATATATTGATCTCATCAAGCCGGACTATTTATAATTTACATTCATTAGCTCCGACCAACAGGAAGTCGGCTATTTTTGTTTGAATGTTAATTTTTTGAAAAAACAGGCTATGAATTTTATACTACTACTCCTACAGGGTTTATCCAATTTACACCAAGCTTTTTTTAACTTGTTGCTAACACATTGAAGTTGTTTAATTGCAAACGGATTTTGGATATCTCAAACGGTTTGGCCGTGGCGAGGCAACAAATTTATGGCAAGAAAAGGGAAACAAAGTGTTATAACTTCTGCATACATTAATTGATTTTGATGAAACTTTGGCTTAGTCTTCGTTGTACAAGGCTGATCACATGGATTTGACTATTGTGATTCAAAGTCATAGCGCCACCAACTGGAAGCAGAAAATGTGTCACTTTCAGCATACATTGAGATCACCCTCTTATTTTTACCTGATTTGCTTCAAAATTCATCAGAATAATGTTAAAACTTGGCACATGTAATCCTTTGAAAATGGGCAGGGAGGAGGGGCTCTATAGCGGCACCTTGTAGTGCAGTAAATGTGGAGTGAATTTGACATAGTCCTTTGATGTTTAACCGTTTTAAGTGCCTATTGCCCGCTGTGCACAGTTGCCCTGAAGCCACCGGGGTGGCGGTGCCACCGGGCTTGGGCCCGCCATCGCTGCTCGCAGCTATATTTAGGGCGCAAGCGAAAATTCACGCAGGGCCCTCTTGTTCTTCTAAGGATTATTATTAGGGCCCAAGCGAAAATTCGCGCAGGGCCCTCTTGTTCTTCTAAGGATTATTTTTTTATTTTATTTTTTTTTTTTTTTCCGTCTTCCGGGGCTTTTTGGGGGCCTTAACATGCTCAAAAACTCTTGAAAATTGGCACACACATTGGAATCCGCGGCCATTAGGACGCCGAAGAGGCTGGTACCCGGGCGTGGCAGGGGGGCTCGACAGCGCCCCCTTGAAAAAAGTCTGAAAATTTGGTCCATATATTAAACATGCTTGCACGTATTAGTATGAAACTCGGTACACATATAGACCTCATCGGGCCGAACAACTTTCGCGCTCTAAGTTAATCGCCACGCCAACAGGAAGTCAGCTATTAAGGGTTGTTTGAAAAACGCATGCTCTGGAATTTGATATACTCCTCCTAGACGATTAATCCGATCGCCACCAAACTCGGTCAGCATGAAGTCAAGACACTGATGATTAAAAATTGCCAGGGGATTTTTGATATCTCAAACGGTTTGGCCGTGGCGAGGCAACGAATTTATGGCGAGAAAAAGGAAACAGGAAATGTGTTATAACGTCTTAATACATATATTGATCTTTATGAAACTTCACGAGTGTGTTCGTTATAGGAGTCTGATCACATGGATGTGACTATTGTGAGTCAAAGTTATAGCGTCACCAACTGGCAGCAGGAAGTGTATCACTTTTTGAAATGTTTTGAGATCACCCTCTTATTTTTACCTGATTTGCTTCAAACTTCATCAGTGTAATGTCAATACACAGCAGATGTAGACCTATGACAGGATTTTTGATATTTGAAATATTGTTGCCATGGCAACAGGTCAAACTGTAATAATATTCTTGAGTGTTTTTGAGGCTCTTAACATGCTTCAAATTGCATGAAACTCGACACACACATCAATATTGTCAACCAGTAGACATGGACAAAGCCATAGAAATGGGCGTGGTGGAGGGGCTCAGTAGCGCCACCTTTTGACAAAAGTGGGGGGTTAGTTTTTCCTACAGTCACCAAACTCGGTACACATATTATTCTCATCAAGCCGGACAATTTTCTAATTTACATTCATTAGCTCCGACCAACAGGAAGTCAGCTATTTTGGTTTGAATGTTAATTTTTTGAAAAAACAGGCTATGAATTTTATACTACTACTCCTACAGGGTTTATCCAATTTACACCAAGCTTTTTTTAACTTGTTGCGAACACATTGAAGTTGTTTAATTGCAAACGGATTTTGGATATCTCAAACGGTTTGGCCGTGGCGAGGCAACGAATTTATGGCGAGAAAAGGGAAACAGGAAATGTGTTATAACTTCTGCATACATTGATTGATGTTTATGAAACTTCAGGAGTGAGTTGGTTGTAGTAGTCTGATCACATGGATGTAACTATTGTGAGTCAAAGTTATAGCGCCACCAAATGGCAGCAAGAATTGTATCACTTTTAAAATGCTTTGAGATCACCCTCTTATTTTTACCTGATTTGCTTCAAACTTCATCAGTGTAATGTCAATACACAGCAGATGTAGACCTATGACAGGATTTTTGATATTTAAAATATTGTTGCCATGGCAACAGGTCAAACTGTAATAATATTCTTGAGTGTTTTTGAGGCTCTTAACATGCTTCAAATTGCATGAAACTCGACACACACATCAATATTGTCAACCAGTAGACATGGACAAAGCCATAGAAATGGGCGTGGTGGAGGGGCTCAGTAGCGCCACCTTTTGACAAAAGTGGGGGTTAGTTTTTCCTACAGTCACCAAACTCGGTACACATATTATTCTCATCAAGCCGGACAATTTTCTAATTTACATTCATTAGCTCCGACCAACAGGAAGTCAGCTATTTTGGTTTGAATGTTAATTTTTTGAAAAAACAGGCTATGAATTTTATACTACTACTCCTACAGGGTTTATCCAATTTACACCAAGCTTTTTTAACTTGTTGCTAACACATTGAAGTTGTTTAATTGCAAACGGATTTTGGATATCTCAAACGGTTTGGCCGTGGCGAGGCAACGAATTTATGGCAAGAAAAGGGAAACAAAGTGTTATAACTTCTGCATACATTAATTGATTTTGATGAAACTTTGGCTTAGTCTTCGTTGTACAAGGCTGATCACATGGATTTGACTATTGTGATTCAAAGTCATAGCGCCACCAACTGGAAGCAGAAAATGTGTCACTTTCAGCATACATTGAGATCACCCTCTTATTTTTACCTGATTTGCTTCAAAATTCATCAGAATAATGTTAAAACTTGGCACATGTAATCCTTTGAAAATGGGCAGGGAGGAGGGGCTCTATAACGGCACCTTGTAGTGCAGTAAATGTGGAGTGAATTTGACATAGTCCTTTGATGTTTAACCGTTTAAAGTGCCTATTGCCCGCTGTGCACAGTTGCCCTGAAGCCACCGGGGTGGCGGTGCCACCGGGCTTGGGCCCGCCATCGCTGCTCGCAGCTATATTTATTTATTTTTTAGGGCCCAAGCGAATTAAGCGCGCAGGGCCCTCTTGTTCTTCTAAGGATTATTAGGGCCCAAGCGAAAATTCGCGCAGGGCCCTCTTGTTCTTCTAAGGATTATTATTATTTTTTTTTAATATAATACATATATTGATCTTTATGAAACTTCACGAGTGTGTTCGTTATAGGAGTCTGATCACATGGATGTGACTATTGTGAGTCAAAGTTATAGCGCCACCAACTGGCAACGAATTTATGGCGAGAAAAAGGAAACAGGAAATGTGTTATAACTTCTGCATACATTGATTGATGTTTATGAAACTTCAGGAGTGTGTTGGTTGTAGTAGTCTGATCACATGGATGTAACTATTGTGAGTCAAAGTTATAGCGCCACCAAATGGCAGCAAGAAGTGTATCACTTTTAAAATGCTTTGAGATCACCCTCTTATTTTTACCTGATTTGCTTCAAACTTCATCAGTGTAATGTCAATACACAGCAGATGTAGACCTATGACAGGATTTTTGATATTTGAAATATTGTTGCCATGGCAACAGGTCAAACTGTAATAATATTCTTGAGTGTTTTTGAGGCTCTTAACATGCTTCAAATTGCATGAAACTCGACACACACATCAATATTGTCAACCAGTAGACATGGACAAAGCCATAGAAATGGGCGTGGTGGAGGGGCTCAGTAGCGCCACCTTTTGACAAAAGTGGGGGTTAGTTTTTCCTACAGACACCAAACTCGGTACACATATTATTCTCATCAAGCCGGACAATTTTCTAATTTACATTCATTAGCTCCGACCAACAGGAAGTCAGCTATTTTGGTTTGAATGTTAATTTTTTGAAAAAACAGGCTATGAATTTTATACTACTACTCCTACAGGGTTTATCCAATTTACACCAAGCTTTTTTTAACTTGTTGCTAACACATTGAAGTTGTTTAATTGCAAACGGATTTTGGATATCTCAAACGGTTTGGCCGTGGCGAGGCAACGAATTTATGGCAAGAAAAGGGAAACAAAGTGTTATAACTTCTGCATACATTAATTGATTTTGATGAAACTTTGGCTTAGTCTTCGTTGTACAAGGCTGATCACATGGATTTGACTATTGTGATTCAAAGTCATAGCGCCACCAACTGGAAGCAGAAAATGTGTCACTTTCAGCATACATTGAGATCACCCTCTTATTTTTACCTGATTTGCTTCAAAATTCATCAGAATAATGTTAAAACTTGGCACATGTAATCCTTTGAAAATGGGCAGGGAGGAGGGGCTCTATAACGGCACCTTGTAGTGCAGTAAATGTGGAGTGAATTTGACATAGTCCTTTGATGTTTAACCGTTTTAAGTGCCTATTGCCCGCTGTGCACAGTTGCCCTGAAGCCACCGGGGTGGCGGTGCCACCGGGCTTGGGCCCGCCATCGCTGCTCGCAGCTATATTTATTATTAGGGCCCAAGCGAAAATTCGCGCAGGGCCCTCTTGTTCTTCTAAGGATTATTATTATTTTTTTTTTTTTTTTTTTTTTTTTTTTTCCGTCTTCCGGGGCTTTTTGGGGGCCTTAACATGCTCAAAAACTCTTGAAAATTGGCACACACATTGGAATCCGCGGCCATTAGGACGCCCCAGAGGCTGGTATCCGGGCGTGGCAGGGGGGCTCGACAGCGCCCCCTTGAAAAAAGTCTGAAAATTTGGTCCATATATTAAACACGCTTGCACGTATTAGTATGAAACTCGGTACACATATAGACCTCATCGGGCCGAACAACTTTCGTACTCTAAGTTAAACGCCACGCCAACAGGAAGTCAGCTATTAAGGGTTGTTTTAAAAACGCATGCTCTGGAATTTGATATACTCCTCCTAGACGATTAATCTGATCGCCACCAAACTCGGTCAGCATGAAGTCAAGACACTGATGATTAAAAATTGCCAGGGGATTTTTGATATCTCGAACGGTTTGGCCGTGGCGAGGCAACGAATTTATGGCGAGAAAAAGGAAACAGGAAATGTGTTATAACGTCTGCATACATATATTGATCTTTATGAAACTTCACGAGTGTGTTGGTTGTAGTAGTCTGATCACATGGATGTGACTATTGTGAGTCAAAGTTATAGCGCCACCAACTGGCAGCAGGAAGTGTATCACTTTTTGAAATGCTTTGAGATCACCCTCTTATTTTTACCTGATTTGCTTCAAACTTCATCAATGTAATGGCAATACACAGCAGATGTAGACCTATGACAGGATTTTTGATATTTGAAATATTGTTGCCATGGCAACAGGTCAAACTGTAATAATATTCTTGAGTGTTTTTGAGGCTCTTAACATGCTTCAAATTGCATGAAACTCAACACACACATCAATATTGTCAACCAGTAGACATGGACAAAGCCATAGAAATGGGCGTGGTGGAGGGGCTCAGTAGCGCCACCTTTTGACAAAAGTGGTTGTGTTATTTTTTCCTACAGTCACCAAACTCGGTACACATATTGTTCTCATCAAGCCGGACAATTTTCTAATTTACATTCATTAGCTCTGACCAACAGGAAGTCGGCTATTTTTGTTTGAATGTTAATTTTTTGAAAAAACAGGCTATGAATTTTATACTACTACTCCTACAGGGTTTATCCAATTTACACCAAGCTTTTTTAACTTGTTGCTAACACATTGAAGTTGTTTAATTGCAAACGGATTTTGGATACCTCAAACGGTTTGGCCGTGGCGAGGCAACAAATTTATGGCGAGAAAAAGGAAACAGGAAATGTGTTATAACGTCTGCATACATATATTGATCTTTATGAAACTTCACGAGTGTGTTGGTTGTAGTAGTCTGATCACATGGATGTGACTATTGTGAGTCAAAGTTATAGCACCACCAACTGGCAGCAGGAAGTGTATCACTTTTTGAAATGTTTTGAGATCACCCTCTTATTTTTACCTGATTTGCTTCAAACTTCATCAGTGTAATGTCAATACACAGCAGATGTAGACCTATGACAGGATTTTTGATATTTGAAATATTGTTGCCATGGCAACAGGTCAAACTGTAATAATATTCTTGAGTGGTTTTGAGGCTCTTAACATGCTTCAAATTGCATGAAACTCGACACACACATCAATATTGTCAACCAGTAGACATGGACAAAGCCATAGAAATGGGCGTGGTGGAGGGGCTCAGTAGCGCCACCTTTTGACAAAAGTGGGGGGGTTAGTTTTTCCTACAGTCACCAAACTCGGTACACATATTATTCTCATCAAGCCGGACAATTTTCTAATTTACATTCATTAGCTCCGACCAACAGGAAGTCAGCTATTTTGGTTTGAATGTTAATTTTTTGAAAAAACAGGCTATGAATTTTATACTACTACTCCTACAGGGTTTATCCAATTTACACCAAGCTTTTTTTAACTTGTTGCGAAGACATTGAAGTTGTTTAATTGCAAACGGATTTTGGATATCTCAAATGGTTTGGCCGTGGCGAGGCAACGAATTTATGGCGAGAAAAGGGAAACAGGAAATGTGTTATAACTTCTGCATACATTGATTGATGTTTATGAAACTTCAGGAGTGTGTTGGTTGTAGTAGTCTGATCACATGGATGTAACTATTGTGAGTCAAAGTTATAGCGCCACCAAATGGCAGCAAGAAGTGTATCACTTTTAAAATGCTTTGAGATCACCCTCTTATTTTTACCTGATTTGCTTCAAACTTCATCAGTGTAATGTCAATACACAGCAGATGTAGACCTATGACAGGATTTTTGATATTTGAAATATCGTTGCCATGGCGACAGGTCAAACTGTAATAATATTCTTGAGTGTTTTTGAGGCTCTTAACATGCTTCAATTTGCATGAAACTCCGACACACACATCAATATTGTCAACCAGTAGACATGGACAAAGCCATAGAAATGGGCGTGGTGGAGGGGCTCAGTAGCGCCACCTTTTGACAAAAGTGTGGGGGTTAGTTTTTCCTACAGTCACCAAACTCGGTACATATATTGATCTCATCAAGCCGGACAATTTTCTAATTTACATTCATTAGCTCCGACCAACAGGAAGTCGGCTATTTTTGTTTGAATGTTAATTTTTTGAAAAAACAGGCTATGAATTTTATACTACTACTCCTACAGGGTTTATCCAATTTACACCAAGCTTTTTTTAACTTGTTGCTAACACATTGAAGTTGTTTAATTGCAAACGGATTTTGGATATCTCAAACGGTTTGGCCGTGGCGAGGCAACAAATTTATGGCAAGAAAAGGGAAACAAAGTGTTATAACTTCTGCATACATTAATTGATTTTGATGAAACTTTGGCTTAGTCTTCGTTGTACAAGGCTGATCACATGGATTTGACTATTGTGATTCAAAGTCATAGCGCCACCAACTGGAAGCAGAAAATGTGTCACTTTCAGCATACATTGAGATCACCCTCTTATTTTTACCTGATTTGCTTCAAAATTCATCAGAATAATGTTAAAACTTGGCACATGTAATCCTTTGAAAATGGGCAGGGAGGAGTGGCTCTATAGCGGCACCTTGTAGTGCAGTAAATGTGGAGTGAATTTGACATAGTCCTTTGATGTTTAACCGTTTTAAGTGCCTATTGCCCGCTGTGCACAGTTGCCCTGAAGCCACCGGGGTGGCGGTGCCACCGGGCTTGGGCCCGCCATCGCTGCTCGCAGCTATATTTAGGGCGCAAGCGAAAATTCACGCAGGGCCCTCTTGTTCTTCTAAGGATTATTATTAGGGCCCAAGCGAAAATTCGCGCAGGGCCCTCTTGTTCTTCTAAGGATTATTTTTTTATTTTATTTATTTTTTTTTTTCCGTCTTCCGGGGCTTTTTGGGGGCCTTAACATGCTCAAAAACTCTTGAAAATTGGCACACACATTGGAATCCGCGGCCATTAGGACGCCGAAGAGGCTGGTACCCGGGCGTGGCAGGGGGGCTCGACAGCGCCCCCTTGAAAAAAGTCTGAAAATTTGGTCCATATATTAAACATGCTTGCACGTATTAGTATGAAACTCGGTACACATATAGACCTCATCGGGCCGAACAACTTTCGCGCTCTAAGTTAATCGCCACGCCAACAGGAAGTCAGCTATTAAGGGTTGTTTGAAAAACGCATGCTCTGGAATTTGATATACTCCTCCTAGACGATTAATCCGATCGCCACCAAACTCGGTCAGCATGAAGTCAAGACACTGATGATTAAAAATTGCCAGGGGATTTTTGATATCTCAAACGGTTTGGCCGTGGCGAGGCAACGAATTTATGGCGAGAAAAAGGAAACAGGAAATGTGTTATAACGTCTTAATACATATATTGATCTTTATGAAACTTCACGAGTGTGTTCGTTATAGGAGTCTGATCACATGGATGTGACTATTGTGAGTCAAAGTTATAGCGTCACCAACTGGCAGCAGGAAGTGTATCACTTTTTGAAATGTTTTGAGATCACCCTCTTATTTTTACCTGATTTGCTTCAAACTTCATCAGTGTAATGTCAATACACAGCAGATGTAGACCTATGACAGGATTTTTGATATTTGAAATATTGTTGCCATGGCAACAGGTCAAACTGTAATAATATTCTTGAGTGTTTTTGAGGCTCTTAACATGCTTCAAATTGCATGAAACTCGACACACACATCAATATTGTCAACCAGTAGACATGGACAAAGCCATAGAAATGGGCGTGGTGGAGGGGCTCAGTAGCGCCACCTTTTGACAAAAGTGGGGGGGTTAGTTTTTCCTACAGTCACCAAACTCGGTACACATATTATTCTCATCAAGCCGGACAATTTTCTAATTTACATTCATTAGCTCCGACCAACAGGAAGTCAGCTATTTTGGTTTGAATGTTAATTTTTTGAAAAAACAGGCTATGAATTTTATACTACTACTCCTACAGGGTTTATCCAATTTACACCAAGCTTTTTTTAACTTGTTGCGAACACATTGAAGTTGTTTAATTGCAAACGGATTTTGGATATCTCAAACGGTTTGGCCGTGGCGAGGCAACGAATTTATGGCGAGAAAAGGGAAACAGGAAATGTGTTATAACTTCTGCATACATTGATTGATGTTTATGAAACTTCAGGAGTGAGTTGGTTGTAGTAGTCTGATCACATGGATGTAACTATTGTGAGTCAAAGTTATAGCGCCACCAAATGGCAGCAAGAATTGTATCACTTTTAAAATGCTTTGAGATCACCCTCTTATTTTTACCTGATTTGCTTCAAACTTCATCAGTGTAATGTCAATACACAGCAGATGTAGACCTATGACAGGATTTTTGATATTTAAAATATTGTTGCCATGGCAACAGGTCAAACTGTAATAATATTCTTGAGTGTTTTTGAGGCTCTTAACATGCTTCAAATTGCATGAAACTCGACACACACATCAATATTGTCAACCAGTAGACATGGACAAAGCCATAGAAATGGGCGTGGTGGAGGGGCTCAGTAGCGCCACCTTTTGACAAAAGTGGGGGGGTTAGTTTTTCCTACAGTCACCAAACTCGGTACACATATTATTCTCATCAAGCCGGACAATTTTCTAATTTACATTCATTAGCTCCGACCAACAGGAAGTCAGCTATTTTGGTTTGAATGTTAATTTTTTGAAAAAACAGGCTATGAATTTTATACTACTACTCCTACAGGGTTTATCCAATTTACACCAAGCTTTTTTTAACTTGTTGCTAACACATTGAAGTTGTTTAATTGCAAACGGATTTTGGATATCTCAAACGGTTTGGCCGTGGCGAGGCAACGAATTTATGGCAAGAAAAGGGAAACAAAGTGTTATAACTTCTGCATACATTAATTGATTTTGATGAAACTTTGGCTTAGTCTTCGTTGTACAAGGCTGATCACATGGATTTGACTATTGTGATTCAAAGTCATAGCGCCACCAACTGGAAGCAGAAAATGTGTCACTTTCAGCATACATTGAGATCACCCTCTTATTTTTACCTGATTTGCTTCAAAATTCATCAGAATAATGTTAAAACTTGGCACATGTAATCCTTTGAAAATGGGCAGGGAGGAGGGGCTCTATAACGGCACCTTGTAGTGCAGTAAATGTGGAGTGAATTTGACATAGTCCTTTGATGTTTAACCGTTTAAAGTGCCTATTGCCCGCTGTGCACAGTTGCCCTGAAGCCACCGGGGTGGCGGTGCCACCGGGCTTGGGCCCGCCATCGCTGCTCGCAGCTATATTTATTTATTTTTTAGGGCCCAAGCGAATTAAGCGCGCAGGGCCCTCTTGTTCTTCTAAGGATTATTAGGGCCCAAGCGAAAATTCGCGCAGGGCCCTCTTGTTCTTCTAAGGATTATTATTATTTTTTTTTAATATAATACATATATTGATCTTTATGAAACTTCACGAGTGTGTTCGTTATAGGAGTCTGATCACATGGATGTGACTATTGTGAGTCAAAGTTATAGCGCCACCAACTGGCAACGAATTTATGGCGAGAAAAAGGAAACAGGAAATGTGTTATAACTTCTGCATACATTGATTGATGTTTATGAAACTTCAGGAGTGTGTTGGTTGTAGTAGTCTGATCACATGGATGTAACTATTGTGAGTCAAAGTTATAGCGCCACCAAATGGCAGCAAGAAGTGTATCACTTTTAAAATGCTTTGAGATCACCCTCTTATTTTTACCTGATTTGCTTCAAACTTCATCAGTGTAATGTCAATACACAGCAGATGTAGACCTATGACAGGATTTTTGATATTTGAAATATTGTTGCCATGGCAACAGGTCAAACTGTAATAATATTCTTGAGTGTTTTTGAGGCTCTTAACATGCTTCAAATTGCATGAAACTCGACACACACATCAATATTGTCAACCAGTAGACATGGACAAAGCCATAGAAATGGGCGTGGTGGAGGGGCTCAGTAGCGCCACCTTTTGACAAAAGTGGGGGGGTTAGTTTTTCCTACAGACACCAAACTCGGTACACATATTATTCTCATCAAGCCGGACAATTTTCTAATTTACATTCATTAGCTCCGACCAACAGGAAGTCAGCTATTTTGGTTTGAATGTTAATTTTTTGAAAAAACAGGCTATGAATTTTATACTACTACTCCTACAGGGTTTATCCAATTTACACCAAGCTTTTTTTAACTTGTTGCTAACACATTGAAGTTGTTTAATTGCAAACGGATTTTGGATATCTCAAACGGTTTGGCCGTGGCGAGGCAACGAATTTATGGCAAGAAAAGGGAAACAAAGTGTTATAACTTCTGCATACATTAATTGATTTTGATGAAACTTTGGCTTAGTCTTCGTTGTACAAGGCTGATCACATGGATTTGACTATTGTGATTCAAAGTCATAGCGCCACCAACTGGAAGCAGAAAATGTGTCACTTTCAGCATACATTGAGATCACCCTCTTATTTTTACCTGATTTGCTTCAAAATTCATCAGAATAATGTTAAAACTTGGCACATGTAATCCTTTGAAAATGGGCAGGGAGGAGGGGCTCTATAACGGCACCTTGTAGTGCAGTAAATGTGGAGTGAATTTGACATAGTCCTTTGATGTTTAACCGTTTTAAGTGCCTATTGCCCGCTGTGCACAGTTGCCCTGAAGCCACCGGGGTGGCGGTGCCACCGGGCTTGGGCCCGCCATCGCTGCTCGCAGCTATATTTATTATTAGGGCCCAAGCGAAAATTCGCGCAGGGCCCTCTTGTTCTTCTAAGGATTATTATTATTATTTTTTTTTTTTTTTTTTTTTTACGTCTTCCGGGGCTTTTTGGGGGCCTTAACATGCTCAAAAACTCTTGAAAATTGGCACACACATTGGAATCCGCGGCCATTAGGACGCCCCAGAGGCTGGTATCCGGGCGTGGCAGGGGGGCTCGACAGCGCCCCCTTGAAAAAAGTCTGAAAATTTGGTCCATATATTAAACACGCTTGCACGTATTAGTATGAAACTCGGTACACATATAGACCTCATCGGGCCGAACAACTTTCGTACTCTAAGTTAAACGCCACGCCAACAGGAAGTCAGCTATTAAGGGTTGTTTTAAAAACGCATGCTCTGGAATTTGATATACTCCTCCTAGACGATTAATCTGATCGCCACCAAACTCGGTCAGCATGAAGTCAAGACACTGATGATTAAAAATTGCCAGGGGATTTTTGATATCTCGAACGGTTTGGCCGTGGCGAGGCAACGAATTTATGGCGAGAAAAAGGAAACAGGAAATGTGTTATAACGTCTGCATACATATATTGATCTTTATGAAACTTCACGAGTGTGTTGGTTGTAGTAGTCTGATCACATGGATGTGACTATTGTGAGTCAAAGTTATAGCGCCACCAACTGGCAGCAGGAAGTGTATCACTTTTTGAAATGCTTTGAGATCACCCTCTTATTTTTACCTGATTTGCTTCAAACTTCATCAATGTAATGGCAATACACAGCAGATGTAGACCTATGACAGGATTTTTGATATTTGAAATATTGTTGCCATGGCAACAGGTCAAACTGTAATAATATTCTTGAGTGTTTTTGAGGCTCTTAACATGCTTCAAATTGCATGAAACTCAACACACACATCAATATTGTCAACCAGTAGACATGGACAAAGCCATAGAAATGGGCGTGGTGGAGGGGCTCAGTAGCGCCACCTTTTGACAAAAGTGGGGGTTAGTTTTTCCTACAGTCACCAAACTCGGTACACATATTGTTCTCATCAAGCCGGACAATTTTCTAATTTACATTCATTAGCTCTGACCAACAGGAAGTCGGCTATTTTTGTTTGAATGTTAATTTTTTGAAAAAACAGGCTATGAATTTTATACTACTACTCCTACAGGGTTTATCCAATTTACACCAAGCTTTTTTTAACTTGTTGCTAACACATTGAAGTTGTTTAATTGCAAACGGATTTTGGATACCTCAAACGGTTTGGCCGTGGCGAGGCAACAAATTTATGGCGAGAAAAAGGAAACAGGAAATGTGTTATAACGTCTGCATACATATATTGATCTTTATGAAACTTCACGAGTGTGTTGGTTGTAGTAGTCTGATCACATGGATGTGACTATTGTGAGTCAAAGTTATAGCACCACCAACTGGCAGCAGGAAGTGTATCACTTTTTGAAATGTTTTGAGATCACCCTCTTATTTTTACCTGATTTGCTTCAAACTTCATCAGTGTAATGTCAATACACAGCAGATGTAGACCTATGACAGGATTTTTGATATTTGAAATATTGTTGCCATGGCAACAGGTCAAACTGTAATAATATTCTTGAGTGGTTTTGAGGCTCTTAACATGCTTCAAATTGCATGAAACTCGACACACACATCAATATTGTCAACCAGTAGACATGGACAAAGCCATAGAAATGGGCGTGGTGGAGGGGCTCAGTAGCGCCACCTTTTGACAAAAGTGGGGGTTAGTTTTTCCTACAGTCACCAAACTCGGTACACATATTATTCTCATCAAGCCGGACAATTTTCTAATTTACATTCATTAGCTCCGACCAACAGGAAGTCAGCTATTTTGGTTTGAATGTTAATTTTTTGAAAAAACAGGCTATGAATTTTATACTACTACTCCTACAGGGTTTATCCAATTTACACCAAGCTTTTTTTAACTTGTTGCGAAGACATTGAAGTTGTTTAATTGCAAACGGATTTTGGATATCTCAAATGGTTTGGCCGTGGCGAGGCAACGAATTTATGGCGAGAAAAGGGAAACAGGAAATGTGTTATAACTTCTGCATACATTGATTGATGTTTATGAAACTTCAGGAGTGTGTTGGTTGTAGTAGTCTGATCACATGGATGTAACTATTGTGAGTCAAAGTTATAGCGCCACCAAATGGCAGCAAGAAGTGTATCACTTTTAAAATGCTTTGAGATCACCCTCTTATTTTTACCTGATTTGCTTCAAACTTCATCAGTGTAATGTCAATACACAGCAGATGTAGACCTATGACAGGATTTTTGATATTTGAAATATCGTTGCCATGGCGACAGGTCAAACTGTAATAATATTCTTGAGTGTTTTTGAGGCTCTTAACATGCTTCAATTTGCATGAAACTCCGACACACACATCAATATTGTCAACCAGTAGACATGGACAAAGCCATAGAAATGGGCGTGGTGGAGGGGCTCAGTAGCGCCACCTTTTGACAAAAGTGTGGGGGTTAGTTTTTCCTACAGTCACCAAACTCGGTACATATATTGATCTCATCAAGCCGGACAATTTTCTAATTTACATTCATTAGCTCCGACCAACAGGAAGTCGGCTATTTTTGTTTGAATGTTAATTTTTTGAAAAAACAGGCTATGAATTTTATACTACTACTCCTACAGGGTTTATCCAATTTACACCAAGCTTTTTTAACTTGTTGCTAACACATTGAAGTTGTTTAATTGCAAACGGATTTTGGATATCTCAAACGGTTTGGCCGTGGCGAGGCAACAAATTTATGGCAAGAAAAGGGAAACAAAGTGTTATAACTTCTGCATACATTAATTGATTTTGATGAAACTTTGGCTTAGTCTTCGTTGTACAAGGCTGATCACATGGATTTGACTATTGTGATTCAAAGTCATAGCGCCACCAACTGGAAGCAGAAAATGTGTCACTTTCAGCATACATTGAGATCACCCTCTTATTTTTACCTGATTTGCTTCAAAATTCATCAGAATAATGTTAAAACTTGGCACATGTAATCCTTTGAAAATGGGCAGGGAGGAGTGGCTCTATAGCGGCACCTTGTAGTGCAGTAAATGTGGAGTGAATTTGACATAGTCCTTTGATGTTTAACCGTTTTAAGTGCCTATTGCCCGCTGTGCACAGTTGCCCTGAAGCCACCGGGGTGGCGGTGCCACCGGGCTTGGGCCCGCCATCGCTGCTCGCAGCTATATTTATTTATTTTTTTATTTTTTTTTTTATTTTTTTTCGTCTTCCGGGGCTTTTTGGGGGCCTTAACATGCTCAAAAACTCTTGAAAATTGGCACACACATTGGAATCCGCGGCCATTAGGACGCCCCAGAGGCTGGTATCCGGGCGTGGCAGGGGGGCTCGACAGCGCCCCCTTGAAAAAAGTCTGAAAATTTGGTCCATATATTAAACACGCTTGCACGTATTAGTATGAAACTCGGTACACATATAGACCTCATCGGGCCGAACAACTTTCGTACTCTAAGTTAAACGCCACGCCAACAGGAAGTCAGCTATTAAGGGTTGTTTTAAAAACGCATGCTCTGGAATTTGATATACTCCTCCTAGACGATTAATCTGATCGCCACCAAACTCGGTCAGCATGAAGTCAAGACACTGATGATTAAAAATTGCCAGGGGATTTTTGATATCTCGAACGGTTTGGCCGTGGCGAGGCAACAAATTTATGGCGAGAAAAAGGAAACAGGAAATGTGTTATAACGTCTGCATACATATATTGATCTTTATGAAACTTCACGAGTGTGTTGGTTGTAGTAGTCTGATCACATGGATGTGACTATTGTGAGTCAAAGTTATAGCGCCACCAACTGGCAGCAGGAAGTGTATCACTTTTTGAAATGCTTTGAGATCACCCTCTTATTTTTACCTGATTTGCTTCAAACTTCATCAATGTAATGGCAATACACAGCAGATGTAGACTTATGACAGGATTTTTGATATTTGAAATATTGTTGCCATGGCAACAGGTCAAACTGTAATAATATTCTTGAGTGTTTTTGAGGCTCTTAACATGCTTCAAATTGCATGAAACTCAACACACACATCAATATTGTCAACCAGTAGACATGGACAAAGCCATAGAAATGGGCGTGGTGGAGGGGCTCAGTAGCGCCACCTTTTGACAAAAGTGGGGGTTAGTTTTTCCTACAGTCACCAAACTCGGTACACATATTGTTCTCATCAAGCCGGACAATTTTCTAATTTACATTCATTAGCTCTGACCAACAGGAAGTCGGCTATTTTTGTTTGAATGTTAATTTTTTGAAAAAACAGGCTATGAATTTTATACTACTACTCCTACAGGGTTTATCCAATTTACACCAAGCTTTTTTTAACTTGTTGCTAACACATTGAAGTTGTTTAATTGCAAACGGATTTTGGATACCTCAAACGGTTTGGCCGTGGCGAGGCAACAAATTTATGGCGAGAAAAAGGAAACAGGAAATGTGTTATAACGTCTGCATACATATATTGATCTTTATGAAACTTCACGAGTGTGTTGGTTGTAGTAGTCTGATCACATGGATGTGACTATTGTGAGTCAAAGTTATAGCACCACCAACTGGCAGCAGGAAGTGTATCACTTTTTGAAATGCTTTGAGATCACCCTCTTATTTTTACCTGATTTGCTTCAAACTTCATCAATGTAATGGCAATACACAGCAGATGTAGACTTATGACAGGATTTTTGATATTTGAAATATTGTTGCCATGGCAACAGGTCAAACTGTAATAATATTCTTGAGTGTTTTTGAGGCTCTTAACATGCTTCAAATTGCATGAAACTCAACACACACATCAATATTGTCAACCAGTAGACATGGACAAAGCCATAGAAATGGGCGTGGTGGAGGGGCTCAGTAGCGCCACCTTTTGACAAAAGTGGGGGGGTTAGTTTTTCCTACAGTCACCAAACTCGGTACACATATTGTTCTCATCAAGCCGGACAATTTTCTAATTTACATTCATTAGCTCTGACCAACAGGAAGTCGGCTATTTTTGTTTGAATGTTAATTTTTTGAAAAAACAGGCTATGAATTTTATACTACTACTCCTACAGGGTTTATCCAATTTACACCAAGCTTTTTTTAACTTGTTGCTAACACATTGAAGTTGTTTAATTGATATCTCAAACGGTTTGGCCGTGGCGAGGCAACAAATTTATGGCAAGAAAAGGGAAACAAAGTGTTATAACTTCTGCATACATTAATTGATTTTGATGAAACTTTGGCTTAGTCTTCGTTGTACAAGGCTGATCACATGGATTTGACTATTGTGATTCAAAGTCATAGCGCCACCAACTGGAAGCAGAAAATGTGTCACTTTCAGCATACATTGAGATCACCCTCTTATTTTTACCTGATTTGCTTCAAAATTCATCAGAATAATGTTAAAACTTGGCACATGTAATCCTTTGAAAATGGGCAGGGAGGAGGGGCTCTATAGCGGCACCTTGTAGTGCAGTAAATGTGGAGTGAATTTGACATAGTCCTTTGATGTTTAACCGTTTTAAGTGCCTATTGCCCGCTGTGCACAGTTGCCCTGAAGCCACCGGGGTGGCGGTGCCACCGGGCTTGGGCCCGCCATCGCTGCTCGCAGCTATATTTAGGGCGCAAGCGAAAATTCGCGCAGGGCCCTCTTGTTCTTCTAAGGATTATTATTAGGGCCCAAGCGAAAATTCGCGCAGGGCCCTCTTGTTCTTCTAAGGATTATTATTAGGGCCCAAGCGAAAATTCGCGCAGGGCCCTCTTGTTCTTCTAAGGATTATTATTATTATTATTTTTTTTTTTTTTTTTTTTTTTTTTTTTCCGTCTTCCGGGGCTTTTTGGGGGCCTTAACATGCTCAAAAACTCTTGAAAATTGGCACACACATTGGAATCCGCGGCCATTAGGACGCCGGAGAGGCTGGTACCCGGGCGTGGCAGGGGGGCTCGACAGCGCCCCCTTGAAAAAAGTCTGAAAATTTGGTCCATATATTAAACATGCTTGCACGTATTAGTATGAAACTCGGTACACATATAGACCTCATCGGGCCGAACAACTTTCGCGCTCTAAGTTAATCGCCACGCCAACAGGAAGTCAGCTATTAAGGGTTGTTTGAAAAACGCATGCTCTGGAATTTGATATACTCCTCCTAGACGATTAATCCGATCGCCACCAAACTCGGTCAGCATGAAGTCAAGACACTGATGATTAAAAATTGCCAGGGGATTTTTGATATCTCGAACGGTTTGGCCGTGGCGAGGCAACGAATTTATGGCGAGAAAAAGGAAACAGGAAATGTGTTATAACGTCTTAATACATATATTGATCTTTATGAAACTTCACGAGTGTGTTCGTTATAGGAGTCTGATCACATGGATGTGACTATTGTGAGTCAAAGTTATAGCGCCACCAACTGGCAGCAGGAAGTGTATCACTTTTTGAAATGTTTTGAGATCACCCTCTTATTTTTACCTGATTTGCTTCAAACTTCATCAGTGTAATGTCAATACACAGCAGATGTAGACCTATGACAGGATTTTTGATATTTGAAATATTGTTGCCATGGCAACAGGTCAAACTGTAATAATATTCTTGAGTGTTTTTGAGGCTCTTAACATGCTTCAAATTGCATGAAACTCGACACACACATCAATATTGTCAACCAGTAGACATGGACAAAGCCATAGAAATGGGCGTGGTGGAGGGGCTCAGTAGCGCCACCTTTTGACAAAAGTGGGGGTTAGTTTTTCCTACAGTCACCAAACTCGGTACACATATTATTCTCATCAAGCCGGACAATTTTCTAATTTACATTCATTAGCTCCGACCAACAGGAAGTCAGCTATTTTGGTTTGAATGTTAATTTTTTGAAAAAACAGGCTATGAATTTTATACTACTACTCCTACAGGGTTTATCCAATTTACACCAAGCTTTTTTTAACTTGTTGCTAACACATTGAAGTTGTTTAATTGCAAACGGATTTTGGATATCTCAAACGGTTTGGCCGTGGCGAGGCAACAAATTTATGGCAAGAAAAGGGAAACAAAGTGTTATAACTTCTGCATACATTAATTGATTTTGATGAAACTTTGGCTTAGTCTTCGTTGTACAAGGCTGATCACATGGATTTGACTATTGTGATTCAAAGTCATAGCGCCACCAACTGGAAGCAGAAAATGTGTCACTTTCAGCATACATTGAGATCACCCTCTTATTTTTACCTGATTTGCTTCAAAATTCATCAGAATAATGTTAAAACTTGGCACATGTAATCCTTTGAAAATGGGCAGGGAGGAGGGGCTCTATAGCGGCACCTTGTAGTGCAGTAAATGTGGAGTGAATTTGACATAGTCCTTTGATGTTTAACCGTTTTAAGTGCCTATTGCCCGCTGTGCACAGTTGCCCTGAAGCCACCGGGGTGGCGGTGCCACCGGGCTTGGGCCCGCCATCGCTGCTCGCAGCTATATTTAGGGCGCAAGCGAAAATTCGCGCAGGGCCCTCTTGTTCTTCTAAGGATTATTATTAGGGCCCAAGCGAAAATTCGCGCAGGGCCCTCTTGTTCTTCTAAGGATTATTATTAGGGCCCAAGCGAAAATTCGCGCAGGGCCCTCTTGTTCTTCTAAGGATTATTATTATTATTATTTTTTTTTTTTTTTTTTTTTTTTTTTCGTCTTCCGGGGCTTTTTGGGGGCCTTAACATGCTCAAAAACTCTTGAAAATTGGCACACACATTGGAATCCGCGGCCATTAGGACGCCGGAGAGGCTGGTACCCGGGCGTGGCAGGGGGGCTCGACAGCGCCCCCTTGAAAAAAGTCTGAAAATTTGGTCCATATATTAAACATGCTTGCACGTATTAGTATGAAACTCGGTACACATATAGACCTCATCGGGCCGAACAACTTTCGCGCTCTAAGTTAATCGCCACGCCAACAGGAAGTCAGCTATTAAGGGTTGTTTGAAAAACGCATGCTCTGGAATTTGATATACTCCTCCTAGACGATTAATCCGATCGCCACCAAACTCGGTCAGCATGAAGTCAAGACACTGATGATTAAAAATTGCCAGGGGATTTTTGATATCTCGAACGGTTTGGCCGTGGCGAGGCAACGAATTTATGGCGAGAAAAAGGAAACAGGAAATGTGTTATAACGTCTTAATACATATATTGATCTTTATGAAACTTCACGAGTGTGTTCGTTATAGGAGTCTGATCACATGGATGTGACTATTGTGAGTCAAAGTTATAGCGCCACCAACTGGCAGCAGGAAGTGTATCACTTTTTGAAATGTTTTGAGATCACCCTCTTATTTTTACCTGATTTGCTTCAAACTTCATCAGTGTAATGTCAATACACAGCAGATGTAGACCTATGACAGGATTTTTGATATTTGAAATATTGCTGCCATGGCAACAGGTCAAACTGTAATAATATTCTTGAGTGTTTTTGAGGCTCTTAACATGCTTCAAATTGCATGAAACTCGACACACACATCAATATTGTCAACCAGTAGACATGGACAAAGCCATAGAAATGGGCGTGGTGGAGGGGCTCAGTAGCGCCACCTTTTGACAAAAGTGGGGGTTAGTTTTTCCTACAGTCACCAAACTCGGTACACATATTATTCTCATCAAGCCGGACAATTTTCTAATTTACATTCATTAGCTCCGACCAACAGGAAGTCAGCTATTTTGGTTTGAATGTTAATTTTTTGAAAAAACAGGCTATGAATTTTATACTACTACTCCTACAGGGTTTATCCAATTTACACCAAGCTTTTTTTAACTTGTTGCGAACACATTGAAGTTGTTTAATTGCAAACGGATTTTGGATATCTCAAACGGTTTGGCCGTGGCGAGGCAACGAATTTATGGCGAGAAAAGGGAAACAGGAAATGTGTTATAACTTCTGCATACATTGATTGATGTTTATGAAACTTCAGGAGTGTGTTGGTTGTAATAGTCTGATCACATGGATGTAACTATTGTGAGTCAAAGTTATAGCGCCACCAAATGGCAGCAAGAAGTGTATCACTTTTAAAATGCTTTGAGATCACCCTCTTATTTTTACCTGATTTGCTTCAAACTTCATCAGTGTAATGTCAATACACAGCAGATGTAGACCTATGACAGGATTTTTGATATTTGAAATATTGTTGCCATGGCAACAGGTCAAACTGTAATAATATTCTTGAGTGTTTTTGAGGCTCTTAACATGCTTCAAATTGCATGAAACTCGACACACACATCAATATTGTCAACCAGTAGACATGGACAAAGCCATAGAAATGGGCGTGGTGGAGGGGCTCAGTAGCGCCACCTTTTGACAAAAGTGGGGGTTAGTTTTTCCTACAGTCACCAAACTCGGTACACATATTATTCTCATCAAGCCGGACAATTTTCTAATTTACATTCATTAGCTCCGACCAACAGGAAGTCAGCTATTTTGGTTTGAATGTTAATTTTTTGAAAAAACAGGCTATGAATTTTATACTACTACTCCTACAGGGTTTATCCAATTTACACCAAGCTTTTTTAACTTGTTGCTAACACATTGAAGTTGTTTAATTGCAAACGGATTTTGGATATCTCAAACGGTTTGGCCGTGGCGAGGCAACGAATTTATGGCAAGAAAAGGGAAACAAAGTGTTATAACTTCTGCATACATTAATTGATTTTGATGAAACTTTGGCTTAGTCTTCGTTGTACAAGGCTGATCACATGGATTTGACTATTGTGATTCAAAGTCATAGCGCCACCAACTGGAAGTAGAAAATGTGTCACTTTCAGCATACATTGAGATCACCCTCTTATTTTTACCTGATTTGCTTCAAAATTCATCAGAATAATGTTAAAACTTGGCACATGTAATCCTTTGAAAATGGGCAGGGAGGAAGGGGTCTATAGCGGCACCTTGTAGTGCAGTAAATGTGGAGTGAATTTGACATAGTCCTTTGATGTTTAACCGTTTTAAGTGCCTATTGCCCGCTGTGCACAGTTGCCCTGAAGCCACCGGGGTGGCGGTGCCACCGGGCTTGGGCCCGCCATCGCTGCTCGCAGCTATATTTAGGGCCCAAGCGAAAATTCGCGCAGGGCCCTCTTGTTCTTCTAAGGATTATTATTATTATTTTTTTTTTTTTTTTTTTTTTTCCGTCTTCCGGGGCTTTTTGGGGGCCTTAACATGCTCAAAAACTCTTGAAAATTGGCACACACATTGGAATCCGCGGCCATTAGGACGCCGGAGAGGCTGGTACCCGGGCGTGGCAGGGGGGCTCGACAGCGCCCCCTTGAAAAAAGTCTGAAAATTTGGTCCATATATTAAACATGCTTGCACGTATTAGTATGAAACTCGGTACACATATAGACCTCATCGGGCCGAACAACTTTCGCGCTCTAAGTTAATCGCCACGCCAACAGGAAGTCAGCTATTAAGGGTTGTTTGAAAAACGCATGCTCTGGAATTTGATATACTCCTCCTAGACGATTAATCCGATCGCCACCAAACTCGGTCAGCATGAAGTCAAGACACTGATGATTAAAAATTGCCAGGGGATTTTTGATATCTCGAACGGTTTGGCCGTGGCGAGGCAACGAATTTATGGCGAGAAAAAGGAAACAGGAAATGTGTTATAACGTCTTAATACATATATTGATCTTTATGAAACTTCACGAGTGTGTTCGTTATAGGAGTCTGATCACATGGATGTGACTATTGTGAGTCAAAGTTATAGCGCCACCAACTGGCAGCAGGAAGTGTATCACTTTTTGAAATGTTTTGAGATCACCCTCTTATTTTTACCTGATTTGCTTCAAACTTCATCAGTGTAATGTCAATACACAGCAGATGTAGACCTATGACAGGATTTTTGATATTTGAAATATTGTTGCCATGGCAACAGGTCAAACTGTAATAATATTCTTGAGTGTTTTTGAGGCTCTTAACATGCTTCAAATTGCATGAAACTCGACACACACATCAATATTGTCAACCAGTAGACATGGACAAAGCCATAGAAATGGGCGTGGTGGAGGGGCTCAGTAGCGCCACCTTTTGACAAAAGTGGGGGGGTTAGTTTTTCCTACAGTCACCAAACTCGGTACACATATTATTCTCATCAAGCCGGACAATTTTCTAATTTACATTCATTAGCTCCGACCAACAGGAAGTCAGCTATTTTGGTTTGAATGTTAATTTTTTGAAAAAACAGGCTATGAATTTTATACTACTACTCCTACAGGGTTTATCCAATTTACACCAAGCTTTTTTTAACTTGTTGCTAACACATTGAAGTTGTTTAATTGCAAACGGATTTTGGATATCTCAAACGGTTTGGCCGTGGCGAGGCAACAAATTTATGGCAAGAAAAGGGAAACAAAGTGTTATAACTTCTGCATACATTAATTGATTTTGATGAAACTTTGGCTTAGTCTTCGTTGTACAAGGCTGATCACATGGATTTGACTATTGTGATTCAAAGTCATAGCGCCACCAACTGGAAGCAGAAAATGTGTCACTTTCAGCATACATTGAGATCACCCTCTTATTTTTACCTGATTTGCTTCAAAATTCATCAGAATAATGTTAAAACTTGGCACATGTAATCCTTTGAAAATGGGCAGGGAGGAGGGGCTCTATAACGGCACCTTGTAGTGCATTAAATGTGGAGTGAATTTGACATAGTCCTTTGATGTTTAACCGTTTTAAGTGCCTATTGCCCGCTGTGCACAGTTGCCCTGAAGCAACCGGGGTGGCGGTGCCACCGGGCTTGGGCCCGCCATCGCTGCTCGCAGCTATATTTATTATTATTATTATTTTTTTTTTTTTTTTTTTCCGTCTTCCGGGGCTTTTTGGGGGCCTTAACATGCTCAAAAACTCTTGAAAATTGGCACACACATTGGAATCCGCGGCCATTAGGACGCCGGAGAGGCTGGTACCCGGGCGTGGCAGGGGGGCTCGACAGCGCCCCCTTGAAAAAAGTCTGAAAATTTGGTCCATATATTAAACACGCTTGCACGTATTAGTATGAAACTCGGTACACATATAGACCTCATCGGGCCGAACAACTTTCGTACTCTAAGTTAAACGCCACGCCAACAGGAAGTCAGCTATTAAGGGTTGTTTTAAAAACGCATGCTCTGGAATTTGATATACTCCTCCTAGACGATTAATCTGATCGCCACCAAACTCGGTCAGCATGAAGTCAAGACACTGATGATTAAAAATTGCCAGGGGATTTTTGATATCTCGAACGGTTTGGCCGTGGCGAGGCAACGAATTTATGGTGAGAAAAAGGAAACAGGAAATGTGTTATAACGTCTGCATACATATATTGATCTTTATGAAACTTCACGAGTGTGTTGGTTGTAGTAGTCTGATCACATGGATGTGACTATTGTGAGTCAAAGTTATAGCGCCACCAACTGGCAGCAGGAAGTGTATCACTTTTTGAAATGCTTTGAGATCACCCTCTTATTTTTACCTGATTTGCTTCAAACTTCATCAATGTAATGGCAATACACAGCAGATGTAGACCTATGACAGGATTTTTGATATTTGAAATATTGTTGCCATGGCAACAGGTCAAACTGTAATAATATTCTTGAGTGTTTTTGAGGCTCTTAACATGCTTCAAATTGCATGAAACTCAACACACACATCAATATTGTCAACCAGTAGACATGGACAAAGCCATAGAAATGGGCGTGGTGGAGGGGCTCAGTAGCGCCACCTTTTGACAAAAGTGGGGGGGTTAGTTTTTCCTACAGTCACCAAACTCGGTACACATATTGTTCTCATCAAGCCGGACAATTTTCTAATTTACATTCATTAGCTCTGACCAACAGGAAGTCGGCTATTTTTGTTTGAATGTTAATTTTTTGAAAAAACAGGCTATGAATTTTATACTACTACTCCTACAGGGTTTATCCAATTTACACCAAGCTTTTTTTAACTTGTTGCTAACACATTGAAGTTGTTTAATTGCAAACGGATTTTGGATACCTCAAACGGTTTGGCCGTGGCGAGGCAACAAATTTATGGCGAGAAAAAGGAAACAGGAAATGTGTTATAACGTCTGCATACATATATTGATCTTTATGAAACTTCACGAGTGTGTTGGTTGTAGTAGTCTGATCACATGGATGTGACTATTGTGAGTCAAAGTTATAGCACCACCAACTGGCAGCAGGAAGTGTATCACTTTTTGAAATGCTTTGAGATCACCCTCTTATTTTTACCTGATTTGCTTCAAACTTCATCAGTGTAATGTCAATACACAGCAGATGTAGACCTATGACAGGATTTTTGATATTTGATATATTGTTGCCATGGCAACAGGTCAAACTGTAATAATATTCTTGAGTGTTTTTGAGGCTCTTAACATGCTTCAAATTGCATGAAACTCGACACACACATCAATATTGTCAACCAGTAGACATGGACAAAGCCATAGAAATGGGCGTGGTGAAGGGGCTCAGTAGCGCCACCTTTTGTCAAAAGTGGGGGTTAGTTTTTCCTACAGTCACCAAACTCGGTACACATATTGTACTCATCAAGCTGGACAATTTTCTAATTTACATTCATTAGCTCCGACCAACAGGAAGTCGGCTATTTTTGTTTGAATGTTAATTTTTTGAAAAAACAGGCTATGAATTTTATACTACTACTCCTACAGGGTTTATCCAATTTACACCAAGCTTTTTTTAACTTGTTGCTAACACATTGAAGTTGTTTAATTGCAAACGGATTTTGGATATCTCAAACGGTTTGGCCGTGGCGAGGCAACGAATTTATGGCAAGAAAAGGGAAACAAAGTGTTATAACTTCTGCATACATTAATTGATTTTGATGAAACTTTGGCTTAGTCTTCGTTGTACAAGGCTGATCACATGGATTTGACTATTGTGATTCAAAGTCATAGCGCCACCAACTGGAAGCAGAAAATGTGTCACTTTCAGCATACATTGAGATCACCCTCTTATTTTTACCTGATTTGCTTCAAAATTCATCAGAATAATGTTAAAACTTGGCACATGTAATCCTTTGAAAATGGGCAGGGAGGAGGGGCTCTATAGCGGCACCTTGTAGTGCAGTAAATGTGGAGTGAATTTGACATAGTCCTTTGATGTTTAACCATTTTAAGTGCCTATTGCCCGCTGTGCACAGTTGCCCTGAAGCCACCGGGGTGGCGGTGCCACCGGGCTTGGGCCCGCCATCGCTGCTCGCAGCTATATTTATTATTATTTTTTTTATTTTATTTTTTTTCCGTCTTCCGGGGCTTTTTGGGGGCCTTAACATGCTCAAAAACTCTTGAAAATTGGCACACACATTGGAATCCGCGGCCATTAGGACGCCGGAGAGGCTGGTACCCGGGCGTGGCAGGGGGGCTCGACAGCGCCCCCTTGAAAAAAGTCTGAAAATTTGGTCCATATATTAAACATGCTTGCACGTATTAGTATGAAACTCGGTACACATATAGACCTCATCGGGCCGAACAACTTTCGCGCTCTAAGTTAATCGCCACGCCAACAGAAGTCAGCTATTAAGGGTTGTTTGAAAAACGCATGCTCTGGAATTTGATATACTCCTCCTAGACGATTAATCCGATCGCCACCAAACTCGGTCAGCATGAAGTCAAGACACTGATGATTAAAAATTGCCAGGGGATTTTTGATATCTTGGCCGTGGCAAGGCAACGAATTTATGGCGAGAAAAAGGAAACAGGAAATGTGTTATAACGTCTTAATACATATATTGATCTTTATGAAACTTCACGAGTGTGTCGTTATAGGAGTCTGATCACATGGATGTGACTATTGTGAGTCAAAGTTATAGCGCCACCAACTGGCAGCAGGAAGTGTATCACTTTTTGAAATGTTTTGAGATCACCCTCTTATTTTTACCTGATTTGCTTCAAACTTCATCAGTGTAATGTCAATACACAGCAGATGT
Source organism: Chanodichthys erythropterus (assembly GCF_024489055.1). NCBI lineage: Eukaryota > Metazoa > Chordata > Actinopteri > Cypriniformes > Xenocyprididae > Chanodichthys > Chanodichthys erythropterus. Next base: position 39,094,916 of record NC_090241.1, read on the forward strand.
AGACCTATGACAGGATTTTTGATATTTGAAATATTGTTGCCATGGCAACAGGTCAAACTGTAATAATATTCTTGAGTGTTTTTGAGGCTCTTAACATGCTTCAAATTGCATGAAACTCGACACACACATCAATATTGTCAACCAGTAGACATGGACAAAGCCATAGAAATGGGCGTGGTGGAGGGGCTCAGTAGCGCCACCTTTTGACAAAAGTGGGGGGTTAGTTTTTCCTACAGTCACCAAACTCGGTACACATATTATTCTCATCAAGCCGGACAATTTTCTAATTTACATTCATTAGCTCCGACCAACAGGAAGTCAGCTATTTTGGTTTGAATGTTAATTTTTTGAAAAAACAGGCTATGAATTTTATACTACTACTCCTACAGGGTTTATCCAATTTACACCAAGCTTTTTTAACTTGTTGCGAACACATTGAAGTTGTTTAATTGCAAACGGATTTTGGATATCTCAAACGGTTTGGCCGTGGCGAGGCAACGAATTTATGGCGAGAAAAGGGAAACAGGAAATGTGTTATAACTTCTGCATACATTGATTGATGTTTATGAAACTTCAGGAGTGTGTTGGTTGTAGTAGTCTGATCACATGGATGTAACTATTGTGAGTCAAAGTTATAGCGCCACCAAATGGCAGCAAGAAGTGTATCACTTTTAAAATGCTTTGAGATCACCCTCTTATTTTTACCTGATTTGCTTCAAACTTCATCAGTGTAATGTCAATACACAGCAGATGTAGACCTATGACAGGATTTTTGATATTTGAAATATTGTTGCCATGGCAACAGGTCAAACTGTAATAATATTCTTGAGTGTTTTTGAGGCTCTTAACATGCTTCAAATTGCATGAAACTCAACACACACATCAATATTGTCAACCAGTAGACATGGACAAAGCCATAGAAATGGGCGTGGTGGAGGGGCTCAGTAGCGCCACCTCTTGACAAAAGTGGGGGGGTTAGTTTTTCCTACAGTCACCAAACTCGGTACACATATTGTTCTCATCAAGCCGGACAATTTTCTAATTTACATTCATTAGCTCTGACCAACAGGAAGTCGGCTATTTTTGTTTGAATGTTAATTTTTTGAAAAAACAGGCTATGAATTTTATACTACTACTCCTACAGGGTTTATCCAATTTACACCAAGCTTTTTTTAACTTGTTGCTAACACATTGAAGTTGTTTAATTGCAAACGGATTTTGGATACCTCAAACGGTTTGGCCGTGGCGAGGCAACAAATTTATGGCGAGAAAAAGGAAACAGGAAATGTGTTATAACGTCTGCATACATATATTGATCTTTATGAAACTTCACGAGTGTGTTGGTTGTAGTAGTCTGATCACATGGATGTGACTATTGTGAGTCAAAGTTATAGCACCACCAACTGGCAGCAGGAAGTGTATCACTTTTTGAAATGCTTTGAGATCACCCTCTTATTTTTACCTGATTTGCTTCAAACTTCATCAGTGTAATGTCAATACACAGCAGATGTAGACCTATGACAGGATTTTTGATATTTGATATATTGTTGCCATGGCAACAGGTCAAACTGTAATAATATTCTTGAGTGTTTTTGAGGCTCTTAACATGCTTCAAATTGCATGAAACTCGACACACACATCAATATTGTCAACCAGTAGACATGGACAAAGCCATAGAAATGGGCGTGGTGAAGGGGCTCAGTAGCGCCACCTTTTGTCAAAAGTGGGGGTTAGTTTTTCCTACAGTCACCAAACTCGGTACACATATTGTACTCATCAAGCTGGACAATTTTCTAATTTACATTCATTAGCTCCGACCAACAGGAAGTCGGCTATTTTTGTTTGAATGTTAATTTTTTGAAAAAACAGGCTATGAATTTTATACTACTACTCCTACAGGGTTTATCCAATTTACACCAAGCTTTTTTAACTTGTTGCGAACACATTGAAGTTGTTTAATTGCAAACGGATTTTGGATATCTCAAACGGTTTGGCCGTGGCGAGGCAACGAATTTATGGCAAGAAAAGGGAAACAAAGTGTTATAACTTCTGCATACATTAATTGATTTTGATGAAACTTTGGCTTAGTCTTCGTTGTACAAGGCTGATCACATGGATTTGACTATTGTGATTCAAAGTCATAGCGCCACCAACTGGAAGCAGAAAATGTGTCACTTTCAGCATACATTGAGATCACCCTCTTATTTTTACCTGATTTGCTTCAAAATTCATCAGAATAATGTTAAAACTTGGCACATGTAATCCTTTGAAAATGGGCAGGGAGGAGGGGCTCTATAGCGGCACCTTGTAGTGCAGTAAATGTGGAGTGAATTTGACATAGTCCTTTGATGTTTAACCATTTTAAGTGCCTATTGCCCGCTGTGCACAGTTGCCCTGAAGCCACCGGGGTGGCGGTGCCACCGGGCTTGGGCCCGCCATCGCTGCTCGCAGCTATATTTATTATTATTTTTTTTATTTATTTTTTTTTCCGTCTTCCGGGGCTTTTTGGGGGCCTTAACATGCTCAAAAACTCTTGAAAATTGGCACACACATTGGAATCCGCGGCCATTAGGACGCCGGAGAGGCTGGTACCCGGGCGTGGCAGGGGGGCTCGACAGCGCCCCCTTGAAAAAAGTCTGAAAATTTGGTCCATATATTAAACATGCTTGCACGTATTAGTATGAAACTCGGTACACATATAGACCTCATCGGGCCGAACAACTTTCGCGCTCTAAGTTAATCGCCACGCCAACAGAAGTCAGCTATTAAGGGTTGTTTGAAAAACGCATGCTCTGGAATTTGATATACTCCTCCTAGACGATTAATCCGATCGCCACCAAACTCGGTCAGCATGAAGTCAAGACACTGATGATTAAAAATTGCCAGGGGATTTTTGATATCTTGGCCGTGGCGAGGCAACGAATTTATGGCGAGAAAAAGGAAACAGGAAATGTGTTATAACGTCTTAATACATATATTGATCTTTATGAAACTTCACGAGTGTGTTCGTTATAGGAGTCTGATCACATGGATGTGACTATTGTGAGTCAAAGTTATAGCGCCACCAACTGGCAGCAGGAAGTGTATCACTTTTTGAAATGTTTTGAGATCACCCTCTTATTTTTACCTGATTTGCTTCAAACTTCATCAGTGTAATGTCAATACACAGCAGATGTAGACCTATGACAGGATTTTTGATATTTGAAATATTGTTGCCATGGCAACAGGTCAAACTGTAATAATATTCTTGAGTGTTTTTGAGGCTCTTAACATGCTTCAAATTGCATGAAACTCGACACACACATCAATATTGTCAACCAGTAGACATGGACAAAGCCATAGAAATGGGCGTGGTGGAGGGGCTCAGTAGCGCCACCTTTTGACAAAAGTGGGGGGGTTAGTTTTTCCTACAGTCACCAAACTCGGTACACATATTATTCTCATCAAGCCGGACAATTTTCTAATTTACATTCATTAGCTCCGACCAACAGGAAGTCAGCTATTTTGGTTTGAATGTTAATTTTTTGAAAAAACAGGCTATGAATTTTATACTACTACTCCTACAGGGTTTATCCAATTTACACCAAGCTTTTTTTAACTTGTTGCGAACACATTGAAGTTGTTTAATTGCAAACGGATTTTGGATATCTCAAACGGTTTGGCCGTGGCGAGGCAACGAATTTATGGCGAGAAAAGGGAAACAGGAAATGTGTTATAACTTCTGCATACATTGATTGATGTTTATGAAACTTCAGGAGTGTGTTGGTTGTAGTAGTCTGATCACATGGATGTAACTATTGTGAGTCAAAGTTATAGCGCCACCAAATGGCAGCAAGAAGTGTATCACTTTTAAAATGCTTTGAGATCACCCTCTTATTTTTACCTGATTTGCTTCAAACTTCATCAGTGTAATGTCAATACACAGCAGATGTAGACCTATGACAGGATTTTTGATATTTGAAATATTGTTGCCATGGCAACAGGTCAAACTGTAATAATATTCTTGAGTGTTTTTGAGGCTCTTAACATGCTTCAAATTGCATGAAACTCGACACACACATCAATATTGTCAACCAGTAGACATGGACAAAGCCATAGAAATGGGCGTGGTGGAGGGGCTCAGTAGCGCCACCTTTTGACAAAAGTGGGGGGTTAGTTTTTCCTACAGTCACCAAACTCGGTACACATATTATTCTCATCAAGCCGGACAATTTTCTAATTTACATTCATTAGCTCCGACCAACAGGAAGTCAGCTATTTTGGTTTGAATGTTAATTTTTTGAAAAAACAGGCTATGAATTTTATACTACTACTCCTACAGGGTTTATCCAATTTACACCAAGCTTTTTTAACTTGTTGCGAACACATTGAAGTTGTTTAATTGCAAACGGATTTTGGATATCTCAAACGGTTTGGCCGTGGCGAGGCAACGAATTTATGGCGAGAAAAGGGAAACAGGAAATGTGTTATAACTTCTGCATACATTGATTGATGTTTATGAAACTTCAGGAGTGTGTTGGTTGTAGTAGTCTGATCACATGGATGTAACTATTGTGAGTCAAAGTTATAGCGCCACCAAATGGCAGCAAGAAGTGTATCACTTTTAAAATGCTTTGAGATCACCCTCTTATTTTTACCTGATTTGCTTCAAACTTCATCAGTGTAATGTCAATACACAGCAGATGTAGACCTATGACAGGATTTTTGATATTTGAAATATTGTTGCCATGGCAACAGGTCAAACTGTAATAATATTCTTGAGTGTTTTTGAGGCTCTTAACATGCTTCAAATTGCATGAAACTCGACACACACATCAATATTGTCAACCAGTAGACATGGACAAAGCCATAGAAATGGGCGTGGTGGAGGGGCTCAGTAGCGCCACCTTTTGACAAAAGTGGGGGGTTAGTTTTTCCTACAGTCACCAAACTCGGTACACATATTATTCTCATCAAGCCGGACAATTTTCTAATTTACATTCATTAGCTCCGACCAACAGGAAGTCAGCTATTTTGGTTTGAATGTTAATTTTTTGAAAAAACAGGCTATGAATTTTATACTACTACTCCTACAGGGTTTATCCAATTTACACCAAGCTTTTTTTAACTTGTTGCGAACACATTGAAGTTGTTTAATTGCAAACGGATTTTGGATATCTCAAACGGTTTGGCCGTGGCGAGGCAACGAATTTATGGCAAGAAAAGGGAAACAAAGTGTTATAACTTCTGCATACATTAATTGATTTTGATGAAACTTTGGCTTAGTCTTCGTTGTACAAGGCTGATCACATGGATTTGACTATTGTGATTCAAAGTCATAGCGCCACCAACTGGAAGCAGAAAATGTGTCACTTTCAGCATACATTGAGATCACCCTCTTATTTTTACCTGATTTGCTTCAAAATTCATCAGAATAATGTTAAAACTTGGCACATGTAATCCTTTGAAAATGGGCAGGGAGGAGGGGCTCTATAACGGCACCTTGTAGTGCAGTAAATGTGGAGTGAATTTGACATAGTCCTTTGATGTTTAACCGTTTAAAGTGCCTATTGCCCGCTGTGCACAGTTGCCCTGAAGCCACCGGGGTGGCGGTGCCACCGGGCTTGGGCCCGCCATCGCTGCTCGCAGCTATATTTATTTATTTTTTTATTTTTTTTTTATTTTTTTTTCCGTCTTCCGGGGCTTTTTGGGGGCCTTAACATGCTCAAAAACTCTTGAAAATTGGCACACACATTGGAATCCGCGGCCATTAGGACGCCCCAGAGGCTGGTATCCGGGCGTGGCAGGGGGGCTCGACAGCGCCCCCTTGAAAAAAGTCTGAAAATTTGGTCCATATATTAAACACGCTTGCACGTATTAGTATGAAACTCGGTACACATATAGACCTCATCGGGCCGAACAACTTTCGTACTCTAAGTTAAACGCCACGCCAACAGGAAGTCAGCTATTAAGGGTTGTTTTAAAAACGCATGCTCTGGAATTTGATATACTCCTCCTAGACGATTAATCTGATCGCCACCAAACTCGGTCAGCATGAAGTCAAGACACTGATGATTAAAAATTGCCAGGGGATTTTTGATATCTCGAACGGTTTGGCCGTGGCGAGGCAACGAATTTATGGCGAGAAAAAGGAAACAGGAAATGTGTTATAACGTCTGCATACATATATTGATCTTTATGAAACTTCACGAGTGTGTTGGTTGTAGTAGTCTGATCACATGGATGTGACTATTGTGAGTCAAAGTTATAGCGCCACCAACTGGCAGCAGGAAGTGTATCACTTTTTGAAATGCTTTGAGATCACCCTCTTATTTTTACCTGATTTGCTTCAAACTTCATCAATGTAATGGCAATACACAGCAGATGTAGACCTATGACAGGATTTTTGATATTTGAAATATTGTTGCCATGGCAACAGGTCAAACTGTAATAATATTCTTGAGTGTTTTTGAGGCTCTTAACATGCTTCAAATTGCATGAAACTCAACACACACATCAATATTGTCAACCAGTAGACATGGACAAAGCCATAGAAATGGGCGTGGTGGAGGGGCTCAGTAGCGCCACCTTTTGACAAAAGTGGGGGGGTTAGTTTTTCCTACAGTCACCAAACTCGGTACACATATTGTTCTCATCAAGCCGGACAATTTTCTAATTTACATTCATTAGCTCTGACCAACAGGAAGTCGGCTATTTTTGTTTGAATGTTAATTTTTTGAAAAAACAGGCTATGAATTTTATACTACTACTCCTACAGGGTTTATCCAATTTACACCAAGCTTTTTTTAACTTGTTGCTAACACATTGAAGTTGTTTAATTGCAAACGGATTTTGGATACCTCAAACGGTTTGGCCGTGGCGAGGCAACAAATTTATGGCGAGAAAAAGGAAACAGGAAATGTGTTATAACGTCTGCATACATATATTGATCTTTATGAAACTTCACGAGTGTGTTGGTTGTAGTAGTCTGATCACATGGATGTGACTATTGTGAGTCAAAGTTATAGCACCACCAACTGGCAGCAGGAAGTGTATCACTTTTTGAAATGCTTTGAGATCACCCTCTTATTTTTACCTGATTTGCTTCAAACTTCATCAGTGTAATGTCAATACACAGCAGATGTAGACCTATGACAGGATTTTTGATATTTGATATATTGTTGCCATGGCAACAGGTCAAACTGTAATAATATTCTTGAGTGTTTTTGAGGCTCTTAACATGCTTCAAATTGCATGAAACTCGACACACACATCAATATTGTCAACCAGTAGACATGGACAAAGCCATAGAAATGGGCGTGGTGAAGGGGCTCAGTAGCGCCACCTTTTGTCAAAAGTGGGGGTTAGTTTTTCCTACAGTCACCAAACTCGGTACACATATTGTACTCATCAAGCTGGACAATTTTCTAATTTACATTCATTAGCTCCGACCAACAGGAAGTCGGCTATTTTTGTTTGAATGTTAATTTTTTGAAAAAACAGGCTATGAATTTTATACTACTACTCCTACAGGGTTTATCCAATTTACACCAAGCTTTTTTTAACTTGTTGCTAACACATTGAAGTTGTTTAATTGCAAACGGATTTTGGATATCTCAAACGGTTTGGCCGTGGCGAGGCAACGAATTTATGGCAAGAAAAGGGAAACAAAGTGTTATAACTTCTGCATACATTAATTGATTTTGATGAAACTTTGGCTTAGTCTTCGTTGTACAAGGCTGATCACATGGATTTGACTATTGTGATTCAAAGTCATAGCGCCACCAACTGGAAGCAGAAAATGTGTCACTTTCAGCATACATTGAGATCACCCTCTTATTTTTACCTGATTTGCTTCAAAATTCATCAGAATAATGTTAAAACTTGGCACATGTAATCCTTTGAAAATGGGCAGGGAGGAGGGGCTCTATAGCGGCACCTTGTAGTGCAGTAAATGTGGAGTGAATTTGACATAGTCCTTTGATGTTTAACCATTTTAAGTGCCTATTGCCCGCTGTGCACAGTTGCCCTGAAGCCACCGGGGTGGCGGTGCCACCGGGCTTGGGCCCGCCATCGCTGCTCGCAGCTATATTTATTATTATTTTTTTTATTTTTTATTTTTTCCGTCTTCCGGGGCTTTTTGGGGGCCTTAACATGCTCAAAAACTCTTGAAAATTGGCACACACATTGGAATCCGCGGCCATTAGGACGCCGGAGAGGCTGGTACCCGGGCGTGGCAGGGGGGCTCGACAGCGCCCCCTTGAAAAAAGTCTGAAAATTTGGTCCATATATTAAACATGCTTGCACGTATTAGTATGAAACTCGGTACACATATAGACCTCATCGGGCCGAACAACTTTCGCGCTCTAAGTTAATCGCCACGCCAACAGAAGTCAGCTATTAAGGGTTGTTTGAAAAACGCATGCTCTGGAATTTGATATACTCCTCCTAGACGATTAATCCGATCGCCACCAAACTCGGTCAGCATGAAGTCAAGACACTGATGATTAAAAATTGCCAGGGGATTTTTGATATCTCGAACGGTTTGGCCGTGGCGAGGCAACGAATTTATGGCGAGAAAAGGGAAACAGGAAATGTGTTATAACTTCTGCATACATTGATTGATGTTTATGAAACTTCAGGAGTGTGTTGGTTGTAGTAGTCTGATCACATGGATGTAACTATTGTGAGTCAAAGTTATAGCGCCACCAAATGGCAGCAAGAAGTGTATCACTTTTAAAATGCTTTGAGATCACCCTCTTATTTTTACCTGATTTGCTTCAAACTTCATCAGTGTAATGTCAATACACAGCAGATGTAGACCTATGACAGGATTTTTGATATTTGAAATATTGTTGCCATGGCAACAGGTCAAACTGTAATAATATTCTTGAGTGTTTTTGAGGCTCTTAACATGCTTCAAATTGCATGAAACTCGACACACACATCAATATTGTCAACCAGTAGACATGGACAAAGCCATAGAAATGGGCGTGGTGGAGGGGCTCAGTAGCGCCACCTTTTGACAAAAGTGGGGGGGTTAGTTTTTCCTACAGTCACCAATCTCGGTACACATATTATTCTCATCAAGCCGGACAATTTTCTAATTTACATTCATTAGCTCCGACCAACAGGAAGTCAGCTATTTTGGTTTGAATGTTAATTTTTTGAAAAAACAGGCTATGAATTTTATACTACTACTCCTACAGGGTTTATCCAATTTACACCAAGCTTTTTTTAACTTGTTGCTAACACATTGAAGTTGTTTAATTGCAAACGGATTTTGGATATCTCAAACGGTTTGGCCGTGGCGAGGCAACGAATTTATGGCAAGAAAAGGGCAACAAAGTGTTATAACTTCTGCATACATTAATTGATTTTGATGAAACTTTGGATTTGACTATTGTGATTCAAAGTCATAGCGCCACCAACTGGAAGCAGAAAATGTGTCACTTTCAGCATACATTGAGATCACCCTCTTATTTTTACCTGATTTGCTTCAAAATTCATCAGAATAATGTTAAAACTTGGCACATGTAATCCTTTGAAAATGGGCAGGGAGGAGGGGCTCTATAACGGCACCTTGTAGTGCAGTAAATGTGGAGTGAATTTGACATAGTCCTTTGATGTTTAACCGTTTTAAGTGCCTATTGCCCGCTGTGCACAGTTGCCCTGAAGCCACCGGGGTGGCGGTGCCACCGGGCTTGGGCCCGCCATCGCTGCTCGCAGCTATATTTATTTTTTATTTATTTATTTATTTATTTATTTTTTTTTTCCGTCTTCCGGGGCTTTTTGGGGGCCTTAACATGCTCAAAAACTCTTGAAAATTGGCACACACATTGGAATCCGCGGCCATTAGGACGCCGGAGAGGCTGGTACCCGGGCGTGGCAGGGGGGCTCGACAGCGCCCCCTTGAAAAAAGTCTGAAAATTTGGTCCATATATTAAACATGCTTGCACGTATTAGTATGAAACTCGGTACACATATAGACCTCATCGGGCCGAACAACTTTCGCGCTCTAAGTTAATCGCCACGCCAACAGGAAGTCAGCTATTAAGGGTTGTTTGAAAAACGCATGCTCTGGAATTTGATATACTCCTCCTAGACGATTAATCCGATCGCCACCAAACTCGGTCAGCATGAAGTCAAGACACTGATGATTAAAAATTGCCAGGGGATTTTTGATATCTCGAACGGTTTGGCCGTGGCGAGGCAACGAATTTATGGCGAGAAAAAGGAAACGGAAATGTGTTATAACGTCTTAATACATATATTGATCTTTATGAAACTTCACGAGTGTGTTCGTTATAGGAGTCTGATCACATGGATGTGACTATTGTGAGTCAAAGTTATAGCGCCACCAACTGGCAGCAGGAAGTGTATCACTTTTTGAAATGTTTTGAGATCACCCTCTTATTTTTACCTGATTTGCTTCAAACTTCATCAGTGTAATGTCAATACACAGCAGATGTAGACCTATGACAGGATTTTTGATATTTGAAATATTGTTGCCATGGCAACAGGTCAAACTGTAATAATATTCTTGAGTGTTTTTGAGGCTCTTAACATGCTTCAAATTGCATGAAACTCGACACACACATCAATATTGTCAACCAGTAGACATGGACAAAGCCATAGAAATGGGCGTGGTGGAGGGGCTCAGTAGCGCCACCTTTTGACAAAAGTGGGGGGGTTAGTTTTTCCTACAGTCACCAAACTCGGTACACATATTATTCTCATCAAGCCGGACAATTTTCTAATTTACATTCATTAGCTCCGACCAACAGGAAGTCAGCTATTTTGGTTTGAATGTTAATTTTTTGAAAAAACAGGCTATGAATTTTATACTACTACTCCTACAGGGTTTATCCAATTTACACCAAGCTTTTTTTAACTTGTTGCGAACACATTGAAGTTGTTTAATTGCAAACGGATTTTGGATACCTCAAACGGTTTGGCCGTGGCGAGGCAACGAATTTATGGCGAGAAAAGGGAAACAGGAAATGTGTTATAACTTCTGCATACATTGATTGATGTTTATGAAACTTCAGGAGTGTGTTGAATGTAGTAGTCTGATCACATGGATGTAACTATTGTGAGTCAAAGTTATAGCGCCACCAAATGGCAGCAAGAAGTGTATCACTTTTAAAATGCTTTGAGATCACCCTCTTATTTTTACCTGATTTGCTTCAAACTTCATCAGTGTAATGTCAATACACAGCAGATGTTGACCTATGACAGGATTTTTGATATTTGAAATATTGTTGCCATGGCAACAGGTCAAACTGTAATAATATTCTTGAGTGTTTTTGAGGCTCTTAACATGCTTCAAATTGCATGAAACTCGACACACACATCAATGTTGTCAACCAGTAGACATGGACAAAGCCATAGAAATGGGCGTGGTGGAGGGGCTCAGTAGCGCCACCTTTTGACAAAAGTGGGGGGGTTAGTTTTTCCTACAGTCACCAAACTCGGTACACATATTATTCTCATCAAGCCGGACAATTTTCTAATTTACATTCCTTAGCTCCGACCAACAGGAAGTCAGCTATTTTGGTTTGAATGTTAATTTTTTGAAAAAAACAGGCTATGAATTTTATACTACTACTCCTACAGGGTTTATCCAATTTACACCAAGCTTTTTTAACTTGTTGCTAACACATTGAAGTTGTTTAATTGCAAACGGATTTTGGATATCTCAAACGGTTTGGCCGTGGCGAGGCAACAAATTTATGGCGAGAAAAGGGAAACAGGAAATGTGTTATAACTTCTGCATACATTGATTGATGTTTATGAAACTTCAGGAGTGTGTTGGTTGTAGTAGTCTGATCACATGGATGTAACTATTGTGAGTCAAAGTTATAGCGCCACCAAATGGCAGCAAGAGGTGTATCACTTTTAAAATGCTTTGAGATCACCCTCTTATTTTTACCTGATTTGCTTCAAACTTCATCAGTGTAATGTCAATACACAGCAGATGTAGACCTATGACAGGATTTTTGATATTTGAAATATTGTTGCCATGGCAACAGGTCAAACTGTAATAATATTCTTGAGTGTTTTTGAGGCTCTTAACATGCTTCTAATTGCATGAAACTCGACACACACATCAATGTTGTCAACCAGTAGACATGGACAAAGCCATAGAAATGGGCGTGGTGGAGGGGCTCAGTAGCGCCACCTTTTGACAAAAGTGGGGGGGTTAGTTTTTCCTACAGTCACCAAACTCGGTACACATATTATTCTCATCAAGCCGGACAATTTTCTAATTTACATTCCTTAGCTCCGACCAACAGGAAGTCAGCTATTTTGGTTTGAATGTTAATTTTTTGAAAAAAACAGGCTATGAATTTTATACTACTACTCCTACAGGGTTTATCCAATTTACACCAAGCTTTTTTTAACTTGTTGCTAACACATTGAAGTTGTTTAATTGCAAACGGATTTTGGATATCTCAAACGGTTTGGCCGTGGCGAGGCAACGAATTTATGGCAAGAAAAGGGAAACAAAGTGTTATAACTTCTGCATACATTAATTGATTTTGATGAAACTTTGGATTTGACTATTGTGATTCAAAGTCATAGCGCCACCAACTGGAAGCAGAAAATGTGTCACTTTCAGCATACATTGAGATCACCCTCTTATTTTTACCTGATTTGCTTCAAAATTCATCAGAATAATGTTAAAACTTGGCACATGTAATCCTTTGAAAATGGGCAGGGAGGAGGGGCTCTATAACGGCACCTTGTAGTGCAGTAAATGTGGAGTGAATTTGACATAGTCCTTTGATGTTTAACCGTTTTAAGTGCCTATTGCCCGCTGTGCACAGTTGCCCTGAAGCCACCGGGGTGGCGGTGCCACCGGGCTTGGGCCCGCCATCGCTGCTCGCAGCTATATTTATTTTTTATTTATTTATTTATTTATTTTTTTTTTTTTTCCGTCTTCCGGGGCTTTTTGGGGGCCTTAACATGCTCAAAAACTCTTGAAAATTGGCACACACATTGGAATCCGCGGCCATTAGGACGCCGGAGAGGCTGGTACCCGGGCGTGGCAGGGGGGCTCGACAGCGCCCCCTTGAAAAAAGTCTGAAAATTTGGTCCATATATTAAACATGCTTGCACGTATTAGTATGAAACTCGGTACACATATAGACCTCATCGGGCCGAACAACTTTCGCGCTCTAAGTTAATCGCCACGCCAACAGGAAGTCAGCTATTAAGGGTTGTTTGAAAAACGCATGCTCTGGAATTTGATATACTCCTCCTAGACGATTAATCCGATCGCCACCAAACTCGGTCAGCATGAAGTCAAGACACTGATGATTAAAAATTGCCAGGGGATTTTTGATATCTCGAACGGTTTGGCCGTGGCGAGGCAACGAATTTATGGCGAGAAAAAGGAAACGGAAATGTGTTATAACGTCTTAATACATATATTGATCTTTATGAAACTTCACGAGTGTGTTCGTTATAGGAGTCTGATCACATGGATGTGACTATTGTGAGTCAAAGTTATAGCGCCACCAACTGGCAGCAGGAAGTGTATCACTTTTTGAAATGTTTTGAGATCACCCTCTTATTTTTACCTGATTTGCTTCAAACTTCATCAGTGTAATGTCAATACACAGCAGATGTAGACCTATGACAGGATTTTTGATATTTGAAATATTGTTGCCATGGCAACAGGTCAAACTGTAATAATATTCTTGAGTGTTTTTGAGGCTCTTAACATGCTTCAAATTGCATGAAACTCGACACACACATCAATATTGTCAACCAGTAGACATGGACAAAGCCATAGAAATGGGCGTGGTGGAGGGGCTCAGTAGCGCCACCTTTTGACAAAAGTGGGGGTTAGTTTTTCCTACAGTCACCAAACTCGGTACACATATTATTCTCATCAAGCCGGACAATTTTCTAATTTACATTCATTAGCTCCGACCAACAGGAAGTCAGCTATTTTGGTTTGAATGTTAATTTTTTGAAAAAACAGGCTATGAATTTTATACTACTACTCCTACAGGGTTTATCCAATTTACACCAAGCTTTTTTTAACTTGTTGCGAACACATTGAAGTTGTTTAATTGCAAACGGATTTTGGATACCTCAAACGGTTTGGCCGTGGCGAGGCAACGAATTTATGGCGAGAAAAGGGAAACAGGAAATGTGTTATAACTTCTGCATACATTGATTGATGTTTATGAAACTTCAGGAGTGTGTTGAATGTAGTAGTCTGATCACATGGATGTAACTATTGTGAGTCAAAGTTATAGCGCCACCAAATGGCAGCAAGAAGTGTATCACTTTTAAAATGCTTTGAGATCACCCTCTTATTTTTACCTGATTTGCTTCAAACTTCATCAGTGTAATGTCAATACACAGCAGATGTTGACCTATGACAGGATTTTTGATATTTGAAATATTGTTGCCATGGCAACAGGTCAAACTGTAATAATATTCTTGAGTGTTTTTGAGGCTCTTAACATGCTTCAAATTGCATGAAACTCGACACACACATCAATGTTGTCAACCAGTAGACATGGACAAAGCCATAGAAATGGGCGTGGTGGAGGGGCTCAGTAGCGCCACCTTTTGACAAAAGTGGGGGGGTTAGTTTTTCCTACAGTCACCAAACTCGGTACACATATTATTCTCATCAAGCCGGACAATTTTCTAATTTACATTCCTTAGCTCCGACCAACAGGAAGTCAGCTATTTTGGTTTGAATGTTAATTTTTTGAAAAAAACAGGCTATGAATTTTATACTACTACTCCTACAGGGTTTATCCAATTTACACCAAGCTTTTTTTAACTTGTTGCTAACACATTGAAGTTGTTTAATTGCAAACGGATTTTGGATATCTCAAACGGTTTGGCCGTGGCGAGGCAACAAATTTATGGCGAGAAAAGGGAAACAGGAAATGTGTTATAACTTCTGCATACATTGATTGATGTTTATGAAACTTCAGGAGTGTGTTGGTTGTAGTAGTCTGATCACATGGATGTAACTATTGTGAGTCAAAGTTATAGCGCCACCAAATGGCAGCAAGAGGTGTATCACTTTTAAAATGCTTTGAGATCACCCTCTTATTTTTACCTGATTTGCTTCAAACTTCATCAGTGTAATGTCAATACACAGCAGATGTAGACCTATGACAGGATTTTTGATATTTGAAATATTGTTGCCATGGCAACAGGTCAAACTGTAATAATATTCTTGAGTGTTTTTGAGGCTCTTAACATGCTTCTAATTGCATGAAACTCGACACACACATCAATGTTGTCAACCAGTAGACATGGACAAAGCCATAGAAATGGGCGTGGTGGAGGGGCTCAGTAGCGCCACCTTTTGACAAAAGTGGGGGGGTTAGTTTTTCCTACAGTCACCAAACTCGGTACACATATTATTCTCATCAAGCCGGACAATTTTCTAATTTACATTCCTTAGCTCCGACCAACAGGAAGTCAGCTATTTTGGTTTGAATGTTAATTTTTTGAAAAAAACAGGCTATGAATTTTATACTACTACTCCTACAGGGTTTATCCAATTTACACCAAGCTTTTTTTTAACTTGTTGCTAACACATTGAAGTTGTTTAATTGCAAACGGATTTTGGATATCTCAAACGGTTTGGCCGTGGCGAGGCAACGAATTTATGGCAAGAAAAGGGAAACAAAGTGTTATAACTTCTGCATACATTAATTGATTTTGATGAAACTTTGGCTTAGTCTTCGTTGTACAAGGCTGATCACATGGATTTGACTATTGTGATTCAAAGTCATAGCGCCACCAACTGGAAGCAGAAAATGTGTCACTTTCAGCATACATTGAGATCACCCTCTTATTTTTACCTGATTTGCTTCAAAATTCATCAGAATAATGTTAAAACTTGGCACATGTAATCCTTTGAAAATGGGCAGGGAGGAGGGGCTCTATAACGGCACCTTGTAGTGCAGTAAATGTGGAGTGAATTTGACATAGTCCTTTGATGTTTAACCGTTTTAAGTGCCTATTGCCCGCTGTGCACAGTTGCCCTGAAGCCACCGGGGTGGCGGTGCCACCGGGCTTGGGCCCGCCATCGCTGCTCGCAGCTATATTTATTATTATTATTCTTCTTCTCCAAAGTGAATCGCATTTTAGAGGGCCTAAACGTGCTCGAAAACTCATGAAACTTTGCACACGCGTCAGAAGTGGTGAAAATTTACGTCTGTTATGGGTTTCGGAATTGGGCGTGGCAAAATGGCTCGATAGCGCCATCTAACGTACAGCCCCGCTCGCTACATTACACTAGGGGTTTGAAATTCGGTACACACATTTATCAGCCCAGTACCTACAAAAAATTCTCTTGGAGTGAAATCCGAAACCAAACAGGAAGTCAGATATTTTGAATTAATTCACCGTTTTTTGCATTTTCCAGACGTTGTACTTTAACAAACTCCTCCTAGAGCTTTTATCAGATCAATGTCATTTTTGGTCAGTCTAATCTAAAGGCTTTTGTGACGTTAAATTGCGAAGATCTAGAGTTTTCACTGAAGGGCGTGTCCGTGGCGGCCTGACAAAGTTTGATGTCTTCGCCATGAAAAAGGAAGTTGTTGTAACTCAGACAAACAATGTCGGATCTGCCCCAAACTTCACATGCTTTATTAGAGTCCTAACCTGAAGACATCTTCATAACAATATTTGGTTACAGTCATAGCGCCACCTGTAGGCAACAGGAAATGACATGTTTTACACTGTGATTAACTATCTCAAAGTTCGGCCTAGAACTCCTGATCTAGAACTTCCCCCTCTTTCTTTTATCTAACGGAGTACCCATCACCAAGGCTTGGTTCAAGTTTCACTTAGCTTCTGTCTTAGAAAGCTGTGACCTACCTCCTCTGCTATATACTGGGCATTCATTCAGAATTGGGGCAGCTACCACAGCTGCTGTACGTGGAGTTCCAACGTCAGCTATCAAGCTCCTGGGCAGATGGTCATCTTCCGCATTTGAATTCTACATAAAACCAGATTCCAGAACCATTCTTGAAGCTCAAAAAGCCCTTTCAAGTCTTGAGTAAGGTAAAATCTGCATATACTGGTGGTGGTGTTGGTGCTATGTAATCATTAGAATCTTAATCGCTCTGGTCTTTTGCTTAATATTCAATGACTCTCGTGGCCTCGTCTCTGTTATTTATATGGTTGTCTCAAAATGTTGCTGCTTATGATTATTGCGCTGTCTGCCTTTTACGGTCATTCTCACTTTTCAAGGATATAGTGTATGAGGTTCTCGTGTCCGCTGTCGCCGCTCAAGGCTTCATGTCTGCCTGGCCTATTTGGCCATCGGCGCCGTTCAAGGCTCGTGTCTATCTGGCCTAACGTGGCCGTTGTCGCTGCTCCAGGCTCGTGTCTATGTGGCCTAACGTGGCCGTCGTCGCCGCTCAAGGCTTGTGTCTATGTGGCCTAACGTGGCCGTCATCGCCGCTCAAGGCTTGTGTCTATGTGGCCTAACGTGGCCGTCATCGCCGCCCAAGGCTTTGGGTCTATGAGGCCTATCGTGGCCATTGTCGTCGCTCAAGGCTGTCGTGTATATGTGGCTTTACATAGCTGTCGTCGCCACTCATGGCTATCGTGTTTATGTGGCTTGTTGTGGCCTTTTTCTGTCATGATTGATCACAGGAAGCAAATGCGAGTTAACTGGTTTATTACAATGAAAGAGAGAAAAGAACACAGTCACTGAATAGGCGGGTCTCTGGTGACGCAGGGATTGAGATGGTCGGCTGGTGATCTGTGGCTGTGATGAAGGATGCTGGGGTGAAGTAATCCAAGGTCCAGACATAGAACGAGAACACGATGAACACCAAACTGGAACTGGTGAAGACATGACTAGAACTCAACACAGCACAGTACACCAAACAACGATCTGACGGGGAAGAAGAGAATGAGATGAGCTTATAAGGGGTGAGTGAATGAGCAGCAGCTGGTGAGGTGATGACTTGCAGCTGGATCCACTGATGAGCCACATGGCCTGGACACACACACATACACACATACACGCCCACCGCTGTCACAACACAGAACACGCGTCAGGAAGGAAACAATGCATCTGCGAACTGTGACAGTACCCCTCCTCCTAGGAACGCCTCCTGGCGTTCCCCGACTCCCTTACCTGTCAATTGTAATCATCGATAAGGGTGTAATCCAGAATGTCTCTGCCAGGTACCCAACTCCTCTCCTCCGGACCGTAACCTTCCCAGTCCACCAAGTACTGGAATCCGCATCCCCCCCCCCCTAGAGTCCAGAATTCGGTTGACCGAATAGGATGGTTCCCCATCTACGAGTTTCAGCGGTGGGGGAACCGGGACTGGCGGATTAATGTTGGAATGAAACACGGGCTTAATTTTAAAAAACATGGAAGGCGGGATGAATCCTCCTGTACGCCGGAGGAAGTTTAAGGCGGACTGCCACCGGACTAATGATCTTGGTGACAGTAAATGGACCAATAAATTTGGGAGCAAGCTTGTTAGAGACGGATCGGAGAGGAATATTCTTGATAGAAAGCCACACTTTTTGACCAACGACGTATACGGGAGGCTTTGACCGGTGGCGATCGGCCTTGGCCTTGGTGCGTTCCCTCACTAGGAAAAGAGTCTCACAGGCTCTCGTCCAAGTGCGGTGACACCTCTGGACAAAGGCGTGGGCAGAGGGGACCGCGACCTCGGATTCCAGACTAGGAAAAATAGATGGCTGGTAACCTACACTACACTCAAACGGCGACAGGCCCGTGGACGACACTGGTAATGTATTGTGGGCGTACTCCACCATCGAAAGTTGCTGGCTCCAGGAGGAAGGATTCTTGGAGACTAAACATCGCAACGTTCACTCCAAATCTTGATTGGCTCTCTCAGTTTGACCATTGCTCTGGGGATGAAACCCTGAGGATAAACTGACCGTCGCCCCCAGCACTTTACAAAACTCTTGCCAAAATTTTGACACAAATTGGGGACCCCTGTCGGAAACCACGTCCATCGGGAGGCCATGAAGCCGAAAGACGTGGTCAACAACAATAACCGCTGTCTCCTTGGCTGATGGTAATTTGGGCAAGGGGAAGAAATGAGCCGCCTTCGAGAACCGGTCCACTACGGTCAAAACAACCGTTTACCCCTGGGAGGGTGGGAGGGTGGTGATAAAATCTAGCGAGATGTGGGACCAGGCTCTCGAAGGGACTGGCAGCGGTTGGAGCAACCCATCCGGGGAACGATTGGAAGTCTTACCAACGGCACAAACTGAGCAAGCCAACACAAAATCGCGGACATCCCGAGCCATCCGAGGCCATCAGAATCATTGCTGGACTAGAAATTTAGTGCGTTTAACCCCTGGATGACACGCTACATTGGAACAATGACCCCACTGCATGACCATGGACCGTAATCCCTCCGGCACAAATAAGCGGTTCAGTGGACACCCGGGCGGAGGCATTACCCCTTCTAAGGCCGTCTTGACCCTCGATTCGACCTCCCATGTGAGTGTGGAGACCACTACTGTCTCCGGTAAAATGCACTCGGGAGTAGACGGGCGTTCGGAACGATCAAAAATGCGTGATAAAGAATCGGGTTTGATGTTTTTAGAACCCGGGCGATACGAGAGAGTAAAGTCAAAACGTCCGAAAAAAAGTGCCCACCGAGCCTGCCTGGAGTTCAATCTTTTGGCAGTCCTAATATATTCCAAATTCTTATGATCGGTCCATACAATAAAAGGCACCCCTGTACCCTCTAACCAGTGGCGCCATTTTTCCAAAGCCAACTTGACTGCCAGCAACTCCCGATTACCAATGTCGTAGTTACGCTCGGCAGGAGATGAGCGATGGGAAAAAAACGCACACCGGTGCATCTTATCGTCTGCGGGAGAACGCTGGGATAACACTGCACCTCTGACGCGTCGACCTCCACCACAAACTGCCGTGATGGATCAGGGGCAACGAGAATGGGGGCTGAAACGAAGCAACCCTTCAGTTTGGCAAACACAGCCTCAGCTGTGTCTGACCACCTGAACGTAGTTCTGGGGGAGGTCAAGGCAATCAGAGGTGAGGCTAGTTGGCCTCAGGACACAATGCATCTGCGAACCGTGACATTTTCTTTATGTGATATTATCCTTTCTAAATGCTTTCATGCCTAATTATAATTATCTCTGTTTCAGGATTGCAAGATTCATCACTGGTGCGTATACATTCCTCTCAACTCTTTTGGGGGAGTAGGCTCCGTCCAGTTGTGATATCTATTTACCATCCTTTGGGGGTCGGCTTCGCCCCTGCCTTCATTCCGGGCAGGATATGCCGAGCCTACATTTTGGATGCGTGCTACGGACGGGAACTACGCCAAAGAACTTTATCTCATTGTATAGCTTTCTGGTTGTTAATAAATTGTGTTAAAATATTTATGTTATTTTGCCTCCTGAGTTTTTCTGGTAGAAATGTCAGCTTTAGCTTAAGTTCTGCCGGGAAGACTCTAACGTTACGTCATTCATTAGATCAGATCTAACCAATCATTATTGAACACTTGGTATAAAGCATCGGCACTTACACTTATCTGAGTTCACAGATGCTGACGCCAATCTCCACCTCCATCCCCCCCCCACCACCACCAGGATGGTCCCTGTCCATATCCATGTGGGGGGTCGGCTTCGCCCCTGCCTTCATTCCGGGCAGGATATGCCGAGCCTACAACCATTTGGATGCATGCTACGGACGGGGCCTACGCCAAAGAACTTTATCTCGTTGTATAACTTTCTGGTTGTTAATAAATTGTGTTAAAATATTTATGTTATTTTGCCTCCTGAGTCTTTCTGGTAGAAACTACAGGCTAAATGTCTATTTCTGGTGATGCACAAAATTAATGTGGAGGGCAAGCAGTAAACATTAGAATGGAAGAGATGGAGAAAAGTCTGCACTGTATAAACTGCAAGGTATAAACAGAAAATCACAACATATTTTGGAAGTGAAGCAAGAGGAGCGATTTTTCTACTGAATTGAAAGACTTGACTGCCATCGAGGAGGTAGATATAGAGAATGTGAAGCTACTGTCATGGCGTGTTCAGTTCTAGTCTGTTTTGTTTATACCGCACTGCATTTCTGCTTGTGAAGTTAGGGCAGTATTTTTGATTTTCTGTCGTGATTGTGAAAAATGTTGCCATTGTAGGTCATTTATGCTGAATCAAGAATTGCAACAGGAGCTCACATCATCGTTCAGGGAAAAAAACTGGACAGTAATACAATTTTTGCCTTTTGTACAAGTAAAAACACACTAAAGAGAAGCAGGTTGAGGAGGTGAGGAGCTGACGGGGAGACGCTGTATAGCAAATCTAATAATGTCACTGATTTAACCCACTCCCTAACACTCAATAAAATAATCACATTGCTGAGTGTTTTAGAAAGTTTTGTATTTTGTTTGGTTTAATAATTAACATTACATTTGCAAGTATGACTCTCACTCTGCTTGTGAATGAGCTTCAAAACTTCAAAACTACTTTAAAACTGTTCACAAGCTTCTATGGGTTTGATTTAGGTTATCATTTGTTGAAATAAATACCAAAAATAAATAAATAAAAAATACAATGTGTCAATGTCTGCCATAGACTGTAAAAAAGGGTGTCTGTCCGCTAATTGCCCCTCCGATTGTCCTCCGTAGCTGTAGGATTTGGAATTGGACTTTTGAATTTTATCTCTTAAGGACTGTTGGATAGGAAACACTCACCCTGGAGGGGCCGGTCAGAACCCAGGAACTCAGTCAACCACAGTTCTTTCCTTTGATGACTTTACTGAAGCATTTGTGTGTGGTCTGTACAGAGATAAACAATTACAAGAAGTAAATAATACAGATAATACAAATCCAATTATTTAACAATCCAATATAATAAACAATAATACACGCAGTGTGGAATATTACTTGCAATAAGTGCAATACTATGATTAGCCATATTAGCATCTGAATAAGCCATTTAACTATAATCTTCAACTCACACTTATACTTGCAATTTCCTACAAACATCTAAAACATGAATAACGATCAACAGAAGATATAACATCAGTATAATCAGAGCAATCATATAATCTGACGACAGATGTAAATATGCATGTGCATGAACCAATCGCTAGTTAAACACGCTTAATCACTCGAATTTAGTTAACTTCCAACACTCAACGATTATATGCAAGATTACAAGCTAAACTTTCTCCTAAGTGTATATTAACAGTAAATAACTCACTTTATAAGATGCATGCACACATATAACACTCCAACTTGGATCGGCTCGCATTTGTCTCCACACAACACTTTGCTACGTCACTTCTTAAAGGGGCAACAAGTTTTAAAGGCGCCACTCACACAAGCCGTTTATACAGCCACCCCCAAACTGTGTGATCAATTTGACACTTAAGAAGGTTGCGTGTGAGTTACTGATGCAGCAGTGGGTGTGTTAGGCTCCTCTGTTTCATCTTCTGGGATTGGGGGGTAGGGCCACAAGTCGAGCTACAGGTCTAGTATAAACCTTCCCTTGAACTTGGACGTCCACTGTTCTCACTTGTGAGTCTTGACTGGGGTGCAGTTGGACTACTCTTCCAATAAGCCAGTGTGCTCTGGGCTGCTGGAGGTCCATTATCATGACTACCATGTCTTTGGTTATATTAGGGAATATATGGTGCCATTTCTGTCTGACCTGTAGGTTTGGAAGATAATGGCGGATAAAGGAGGACCAGAAGTGGTCAGCTAGTACCTGGGAGTGTCTCCATCGGCAACGACTCAGGCCTTCTTCTTTAGGGTATATGACTGCAGACAGGGAGTTATCTAGCTGCCCCATGAGAAGAAGGTTGGGCTTTACTGGATTAGGATCAGCCACATTAGAAGATACATGCCCAAGAGGTATTGAATTAAGAATATTCTCCACTTCAACCAACACGGTCCTGAGTACTTCTTCGGATACTGTTTGGGCCCCAATAGTTGCAGATAGTGCTATTTTAATGGATCTTATCTCCCTCTCCCACATTCCCCCAAAGTGTGGTGCTGCAGCAGGATTAAAATGGAATGCTATCTTCTGTGGTGCAAGTCTTTGCTGAAGGTGATATAGACTGGAATGCTTCCCAGAGTTCCCATTCCCCACCCTGGAAATTTGTTCTCCCCACCTCTTTTCTACTCGTCAACCAATTTTCACAAGGAAGGGACCAAAGCAATCCATCCGAGTTGAATGAAGGCTGGCTTGTAGGGACGCAAGCGTGCTAAAGGAAGGTCTGGCATTTTTTGGGAATGGTAGGTTTGGCTCTCAGACGTTGGCATTCTATACAGACATGCTGTAAGCTGCGAATGGTTTCTCTTCCTCTTAGGACCCAGAACTGTCTTCTTATTGCTGCAAACACCCAATCAGGGCCTGGATGGCAGAGACTTTTATCGTAATCTTGGCTCCATCTGTTGGGCTTGGCAGTGTCTTTCAAAGTCTTTCCCCTTGTAAGGTCTACTGCTGGATTTTGACCTGAATCCACATATCGCCAGGCAGTGAGGTTGGTAAGCTCATGGATTTCAGCCACTCTGGTACGACAAAAACTTTGAAATGGCAGAACTCTGACTGAATCCAGGACAGAACCGTGGTGGAGTCTGTCAAAAGAACTGTGTGGCGAAGTGGCAAAGTTAACTCTTTTCTCAACAGGTTTATCAACTGTGCACCAATTACAGCAGTACAGAGCTCCAAACGGGGCACTGACAGGACTCTTTTTGGTGCCACTCTCGAACGTGCCAGTACCTTAAAGTACTGTTAAAGTATCTTACTTTCACCTTAGAAATATTGCCAGATTGCGCCCAATGTTAACTTTTACTGTGGCAGAAAAGCTAATTAACACATTTGTCTTTTCTCGCATTGACAACTGTAACTCTTTGCTGGCTGGAATTCCCAAGACTACTCTCAACAAATTACAGTTGGTACAAAATTCTGCTGCATGCATCTTGACTAGAACCAGTGCAAGAGAGCATATTACACCTATTCTTAAACCACTGCACTGGCTGCCAGTTAAATTCCGTATTGATTTTAAAGTTTTACTACTGACTTACAAAGCATTAAATAATTTGGCACCTCAATATTTGGCTGACCTATTGACT
Source organism: Chanodichthys erythropterus (assembly GCF_024489055.1). Taxonomy (NCBI): domain Eukaryota; kingdom Metazoa; phylum Chordata; class Actinopteri; order Cypriniformes; family Xenocyprididae; genus Chanodichthys; species Chanodichthys erythropterus. Next base: position 39,119,011 of record NC_090241.1, read on the forward strand.
CCCTACACCCCAGTTCGAAATCTTAGATCCATCAATGCTGGTCTTTCAACCGTCCCTGTAACTCGCCTGAGATCTATGGGTGACAGGGCTTTTTCAAATCTTGCACCTAGACTCTGGAATTCCTTGCCTGTAGAGATACAAAATGCAGAATCCTTGCACATTTTTAAATCCAGTTTAAAAACATTATTTTTTAGGAAAGCTTTTATGTAATTTTATTTTGTTAAGTTGCTTTTAGTTGTATTTTTAATTCTGTACTACTTATTCTTTGTTTGTTTTTTTTAGTTGTTGTTATATTCTGTTGTGATTTTATGTTCTTATGTACAGCGCTTTGAGAAGCTGCTTTTAAAGGCGCTATATAAAATAAAGTTGTTATTATTATTATTATTATTATTATTATTATTACGAATGACAGATGGATCTTACCAAGATGATCTTCAGTGCGCAGGTAAGCGTCTGCTCCATATGAACACTGAGGCATCGTTGAACACATGAAGGTCTGTATGACAAGCTCTGCAACCAATTGTCGACATAGATCCATCATTCTATTGAGAACCTCACATCTTCGTTGGGTTGGCTATGATCCTTTACACGCTGCTGTAAGGCAAAGGTAGCACAGCAGGGGCTCCGGATGGCAGAGCTTGCCATTCAAAGACATCAGGGGAACTCTTCTCCTTTGAGTCATGCCAGATAAACCGAAGAGGTCTATGTACTGGAAGAAGGCAGACCTGATGAAACATGCCCCCGAATATCAGCACTGATGGCCACTGCATGCTCACGGAATCTGAGTAAGACCCCAAGAAGTGATGAACCCAAGGTGGGGCCAGCAAGGAGTGAATCATTCAGACTGAGGGCACTGAATTGAAAAGAGCAATCAAACACCACATGATTCTTTTCATTATGGCACACCATGTGATGTGGAATAAACCAGGTCTCACCATCTCTTTTCCTTTCTTCTGGACTGAGATTTCTGATAGCTCCAGACTGAACCAATTTCTGGATTTCAGAGGAATAAGCTTCAGCTTGTTGTGGGTCTCTGTACTTCGTAGGCGTGGCATGACAGCTTCCATAGTAGCATGAAGATAGGGCATGTCAGACTTGTGTAGCAAGGGTGTCACATAGCAGTGTATTCCATCTACCTCTACGTGAACTGTCTTGGTTTCAAGTAGCTCAATGGCCCTTTGGGTTCTGCTTGGATCTTGTGCATTCTTTTTCATTCTGAAATGGCATCCAAAACATCCACTTGCCACAGCCTTTCAACATTCTTGAATAGTTCTGTGTTGCTGATGGGAATGGATATGTGGAGACCCCGCTTTGGCTTGAGTTTCTGCTCCAACAGGCTGGTAGGGCCCTGGAGTGTCCCTCCCAGCTTTGTTCTTAATGCAGCTGGGCCCCCACGTAGACCAAGTCTTACTGGGTCGATTGGTGAGATTATGTGGGTTTGATCTGCACCAACAAGGACGAGAGGTTTTACCCTCTCAAAGTACTGCAGCGGTAGTCCAACCAAGTGTTTGTATTGCTTCTGCACCTTCGGAATTGGGTAAGAGTGATCAATGAGATCAAGCTGTGGGGCAGTGAAGGATTGGAGTATGGAGAAAAGTAGAATGAGACTGAAGCTCCATCAAGGGTTTGCACATCATGACGGATTGTTCTCAGAGCTAAGCTTTCTTGAGTCCCTGACAAGCCAAGCTTCTGTGCTGCCTCTGGCAGGAGCATTGTATGCTCAGAGCCATCATTAAGGATTGCAAATGTGTCCAGAGTGCAATTTCCATGGTGTAGGAGAACTCTGACAACTTTGAATAAGACTTTATAACTGCTGACTGGTTTATGCAGGTACACTGTCTGTGTTGCTGAGCTGACTTAGCAAGCCTCTGTTTTGGATGCTTGTATGGCAAGGCCTCTCATTTACCTCAAGAAAGGATTCGTAGATGCTTTCTCTGACAAAGCGGACATGGTTTCTTTAGTCCACAGTGGACAGCCTAATGAGCAAGGCCACAGCGCCAGCATCTCCTATTGGTTCATATCCATTTTGAGAGCTGGTCTTTGGTAAGGGTTGGAATATTGGGGCACTGACTGAATGGGTGCTCAGAGTTCTGACAGTAAAAGCAATATACTGAGAGCCTACCCATAGCTTTCTCATCAACCTTGGCAGGAGAATATGTAGTGGTTGTCACCTCAGCATTGTTCCCAGACCCAGTTAGTACAGTGGCAGTGATTTGGCGTGATCGTGGAGCTACTCTGGGCTCTCGTTTGGCTCGGCTTTCCCCCTTTATTGTTTGATCATTGTAGCTTTGACATCAAGATTCATATTTCTATATATCTACCAATGAGTATGTTACCCCAGGCCAATGTAACATGTGGCCGCGAAAATCAGCCCGTCTTTCAGGTGGCAGCTTACTGAGGAAGTGTGCAACATGCAACCCACAATGCAACTCAATGCTACCCGCCTGGCCTAAAGTCTTAAGCAGACCAACTAGAGAATGCACTTGAAGGGAAAACTTCTCAAATGCTAATGGGTCATTTGGGGCTTATATCAGGAGAATCAAGAATAGTAGCAATCCTTCTTAATGCTACCTGGTGGGGCTGACCATACCGCTCATTGAGGGCCATCATGGTGTTTTGGTAAGGTGTGGGGGAGTGTTAGACCAGCATCATCTAATTTCAGGTGGTCAACCAAAACTTGATATTTGAACATCTCAGTACTATCAGATGGCAAGAGATTGTCTAAGGCCATTTTTAATCAGGCAAACTCACTTGGATGGACTCACTTTGATGCTCCGACACAGTTTTCAAAGCACAACTGTATCACACACTGTACCGACGCTTGTATCGAAATGACAATACCATGTGATTGATGATGTTTGAAGCTTTGAACGTCATGCAGTATCGGAAAGTCGAGACAGCTGGTTTGAAAAAAATTGGCACTTCGGCTGATGCATAAAAGGAAAATGCATTTATGTTTTATTGCTGGGGTCTCAGAGACTCCGAACAGAACATAAGGGTTAAACAGCTCACCCAAAATATTTTTTCAACTACTCACATCAATTATGATCACATAATTGTATAATTTATATTATTGATCAATATGTGAATCCGTTGACCAGGTTACACATGACACGAGTGGTGGTCTCATTGTCAAAAATTCATTTAGATGAGATTACATCAGATTTGATAGAACTGATTCAAGACAAGAGTGATTCTGTCACTTACTTCCGAAGATTTGGTCACATGCCTTTTCAAACCATATCTGCTCCGCGATTATTTAGATATGGTGGAGAAAACAAGTCTGACCACCAGATGTCGGTAATGCGCACTGTATTAAAAGCTTTGTGTAATGAACTGTTTTTCGGTTCAATGAAAGCCTCAAATGCTTCAGAAAGCCTTGGTTTCCCATCCCTAGCACGCACACATATAACACTCCAACTTGGATCGGCTCGCATTTTTCTCCACACAACACTTTGCTGTTTATACAGTTGCCATATGTGAAAGTTAATATTTACTAAGAAAACATTAAAACTACAGTTACATTTACACCCTTCCAACAAAGAAATGGATCATCTTCTGTCAGCTTGTTGAACACATTTTTATTATTTGGCAGGGCTCAATACATTTTTATTATTTTCTCTGGCCCCACAATAATAATAACAAAAGTAAAAGAAAAGAAAAGAAAAGAAAAGGAAATGGGCCTATAAAATAAGCAACATATCCTCCAAACAATGTGCCCATATACAGTTAATATAAATATAAATATAAAGTTTACATACCCCTTGCAGAATCTGCAAATTGTTAATTATTTTAACAAAATAAGAGGGATCATGCAAAATGTGTGTTTTTTTTTATTATTTAGTACTGTCCTGAATAAGATATTTTACATACAAGATGTTTACATATAGTCAAAAAATAGCTGAATTTATAAAAAATGAACCGTTCAAAAATGTACATACCATTGATTCTTAATACTGTGTGTGGTTACTTGGATGATCCACAACTGTTTTTATGTTTTGGCATGGTTGTTCATGAGTCTCTTGTTTGTCCTGAACAGTTAAACTGACCAACGTTCTTCAGAAAAATCCTCCAGGTCCTGTAAAAAATTCATCAGTTCCCTTTCGTGGGAACTGTCAACACTGCGTCATGACGCATTGGGAACCTTCTGCGTGATTACGTCGTTGAAGCACTCTTGTATCTAACCAATCATATAGCGAGACGTCAAAGGCAGGTGACGTCATGGACCAGGAAACTATAAAGCATACCGGGATTCAGAGAACACTAGCTTATGTTGTCTTCAGCAAGTGCTCTATGTTATTGTGTGTCTTATTTGGTGTTGTTTGTCTTATTACATATAAACAAGTCACGATCTCCTTGTCTGAGGACAAGAGTATCTCACACCAATCCATATATTTATATATAAAAAAGACACGTATTATGGCGAAAAACAGCAGTTGAATGGGAGTTGAGCATGCCCAGGCAGCTCTTGAGGGAGCTGTCTGTGTGCACTGTAAAAAAACTCACTCTCAGGACACTGTGTTCCAGTGTTCCCCGTGGATCGGGTCCCGCTTCTGCTGAGGCATATAATTCTTTTTGTATTCTAATATATTCAGCCTGTCATTTTTGACACTTTGTTTTGGGCTGCATTTAATTTGAGGATTAAATGGAATATTGAATAAATTAAATTCTGTGGAATTTAAAGGAAAAGAAGCTGGTCTGCTAACCCTGCCAATTCATGTGCTTCAGGGCGCAGTGGTTTCCAGTGATCCTCCAACAAGAGGAGGGTCATAGAGTGGTCAGTTCAGTTGTTCCCTGCCGGTTCGCCGTTTCAGGGCACTGAAACGAAAAAAAAAGTGTCGCCACCCTTGCTCCCCCGCAGAAAGCTCGGGGACCGGGACAGGCGACACAGCTGAAGTCTTTGTGAAGTAAGACAGATCTGCGGACTGTTATTATCACCAAGAAGGCTTCAAAGAGGTCCTGACATCTGTGGGCCAGGACCCATGAGGGCAACCCCCTCCGGAGGGGGTCCTGCATTAGAATATCTGACACCCATCCCCCTTCGGCGCCCTCAGGGGGCCGTTATGCTAACCCTGCCACCCAGTGTGCGTCAGGGCGCAGTGGTCTCCACCGACCCTCCAAGGAGGACCGGTCATCACTTGATTCGTCTGTCTTCTGCCGGTGCGCCACTTCAGAACGTCGAATCAGAGAAGTGCTCAAAAAACACCAGTGGCCAGTCTCGAGAGACTGGTTCCCTTAGTAGATTTTATGGCAGAATGGAAACTCTTACCGAATATATCGAAATGGGTCCTGCTCATGATAGAACAGGGTTACAGAATTCAGTTCGGGTCTCGCCCGCCCAGATTCAACGGGGTCCTTCCCACAGTGGTGACCCCCGAGAAGTCTCTGGTTATGGAATAAGAGGTTATGACCCACAGATCAAGTCCGAGGACTGGTTTGTGGCAATAGACCTGAAAGATGCGTACTTTCATGTGTCCATCCATCCTCATCAGAGGAAGTTCCTCAGGTTTGCTTTTGGGGGCAAAGCTTACCAATACAGGGTTCTTCATTTCGGCCCATCATTATCACCCCACACATTCACAAAGTGTGTGGATGCAGCTCTGGCTCCGTTGAGACTCCAGGGCATCCGCATACTGAATTATATTGACGATTGGTTGATCCTAGCTCAATCAGAGCAACTGGCAGTCCAGCATCGAGATGCTGTTCTGTCCCACATGAAAAGGCTTGGGCTGAGGCTCAGTGCCAAAAGAGTGTGCTAGTTACGGCTCAGATTAAAATTATCTAGGTGTAGCACATCTGTCTCCTGCTCATATGAGTTCTATTCTCGTAGCCATGAAAGGGGTGAAGTTAGGCCGGTCACTCACTGTAAAACAGTTCCAGAAACTGTTGGGTCTGATGGGAGCTGCATCCAACGTGATACATTTTGGCCTTCTGCACATGAGACCCTTACAGTGGTGGCTCAAGACCAGGGGGTTTTCTCAGAGGGGAAAACCTTTTTGCATGATCAAAGTCATGCGGCGATGCCTTTGTGCTCTGGTCATGTGGAAAAATCCCTGGTTCCTGTCCCAGGGACCCGTGCTGGGGACTTCTCGTCGTCACGTAATGCTTACGACAGATGCTTCCCTCACGGACTGGGTGGTCGCTCAACTCAGGGTATATGGGAGGACCATCAGCGTTCCTGGCACATAAATTGGCTAGAAATGATGGCGGTATTTCTTGCACTAAAATACTTCCTCCCAGACCTAAGGGACCACCATGTGCTGGTCCGTACGTACAACATGTCAGAGGTCCCGCCAACTTTATTACTTGGCCAGTCGGATCCTCCTGTGGCCCCAGGGGAAGCTTCTCTCTCTGAGAGCAGCTTACATCCCAGGGTATCAAAATGTGGGAGCAGATGCCCTGTCGAGGCAGGGGCTGAGGCAAGGGGAATGGAGACTCCACCCAGAAGTGGTGGATCTCATATGGAAAAATTTCAGTCAAGCGGAAGACGACCTATTTGCTTCGGGAGAGTCACCCCAGTGTCCAATGTTATACTCCCTAACACATCCAGCACCTCTGGGTCTGGATGCCATGGTGCAGACGTGGCCGAGGCTACGTCTGTACGCATTTCCCCCATTTGCTCTGCTCCTGGGAGTTCTGGAGAAAGTACGCCAGGAAAGGGCCAGCCTAATACTGGTGGCCCCGTACTGGCCTACCAGGATATGGTTCTCGGACTTAGTGTCCCTCTTACACGGCTCACCAATGGAGCTTCCCCTCAGACAGGACCTCCTGTCGCACGCAGGTGGCACGATAATACATCCTCGCCCGGAACTGTGGAAGCTATGGGCCTGGCCTCTGAGGGGGCCAAGTTCATAGATGCTGGTCTCCCAACTGAGGTTGTGGAGACCATCCTTAACTCCAGAGCTCCCTCCTCGAGGAAGCTGTATTCCTATAAATGGAATGTATTTGCTACTTGGTGTAGAAAAAATAATATGGACCCTGTCCACTCTTCCATTAGCTTCATGCTACGATTCCTCCAACAAAAATTCTCGGAAGGTTTATCTCCTTCAAACTTGAAGGTCTATGTTGCGGCTATCTCAGCCTATCATGCTCCTCTTGAGGGGGATTCCTCGATAGGAAGAGACCCCCTCGTTACACGCTTCCTCCGGGGTACACTGAGGTTGAGGCCTCCATTGCGTATAAGAAATCCGGCCTGGGACTTGGCCATGGTATTGCAAGGGTTAGCCGAGGCTCCCTTCGAACCACTAGAGGAGGTTCCAGAAAAGTTCCTCACTCTAAAGACTGTTTTCCTACTTGCTATCACTTCTCTGAAGAAGATAGGAGATCTGCAAGCACTTTCAGTTACTCCATTTTATCTTGAATTTGCCCCAGGAATGGTGGAAGCATTCCTTCATGCTAGACCTGGCTATGTGCCAAAGGTCCCCACCAATGTCCCAGGTACGATTGTACTCCAGGCCTTTTATCCTCCTCCTTTTGAATCTTCGGATCAGGAAAAACTTAATCTTTGGATGCGTATGTCCACAGAGCTGCCCTGTGGCGAAAATCAGATCAATTATTTGTCTGTTATGGGTCCCCTAAAAAAGGGGGCCCAGCATCTAAGCAGAGGATGAGCAAGTGGGTGGTCGAGGCCATCTCACTTGCATATGAAGTGGCCGGACAGCCTTCTCCATTGGCTATCCGCGCCCATTCTATCAGGGGTATGGCGGCATCAAAGGCTTTGATGTCTGGAATTTCCATTGATGATATATGTGATGCAGCTGGATGGTCATGCCAGCACACGTTTATTAGGTTTTACAACCTTGATGTTGGCTCCACTCCGGGGTCATCTGTCTTGTCAAGCTAACATAAAGCAAGTACTTGACATTACAGTGTAGTTGGGATTGCGTTCCCAATGCGTCATGACGCAGCGTCTCGTTCCCTACTCACAGAACCAGGGTTACATAATTCTGAAGCAAAAACTCGAGTCTACAACCTCCAATACCCAGAAGTCATATGAACACAGATTTAATATACTTTTTTTGGCCTTATTTCAGTGACTTAAGTTTTTAGTTTTTTCAATAACCACACATAAACATTATTCCTTCAAAAACAAAAACATGTACATACATGTTCCTTACATATTGTAAGTATTGTAGCCTACTTTGTGTTGAATACAGTGTAATGACACTTGTGTCATTAATGTGTTTATGAACAAATGAAAAAAGCACAAATGTCAGGGCATGTCAAAATGTCTCCAGGCCCCAAATCAGCCTCAGACTCCAGAGGGTTAAGAACCAGGGAGTGAAAACTTTTGAACAAGAAGATGTCCAAATTTGTCTTATTTTGTTTAAATAACTTTTTTCATTTAGTACTGCCCATCGGAAGCTACAGAAGATACTCACATGTTTCCCGGAAGACAAATTAAGTAAAATTGATCTTGATCTTCAAATTCAAAAAGTTTTTGCTCATTTTAATAGACTAAATCACGCAGTGAAAGCGTACACTCTAAATATGCACGCGCACATGTCTAACCTAATAGACCACGTCACATAGTGTATTCGTGCACTCAATGGGTGTGTTTTTGTTTGGTTTTTCATAAAGTAAGGGACATACTAGGTAATGTCAGATCAATAAATCAACAATTACAATATCATAGATGATATATAACGCATACCCCACAGCACTGGCCCGATCGGTCTACTGTCCCGAGCATCGTTCACACTGGCACCGGGCCATGGGGCAGTCCTTATTGTCGAGCCCTGTTTGGACATTTTCTACCACATGATGGCTGAAGCAGCAGTGCATGACACTGTTTTCATGGTAACCAGATCAACATTGTAAACATAATTCTACAAAACTGAAGTGAAAACACCAAATGATCATGCAATGGGATAAAATATTTCCTCTTCCCTGCAAACGATACCTTAAAGAATGTGAATATTTAAGTCAAAAACAAAAAAGGTAAGTCGGTATCCATATTCATTTAGTATCAGCAGACGCAAAACGCTATAAAGGTGACAACTTTTAAAGTTAAAAAATGATATAAGTGCATAAGTGACATGGACCAATCAGCTTGTACCAAGTAGTTAATGCTGTAATTATCAGCCTGCATTAAGGGCCCATCAGCCAGTGCCATCTAGAGTTTCATGACTGAACTATGTATATTATATCATTGTACTACCTGTCATGGAAAGTGTACCAACCTTACTATACTTGAAATTGGCAGTTTCTATCAGTATTTGAGAGACATTGACAAACCTTTTCACTCAGCCACAATCTATTGATTTTCTCTGGATGTTGCATTATCAGGCTTAACATTATTAACTTGTCAATTCATATAAAACAGCCATATTTGCAGTTGTGCCACCCTGACATTTGAGAATATACAAATTGCAGTGCAAAAGTTTTCAATTTTCTCAACTGCTTTAAAAATATTAGTTTATTTGTTTAGTCAAACATAAAATGATGAATGAATTTCTTGTAAATAAAACATCATTTGGAGAATGTAGATAAAGTATCTTTTCACTCGACCAATGTCCTCTCTCCTCATATGATCTCCCTCTATCTTTTCCACTCTTCCTTTCCTTCTCATTACACCCCTTCCTCTACCCACACCACCATCTTTACACTTACATCGTACTTTCCCTGTCACATTAAGCAATTGTGATAAATGTGTAAACAGATAGGAAAACTGAATTTCCTGTGTAAGTGTAAAGATGGCACTGGCTTGAGGGTGAGTAAATCATGGGATAATTTTCATTCCCATTCAGTCGGTCACGTTCGACATACATTGGACAGACCGACGAATAGGAATCTCGCTAGAGAGGCCAATCTACTTAGAGTGTAACTACAACGAGCCAATGCACATTGGCATGCAATCATATGCATCAGCTGCTCGCCTTGCAGCGTAGGTATATAATGAGCAGCAGGTGCATTGCATCTTCAGCTTTTCGCTTCGGAGCCGAACCGTCTGTAACAAACAGTGGTGTCTACGAGCGAGTGTTTGTCTTCAACGTGTCAGCTTTTTTGGAAAATCTGCTCTTTGTGTTGGTGCAGGCGGACAGCACTGCAGCGGGACCGATCTCTCTTCTTTATTTTCTCTTTTCTTTTGTTTTGCCTTTTTGAGAAGAGCAAAGCCTCAGTTGTAAAAAGCCATTCTCACGGCTGGTGAACGGTGCGCTTTTTTGCATATTAAGTACATAATTGTGTGTGAAAATAAAGCACTTTAAAGGATTAGTTCAAATGAAATTTTCCTGATAATTTACTCACCCTCATGTCATCCAAGATGTCCATGACCTCCTTTCTTCTGTTGAAAAGAAATTAAGGTTTTTGATGAAAACATTCCAGGATTCTTCTTCTTATAGTGGACTTCAATGGACTCTACTGTTGAAGGTCAAAATTACAGTTTCAGTGCAGCTTCAAAGGGTTTTAAATGATGCCAGACTCAGTATAAAAGTCTAATCTAGTGAAACGATCTGTCATTTTCTAAAAAAAATACAAATGTATATGCAAGTGCTTCCGCCTTCCATATTCTTCAAAACGCTCAAACTGTATGTCTTACACCTTCCCTATTCAACTTATGGAATGAACGCGGTGCCAGTTCTGTTTTTTGGGAAGAGGAGCACAGCTCAACCTAGACCAAAAATGAGGAGGCCAAAACTCGCCACAGAGAGGGAAGTTAGGAGGGCCTACTACTCACATTTCTTGCCCAATGTAGAGGACGGGCCCCGGCCGGAGACAACTCTTGATAAAGGATCACCGGCTGCTAGTCTTAAGGCTGGAGTGGCCTCTTCAACAGATAAAGGCATACTGTATCTACTGCAAGCCAGGACGCGGAAAGCAACAGCAGAGCCGCCTCTGTCAGAAGACGCATTCCTAAAGTACTAGCCTAGGCTGGATATAGGGGCGGCCCGAAAAGTAGGGCTGACACACCCAATCATGACTTTCCTGTAGCTCAAAAGAGCAAGACCTATATCCAGTAATTCTTAAAGCAAGAGGAGGCTGGTATGCTTGACAGGTTAAAATAACCTGAAGCTTAAAGAGTGGCTGTATCAACATAACGATTCTCAAAAAGGAGGACACCTGCACACTTTCACAGGAGGAGATTCAAGGTGGCCTAAATGCAGGCCAATGCTAGAAAAACGTTATACTTGCCTTATACTCTCAAAACGAGAGGAAAACACTTCACTTCAACTGGTATGCTTGACAGGTTAAAATAACCTGAAGCTTAAAGAGTGTCTGTATCAACATAACGATTCTCAAAAAGGAGGACACCTGCACACTCTCACAGGAGGAGATTCAAGGTGGCCTAAATGCAGGCCAATGCTAGAAAAATGTTATACTTGCCTTATACTCTCAAAACGAGAGGAAACCACTTCACTTCAACCTTAGGGATGGTTAATCAAGGAGGCCCAAATATTACAGTTTTCTACAATTGTTAACAAGCATTTAACAATACTTAAAATACTTTTTCTAAACTTTTAAAACAGCAACACACATACATCACACAATTAGCCAAATAGTTAAAAAACATATTTTGTTAAATTAACCAAAACTCTACATTTCAAAATGCTAAAAACCTTTTTCAACATATACAAACTCTATCAAAACACAACAAACCTGATTTGTTCCGTCAAAACACTAGCACTAGTTTTCTATCCAACATGAACATATAGTCAATCAAAGCGTAATGACTGTCAAAATACTAACAGTTGATGGCATTACAAAAATTGCATTACTTGTCAAGTTTCAGTTCTACCTGCAGAAAATATGAAATCCATTGTTTTTATAATTTATAATTGATGTTGATGATGCCCTCATAGAGGGTGGGATGGTGTCCCCTTGCTAGTTAGTGCCCTATGCAGACCAAATATTCTGCATATCGTTATCCTCATAGCATAATTGCCAAAGTAATTTTTTGGCCAAATTGTGATATCTGCCTTTGAAATATGATCTGGGCAATTATGCTATGAGGCTAACGATACATGGAACAGTGGTAGTGGAATTGCTGTAGTAAAAGCTTTACATGAGGCTTTTACTGAAATGAAAACATGAAATTGCTGCCATTGATCAACCAGAAATCCAACATACATGACCTTTGGTTACTGTTGAAGCTTTTTTTTTTTTTTCACCACAGAATAAAAAAGTATAAAAGGTAATTGTGACTTTTTACCTCACAATTCAATTCAATTCAATTTTTTTTTTTTTGCAGTTGTAAGTTTATACCTCACAAAAATATCTAAAAAAAATACTTTTTTTCCCTCAGAATTGTGATATATAAACTATAGGAATTGAGATAAAAAAAAGTCATAAAGACATAAAAGACATAAATACCTTTTTTATTTTGAAGAATTATGATAGTAATTCTTACCTAACAGATCGCTTTACAGACAAACAGTCCCTGAAGACGAAAAGGCTGTCGCCAGCCAATAGGATTGTCATGATTTGACAGTTGCTTCAGATACCAATCATGCAAAGGAGTTCCCCATAAGCATAGGATAGGATGCAGTGCGAGTTCTCTGTTTTCAGGGAACACACTAGTAGGATATGCAGCCAAACATTATTTTTGTCTGCACTATTACAGTTTGTTTCAATTGCTAACAAGCATCGGTCAATACTGAAACCACATTTTCAAAACTTTTCAGATATTCAGTGAACAGAAGTCTATGCTGACCAAACTGTGCATCATTTTTCATTGCTTTCACACAAAACACATTCAATGACCACATTTTTCAAAATCCATGAACTCTTTTGTCATTCATACTTCACCATCTGCAAAACACTATATATTTGCACCAGAATTTTTCAAACACTAACACATTGCTTTCAAAACTGATAAAAGCACATTCAAATCAGAATGATGCCAAACTCTGTGTATTTCTGCAGGAATTATATTGAAATATAAAATCTTAGCAGAATATTTAAAATTAAATAAAATAATAATTATTCCAAAAACAACTAATAACAATTATCTATCTATTTCATACATTCTCCAAAGCGCTTGTCCTGTAGGTTCATGGGGAGGCTGGAGTCTTTCCCAGTATCTCAAGTCAAAGGCAGAACAACACCATGGACAGATGGACTGTCCATCACAGTGATGACTAGGGCTGTGAATCTTTGGGTAGACAGCGATTCGATTCACGATTTATAGGTGTTTGATTCGATTCAAGAACGGTTTTTGCAAATTCAGAATGATTCGATTCGAGACGATTCACATTAAAATTCGATGCGATTCGATTAATTCGATTCGATTCTGCATTTTAATATGCATTCATAGGGATATTGAAATGCTTCCCTCGATGTGTCTTAGTCAGGGTGCGAATTACACAGCGGCCTTCAGGAGGTCAGAGAGTAAGGGCAAAAACAAACAAACAAAAAACCTTTTGTCTATTGTTAATATTAGTTCATGTTAGTTCTCAATGATGCTGCATAACTTTATTTTAATAGCCTATAAAAATTGGCATTTGTGGAAATTTAGAAAAGCCAAAACTTTAAAAGGGCTTTAAAATTATTGTTAGGCCTAGTTTATATATAGTTAACTATTTGGAGGATAGTGTTAAAGGCTACACAACACATTAAAGTGTTCCAGGTACATTAAAGGGATAGTTCACCCAAAAATGAAAATTTGATGTTTATCTGCTTACCCCCAGCGCATCCAAGATGTAGGTGACTTTGTTTCTTCAGTAGAACACAAATGATGATTTGCCATCTGTCAGTCAAATAATGCTAGTGGATGGGAACTTCTACTATAAGAGTAAATAAAACTTGCATAGACAAGTCCAAATTAAACCCTGCGGTGTCACAGATCCCCTGTCTCCCTGGACTACAATTCCCATGATCCTCCTGTTTCTTCATCTGCACTCACTTCCCTCGTCATCTCCCCATCATCACAAACCATCGTCACCTGGACTCCCTCGTCAGCACTCCTTTGTGTGCTCCCTTCACTCCTGGTCCGTTCTCTGTTTGTGTTAAGTGCATGTTTGGTGTACTCTGCCTTTTGTTTATTAAAAGTATTACATGTTTGTGGAAATCCGTATCTGCCTCATCTCTACACCAGCATATCGTAACAGAAGAACGGACCTTTAAAAGACTGGATTTTCCACAAAAAAAAAAAAAAAGGATGGATACTTTCCTCTGCTCCTTGGCTCCAGCTTCTCCCATGCCTCTAACTTCCATGATGGCCGGCGATCGCCTCATCGGGCTCCTACAGGTTGGTCATTCACTGGAGAGGTATGTGGAGGAGTTCGTTGAGCTTGCTTTTCTGACTGACTGGCCAGACGCTAATTTGATCGCCCTGTTTCTGGATGGACTGGACGACAACACCATCCGTTTTGATGAACCTGATTATCGTTTCTCCTTAAGTGAAACTATCAATTTAATTTTGTGGTTAAATGGCTCCAAATTCCTAGTTTAAAAGGTTCAGGATGAGTGTTTGTTTCGTCCCGTCCGTCCAGAAACACGGTTGGCCGGGCCAGTCAGTCAGCCTCCGTCTGCCACCGCATACCCCTCCAGTGAACTCCCTGCCTGTCCCACGCTGGACCCACACTCCTCTGCTGGGTCCAGAAGGCGGAGGAAGAGAAGAAAGCCCAAGCAATCTCCAGTCTCCGCCGAGCCCTCTCCAGTCTCCGCCGAGCCCTCTCCAGTCTCTGCCGAGCCCTCTCCAGTCTCTGCCAAGCCCGCTCCCATCCCTACGGGAATTTTAATTGTATTTGAGGGGATGGACTGGCCCTCTGCTCCAGCCGCCGAGCTATTATCTCCAGTATTCGCTAAGCTATTATCTCCAGTCTCCGCCGAGCTATTATCTCCAGTCTCCGCCGAGCAAGCAGCGCCAGTCTCCGCCGAGCAAGCAGCGCCAGTCTCCGCCGAGCCAGTATCTCCAGTCTCAGCCGCCGAGCCAGTGTCTCCAGTCTCAGCCGCCGAGCCAGTGTCTCCAGTCTCAGCCGCCGAGCCAGTGTCTCCAGTCTCAGCCGCCGAGCCAGTGTCTCCAGTCTCAGCCGCCGAGCCAGTGTCTCCAGTCTCAGCCGCCGAGCCAGTGTCTCCAGTCTCAGCCGCCGAGCCAGTGTCTCCAGTCTCAGCCGCCGAGCCAGTGTCTCCAGTCTCAGCCGCCGAGCCAGTGTCTCCAGTCTCAGCCGCCGAGCCAGTGTCTCCAGTTTCAGCCGCCGAGCCAGTGTCTCCAGTCTCAGCCGCCGAGCCAGTGTCTCCAGTCTCAGCCGCCGAGCCAGTGTCTCCAGTCTCAGCCGCCGAGCCAGTGTCTCCAGTCTCAGCCTCTGAGCTAAAATCTCCAGTTTCTGCCGAGCCCTCAGCTCCAGCCACCGCTGAGCCAGCCGCTCCAGCCGCCGCCTCTCCAACCTCTCCAGCTACAGACTATGAACTTTGTGTTTCCCCGCTGTTCTTCAGCCCTAAGACTGTGTTCCCTCCCTGCCTCCCACTCCCACCTCCTCCCATTCAGGTCCACACTACCCCTCCACCTCAAGCCACCTCACCCAGATCTCCACCTCGGCCCTCTGGTCGATTACCGTCACCCCTCCAGTGAACTACTTTAAGAAAGCGGAGGAGGAGGAAGAAAGCAGCCCTAACCCTCTCTGAGAACGCTCCAGTCTTCTCCGAGCAAACTCCAGCCTCTCACGAGCCGCCAAGGGTGAAGAAGTTTTTGGTGTGATAAAATAGAGTATAATATAGCAGAATACAATGTGTGGTACTTTACAATTAAAAACATATGCATGTCTGTTGCAGGAGTAGGCCTTCATGTACTGGAAAACATGTAGGCCTGATTCTAAATAGGGTTTGCTGTGCTTACAGAAATTTGAATCAGAAAGCGTGCATGAATGTAAATTGAAGAGTCTATTTTGAGCTTGAAGAAAGAGAAAATATGGTCAAATAACTTGGCCCCAGATCATATCACATAGTATAAATATGAGCCCAAAAGGTTTAAGGTTTATTATATCTCTCTAAAACAGAGGATGGTTTAGCTAGCTCAAGATACCGCTCTGTGACGACAGAGGTCTGCATGGTTGAGACTAGGATTATCTATGATACCGCTTTGTTGTTGATCAGCAAATGACTGAATGGATAGATAATGGATTTCATTTAGTTTTATTTAGTTAGTTATTTATTTTATGGTACATAGAATTAGAAGGTCACAATAGGGAGTGACAGTTGCAGTGTCAGAGGCCTCTGTGTCTGTGTGTGACTGTATGTGTGTGTATTCCAGAATCCAAAAATAAGCTCCTCTTCTCTGGACGGTGAAATTTGATACTTGGTTAATGAAAAAGTTTTTGAGTAGAAAAGAAGACACATTGCAGTCCAAAGAAAAGGAGATACATTAATGGAATGACTGTATGAGCCCGGGGGACAAAATGAGCCCTTTAGGGACAAAATGAGCCCTGAGGGACAAGTGTGAAAGGAAAAGATTGTCCAATTTTTAATAAAGGACTAAAGGTTTGAATTTGTTGATTGTGGTGTGAATTTAAGAAAGAATAAGTTAAGATATTAGCTGTGCAGAAATACAATTGAAAATAATATTTAATTTGTAAAGTTGCATTAACATAAAGTTAAAATAAATAGTAAGAGATTAAATAAAAAGATATATTGGTTAAGGTTAAATATTTAAAAAGAAATTAGCATATAAAATTGTAAAAACACAGGAAAAAGAAAGAGAGGAAAAAGTTAAAAAATATAACGTAATTAAATAATAAATTAAGAAATTAGTAAGAAGAAATAAATAAAATAAATAAATAAAAAATAAATAAAAAATAAAAAAGTGTAAAATAAGGTTAGTTAAATTAATTAAAAATAATGGCTGCCACTACACCAGTGGAAATGTTAGGGTCAAAGTACCCATTATGTAAGGATTTAATAGACAAAATGTCTAATAAATGGCAAAAGAGAACTAAAGATATGATGACAAAATGGCCTAAAGAAGGAACATTTGATGTGTCATTATGTGAGGAAATGGAAACTCTCATAAAAAATTATAAAGTAAAAGAGAGAAGTGTAAAAAGACAAAACAGAGAGGAAAAAAAAGAAAAAAAGAAAAAGCAATACTGGCATTGTTTAAAAAAGAGGGAGAAGAAATATTAAAAAATATAAAGCAGGCAAGGAAAATATTAAAAGAAGTAGATAAAGAAACAAAGAAAAAAAAAGACATGATCACTAAACCACCTCCATATTTACCACCAGAAGGTCAGTTTCCAATACTTAAAGGACTGGTAGAAGTATCAGGAGCAATGCAAATGGAGGGACAAGTTGAATTAGAAAAAGAAAAACAATTAGGACCAGATGTAAGACGAAAAACAACTCAAAGTAAACAAACTATCAAGACTTTGCCTTTAGACTGTTATGAACAGGCACAAACTGCTTTAGAAAAAATAAAAACAGAGTATGCAGGAAAATCACTTAGGAAAGAAGACAGTGAAATTGATATGCAAGCTCAGATAATTGAAGAGACAATAGATAAAAGAATCAGAGAAACAGAAAAATTAATAAAAGATACAGATAAATTAGTAAAGGATAGAACTAAATTGTTAGAAAGTTTACATGTAGAAAGTGAAGAGGAGGAATCATTTGATGAGGAAAGATGGTCACATGGTAGAGAAAAAGGTACACTTAGACCTTTAGCAAAGCAGTTACCAATTTTGATAAAAGGGACACAGGGACAATATGTTCCATGGGCTACACAGGACCTTGAGGGGCTGGTTAATCATCTCCCTGACATTCACAAAGGGGCTGGAAAATGGATAAGAGTGTTTGAGGAAGAGACAATGGGCAAACTGTTAGCAGTGGGGGACATCAAAGCACTTCTGGCAAGAGTTATAGGAGGAAAAAAATGGAGGAAATTCTTGAAGCGTCCAAACTAGACAGAGCTGTGAATTCTTTTCTGATGGATGGGACTGTGTTTGACATGTACCGCCCAGCAGTGTGGCCGACATTGCGACATGAATATCCTACAAAAATAGACCCGAAAGCATTAAAGGGTGAAGAGCTGGGAGACTCTGAGAGTCAATTCGCATATGTGCAAAGACAATTAAAAAGATGAAAGCAAGAGACTGAAGGGAATCCTGAGGGAGACCCATTAATGGCTACACTGTTCAGAAATGCTATAGTAGATGCAATGCCACAACCAGTAAAAAGTAAACTGGAAGATGTGGTTGGTCTAAACTCTAAAACACACAAGGAGTTTTGTGATCATGTAACTCATGCTGTTGAACAGTACAGAAAAAATGAACAAAAACTGAAAAATCAAGAAAAAGACATGCAAAGAAAATTGACTCAGCTGCAACTTGAACAATTAACAAGTAGTCACAAGAAAAAAATACAAGCAACCGTGCAAAAGGAAGGAGCTGCAGAACAAATGACTGTAACTACTCCTGTAAATATTCCACCATCAACTGTGCAGCTACCCCCACCTGCTATGATCCCTCCAAACTTGCAACAGTTCCCAACACCCACTGTCAATGTGTATGCTCAGCAGCCAGGGCCATGGAGAAAAAATCCACCACAAGGGGGACAGAGAGGAAAAGGCACACCTAATTATTTTCCTCAAGGAGTGTGTTGGAGATGTGGACAGCCAGGACATAACAAAAGATATTGCCCTAGTGGTCCATTGCAACAGTCTTTTGGGGAAGTGAAAGGGGGAGGATGGCGACAGCCTTTTCGAGGTCCTTATAATGGCCCAGTAAATCCATGGGGAGGTCCAAATCAGGTATATTAGGGGTGCCCAGAGAATCCTAAAAGGGAGAATCAACTTCCAGTTTTATCTAATAATGCTAATCAAGAACCTATGATGGAGGTTGAAATAGTAGGAAAAAAGACACCTATGCTTATTGACACAGGAGCAATTTATTCTTGTATAAAATCAAATTATGCTTCACATCTCCCTTTGTCTGGAAATTTTGCTAAGACAGTAGGATTCTCGGGACAAATACAGCTAATTCCTATGACTGCTCCAGTTTGCATACAGGCTAAAAATAAAAGTATGACCATACCTATCCTTGTGTCAAATTATACTCCTGTAAATTTGCTAAGAAGAGATGCATTATGCAGATTAGGACTCCAAATTTGGTGTTCTCCAGAAGGAGTGTATATAGATTTACAAGGAATAGGACAACAAATGATGATATCTGAACCAAAAGCAAATGTGTATTGGATAGGACAAATAGAAAACGATGTAAGACAAGTTACTAATACATGGGGAAGATTCATTGAAGCACAAATTGTTGAAGCACAGTTACCAAAATCAGAGTTTCATTGTACTATGATATATGACCCTGAGAGAGATATAAAAACAGAAACAAAGTGGCAAGAGGAAACTGGAATGAAAAAGATTCATTTAACATCACATTGTATCATAATAGGAAAACAGGGAGCAGCAATGAGGATAGTCAACAATGAATTTACAAAAAAATGTTTCAATGTGCCTAATTCTGTTCCACATGTTTCCTTATATGTAGGAAAAAATTTTGAAGCGAAAGATTTAGGTCCAATGATGAAAATAGCTGAACAATGCCAGTGGAAATCAACAATAAATCCATTGATTTTTCATTCTGCTGATAAGAATTTTATTAAAATTTTGTGTACAACTGACTTAATTGGTATTCCTCAAGAAATAGTTATAAACAACAAAATTCAAGCACAAATGATAAAATTTGAATCAATGGAAATTACTGAAAATGATCTACTTAAGGAGCTAGAACAACAAGTACCAACTGAATTATGGTCTCAGTATGCAACAGATGTAGGATTTGTTAAATCAGCTAGTCCAATAAAAATACAGCTTAAACCAGGAGCATGTTTACCGAGAAAATTACAGTATCCACTAAAACCTGAAGCAGAAGAAGGAATAAAAGATACTATTGAAGGACTAGTAAAAGCAGGAGTGTTAGTAGAAACAAATAGTTATTGTAATACTCCAATTTTTCCGGTAATTAAAGCAGATAAAACTAAATGGCATCTTGTACATGATTTACGAGCAATAAATGAAATAACAGAAGATTGGCCAGCTGTTGTGCCAAATCCACATACATTATTGACAAATATTCCTCCAGATGCTAAATATTTCACCGTAATTGATTTGTGTAATGCCTATTTCAGTATCCCTGTAGCGGAAGACAGCAGATATTTATTTGCATTTACATATGCTGGAAAGCAATATACCTATACTCGAATGCCACAGGGATTTAAACATTCACCTCATATATTTAATCAGGTTCTTAAGACTGACTTGGAAGATCTAATAATAAACAGTACTTTGTTACAGTATGTAGATGATTTAATGATTTGTTCAACAACAAGGGAACAATGTCATAAAGATTCTATCAAAGTACTTACAAAATTAGCACAGGGAGGTCACAAGGTATCTAAAGCTAAACTACAATATTGTCAGCCACAGGTTGAATATATAGGGAGATTAATTTCATATGGGACAAAAGCAATAGCACCAGCTCAATTAGAAGGTATAAGTAAAGCTCCATTACCACAAACTGTGAAACAAATGATGACCTTTTTAGGAATGACTGGTTTCAGTGCTGAATGGATTGAGGATTATGCTATAAAGACTGCTCCATTAAGAGAAATTATGAAACAGGCAGGAGTGCAAGAATTAAGTAATTCATTAAAATGGACTACAGATGCATTAATAGCATTTGAATCTATCAAAAAAGAATTACAAAGAGCACCTCCTTTAGGAAATCCTGAATATGATAAGGAATTCCATTTATATTTGGCAAACAGGGTTGATGGCTATGCCTCAGCTGTTCTGATGCAAGACACTTGTAGTGGCAGGAAAAAACAGCCCATAGCTTATTATAGCACCAAGCTGGACCAAGTAGCACAAGGATACCCCCCGTGTTATCAAGGTTTAGCAGCAGTATATTATGCCTATGAGAAAGCATCTACAATAACCATGGGATATCCAGTAACTATTTATGCTCATCATAAAATTGTGGAATTAATAGAACAAGGAAAATTTGTTCTAACTCAAGCTCGTATTCTTGCATATTCATCATTACTTACATACCCAGATGTTACCATTAAGTGATGTGATACAGTTAACCCAGCTGAATTAATTCCTTTTGGCTTTGAAGGAGAACCACATGATTGTGTAGCTAATTCATTGGCTTTTACTAGATTAAGACCAGATCTTGAATCTACACCAATCACTGAAGCTGAAGTTGTTTATTTTGTGGATGTATCAAGTTTTAAAGACCATCTAGGAAACCATGCAGGATATGCAGTGGTCAGAAAAGACATGGATGAATTTGTACCAGTAATATCCCAACACTGTGCACAGCCTTGCTCTGCTCAATTAGCAGAATTAAAAGCTCTCACAGTTGCTTGTCAACTAGCAAAGGGACAAATAGCAAATATTTTTACAGATTCAGCATATGCTCATGGAGTTTGTCATCTGTTTGGAGCAGTTTGGAAACAAAGAGGTTTCAAAAAGAGTGATGGTACTCCCATTCAACATGCTGAACAAATAGTTAAATTAATTTCTGCTATGATGCTTTCAAAACAATAAGCAGTAATTAAATGCCAAGCACACAAGTAAGGGAATTCCAATATAATAATAGGAAATAATATAGTGGATTTTGAAGCAAAGAAGGCCTCTGGGTGTCAGGTTGCAATATTATCTCCAGTAGTGTTAATTGAACCACAATTACAAATAGATGATATTGTTCGGATTCAACAACAAGCAGGTCCATATGAGCAATCTATGTGGCATCAAAGAGGGGCAACAAAAGATGCACAAGATATTTGGCGTTCACATGAAGGACAAATTGTTGCACCAACTGCAGTTTTAAATATTCTTATTCCTGATGCGCATGGTTTTGACCATTGCGCGAGGGGGGAAGTGATAAGGAAAATTAAACAGCAGGGATATTGGTCCCCATATTTATATGCAACAGTAGAAAACTTTTTGTCTACATGTGAAGTTTGTGCCAAATACAATGTAAGAAAAGGAATAGCAACACCAATAGGTCATATTCCAGTGCCAGAAGGACCATTTAAAGATTTGGTCACGGATTATGTGGATATGATAAAGCGTGTACAAGGAAAGAAATATATGCTTGTTATAATAGACAGGTTCAGCAGATGGGTGGAAGCAGTGCCTTCACCGGATGAGGGAGCAGGAACAGTAATAAAATTTTTGACAAGAGAAGTAATACCTAGATTTGGAATACCATCAGAAATAAGTTCAGATAATGGTTCTGCATTTATTCAAAAAACTCTTAAGCAAGTACTACAGCATTTAAGGTTAGGAGCAGTGTACCACCCAGAATCTCAAGGAATTTGTGAAAAATGCAATGGTATTCTTAAGGCTAAACTTAATAAAATATGTGCATGCACGAAACTCAACTGGGTTGATGCTTTGCCACTGGCTCTAATGAGTTATCGCATGCAAACTAACAGGATTACACATGTAACACCGCATGAAATGCTTACGGGTCGACCCATGCCTGTGCCATATTGCAGAGGTCCTTATAAAGGACCCCCGTTAGAACAATTACAAATGGAACTAAGAGCTTATATGAAGAAACTAACTGCCATACATAAAGCTATATATTTACAGGAAACAAGAAAGCAGCCTAGTGAAGAGACAGAGACTTCATGTCCAGTTGTTCCAGGGGACCAGGTATACTTGAGAGTCTTCAGGAGGAAGTGGAATGAACCTAGGAGAGAGGGTCCTTACACAGTAGTGGTAGCGACTCCAACAGTGGTTCAAGTGGAAGGAAAAACTTCCTGGTATCATCTAAATCATTGCACAAGAGTTCCCAAAGAAAGGAAGGGAAGAGAAGAAGAGCAAAGTGAAACAGGTGATACAGAAAGATCAAAGATACAAAATGAAAGGGTGGAGAATGCTGAAAATTCAGAGCAAGATGAGCAGGGAGCTGAGCAAAGTGGAGAAAACCAAAAAAAAAAAGTGAGAGTAATACTTCCACTAATGCATCTAACGATCATCATATGCTTATTGCATCTGACGGTTCAAGCTCAAGCTACGGGTATCAACACCATTCAGATTTCCCAGTTATTGACTTCTCAGCCCTCAAATAATTCTAATAACAATTCAATAATAACCCCAATAGAAAAATAATTGGTTAATGAGCAAAAAATATCAAAGCAACGTAGAAATGTTAAAGATGATCAAATTAATGATTATAGTAATGAAGATATTTTTTGGGCAACAGCACAAAATAATGAATGGTATAAATGGGCAACATTTACTGCAAGAGAACTAGGAATGGATAATTGTTTGTTATGTTCTCTAAATCACCATTAAATAAGGTAATAGTAGTTCCAAATCCACATGATTATCAAAAATGCGCTACATTCAATAGAAACTTTTGCCATGCGAGTGCCTCTATTAGACCTTACTGTTCAGCTGAATGCTTAGGCTTTATAGGGAATTCTGTACATCAGAATCGTTTTATTAGACCACATTGGGGAGATTGGTGTAGATATTGGGATGTAAATGCAAATATTAAATTAAGAGAAGGAAAAGTAGAAATCCCAAAATGGTATAAAATAGATTATAGTCAAGAATTTGAATGCTTTAACAAATCAGAAGGAAATCTTAATTTAGGAAAATTTTAAGGAAAATTCACTACTATTTGGAATTTAGATAAATAGAAAATAGGAAAATGCTTGGCAATCACATACTCCTGGTAGAGCCCCACCACTTCAAGCATTAGGAATTAGGAACGGTAAAGAAATAAATCCAAATGACGAAGAATGTAAAGATCAAACTATAGCATTACCTTCAATAGATGTATATGAGGATCAAACAAATATAGTAGCGGATTTCTTTTGGGCTTGTGGAAAAGGAGGACTTTTAGCATCTTTACCACTGAAATGGAAAGGAATCTGTGCTAGCTTACGACTAATACAGGAAATTACAATGGCACAATGGGACCCCGATAACAATGAAGTAGAAGATAAAAATAGAACTAAAAGAGCTTACGAACCAGACCCTAGAGTAACAACAGATTTAATTGGTCAACCTAGAGGCATACCTGAAAAATATAAAGCAAGAAATGAAATTAAATCAGGATTTGAATCAATATTTATATGGGTTTCACAAAATAAAAATACTGAATGGATTAATTATATTTATTATAATCAGCAAAGATTTATGAATTATACTGATGATGCTCTAACTGCATTAGGAGAACAATTACATAAAAAACAAGTAAAATGACATGGCAAAATAGACAAGCTCTTAATTGATTATGAGCGGATAAAGGTGGTGTTTGCATTATGTTTGGAGACCAATGTTGCACTTTTATACCAAATAATACTGCACCAGGAGGAAAGTTTAGTGAAGCTATGCTTAAAATAAGAAGTTTAAGAGCAGAAGTTGCAGAAAATGCTGGAAGAGATGAAAAAGTATGGGATTGGTTAGATTTGAAATTTGGAGCATTAGGAGCATGGTTTGCTAAATTAGGAATATTTCTAGGAGTTGCTGTTTCAATAGGGGGTTATTGTTTTGTTGTATACTTCCTATATTATGATCATTAGTTGTCCAAGCTACAACTAAACACATGGAAATGCAAAAACCTCAAGAAGATGGTAAAATACTTTTACAGGGCAATCAAAGTATCTATTATCAGGACTGGACTGACAAACCAAAGTGGATTTTTCAAGCCTTAGATGCTGAATCAAGTACCTCAAATGAGGACGAAGAGGATGATTGATGAGCAACGCCTTGGGTGTATGTGCTAGCCTAACCTCTCCCCAAGAGCAACCCTCTACGATACGCAAAGTATCTGGGTTGAAGAAGACGTCACCTTTCAATAATTTTTTAATAGTTTAATGCATGGAGTGTTGATATATGACTCACGCTTATTACATGGGTTGATGTGTAAGTAGAGTAGGAAGCATAGAAATCTTTTACTCTCTTCAGAAAATAAAAACTGAAAAACAAAGAACATCTGAAGAAGAAAACAAAAAACTGGAGAGAGATGTTTGGTTCTATGGCTTCACCAGAGGATGGTAACATAATCTAGTTATTGGTATTGAAACTGAATGACTTAATTAAGTCACTAGGTAGCATAACTAAGAATGCTGGATTTTGAAACTACCCTCTGGGAAAAGAATAGTAAAATGAGGCTTTAAGCCTCAGAGGGGGGAAATTAAGTTTTGGTGTGATAAAATAGAGTATAATATAGCAGAATACAATGTGTGGTACTTTACAACTAAAAACATATGCATTTCTGTTGCAGGAGTAGGCCTTCATGTACTGGAAAATATGTAGGCCTGATTCTAAATAGGGTTTGCTGTGCTTACAGAAATTTGAATCAGAAAGCGTGCATGAATGTAAATTGAAGAGTCTATTTTGAGCTTGAAGAAAGAGAAAAATATGGTCAAATAACTTGGCCCCAGATCATATCACATAGTATAAATATGAGCCCAAAAGGGTGGGCAAGCAGCTGTGGGTGGGATACATATGGGTGGGCCTCAAGGAGCTCCATGGCCGCCCACGGCCCCTGACCCGCCATGGCTGCCCGCTGCACCTGACCCGCCATGCCCGCCATCATCATTCAGAGACTCGTCCTGGAGACCTCCGGTGATGTCGCGTGAGGTCCAGGACAGGTTTTCAGTTGTTCATAAACATATTAATGGAAAAAGTGTCATTACACTGTATTCAGCACAAACTAGGCTACAATAATATGTGAGGAACATGTATGTACATGTTTGTGTTTTTGAAGGAATAATGTTTATACGTGGTTATTGAAAAAACAAAAAACTTAAGTCACTGAAATAAGGCCAAAAAAAGTATAGTAAATCTGTGTTTACAATACTTTAGGGTATTGGAGGTTGTAGACTAGAGTTTTTGCTTCAGAATTATGTAAAAATTATGCTGCCTACTCTTTCATATAAAACAATATATTGATTTAGTTTTTGTAAGACACTTTTTGCCAAGAAACACAGTATGCGTGGAGGCGTGAATCACCACTGAATAATGGGCCATTCTCACCTGAGAAGACAAAAGAATTGGATAGTAATGAGCTGAAATGACTTGCATATTAATGAGGCATTTCAGTCAGGTAGGCTGTGAAAAAAACCTTCTGTGATGTCTCAAGCTCATCATGATATATGAAACATACAGAAAACTATTATTATAATATAAAGTAATGGTTTTATATTATACTTTAAAATATAATGTATTTCTGTGATGCAAAGTCTGAATATAGGCTTTTAGTTTAAAAGCATGCACATTTGGAGAAATACTGGATTCTCATATGCTTATGTCAATTTTCTATACAGAGGAGTTATATTTATTTAATATTCATTGTAATTACTATGAGCGCTGGTGTTTTCAATTCATACTTGAAGTCGGAGGGCGCTCTCTGTGCATTTTTAGTCCACAAATTCATCTAAAAGAAGAATAGGCTATTCCATGAATGGAGTTTCCAATTCATACTGCAGCCGGAGGGCGCTAAAGAAACAAAAACTCATCTAAAATTCATCTATAGAAGAAAAGAAAACAGGAACTAACTGCATGTCTTCTAGAGCTCACTAACCATGACTTTTACATCCAGATAAACACTTTTCAAGACAATAAACACACGATTGAGACGATGAATGCATGTATTGCCTCTTAATTCGCCTCTGAGTAGCGCTCCCTCCGTGGGCGTGGCCGCATTAGTGGATAATGAGCTGAATCACGGACTTCTGACATGGCTCTCTTTTCATACAGATTACATAAACACAGAAGGTTTGTTTTCGATT
Source organism: Chanodichthys erythropterus (assembly GCF_024489055.1). Classification (NCBI taxonomy): domain Eukaryota; kingdom Metazoa; phylum Chordata; class Actinopteri; order Cypriniformes; family Xenocyprididae; genus Chanodichthys; species Chanodichthys erythropterus. Next base: position 39,145,717 of record NC_090241.1, read on the forward strand.
TGACTTCCATGATTTAAAACCTGACATCTTAACGTTTTTTTAGACATAAGTGTAATTTTTCTGTAATTAGTATTCACTAAGTGAAGTTCCTAGACGTAATTTAGGGAGGAGCGAGCCCATCTAATCTTCCAATCAACAGCCAGAGTATAAAAGCAGCTGCTTACCTCTCTTCAGTCTCAGCTGTTTCAGCATCCCTCCACCTCCCTAAACTCCACCTTCATTTCAGGTACCTTGCCCTATGTAATCACATCCTATATTTATTCACTGGGGGGTGTATCAGAGCTCGAGTTGAAGATGCTTCATCGAGCCCCTCCTCAGTGGACAGCAAGCCAAATTAGCTAAACTAATACCCTAAAGATTATACGGGCAAACAAACTTGTTAAGTTACAGTTAACTTTCTGAGAACTATCAGATTGGACTTCGTTCAGAGGGAGGGGAGAAATCACACATCATGTTAGTTTTCTTTATTTTACAAAAAGCACAACATTTTGTTTTTACTCTGAGTGTATACAAATAAAAGAAGATATTCTATAGTTTCAATTGATATATTACTTATGTCTCTATGACAAAAAATGACGGAGTATTTTAAGTCTGTTTTGCTGCAATGTGAAAAAAAAAAAAAAAACCCTGCAAAACGCACCAGCACGTTTTCAGACCTCAGAGTGTTAAAAGCATGCACATTTGGAGAAATATTGATGGATTCTCATATGTTTATGTTAATTTTCTATACAGAGAAGTAATATTTATTCAATATTTATTGTCATCACTATGAGCGCTGGATACTGTGTTTTCAATTCATACTTGCAGCCGGAGGGCGCTCTGTGCACATTTAGTCCACAAATTAATCTGAAGAAGAACAGGACATTCCAATAAATAACAAAGGCTTTAACATACATATAAACACTTTTCAAGACAATAAATACACGATTGCGACGATGTATACATGTATTGTCTCAGAATTTGCGTCTGAATAGCGCTGGCTCCGTGGGCGTTGGCGCATTAGCGGATAATGAGCTGAATCACGGGCGTCTGACTTGTGTCTCTTTTCATACAGATTACATAAACACAGAATTTTTGTTTTAAATTTGACTTACACGATTTAATATCTGACATTTCAACGTTTCTTTAGACATAAGTCTAATTTTTTTTGTGATTAGTACTCTGAGAACTATCAGATTGGACTTTGTTTAGAGGGAGACGACAGATCACGCATCATGTTAGTTTTCTTTATTTTGCAAAAAGCACAATATTTTGTTTTTACATTGAGTGTGCACAAATAAAAGAAGATATTCCACAGATTAAAATGTTTTATAACTCTTAATTGTATGTGCAACATCGACAGAGTATTTTGAGTCTCTTTCACAATAGTAAGAAAAAAACCGAGGTGGTACCGAGGAATTTACACTGCCCAGGAAAAATTCCTGTCACTGAGGGCAGTGTACATTCCTCGGTACCAGAATGTGGGAGCGGATTTACTGTCCAGACAGAAACTACCAAGCGGGAAATGGAAACTACTCCTCGAGGTAGTGAAACAGATATGGCTGAGATTCTACGAAGCAGATGTGGACCTCTTCGCCTCTCAACAGACAGCGCAATGGTTTCCGACCTCATCACAGCACAGAGACAGCACTCATGAAGATAATAAATGATATTTACCTAAACACAGATACAGGTAAAATATCAGTGCTGGTTCTACTTGACCTCAGTGCTGGATTTGACACTGTCGATCACAACATACTTCTTGACAGGCTGAAAAAATGGGTCGGGTTTTCTGGGATGGTCCTTCAATGGTTCAGGTCATACTTAGAAGGGAGAGGTTATTATGTGAGTATCGGTGACCATAAGTCTGAGTGGACATCCATGACATCCTTGAGTCCCTCAAGGTTCAATACTTGCACCCCTCCTGTTCAACCTATATATGCTGCCACTGAGCCAAATAATGAGAAAGAGCCAAATTGCATATCACAGCTATGCAGATGACACCCAGATTTACCTAGCCCTATCACCTAACGACTACAGCCCCATTGACTCCATGTGCCAGTGCATTGATGAAATTAAAAATTAGATGTGCCTAAACTTTTTACAGTTAAACAAAGACAAAACTGAAGTCATTGCATTTGGAAACATAAATGAAGTTCTCAAAGTGAACATGTACCTTCACTCTAGGGGTCAAACAACTAAAAATCAAGTCAGGAATTTTGGTGTGATTTTGGAGTCAGACCTGTTACAGTAGCCATGTAAAGACAGTAACTAAATCAACATATTATCATCTAAAAATATTGCAAGAATTAGATGCTTTGTCTCCAGTCAAGACTGGTGACGAAGGGTGGATTATTGTAATGGGCTCCTCACTGGTCTTCCCAAAAAAGCTGCAGCTCGTACAGAATGCTGCTGCCAGGATTCTGAGCAAAACCAGAAAACATGAACACATCACACCAGTCCTCATGTCCTTGCACTGGCTTCCAGTTGCATTTAGAATTGACGCCTGGAGGCGTCCATTGGAGGGGGGGGGGGGGGTACTGTCAGGGTTCTGCCCTGACAGCCCTGTCTGTTTTGTCTTTGTTTAATGTGTCCATGTTTATGTTGTGTCTGAGCACATGGCTTTGTCTGTGGTTGTGTCTGCCATGTGCTCCTCTGTTCCCTCCTCCTTGTTTGTTACCACGCCCTTTGGTTTAGTCATTGTCCAGTCCTTGTTTGTTATAAGTGTTCTCACCTGTTCCCTGCTCCCTTACTTGTAGAGTCCTCATTAGTCTAAGTGTTGTCACCTGTTCCTCGTGTTCTTTGCCTCCTTTATATTGTGCACTCTTTCCCTCATGTCTTTGCCAGTTTGTTAAACTTCGTGCCTGTATTCTAGTCTTTTGTTCACCTAAGCTCATAGTGTTTTGTGTAGAAGATTCTCGTATCCATTTTTGTCATTGTTGCCTTTTTGTTTCAGACCATCTAACCACCTGTCTTGTCTAGCCCTGGTAGTGTCTCTGGTCTCCCCCTGTCCTGTCCTACACTCACTGAGGATCCCTGTGGCTGCTATATCTCTCCGCCAAGCAGCCAGACTGGTTCTGTGCCTGATCGTATCTGATGGTTCAAGCTACTTATGCTGGTTGATCCTGTCCGGCTCCTGCTACTGCTTTGGGCCTCATTTTGCGCACTTGCCAATGTTCACCGGCCTGCTTACTACCTGGGCTGTTCTCAGTGGCTGTTCCCTCAGCGAGCTCGTCTTTGTGTCTCACCCCCTTCCTACCATTAGGACTGTGTTCACCTCCTCACCCTCTATATTCCAAGTCTGTCAATAAACCTGTAAAACTCATCCTGCGTTTGAGTTCTCCCTCACAGATCCCTGACAGAAACTCCCTAAGACTTCCTAGCTCATCCATACAGATAGCAAAATTCTCTGTTTTTACTGTTATTTCTATTCCTTATGTTCTATTTTTATTATTCCTCTTTATGTAAAGCACTTTGAATTACCATTGTGTATGAAATGTGCTATACAAATAAAATTGCCTTGCTTTGCAATATCCCCTTTACTTCTCTCTGAGTCACTCAGCCCCCCTAGGTCTGGATGTGATGGCGCATACATGGCCTTAGTTGCTCTGCTCTCGGGAGTTCTAGCCAGAGTTTGTCAACAAGGGACTTGCCTCTTATTGATACCCCTTGGGCGATACTGGAGAGGAGGGACCTTCTGTCTCAGGCGAAGGGGACAATATTTCATCCCCAGCCAGAGATGTGGAACCTTCATGTTTGGCCCCTGAGGGAAACAAACTGAGGGACACAGGGCTTTCACCTGACGTTATTGAGATCATTTTGAGTGCTAGAGCTCCCTCCACTAGATCAAGTTATGCCAACAAATGGGGTGTCTTTGAAAGATGCTGCACTGTGCACAATGCAGATCCAGTAAACTGCCAAGTTGCAGTTCTGGATTTTCTGCAGGAAAAATTATCAACAGGCACATGCCCTGTCACTCTCAGGGTTTATGTGGCTGCTCTTTCGGCTTGCCATGCTCTGATTGATGCGGTGCCTTAGGGCAAGCATGTCCTGCTCTCTCACTTCATTCAAGGAGCTAGGCGGCTTAGGCCTCCTTCTACAACCAGGATCCCTTCTTGGGACCTAGCAATAGTCCTGGAGGGCCTGGTTGAGACCCCATTTGAACCATTAGAGTCAGTTTCTGACAAGCTGTTAACTCTGAAAATGTTTTTTCTCATGGCTATAACTTCTCTGAAAAGAACTGGGGATTTGCAGGCTCTGTCCATTGTGCCATCCTGCTTAGACTTTGCCCCAGGAATGGTGAAAACTATTTTGTATCCTCATCCTGAGTATCTGCCGAAGGTACCTTTCTCGACCTTGCATCCAGTCACCCTCGAAGCCTTCTGCCCTCTGCTGTTCACTACACCGGAGCAGGAGAGACTTCACAGATTGTGTCCAGTCCATGCTCTTCAGATCTATGTCCACCGCACTAGCCAGTGGCGTAAGTCAGAGCAACTGTCTGCCCTTGCCAATGAGGCGCGTGGTCACACTTCGCCAACGGTCATCAGGGCTCATTTCACCAGGGGGGTTGCCTCTTCTGGAGAGAACAAGAAGTATGAAAGATACACATACTGTCACAGATCCCTTGTCTCCTGGACTCCAATTCCCATCATCCTCCTGTTTTCCACACCTGCACTCACTTCCCTCGTCTTCTCCCCATCATCACCGATCATCTGCACCTGGACATCCTCATTAGCACTCCCCTTATTTATGGACTCACTCCCTTCACTCCTTGTCTCTTCTTAATGTTAATGTTGTTTTATATATAGTGTTATGCTTCGGCTCCGTATTTCTTTATTAAATCCCCTGAGTTGTGGATACCCGTTTGTGTTTCATCTTGATTGCATACGCTCACGTAACAGAAGAAGAGACCAAAACCGTTGGATATCCACAGGAAGAATATGGGGATTTTCCTAACGCCTTTGAATCCTGAATCTCTCACTGCGGATGAAAGACTTTGCCGTTTGCGGCAGAGTGGCAGTCCGTTGGAGAGATATGTGGGTAACACTTTATAATAACGTTCAGTTATAAGTCATTTATGAATTATTAGTTAATGATTAACAAATAATTTACAAAACATGAATATACATTTATAAATGATTGATAAGTGATATACTAATATTTTATGAATGTTTTATTAATTTGGCTATAAGTCATTTATAATTTCTTAGTTAATGATCAGTGATAAGTTAATGAGTATTAGTAAATGATCATTAGTAAATGATCAGTATATGATTTTGTTACAAAACAGAAGGGACAGAGATGGACTAGAACAGTTAGATGAGCTTTATTGAAAACCAGTATGAGCTGTGGCAGAAGTGCAGGTGAGTAAGCAGTGCAGTAGAATGGTAACTTGAGATGAATGGATGATAACAGAGTCTTTTGTGGTTAACAGGTACCGGGAACCTTGGAGCTGGAAACGCTGGAGATACTGTAGACGATGGAGGTAAGGAGCACTCACACGGAGAGGACAGAACACACAAGGAGATTCTTGGAAGCAGGTAAGTAGATCGTGGGGAGTCCTTAAGGTAAGCATACAGGTAATGTTAATGCAAACGATACCGGACATCGAGTCGTGTGTGTGAGTGCTCTTTATGCAGACTGTGATGAGGTGCTGATGAGGTACTGATGAGGTGCAGGTGCCGGTGATCAGTATTCTGGTGATAGGGTGCGCTGTGATTGGTGAGCGGTGGAGCATGACGTGTCTGTGACAGATTTATTGATGAAGTTGTAAGCTGGTCTGTGTTCAAAAGCACAAACATGCAGGTATGCTAAAGCACTATTTTTAAGAAGAGTAATTTATTTGTTTTGAAGTGGATAAACATTTATAAATGCCTTACAGTCAGGTGATTCCAGTGGATTTTATTAAATCCTTTCACTCATCAGCACAGACTTGTGTTCTGTGTGCATTGTGTGGGATCTAGTAATGAAGTCATCCTCTGAACCGGTTTTACCTTCCACTGAAGCTCACATCAGGTGCACAGAGGTAAACAGTCCATGTGTGTCAGAGAAGACAGCTGTCTATACCCTCATCAGTCAGCACTTACACTGTACTACACACTACAAAAGTGTATTTATTTTGTTTTTCATGGAAGCTCCTCACCATAACACGAAAACGCACCATAAACTGATAATAAACGTAGTCCATTATTTCGTGCATTATTTTCAAGTCTTCAGAAGTCGTACGATGCCATCCTGTGAGGAATTTATAACATAATTTAACCATTATACATTAATAATCGTATCAATCCGCCGTTCCATAACTTTCAAATTAAAATTGGCGCGTCTAACAATACGACACGCTCCTTATTGGCTGTCACATGTGATTTGCGACTACCATAGAGTGTTTGCAATGTGGAATTACAAATTTAAGAATCTGTTTAAGATCTGCGGATCCTACATCCTGACCATTTGGCAGGACAAGCTCAAGATACAGCTGTGCTTTTGTCTCTATGATAATGTAAAGGTATAGGTGATACTGCCAGACTGATTGGATTAGCACCTATGCATTTCAATGACACAGTTATGCTGATTAGATCATGGCTGGGAAATGTAGGGACTGATCTGGTTCCTATACTGCATTTGCATCCTTTGTTTGGCTTGTCCACACCTCTACTCTATGTATCCCTCCCCCTTGAATGTATATGAACTACCAAGTCACTGCCTTAGACTTTGGATGACCACAGCGACGCACAGCGTGTTTCTCAGTAAAGAGTAACTTCTGCTTCAAGAGATCCCAAAGTCTCCTGGTCTATGCTTCTGAGATTTCCAACAGCAACATGCTGAATTTGAGTTGCTATGTTGAGTTAGATTCAGCACAACGCTTAAAAAGATGGAAATGCAGATCAGAAGAATGTTTGCAGCGATTAAACACTTTAATTTCATTCTGTTACTCACACAAATGATTTGCTGTCATTTCGCTGGTAACGTAGCACACATGTTGTTTTGTCTGTTCTGTATACTACTTTTTGTAATGCTTTAAATAAATTATTGTGATTAACGTACATTTATTTGCCTGTTACACTACGTATATTGTCAAAATGGTTATGCTTAAGGTTATAGGGTGGAGTAGGGAGCTTAAAATTATTATTTTTATACAACAGTATATCAACTAAGATAACAGTCACTGTAAATATATCACTGTAAATATATCTTCTTAATGTTAATGTTGTTTTGTATGTAAAGAAATATGGCTCTGTATTTCTTAATTAAATGTGGATACCCATTTGTGCTTCATCTTGATTGCATACGCTCACGTAACACATACACATGTGACGTCAGAATTGCAGTTTTCTTAGATTTCAAAGGTAAAATGCATAGTCAACAAAACCATTCCAAATGAATGACAGAAATGTATGCATTTAATTATGTTCTTATACATTTTTAAAAAATAGTATTTTTCATGGTAATAAGTGGTGGATTATTGTAATGCCATATGGAACAACTATTTTTTAATAAGCTCTTTTTAACTAGGCTGATGTTCTCTAGGCTTGTAATCCAAAATAGGACATCTGTACATTTGTTTGCTGCAATTTTACAGGCAATGCAATTGAGATGTTTACATTTGCTGGTTGGGAAATATTGCTTGTCAACTGAAAACAAAGTTTCCCATTTGTATTTGCAAAATTGCAAAGTTCATAAAATCTTTAAAAACAAATTACATTAATTATACATTGATTTCACTTAGTAAAAAGTAAATTAAGACAGTGTGTAACGGTGGCAGCCCATCCAAAAATAATCTTTAAATTTTTTTTTTAATCAAATAAATTCGGGTGCCAGATAGGATTCAACCTATCATCAGGTATAAAATATACCACCAGTTACATAGAATTAGTGAAAATACAACGCTTTAAAATCAGACACAAAACTGGATGCAGTTCAGTTTAATATATTTTTCACAATCAAGCAGTCAGAAAACTGGCATTTTACCAACAAATCACATGTTCAACTCAACCAGAGAGAAAAAAAAAAAAAAAACAGTATGAGAAAAATCAATTCAATATATTCAAGTCAGTAGCAGGCTCTGGATTGGACTGACTGACTGGAGCGGACTCTGGAGTGGATTCCCTGACTGGAGCGGGCTCACTGACTGAAGCGGGCTCTGGAGTGGACTCACTGACTGAAGCGGACTCTGGAGTAGACTCACTGACTGAAGCGGACTCTGGAGTGGACTCACTGACTGGAGCGGACTCTGGAGTGGACTCACTGACTGGAGCGGATTCTGGAGTGGACTCACTGACTGGAGCGGACTCACTGACTGAAGCGGGCTCTGGAGTGGACTCACTGACTGAAGCGGGCTCTGGAGTGGACTCACTGACTGAAGCGGGGTCTGGAGTGGACTCACTGACTGGAGCGGACTCTGGAGTGGACACACTGACTGGAGTGGACTCACTGACTGGAACAGGCTCTGGAGTGGACTCACTAACTGGAGCGGGCTCTGGAGTGGACTCACTGACTGGAACAGGCTCTGGAGTGGACTCACTGACTGGAGCGGACTCACTGACTGAAGCGGGCTCTGGAGTGGACTCACTGAGTAGAGTGGACTCACTGACTGGAATGGGCTCTGGAGTGGACTCACTGACTGGAATGGGCTCTGGAGTGGACTCACTAACTGGAGCGGGCTCTGGAGTGGACTCACTGACTAGAGTGGACTTACTGACTGGAATGGGCTCTGGAGTGGACTCACTAACTGGAGCGGGCTCTGGAGTGGACTCACTGACTAGAGTGGACTCACTGACTGAAGCAGGCTCTGGAGTGGACTCATTGACTAGAGTGGACTCACTGACTGGAATGGGCTCTGGAGTGGACTCACTGACTAGAGTGGACTTACTGACTGGAATGGGCTCTGGAGTGGACTCACTGACTGAAGCGGGCTCTGGAGTGGACTCACTGACTGAAGCGGGCTCTGGAGTGGACTCACTGACTGAAGCGGGCTCTGGAGTGGACTCACTGACTGAAGCGGGCTCTGGAGTGGACTTACTGACTGGAACGGGCTCTGGAGTGGACTCACTTACTGGAGCGGACTCTGGAGTGGACTCACTGACTGGAGCGGGCTCACTGGCTGGAGACTTCTTCCTTCTCCTCCTCCTCCTCCCTTTACCATGGTGAAGCTGAGGCTCAGTGCCCACCTCCTCAATGCCTTCTGAAACGGAATTATGGGCTGGAGCATGCAAACTGCCTGGCTGATTCAGTGAGGTCCATTCCCTCCGACGGCGAAGATACGCAGTGAATCTCCAGAAATCTAAACTCCGTAGCCCTTCCATCTCACATTGAGGCAGAGGATCGTCGAGGCAGCAATTACACAAATCCTCCAAAGTCGCGTCATTGTAACCCAGCCCCACCGCCATCATCCAAAAGACCTTAGCGAAGCATCCTACCTCCCACCCCTCCTGGCGTGGAGCCCTCTACGCACGTAGTTGATCCAAGCGCTCCCTGGTAGTGGCTGGAGGAAGGATTCGGAACCCCACACTGCTGGATCCTTGCATGGTGGTTCGTTCTGTCACGGTAAACAAAAGACAAAAAGTGGATCCAAATGCAGTTGAGATATTTATTAAAGGGGTAATCCGAAACACAGTCCAAAAAGCAGGCAAGGGTCAAAGTCCATGAAGTGAGTCCAAAACAAACAGGAACAAAAATAACACAAGGAAAACCAGAACAGACAGCCGGGAAATAAGAAAACGCGTGACATTAGACAACGAACCACAACCAAAGAGAGAAACAACTCAGTATAAATAGACAGACACTAATAACATAATACAATCCAGCTGGGTGCAATGACATGGTGATAATGAGTCCGGGGAGTGCGTTATGGGTAGAAGCCACGCATGTTGTAGAAGCCACGCAGCAGGCTAACTGGGTGACTGTGAGGCGGCATAATGGCAAGAACAAACACCACTCTTCCGTTCCGATTAGAACATCAAACAGGTTCTCCCCACTCAGTGACGCACCCACTGAGAATCCTGTTGAAAGTGCCCTAGTAATTGGCGATTCTATTACACGGAACGTGAAAATAGAGACACCAACCACCATAGTCATATGTTTGCCGGGGGCCAGAGCACCTGACATCAAAGCAAATTTAAAAGTGCTGGCTAATGCTAAACGTAAATATTCTAAAATCATTATCCACGTCGGCACAAATGATGTTCGACTTCGCCAGTCGGAGATCACTAAAATTAACATTAAAGAGGTGTGTGAACTCGCAAATTCAATGTCAGCAAAAGTAATTTGTTCTGGCCCTCTTCCTGTTCGTCGGAGTGATGAGATAGTTAGCAGGTTATCATCACTCAATGGCTGGCTGTCTAAGTGGTGTGCGCAGAATAATATAGGTTTCATAGACAATTGGAAAAGCTTTTGGGGCAGACCTGATCTGTTGAAAAGAGATGGTATTCATCCCTCCCGGGATGGTGCTGCTCTTCTCTATAGAAATTTGGCAAATAGTCTTAGAGCTGAAACATGACAAACCAGGGCCCAGATCAGGACGCAGACAAACTGGCTAAACCGACCGTCTGCTAGCCGCCTCACGTCACAGAACTCAGATAATTCACAGCACATAGAAACACTTTCACCTAGATATTATCACATAGAGACTGTGTCTGTACCTCGAACTAGTAAATACAAAAAACTTCCAAAACCTTTTAAGGGTAAAAATTTAATTGATGTTCAAAAAATGAAAATCACAGATAAATCAGATAAACAAATGATAAAGCTTGGGTTACTGAATATTAGATCTATTTCTTCAAAAGCACTTATTGTAAATGAAATTATCACAGACAATAAACTAGACTTGCTGTGTTTGACAGAAACCTGGCTAAAACCAGACGATTACATTACTTTAAATGAATCTAGTCCTCAAGGTTATGATTATCGACACAATCCTCGACAGAAAGGCAAAGGGGGAGGTGTTGCTGTAATTTATAGTAATATATTCAGAATCATTCAAAAGAATTTCAAATATAATTCCTTTGAAGTGATGGTGCTTTATGTAACATTATGTAAGTTGACATTTGTGCTGGCTACTGTATACAGGCCACCAGGGCACCATACTGACTTTATCAAAGAATTTGCTGAGTTTCTATCAGAGTTAGTACTGGCTGCGGATAAAGTCCTTGTTGTTGGTGATTTTAATATCCATGTAGATAATAATAAAGACGCATTTGGATTGGCATTTGCAGATATTTTAAACTCTATTGGAGTTAGACAACACGTGTCAGGACCCACTCATTGTCGTAATCATACCCTAGATCTAATACTGTCGCATGGAATAGATATTGATGCTGTTGAAATTCTACAGCAGAGCGATGATATATCAGATCATTATTTAGTCTCGTGTATAATACAATTAGCCAAGGCTACAAAACCACCACCCAGCCATAAATATTGTAGAACAATCACGTCTGCCACTAAAGATTGCTTTATAAATAATCTCCCCGAGCAGTTTCATCGCCTTAGTATACCTGACAACTTAGAAGAACTCGATGCTGCAACAGAAACTATTGGCTCTCTCTTTTCCAGCACATTAGATGCGGTCGCTCCTTTACGTCTAAAGAAGATTAAGGAAACTAATCCAACGCCGTGGTATGATGAGCACACTCGGGCTCTAAAACGAGCTGTTAGAAAAGCTGAACGTAGTTGGAAGAAAACAAAACTAGAAGTTTTTCGCCTTTCGTGGAAAGAAAAAATGTACAGAACAGCCATAAGAAATGCTAGATCTACTTATTTTTCAAATCTCTTAATAGAAAACAAACATAATCCTAGGTATTTATTTGACACAGTGGCTAAATTAACTAGAAACAGAGATTCAACTGCTGATGTTTCCATAGAGCACAGCAGTAATGACTTTATGAACTTTTTTACTTGCAAGATTGATAATATTAGAGAGAAAATTATAAACATGCAACCGTCTACAGTTTCTCTTCAGACAGTGCACTGTAGTGTCCCTGAGGTAAAACTAGAATCATTCGCCGCTATAGGAGAGGAAGAATTATCTAAACTTATCAAATTATCAAAATCAACGACATGTATGTTAGACCCAATGCCGACTAAACTACTGAAAGAAATGCTTCCAGAGGTCGTAGGTCCACTTCTTGATATAATTAATTCATCTTTAACACTAGGACACGTGCCAAAAACCTTTAAGCAGGCTATTATCAAACCTCTTATTAAAAAACCTCAACTAGATCCGAGAGATTTAGTCAATTACAGGCCAATCTCGAATCTACCTTTTCTGTCAAAGATACTAGAAAAGGCAGTTTCAACACAACTGTGTTCCTTTTTAGAAAGAAATGGAATCTGTGAGGATTTCCAGTCAGGATTTAGACCATACCATAGTACTGAGACTGCTCTCGTTAGAGTTACAAACGATCTACTCCTATCATCCGATCGTGGCTGTATTTCTCTATTAGTGTTATTAGATCTCAGTGCTGCTTTTGACACTATCGATCATAACATTCTTTTAAAAAGACTTGAAAACTATATTGGCATTAGTGGAATTGCTTTGGCATGGTTCAAATCATACTTATCTGACCGTTATCAGTCTGTGGTAGTTAATGAAGAGATGTCGTATCGATCACAGGTTAAATATGGGGTACCACAAGGCTCAGTATTAGGACCGTTGCTTTTCACTCTGTACATGCTGCCCTTAGGAGAGATAATTAGGAAGCATGGTGTTAGTTTTCACTGCTACGCTGACGATACTCAGCTCTATATTTCCTCGCGCCCTGACGAAACCTACAAATTCACAAAACTAACAGAATGCATAGCTGACATTAAAAACTGGATGACAAGAAATTTCTTATTATTAAATTCAGAAAAAACTGATTTCCTAATCTTTGGACCAAAAACTTCCTCACGAAAAAACCTTGAATACTCTCTAACACTTGACGGGTGCTCCATTAAACCTTCGTCCTCAGTTAGGAACCTGGGTGTGCTCTTTGATACCAATCTTTCATTTGAAAGTCATGTTTCTAGTATCTGTAAAACCGCCTTCTTCCATCTAAAAAATATATCTAAATTACGACATATGCTCTCAATGACAAATGCGGAACAGTTGGTTCATGCATTCATGACCTCAAGACTAGATTATTGTAATGCTCTACTGGGTGGTTGTTCTGCTCGGCTTTTAAACAAACTACAGTTGGTTCAAAATGCGGCAGCTAGAGTTCTTACTAGAACCAGAAAGTATGACCATATTAGCCCAGTTCTGTCAACATTACATTGGCTCCCTATTAAACATCGTATAGATTTTAAAATCTTGCTACTTACTTATAAAGCTCTAAATGGTTTAGCTCCCCAGTACCTAAGTGAGCTCTTAATGCATTATAGTCCTTCACGTTTATTGCTATCTCAGAATTTAGGCCAGTTGATAATACCCAGAATATCAAAATCAACTGAAGGCGGCAGATCCTTTTCCTATTTAGCACCTAAACTCTGGAACAATCTTCCTAGCATTGTTCGGGAAGCAGACACACTCTGTCAGTTTAAATCTAGACTAAAAACACATCTCTTTGCTCTTGCATACACATAACACATTATCGATACATTAACATTTTTCAAATCCGTTAAAGGATTGTTACGCTGCAATAATTAGGTCGGCCGGAACCGAGAACATTTCCTATAACACTAGATATACCTGTACATCAGAATAAGAATGGCATCTACGCTAATATCTGTCTCTCTGCTTATCCTGAGGTTTGCCGGGTGCTGGATCCAGGCCGTATCCAGGTCAGATGAAGAACCTGCGTCTGGACCTGACTACAACGTAGCCCAGGATCCCCGTATCCGCTTACATATATTTATATATAATCGATTTTTAATCTCTATAATAAAATGTACAATTCAGATTTTGATCTCCATATACATTTACATATATATATATATATATCTTCCAAGGGGTTTTTTCCCTCCTAGGACTTTTTTCCCAGTGCTAGCACGCTGGGTTTTTCTCCTAGGGGGTTTTTTCCACCCCTGGAAGTCAGCCGACATTGGCTTAATGTAGCACCATCTTGTATATGTTACATATTACCACGCTTGTTTGTACAACTTATTTTTAACCACTTCCCTTTTTTTCTGTGCTTCTAATATGTAAAGCTGCTTTGAAACAATTACCAATTGTAAAAGCGCTATATAAATAAATTTGACTTGACTTGACTTGACATGTAGTGAATGCAATGGGTGGAAATGAGAGTCCGGAATGGAGTGCCCTCTAGTGGCTGATAGGGCACTCTCACTGGTGATCGTGACAGTTTTTGAGGAGGTCTTCGAGAGAGTTTCAGAGGACTTGCATGGAGAAGAAATACCTGAGCTCTCTCTTCTGCAGCAAGGTGTTTCTCTGCAGCTAGTGTTAGGAGTAAAGCATTGCTTTAACCACACTCTCGTTGGCCAGGGCGAATTCAGTGTGCAAGCCCCGTTGTCACGGAAGAGCTGGAATGAGTTTTCAGCACTCTTCTGCAGGGAAACGGCACGGTCTTACTCTGTAGCCAGTATTAGGAGTAAAGCGCTGCTTTGGTCTCACTCTCGTTAGCCACGGCAGATGCTGCGAGCCGCATCACATAAGTGCTGGAGCTGGTTCACCAGGTAAGTCGATTCTACTTCCTCCCTCGAACACTTCAATTCCTCTCTCCAAGTTTCCTTTTAGAAATTTACACATAATTGTTTCACACCAGATATGGGCATGGATGGCAGGAAGGTTCGCGTAACTTCCGCACCGCCGCAGGTGTAAAAGGAGTGAGTGTGGATTAGTAATCTGGCCCTCTGGTATTAAGGAGAAAAAATGTTGGCCCTCGTCACTACCGAAGTTGCCCATCTCTGTTATAGATGTTTGTGGCAAGGGGGGCATGGTTCAGCGAACGCTGCAGCGGGGGAGAGCGTCAGGAGACGCGCGGTGGATGAGCGGGTTAAGCACAAATAACAAACACCTGTCTCTCGTTACAGTAATTGGCGTGGAGAGAGTATTTAACGCCAGGAGAAACAGGAGCGGGTGAGAGAGAGAAGTACTACTGGCTGCTGCACTCCTGGAGACCTACAGAAACTGTGGGAGTGAATCACGATATTATTTATGACTGTTTTTGTGCCTGTCTGCACACCTTTTTGTGTACTTGAATTAATAAAGCAGCCAGTAGCCACAGCCGACCCTTGTCGTCTTCCTTCCTTGCATTACGAACTCTGTTACAATGTTGTTGATATTTTTGTTTGTTTTTTTTTTTTTTTTGTAATGGTTGCTTCATTGTTCATGCAAGCATTGTTCAATACTGAAGCCACATTTTCAAAACTCTTCACAAATTCAGCAAAACAGAATCTATGCTAACCAAACTGTGAATCATTTTCCATTGCTTTCACACAAAATGCATTCAATGACCACATTTTTCAAAATCCAGGAACATTTTTGTCATTCATACTCCACAACCTTCAAAAATAGAATGATGGGAAATTTAAAGTATTTCTGCAGTAATTATTTTGAAATATAGAAAATTTTAGCAGAAAATGGAATAATCATACCAAACTAATTGCATTCCCAGGTGTCCTGATACATATTATAGTACAAAAACAATATGTCTACATTTTTACATGTACTGACATTTCGAAACCTATTACAATACAGTAATTGTTGTGTTTTAGGACCCAAAGGTTGTCGCTGAGAGGAGGGAGAGGCAGAATCTTTTCAGATATGCAGGAAATTGCCATTATTGACATGGTAATTGCCAACAATGCAATAAAACTGCAGAAAATTCTGAGTGCTGGCAGACAATTTCACTTCTGGAAATGTGAATATGGTCAGCACAATGACAATTGCCAGTGCTAGAGAAACATAAAATAGGGATGAAGCAATTGTACACTACACCCTTTGAGAGAAACGTGTGATAGAACTCCAGTATCTGTATGTCTAGGTAAGATGTCTGTTCAGTAACTAAACAGGGTACATACATAGTTATGCATTATGTAAATTACTGTAATACTGTCTGTAATTTAGAGGGTAAAGGAGAAGGAAGCCAGCCGAACTCCACATACTTTTATCTTTGTGGATGAAGCAGGATTCAACCTGGTAAAAACACAGCATAGAGGAAGAAATGTGATTGGACAGAGAGCAATAGTGGATGTCCCAGGCCAGAGAGGAGATAACTTTGTTTTCTCTGCATGGAGGTGGAAGGTTTATGATCACCATCCACATGACCAAATGACTTTACTGGAGGCAATGGATGCGGGGTGTGGAGACATTTCTCCTGAAGACTGCCAGGGTTGGATTAGACATTCCAGAAGATACTTTCCAAGATGCATTGCCATAGAAAACATCAGATGATGATATGATGACTTTTTTTAATTATCATGGAGCCCTTGACCTTTTTTCACCTTTTTATTTTTAGAAATAAAGTACAATATTCAAAGAAAACAAATTACAACATTTCAGATTCATTCTTGTTACATATGCTTAAAGACCGGGATACACTGCATGATTTTAGCAATCCTATAAGATCATTACAAATCACACTGTGTGACATGAATCTATTAAACCTGGGTATGACATGCATGTACACTGTACGATTATGACACCTGTTGACTTGTAGGCTACGATGCAAGTTTCTATAGAAGAATAAAACGTCATCAGCATGCGCTAGTGGTAAACAAAAAGAGTTATAGTTTGTATGTTTGTTGAAAAAAAAAAAGGAAGCGGCAAAAGAAGAAGGGACAACATTTTTAAGTTTTAATGCCATGTCGCATTGATTTCATGTCCCTTTTTTATTGGCTGGTCAGTAGACGTAGGTTGTAGCAGCAAACACACTGTGCGTTGATCATTCTGAATTTCTTACACTGTCAGAAAATTATCGTAGGCTATCTTTAGTCGCAAGACCGGGAAAACGGCCGTCTTTGAACCTTTCTCACTGTACAACATGGGACCACTGATTAACAGTCATGATCACAGAAATCACCATGATTGTTTCACGATGGCAATCTTTCGTCTGGGACTGCCAAAAATCATGCTGTCTTAATCAAACACATCTGGGGCTGTATTCACAAAACATTTTATCTTACCACTAAGAGTTCTCCTAAATAGCAGTAAAAGTTCTTAGCTAGGAGTTTTCTCTTAAAACCTATTCACAAAGCTGCTGAGACAAACTTTTACTAAGGAGTAGACTGAAGTCTTAAGCTAAGAGTGAGGGCGGGGTTGACCTCGTTGCTATGGAGAATACACACAGTGATTGGCTGATGGGGGAGGAGTCAGCGATTTAATCATAGAAATATTGTAGAATGAGGTGTCATGTTTCCTAATTAAAATAAAGGTTTTAAAATACAAATGTTGCATTATTCAAATAAATATTTTTTAATAAAAATGTTGCCATATTCAAAATAAAATGTTGCCATAATTTTGCCATAAAGGTTTTAAAATGTAGACTTAGTGTCACTAATTAAACTAGAATAGGCTATACAGTTAATTGTCCGCCTCTTGGATGTCTTCATCTCAAGGGAATGCAGAATTCAAGCGACAAAATTAATTATATATATATATATAAAAAATTTTTTTTTTTTTTTTTTTTTTTTAACTCTATTCAATCATTTGTAAGTGTGAACTCATGAAAACCAGTTTTTACAGTTTTTTGGCGTCTCATCGTAGATTCAAATCTATAAATCAAATTGTATTGCATTTATGAAGAAAAGGTTCAGCACCCAAGGCTCTATTGCTATTGCCTCAATGGTGTTCAGTGTCTTTGGGTGGATTAGGACTGTTTGTGATTTGGTCTTAGTGACTTAGAAGTCCTCTTGACTACTCCTAATGTTTCACAGATTTAGGAGCTACTTTTAGCGCTAAAATGCTTTGTGAAATACTCTTAAAGCAAAAATTTAGGACTCCTAAAATTAGGACTGACACGCCCATTATTTTTAAGAGTTTCTCCTAAATCGGCAAGTTAGGAGCTACTTTTAGCCTTAAGATGTTTTGTGAATACGGCCCCTGATTCAGATCATGAGCTCATTAGTCGAGACTCCAAGACCTGAAATGAGTGTCAGACAAAGGAGACATGCAAAGTGTGCAGTGCTGGGGAGGCTCCAGGAATGTGTTTGGGAACCCCTGCATTAGTACATTCAATAAATTGAGAGGGTGTTATTCTATTGTATTCTATATACTACAGGTTTTTTTTTTTTTTTACAACTGCTAACAAGTGTTTACCAATACTAAAAGTACTTTTTCTAAACTCTTAACACAGCAACATACCTACATCACACAATTAGCCAAATAGTTAATTTTCTGCCAAAACCACATTTTATTAAATAAATAGAAACTCTACATTTCAAAAGGCTAAAAATGTTTTTCTACATATAACTCTATCAAAATGTCATAGAGAGTGAATAATGTTGTATGTTGTGTGACAACCTATGAGAAAGAAGTCCGGGGGAGGGACTAGGGAACTAGTAGCCTGAGATAAAGAAATGGAGTCGGTGTCTGTGGTACTCGTTAAATAAATAAGTTCTTAGCAACAAAGCCGTTGTAAGAGAGACTTATTTGACATGGTGTCAGAAGTCGTGGAGCAGTAGAAATGGCGAAATTCGCTCCACCCACGAACTTCATCTTTGATAGACCTCAAGAGTGGCCCGCATGGCAACAACGCTTCACGAGGTACAGGATATCCTCGAAGCTAAAGGAGGAGGATGGTGAGGTACAAGTGAGTACCCTCATATACGCCATGGGACCAGAGGCAGAGAACATATTCAGCTCGTTTACGTTTGAGAGAGACGAGCAGAAAAACGAATTCGACGCCGTGCTGAACAAGTTTAATGACTATTTCATCCCGAAAAAGAACATCATCCACGAGAGGGCGTGCTTTTACCAACGCATTCAAAGGCCAGGGGAAAAAGCAGAGATGTTCATACGTGCACTATACGAATTGGCAGAGAACTGTGACTTCGGTGCCCAGAAAACAGAGAACATCAGAGATAAACTCGTGGTGGGCATCAAAGATAAAGAGCTTTCAAGAAAGTTGCAACTGATGACAGACCTTACCTTAGACACGGCGGTGCTGATGGTGAGGCAGGCGGAGGATATCGCCCAGCAAGTGAGCCAACAGAAGGAGGGTGCACCGAGCACTGTTCAGGAGGTTACATACAGACGACCTGAAAGAAAAGGAAGATGGGATGAAAAGAAGCCAGCAAAAGGAAAGAATGAAAGAATGACCGGTGGCGGCCGGTGCGGAAAGTGTGGAAAAATGAAACATCACAATAAGGAAAAATGTCCCGCAACAGAAAGTGAGTGTCGAAAATGTAAAAAAAAGGACACTGGGAGCGTATGTGTTACTCAAGGACAGTTAATGAGGTAACGTTTATAAGAGAAACACAAACACAGGCAAGTGATGACGATTCATATTACCTGGGAACGGTAAACAAAATAGGGAATGACGTCACAGAGAACTGGTTCGTGAAATTGAACGTACAAGGCTTGCAAGTAAAATTTGGGAGCTGACGTGACTTATGAATGAAGAGACTTTTAACTCGCTTGGAAATAAAGTGAAGCTGAGTCAGACACATGCGAGATATGATAGCCCAGGTGGAAGGATAAATTGTTTGGGACAATTTGAAACAACCACGGAGTATAAAGATAAAAAGTTCAAGTTCGCAATTCACGTCATGGAAGATGACATCGTGAACAATCTGCTTAGCAGAGAACAAGCAGTAGAAATGGGCTTAGTTAAAAGAATCGAGCAAGTCAGCGCAGCATTCGGTGAACAGGGAACAATGAAAACCGAACCTGTCAAAATAAATCTAAAAGAGAACATAGAGCCATACGCAGTCCACACAGCGAGAAGAGTGCTGTTACCGTTACTTCCCAAAGTTAAGGCTGAACTCCAACGAATGGAGGAGAACGTTATTGAAAAGATAACACAACCCACTGACTGGTGCGCGCCGATGGTACCTGTCATGATCACAGTCTGCTCCTATCAGTTCCCGGACTACACTTCCCACAATCCTCCCTGCCAGTCACATGTTCACTCCACACCAATCACCTGTCGCCACATACAGCCATGCACACACACCTCACTAATCACCACACCCAGCTGCAGCTTGTTACCTGGACTATAAAAGGACTCTCATTCACACCATCCGATCGCGAAGTCTTGATTACTCTGGTGTCATTTCTGAGCGTTTATATCCTGTCTGCCTGTCTGTTGCCGTTACTGTCTGTTCCCTGTTATTGACCCGTTGCTGCCTGTCCTGACCCTTGCCTTGTCTACCGTCCTGTGAATGATATCTGCCTGTCCTCGATCTTCTGCCTGTACTCTGACTACGACTCTGCCTGTTCCTTGCTGTTCCTGTTTGCCCCTGATCGACCCAGCCTGTACGACTATGCTCACTTTGAATAAAAGCTTGCACATGGATCTCTGCTTGATCTCTTCATTACAGTACCAGTGATGAAACCTAACGGGAAAGTGCGCATCTGCGTAGACTTGAAAAAGTTGAACGAGAATGTAAAAAGGGAACGATTCATCCTACCCACGACTGATGAAATTCTTGCCAAACTCGCAGGGTCCAAAATATTCTCTTCGTTGGACGCCGCAAGCGGCTTTTGGCAGATACCCCTACATAGTGAGAGCAGTCTGCTCACATTCATAGCGCCGTTCGCCAGATATTGTTTCAAGCGCTTACCATTTGGTATTAGCATAGCGCAGAAATATTTCAGCGCAAAATGAACTAACTCTTAGGAGGTTTAGAGGGAGTTGCGGTCTACATGGGCGATTTAATCGTTCACGGTGAAACCCAGGAACAGCACGACGAGCATCTGAGACGCGTTCTGGAGAGGATTGAGCGTGCAGGGCTCAAGCTCAACAAAGAGAAATGTACCTTCAGACAGAAGGAGCTTAATTTCCTGGGACATGTTATAGACGAGAGAGGAGTCAGGCCTGACCCGGGGAAAGAATGGGCTATCTCAGAACTGCAAGCCCCACGAAATATGAGTGAACTGAAACGGGTCTTAGGGATGATAAACTATATGGGATGTTACATTCCAGATTTGGCGACAGTGGGTGGGCCGCTGTTTGATTTGTTAAAAAGGGACTGTAACATGGACATGGGACCAGCCCCAAGAAAGCGCATTTCAAAAGCTTAAAGAAATTCTAATGACTGCACCTGTTCTCGCGTACTACGATTCAGGGAAACCCACAGCGGTGTCAGCAGACGCGAGTAGCTACGGGCTGGGAGGAGTCCTACTACAGCTGCACAGAGACAGCTGGAAGCCGGTGGCATACTGTTCGAGGAGGTTAAATTAGGCAGAAACCAGGTACGCGCAGATAGAAAAGGAGTGCTTGGCTGGGGTCTGGGCGTGCAAGAAATTTGAGAAATATCAGATTCCGCCTTATTACAGACCACAAACCCCTAGTACCATTGATTAATAAAAAAGGACACGGTACCAATACGCTGTCAAAGACTTTTAATGAGACTGATGTGATTTGCAGTGACTGCGGAATACGCGCCAGGGAAGACATTGGTAGTAGCCGATACACTGTCGAGAAGTCCAATAAGCGATGATGCAACGAGCAGTAGACCTACAGCGCAAGAGATAGCCTGTTACGTTGACGCAGTTATAGCCGGCTTGCCCGTTTCACAGTCAAAGTTGAGCTTGATCGTGGCAGCGACTGAAAGGGATGAACAGTTACAACTAGTAAGTAAGTTCATAAAGCACGGCTGACCAGAGCGCGTGAGAAACGTACCAGAAGGTATTAGAGACTTCTTTTCAGTGAAAGATGCGCTGTCAATAAGTGAAGGACTGATAATTCTGGGCAGACGCATTTGTATTCCAAGTGAACTGAGACAGGACTTCCTTGAGCGCATCCACGAAGGCCATCTAGGGTTGACAAAATGCAGAGAACGGGCAAACTCATCCGTATGGTGGCCTGGTATATCATCGGATATAAAAAACAAAATTGACTTGTGTATGTTCTGTCGTGAAAACAGGAAAACGCAAAAGGAAAGAGCCACTCAAATCAACCCCGCTACCTGACAGGCCGTGGCAGCGCCTGGCTATAGACATTTGCGAAAACTAAGGCCAGATGTATCTGATTGTTTCGGATTACTACTTGCGCTTCATAGAGATCCTTCATCTGCCAAAGACAACGACAGCGCAGGTGATAAATAGATTGCAAGCTACATTTGCGAGGTTTGGAATAGCGGAGCAGATTATGAGTGATAACTGTCCGCAGTTTACTAGTGAAGAATGGGCTGTTTTTAAGAGAAAATATGACTTTGAACACGTCACATCGAGCCCACATAACCCGCAAGCAAATGGGCATGCCGAGCGCGCAGTCCAAGTAGCCAAACGCATCCTTAGACAGGACGACCCCCACCTTGCTTTAATGTGTTACCGTGCAACACCACATTCATCTACAGGGGTTTGCCCTGCCGAATTGTTGATGGGCAGGAAAATTCGTACAACGCTGCCTACATTGAAGAAAAACCTGCAGCCAAAGTGGCCAATTAGAATGTTGGTGAGAGAAAGAGACGCTTTAGCTAAAACACAACAAGCCTTCTACTTTAATCGGAGACATAGGGTGCGTGACTTACCTGTGTTGAAGCCAGGTGATGCAGTGCTGGTGAAACTGGACGGGGAAAAGACGTGGAAAGGTCCAGTGCAGGTCAGAACGCAAGAGAGTGCGCTGCGCTCGTTCGTGGTGCAGGCTCCGAAAGGGGAAGGTGAGATGAGGCAAAATCGTAGACATCTACAGACAGTGCCTGCGGAATGTCTAAAGCCTGATAATAACTGTGAAACAACAGTGAAGAGTCCGCAGGAGCTTGAAAAGCGGATCACCACCAATGCGGAGCAGCCAGAGTCGCAGACACCGTGTGAAATGCAAGGAGTGACTGTGACCAGGTCCGGCAGAGTGATAAAGCCTACTGTTAAACTAAATTTGTAGTTAAGTAAATTCTAATGCACGTTTAGGTGTAGTAGATGTGAGTTATGCATCTTAAGTGAACGTGATGTTGAATGTTTATTTGATAAAAGAAAAATGTGAAATGTTTAAAATGTTCATTATAGTTAAAAGGAATAGCGGGCAAATGCTAGTTAGTAAATAAAGAAGCAGGGTTATAATAATGGTTTTCCTAAGAAAAAGTTAAAGGGGGAGGTGTCATAGAGAGTGAATAATGACGTTTCACGAGTTCACACTTACAAATAAGTCAGGTAAATTAATTGGTAAATGTATTTGGCGTGCTGTCCGGGGAAAGGTCTCCGAGCTCGGTAAACGGCCCGAACACAGAGTACCCCCCCAAAAATGCAAAATGTTGGCTACGGACAGCAGCCGGGAACTGTAACCCCCCAAAAATATAGAAATAAGGCTGATGTTTGCAAGGAGAAAGCTGTCTGCCGGATCGGGAGGGTTCTATCTGATGGGGAGTTCAATACTCACTGCGAACCAATGAATATAAACCTCTTCGACCAGCAAACTAAGATAAGGTTTAGATGTTTTGGCTGGGGGGGGTCTGCAGCATCTGACGGGAGTTCAATACTCACAGCGATCGGATGGGTAAAACCCCACCAGCCAGAACATTGAGAAGGAATGGCATCTGACGGGAGTTCGTTACTTGCGGCGACTAGAAGGGTAGCTTCAGCTGAGGGGGCCCCTTTAGGTGTCCGACGGGAGTTCAATACTCACTGTGATCGGACGGGTAAGCCCCAGCTGATGGTGGGGGAGGACGTTTAGTAATTGGGGGGCTCTTGCGGCATCCGACGGGAGTTCAATACTCACTGCGATCGGACGGGTAAGCCCCTGTTGGCATGGGGTGAATGTTTAGTTATTTTAGATTGGGAGGGTTCTAGCAGCGTCCAACGGGAGTTCAATACTCACTGCGATTGGACAGGTAAGCCCCCCCCCCCCGCTGATGGTGGGGTGGATGTTTAGTAATTCTAGATTGGAGGCTTGTGTGGTGTCCGACGGGAGTTCAATACTCACTGCGATCAGACGGGTAAGCCACGGTTGGCATGGGGTGAATGTTTAGTCATTTTAGATTGGGAGGGTTCTAGCAGCGTCCGACGGGAGTTCAATACTCGCTGCGATCGGACGGGTAAGCCCCCCCCCGCTGGCAGAGGGGTTAATGTCTGGTAAGGGCTCGTGGCATCCGATGAGACTTCAATACTCACAGCAATCGGACGGGTAAGCCCCTGCTGGCAGTGAGGTAAACGTTTAATTATTTTAGATTGGTAAGCGCTCTAGCAACGTCCGACGGGAGTTCAATACTCGCTGCGAATGGACGGGTAAGCCCCTGATGGCATAAACGCAAAACGTTTAGCTATTTTCAACAGAGGGCTTTTGCGCAGTCCAACGGGAGTTCAATACTCGCAGCGATCGGACGGATAAGCCCAGCCATAGTTGAACGAGAATAGAAAATGTATACCGTTTCTGAGGTTCTTATGGGAGCTCAATACTCATGGTGTCAGATTGAAGTTTGACTGATTTGACTGGGTGGTTTGAATCATCTGTTTAGAGGGTTAGTTTGAAGACCGGGAGATTTCTTGCAACATTGGATGAGGGCGAGTTTGGGCAGAGCTGGGCTCCTGCGGGAACGGGGGTGACATCACTGCTGCGGCAGTGGAGAAATTAGCCAGAAGAACTGATCTGCGGGAGCCGAGGCAACATCACTGCTGCGGCAGTGGAGAAATTAGCCAGAAGAACTGATCTGTGGGAGCCGAAGTGACATCACTGCTGCGGCAGTGGAGAGAAAAAGCCAGAGAAACTGAGTCCCTGTGGGAGCCAAGGTGACATCACTGCTGCGGTAGTGGAGAAATTAGCCAGAAAAAATGATCTGCGGGAGCCGAGGGGACATCACTGCTGTGGCAGTGGAGAGAAGGGCCAGAAGAATTGAGCTCCTGCGGGAGCCGAGGCGACATCGCTGCACTGGCAATGAGATCATTCCCATTTTATTGGAATGATGGTATTAGTTGAGTTTGATATGGCTTGTGGGTATGTGTGAGAATATGAGCTGGAGCTGAAAACCTAGCTGATTAGCATTTGTTAGGCTTCTTTAATGTGGAAACAGTTTGATGTAGTTCTTAAAAGCTTCTTATGACCAGTGACCAAGTGTTTGAATCTGATGCTGGGAAAGGCCTTATTGAGCAGCTGTGGTTGTTGCTCCTATGGGGAACGAATTACTGGAAAAGTGGTCTGCTGGGAGCTTGGAGGTTCTTAATGCGGTTTACATGATATACATAAAGTAATGTTGAGAAGAGAAAATCAGGAAAGGCAGGCTGGAGGAATGGCTGGGACCGAGGCCGCTTGCAGAGGCAGCCTCATGCTCGGGCTGGCCCCTGGAACCTAGGGAGGAACAAGAAGTGTAGAAAAGAGGGAAGCTGGGAGTCCAATAAGGCCTCTGGGCCTGCGCCGCTAGCGGAGGCAACCTCACGCTTGGGTCAGTCCCTGGAGCCTGGGGAGGAACAAGAAGTGTTGAAAAGAGGGAAGCTGGGAGTCCAATAAGGCCTCTGGGCCTGCGCCGCTAGCGGAGGCAACCTCACGCTTGGGTCAGTCCCTGGAGCCTGGGGAGGAACAAGAAGTGTAGAAAAGAGGGAAGCTGGGGAGTAAAATATGGCATCTGGGCCTGCGCCGCTAGCGGAGGCAGCCTCACGCTAAGGTCCGTGGTTGAGCTGTAGACCAAAGACAAAAAGAGAGTTTGAGACTGATGACCGGGCCTGCGCTATTAGCGAAGGCATCCTCACGCTAACATCTACAGGCCACAGACAATGGATAGGGTAAGAGACGTTGGGATGAAATGGCTGAAACAGCGGAGCTTGCTCTGCTAGCGGAGGCATCCTCACGCTAGGAGGGAAGGCATTCGCCAAGAGGTATGTGTATGTGGCACCTGGGAAACTGCGGTGTGTGGCTAGGCGGAGGGAGGAGGAGAGTGGGGAATCTGGGGCCCAGCCCAGGCCCGCTGCTGCTGTAGCCTGATGCCGGTCTTCTAGTGCATGAATCGAAGTAGCAAGAGAGAGGAGATGAAAAAGCGACCTGCGGGATTATGCGCATCATGAAGATAGCTGAGCAAAGATAGCAGTTACTGTTTAGAACAGTTTGGACCATCTATGAAGATGGAAACAAATAAAAAAAATATATATATATATCCAATTTTTCCTTATGTGGTGAGGCCTAGAAATTAACTGTATTTAAGTTAAGCCCATAAATTCAGTTTGAGTTCAGCAAAACTGTGCAAGGCTGAGAAATCGATTATTAATTTTTATTAATATGCCTAAAATGCTTTATAACCAGCATATATTCACCTCTGGCACAATTGTTTGATACCATACTGTCGTTTACAGTTTGTACTGTGCTGTTTGATGATTGTTTAACATCAATCAATTAAAGTAGGCTATGTTTGTCTATGGTTCGTTACGTTACTTATTTCTGCTAGTTCCAAATATAGATGAACATACAGATGAATAGGAACAGTAAAATTTATTTAAATGCATCAGTAAAAGAACGATTTTAAGAATTTGTCCTACCAGTCTGTGCCTTGTTTCAATAGTGAAGCTGTGGGTTGAAGTTACAGAAATGCATACTATTACTTTAAGTTTCCAAGCGATTTGTTGATAAATCGCAGAACAGCGATGACAAGAAGTTCCGAGTTTCATAGTAATTCAGCGTGCGAACTGAACGTGATATACCAGCCACTGTTTGCAAGGAAGCGGCACAGTAATTTATAACGGCAAGTCACAGAAACAATCCCCCGATCAACATTGATCCAGATGGAATGACTGAAAATTCAGAAAAGAAGACGAGAAGAATTAAAACTGTGCTTCTTGCGGGGTTGAGCCGATGGAGTGGAGAGTGTCAGCCTGCTGGGAACTGGATCTACGCTGCGGCGCGGCTCCGGGTTTACTGAAGGCCTGCTGCGGCGGCCTGGCGCTGGAAGTAGGCCCGTTCCGTCGCGGGAAGAGGCGGCATTGCCCGAGACTCGAGCTTGGTGCTCGGCTGCCTTATTGTCATTTTTCTATGACAGTAATGATTGAATGGGCCAGAGTAGGGAAATACACAGAAGGATATCGCGGATGATTCGGACGTGGTGACAGGCCTCGGCGTTTTGGCATGCAGGGACCCGTTTGTTTCTCCGAAACAAACGGGTAGACGGGTAGACAAACGGGTAGACCTCCGAAATAATGCCGTTGGATTGGAGAAAAATTGTTCTTAATGCCAGAGGATTGTGGCAAAGATTCCTTGAGGATGAAAGATTCTTCATCGGACGCGACTTCGGACATGATAGCAACTTAGGGCGGCACCAAATGCTGGAAACTGTCGAGGATCCTTGGGTGAGTTTGACTGTGATTATATACAGGCCTGAACTCATGCCGATTGGGTAAATACGTTGATTACAGATTGTTGATAGCTGGTTGAGATGATGTAATGATTAAGATGATGTAATGATTGGGTATCTTATTTGACTTGTTCCTCCTGAACTACGTTTATAAAACATCATATGTTGTGTGACAGCCTATGAGGAAGAAGTCCGGGGGAGGGACTAGGGAACTAGTAGCCTGAGATAAAGAAATGGAGTCGGTGTCTGTGGTACTCGTTAAATAAATAAGTTCTTAGCAACAAAGCCGTTGTAAGAGAGACTTATTTGACACAAAACACAGCAAACCTCATTCAAAATCGAGTCGTTCTGTCAAAACACTAGCATTATCCAACATGAACATATAGTCAATCAAAGCACAATGACTATCAAAATACTAACAGTTGATGGCATTATAAAAACTGCATAACTTGTCATGTTTCAGTTCTACCTGCAGACAATCCATTGTTTTTATAATTCAGTTTCCTTTTACTGCAGTAATTGTAGAATGTAGAATATGTAAGCCATTCTACGTTTTTGTTTGAGTGTTGAATGTGTGCGTTCTTGGCAGCATACTATCTAAAAGTGAATGAGGCATTACTTCATATAATGTAAAGTAGAAAAAAAGAAGAGGAAAGAAACAGAATTGCTCGGGCAGCTACTGGTCAAATGGGTCGCCTATGCAAAACTTCAGTTGCCCCCTTGGTTGAAATTGCTTTCTGGGGGTGGGGTTTTGATCTTGCCCCCATAGATGGTGGGATGGTGTCCCCTTGGTAGTTTTTTTTTTTTTTTTTTCTGCCACAGAATAAAAAAGTATAAAAGGTAATTGTGACTTTTTATCTCATAATTCTATTTTTCTTTACTTGATATTGTGAGTTTACATCTCTCAATTCTGACTTTTTCTCAGAATTATGAGATATAAACTAGGAATTTAGAGAAAAAAAGTCATAATCCTGAGATAAAAAGTCACAATTACCTTTTTTGTTTTCTATTCATGGCAGAAATATTATTTTATAGGTTCCACATGTGTAAGGGGAAAAACCATAGAGATGCACAATCCAGCACACATTCTTCCTCCTCTCCCATACCTCTTCTTCTCCCTTGTCCTGATCCATCTACTCCTGTCCTTCATCTATTCCACTCCCTCCCTTTATTTTTTTCTCGCTCTCTGCTCCTCTGTGTTTTTCTGCATCCACACTGAACAAAACCAATTCAAGGAGTCCTATTTTACTGTATGTCCATTTATTAAAAAGAACTTCAACACCTGAGTATATGCCTCCAACTGAGATTGGAATCTGCTATTTCTCAACATTTCAGTTATCTGCTAATTACAGTTTTTTTTTCATCTGCTTGCACACATTTTCAAAACTTTGCCTCTTTTTTCAAATCTTTACACACAAGTCCAAGAATTGCACACACAAAATGCAAAATTGCCTCATCTCTTGCAAAATTAAGCACTGCATTCAAAATATCACAAGATATCTAAAAAGTAAACATCTGTCTTACGTTGCAAACACCTTTGCCATAATATTCTGTTTTTGGATATACAAACCCAATTCCAAAAATGTTGGGACACTCTACAAACTGTAAATAAAAACAGAATGCAATGATTTGGAAGTTTCAAATTTCAATATTTTATTCAGAATACAACATAGATGACATATCAAATGTTTAAACTGAGAAAATGTATAATTTTAAGGGAAAAATAAGGCCATTTTTACCACTGTGTGGCATCCCATCTTCTTTTTATAACAGTCTGCAAACATAACAATGCTAGGAAGATTATTCCAGAGTTTAGGTGCCAAATAGGAGAAGGATCTACCGCCTGCGGTTGATTTTGATATTCTAGGTATTATCAGCTGGCCTGAATTCTGAGATCGCAATAGACATAAAGGACTATAATGCTTTAAGACCTTGAAACCCGCCTCATCCACAAAGGTGAAAATGTGGGGTGTTTGCCTGCATTCGATCTCCATGACTCTCTAAAATAAATCCACAAGGCAACATATGAAAGTAAAACAGTTGCAAAACCCGAGAGGTTGCTGATTTGAATGTGAGAACTTGTCGTATTAATATTTGTATTTGTAAAGTGAAATTTACACTGAATGTTTCGATTTGCACACACAGACAACAATCAAAACACTTGTGTTACGAAGTTGTAGTTGCAGATTAACAGTTACAAATGTGTAAAATGGCATTCACATAAACAAAATGACAGACACAAATGTGTGAGACATATTTACTTTTGCACTTTACTTCAGTTTTGCTGTACAGCTTCAAGTCAGCACTTACAACTTCTCAGATCTGGCAGTACAAGTTCAATTCCTGGCACTTTGACTTTTGCTACTCTTTTTGCGATATTCCTGTTGCAAAACTGACTTGAGCACTTGAAAGCATATGTGAGAGAGCAGAACGGGGGTGGGGGGAGTGAAGGCATTTTATTGGTCGATGCCTTACCAATGAACAACGCCATCCAGTGCGACTTGGTATGCGGTAATAAATATTTGCATATGTATGAGTGTTATGACAGAGACACCGGAGGCAGGAATAAAAGCAGTAATGGTGTTTATTGAGCAAACAGCAGAGCAAAACGGGTAGTGAATGGCGTGGTAGAAGATAATACTGTCCTTGTTTACGTTGCAGATGAAGAGAGAAGGAGACGCTGGAGATGGCAGATGGGAACACTCACACACACTGGCAGGTAGGAACACGAGGAGAACTGGAGACATTGGAGACGAAGGAGATGATGAAGCTTGGCAAGTATCGCTTTGGGAGTCCTTGAGGTAAGTATACAACTGGTGTAACACAAACGAGACCGGACAGTGAGTGTGTGTGAGTGTGGGGTTTAAGTGCTGGTGCTGATGGCTGAGGTGATGAGCTTCAGGTGGCGGTGATTAGTAAGCTGGTGATTGGGTGCATGGGTACTGGAGTGAGGTGGAACCTGACGTGTCTGTGACAATGAGACAATATTTTAATAAAAATATCATTAGTTTTAATGGGTTTTTTATATTACAGTAAATAAGTAGTAAAGTCATTTAATTGGGTGGCTGCTACATGGACCACCAAAACGACGCGATCTGGGCTTTGTTCAGCCCAGACAAAACGCTGCAAAACGTTTTTTAAACAGAAACGGTGGTGCGTTGAACACCCTGTTCTGATGACGCAAGAGTTGCAGCTGGCAGCTGAGAAGGCCATTATTTGTGTTCCTTTTGAAGAATTTTTGGAGCCTGATTAAATCAGTATAAATACGTGTTTAAAATATGCTCAATGTTACAGTCACTGCCCTTGCCGTTCAGGATAAAAGAAAACATCCCAATCGAGTGAAAGGATTTGTGGAAACTTCTAATTATTGAGGTACAACATTTGCCTTGCATTTCAGCATTAAAAGACAAACATTTCAGGTGAAGGATAATCCACTTCTTACCTCAGAGACTGTGTTGATTTATATTATTTTTTTATTGTGAGTATTTTAGGCTTATCATTATTTCTGATCACTGTTGTGCTATGATATTGCAATATTTACCATTATATAATCAGAGGGGTATAGAAAAGTTTATTAAAGTGTCACTTCACAATACAATACCAAAATATATAAGTATAGTATTTTTATGTTACATTAATACCCATTGTGTGAGCTGTCTCTTTAATACCGTGTGGTTTACATACATATTGCTGCTGATTGGGCTGACATTTCTGACACACCCACAAACAAGAGAAAACGGATCTCAAACCCGTTGCACAACGTTGCACACCGTTTCCAGGAAACATGTCGTTCAACCCGGAAAACGTAGCATCCGTATGCCCCTGCTCTATGTAGTGACGTCATCGCGTACAAAAACGTCCCATTTCATTGGCTGACTCCAACCAATAAACAACTACACTCTTTTACTATAATATAAAATGGAGATGGTTCTGGCTGGCAGATAGAAGCAACCACGCCAGTAGACAGGTAGTTCTGTATGGCTGAACTGGACAGCAGGAAATTAGGTCGGGCTCTGGATTGGGGCTGGGACTCAGAACAATAGCTGCTAACACACATAAATTTCGTCAAGCACAAGAGCTAGGAGCATGTCACACTCACGTACAACAAATCCCGGACACAGACAAGGACAAAGAACAGGGAGAAGTAGGCAGCGCAATCAGCGCAAGGACATAGAACAGGTGCGTGCGCGAGGTAACAGGGAACAGCTGAAATCAATGAAAGAAGAACGATAGAGGGGAAAAAACACCCCAAAAAACACGAGTGATCAAACCTGGCTCATGAATGCTTCACTATGCATGTCAGAATGTTTAAACCCAGACCATTATGAAAGTTCAAGTCCATTTACTAAACATTTTAAATATATAAACCTGTAGCCTATATTAAATCATCATATGTTCTGTCATATAAGCTACAATAAAATAACAGCACAATTTACTTGCATCAAACAACTCAGTAGGCTATGTATTATTAGTAATTATTATAATTATTCTTTTTTGTTGATCCATTTCATTTATTGCCAAACTTTAAGATGTGAATTATATTATTGAAATAAAAACATATAGCGTCGTCAGGCTTTTATTTGTGTTTAATGGATAAAACAACGGAGCTGCAATCTCAGGTTTATGGCTGCTGTAAATTTTACCTGCCACGGGATGGCACTGTTTCGACACTTTTGATGCTTTGAAACCTTTCCCGAAACGTTTAGAGAAAAGCTTCAAACATTTAAGAGGATTATTTTTTCCATCTCTACTCAATGGCTTTAGGCCTTTTTGCAAATGTTTCATTAGAATTTAGCTGTTTTATTGAGCGTTTACTCATTTTGAGCCTGTTTTTTTAAACATTAACCATCTGTGACGTCATATCCAATCAGATATCTTTTTACCCATATCCCCACGCCCACCATGTGCGCACATACACACATTTGACTTTACAACACACAAACGCACACCTTTATTTATTCTCATTCTCTCTTACTCTCTTTAATATGTAATGAGTATACGCAGATAGATTTTAATAATCAATTTAAACATTTTGTAAAAAAATTAATTAAAATATAGCTGCAAGCAGTGATGGCGGTGTCGAGTTTCATACAATTTGAAGCATGCTAAGAGTCTCAAAAGCATCCAAAACTAATATTAAAGTTTGATGTGTTGCCAAAGCAACAGTGCTTGAGATATCACAATTCTTTTCACTTTTCACAGGACTACATCTGCCATGTTTTATCATTATTCAAATGAAGTTTGAAGCAAATTGGGTAAAAATAATATGGTGATCTCAAAGCATGCTGAAAATAACAAATTTCCTGCTGCCAGTTGGTGGCGCTATAACTTTGAATTGCAATAGTCACATCTATGTAATCAGCCTTGTACAACGAAGACACAGCCGAAGTTTCATCAAAATCAATTAATGTATGCAGAAGTTATAGCACTTTGTTTCCCTTTTCTTGCCATAAATTCGTTGCCTCACCAAGGCCAAACCGTTTGAGATATCCAAAATCCGTTAGCAACTAAACAACTTCAACGTATTATCACCAAGTTAAAAAAGGTTGGTGTAAATTGGATAAACCCTGTAGGAGTAGTAGTATAAAATTCATAGCCTGTTTTTTAAAAAAAAAATAACATTCAAACCAAAATAGGTGACTTCCTGTTGGTCGGAGCTAATGAATGTAATTTAGAAAACTGTCCCGTTTGATGAGACCAATATGTGTACCAATTTTGGTGACTGTAGGAAAAACTAACCCCCCCACTTTTGTCAAAAGGTGGCGCTACTGAGCCCCTCCACCACGCCCATTTCTATGGCTTTGTTTCAGGTAAACATAACAGAGTGAACTCAATGCATTTTGAAAGTGACACACTTCCTGCTGCCAGTTGGTGGCACTATAACTTTGACTCACAATAGTCACATCCATGTGATCGGACTCCTATAACGAACACACCACTGAAGTTTTATAAACATCAATCAATGTATGCAGACATTATAACACATTTCCTGTTTCCCTTTTCTCACCATAAATTCGTTGCCTCGCCACGGCCAAACCGTTCGAGATATCAAAAATCTGCTGGCAATTTAGCATCATCAATGTCATGACTTCATGCTGACCAAGTTTGGTGGTGATCGGATTAGGAGAAGTATATAAAATTCCAGTTTTTCAAACAACCTGTAATAGCTGACTTCCTGTTGGGGTGGCGTTTAACTTGGAGCATGAAAGTTGTTCGGCCCGATGCGGTCTATATGTGTACCGAGTTTCATACTAATACGTGCAAGCGTGTTTAATATATGGACTAAGTTTTCTGACTTTTTACAAGGGGGCGCTGTCGAGCCTCCCTGCCACGCCTGGGTACCACCTTCTGCCCGGCCCTGATGGCCACGGATTCTAATGTGTGTGCCAATTTTCAAGAGTTTTTGAGCATGTTAAGGCCCCCAAAACGCCCCGGATGACGAAAAAAAAAAAGAAAAAAAAAAAGAATCCTTAGGGGATCAAAAGGGCCCTTCACCATTACATTGGCTTGGGCCTTAATAAAAATAGTGCCCTCTCATGGTATACGAACAGTGCGTACACTGGTGTTGTTCATTCATCAGGCATCGACCAATAAAACGGCTTCACCCCCCCAAATTGAAACATTCAGCTTTTCACATCAGGGCTGTGAGTGTAAATTTCAATTTACAAATACGAATATTATTATTACAAATATTATTATTACAAATACAAATATTATTATAGTACCAAATTTCAAAACCCTAGTGAAATGTAGCGAGAGGGGCTGTACGTTAGATGCCGCTATCGAGCCATTTTGCCACGCCCAATTCCGAAACCCATAACCGATGTAAATTTTCACCACTTCTGATGCTTGTGCAAAGTTTCATGAGTTTTCGAGCACATTTAGGCCCTATAAAATGCGATTCACTTTGGAGAATAATAATAACAATAATAAACAGAGCAATTCCAATAGGGCCCTCACACCATCGGTGCTTGGGCCCTAATAATAATAAACGGAGCAATTCCAATAGGGTCCTCACACCATCGGTGCTCGGGCCCTAAATATGACAAGTTGTCACATTCAAATCAGCAACCTCTAGGGTTTTGCTACTGTTTTACCTTCATATAAAAATGCATCTCTTTAAGCTGGCATACACATAACACATTATCAATTTATATTTTCAAATCCGTTAAAGGATTATTAGGCTGCATAAATTCGGTCAGCTGAAACCGGGAACACTTCCAATAGCACCAGAACATCAGACGAAGAATGGCATCTATGTTACAGTTTTTCTCCATTGGTTTGGCTCATTTTTTGAAACAGAAATTACATTCTCAAAACAACATGGACAAACCTTCAAACCACTTGGCAACTGTTCACAACAGAACTGATTTTCTCATTCATTTCATCAAATTGCAAATGTCTAAGTACATGTCTCAATGTCTCAGTACATCTTTGCAAATGATTAAGTACAGATAGCCTACATTTAGCACAATTTCCAAGTGAATAGATCTTGTTGATCTAAACTGATTGTTGATTCTCAGTCTAATGGTTGTTCGCTCCAAAACGTGTCAGCATCATTTCATTGGATAAGTCATCGCATGCACAATAGTCTGTTCAATTGTCAAAATTAGTCAAGAACATAATACCATGAATACCATATATGAATCCTTGGAACATTTGATAAATTTATTACAGCAATTGACAGTCAGGTGAAACTAGAACTTGACTAACATGTAAGTCAGTTACTGGTTGTTCATCATTATAACCTTTTTACAATTACAGTTTTTTACAGACGCTAGGACACATTTCTCAATACTTAGGTCACTTTTGCAAAACTCTTCACACAGTGAGCACAACAGAAATCTATGTGGGCTAAACTGAGGATCAGTTATCATTGCTTTGGCACCAAATGCATTCAATGACTACATCTCTCAAATTTCATGAATTCTTTTCTCACTCAGACACAACAACTGCCAAAACTCTTTGTATGTACAGACCGATTTGCACATGCTTACATACTGTTTTCAAAACTGTTAAACTTGTGTTCAAAACAATAACATAAACATTTTAATGAAATATATATTTAAATCTTAAAATCAAATGCTATAAAAACAATTGAATTGTATCTGTATCAGTGAATGGTGTGTATACAAATTCTTGTATTTTGGAATTATAAAAAAAATATAAAAATAAATAAACGACATAAAATATTGACGAATTCTGCATCATGTCTGATTCATTCCAGTAACATATATTGCAGTGAATTATAAACAGAGATGTGTCCTTGTTTTACACAAGAAAACATTGTATAATGCTACATGTTGTTAGTGTTTTTCAGGTCATTGTTTTGTGGGTGACAGAGTGTGTTTGTCGGCTGTCAACCTTTGCTAGTGTTCTGAAAGAATGAGTTGATTTGAGACCTGAATGAAGTGTTTTGGTAGTTGTAGTGCATTTTGAATGTGAAATTAACTGCTTTGCCAAGATGAAAGTTGGTTAGGAGAACTGTGTGAAGAGTTTTGCAAAAGTGACCTAAGTATTGAGAAATGTGTCCTAGCGTCTGTAAAAAAACTGTAAGCAGTGGTTCCCAAACTTTTTTTGGCTTCAGTACCCACTTTACCTAATTTGTGTATCCAGGTAATCCAGGTATGAAAGTGTTTGATTTATCTGACTAAAAACTGCAGCTTACTGTATGATGCAATTATCATTATAATCCTTATTTTGAAGAATATAACATACAATAAGAAAGAGGTTCAAAGAGCTGCAATTAGTGCCTCCCATGTAAATCTATCTAATACTGTTGGTTTCACTGTAACATTTCAGTAAGTCTAGTCATTGATAATTTTCCCCCTCCCCTTTCTGTCAAATACCCCCTGTAGTACCTCTGCATAGGGGTACATGTACCCCAGGTTTGGAACCACTGGAGTAGTGGCCAGTAGTATATTGAACTTGTGGAGAGCATAGAACATTCCTATGTAATTGTCTGTAATTTAGTGTATGACTCTTCTGTATGACTGATTTGATGTTTTCTTTTTTTACGCTATTGTAGAGAATAACGGCATTGGAAGGGAACAAGCGACCAGTGAAGAACTGTTAGTTGTGAAAATCCAGCTTTATTTACAGCACTGTAGACTGCATATAATTTTCATTATTTTTTGTTTGTGTGTTTATATTACAGTATATTATGTTACAATTTCATTGGCAGTATGAGTGTAATGTGTGATGTCAAACCTTGGAGGCTACTCTTACCCTAAAATCCTATTTCTTTTTTTCAGTTTTATACAAAATTGTATTCTGTTAGCTAGACAAAAAAAACAGTACAGTAACCATTGTCAATGATGGACTGGACTAAGACTGAAAGGTGGACATGAGGGATATTTCAATGGTCCTCTGCCATAGTGACAAAACATCTAAACATTTTGACTTGCAGTGCTTACACAATGCCAAAGGGATGAAGCATTTTGGGGACACTGACTGTTTAAATGAGAAGGAAATTTAGTTTTGACACATGAGTGAACTGTTTTAGGAGAGGTATGAGTTTTTGCAGGTGAGCCATGGTGTTGTGCCGAACCATCCACGTTACTTTGACAAAAGCACCAAGAGTTTTGAGAATGTCCTGTCTGTTTCAAGAAATGAGCCAAAGCAACTGAGAAGGATCTTTGCCATTTCCGTGACACTGACTCTTTATATGGGAAAGGAATTTAGTTTTGAAGCATGAGTGAACAGTTTTGGAAGAGATATGAGCTTTTGCAATTGAGCTATAGTGTTGTGCTGTGTTTTGCCAAATGATCTTAGAGTTTTGAGAATGTAATTTCTGTTTCAAGAAATGAGCCAAACCAATGGAGAAAAACTGTAATATTACAGTTTTTTTCAATTGCTAACATACATTTGTCCATTCTGTACTCACATTTTCAAAACTCTAAACACATTTAGCAGATCATCCATCTGTTGTGACTGTACCATTAACACAATTCATGTTGTTTTCACACAAAATGTAGTCAATTAACACATTTCTTAAATGCTTACATTTTCTTTTCATGTAAGCTTACTCCATACCAAAATCATGAATCTTTCTCACCTTATTTGCAAATGCTTAAACACAGCAAGTCATAAATGAAGACCCAATGTTCCAATCATTAAATATAGTATAAAACCTATACTTTTGCAACAACAGCAGCTCAAAAGTATTGAAAAGATATATAAAACAAATTCTGAAATAATTGATAAGAAATTGAAAAAGAAATTGAACACCTGACTATGCTTCCAACTGAGACTGGGATCTGCTATTTCTCAATATTTCAATGATCTGCTAATTAAAAATGCTTATCAATTGTTTCAGAATTTGTTTTATATATTTTTTCAATACTTTTGAGCTGCTGTTGTTGCAAAAGTATATGGACATACACAGTAAAATAGGACTCTTTGAATCGAATTTGTTCAGTGGATGAAGAACAACACAGAGGAGCAGAGAGAAAATAATATCTGGGTAAGTGAGAAGAATAGATGGAGGAAAGGAAAAGTTGGATCAGGACAATGGAGAAGAAGAGGTATGGGAGAGGATGAAGAATGTGTGCTGGACTGTGCATCTCTCTTTTTTCACTTACACGTGGAACCTATGGAAGCTTATTTCTGCCATGAATAGAAAATAAAAAAGGTAAAAAAAAATTTATCTCACATTTCTGACTTTTTAAACTCAATTCCTATAGTTTATATATATATATCACAATTCTAAGGAAAAAAGCCAGAATTGTGAGATGTAAACTCACAATTGCAAAATGAAAATAATTAAATTAAAAAAAAAAAAAAAAAAATAGAATTGCATGCGAGATAAAAAGTCACAATTACTTTTTTATTCTGTGGCAGAAAAAGAAAGCTTCAGCAGTAACCAAAGACCATGTACGTTGTATGTTGTTGATCAATGGCAGCAATTTCATGTTTTCATTTCAGTAAAACCTTCATGTAAAGCTTTTACTACAACGATTTCACTACCACTGTTCTATATATGCAGAATATGTGGTCTGCATTGGGCACTAGCTACCAAGGGGACACCATCCCACCCTCTATGAGGCCAACATCAACACCACACACCCAACCCCAGAAAGAGATTTCAACCAAGGGGGCAACTGAAGTCCTGCATAGGGTCTCATTTGACCAGTGGCTGCCCTGAGCAATTCTGTTACTTTCTTCTTGTTTTTTTTTCTACTGTACATTTTATAATGTAATGACTCATTAACTTTTAGATATTTACTATGTTGCTAAGAATGCACACACTCAACCAAAAATGTAGAATGGCTTACATGCATTCTACTTTTACTACAGTAAAAGGAAACTGAATTTTAAAAACTATGGATTTCATATTTTCTGTTGGTAGAACAGAAACATGACAGTAATGCAGTTTTCGTAATGCCATCAGCTGTTATTATTTTGACAGTCATTGAACTTTGATTGACAATATGTTCATGTTGGATAGAAAACTAGTGCTAGTGTTTGACAGAACGACTCAATTTTGAATCAGGTTTGCTGTGTTTTGATAGAGTTAGTATGTGTTGAAAAAGGTTTTTAGCATTTTGAAATGTAGAGTTTGTGTTTATTTAACAAAATATGGTTTTGGGCAGAAAATTAACTATTTGGCTAATTGTGTGATGTAGGTGTGTTGCTGTAATACAGTTTTTTTCGATTGCTAAACGACAGTGGGCACAACTGGAGTCACATGTGCAAAACTCTAACTACAGTCTGCACAGCAGCAGTTCATGTGGACCAAACTCTAGTTCGTTTTTCATTGCTTGAACACAGTTTTCAAAACTCTACACACTTATCACATGACTTTAACCACAACCTGCACAACACTGTGGATTTACAGCACTTTGTTCAAATGCTAACACACTGCTGTCAAAACTGTGAACCACACATTCAAAACAGAATAGATTTCAGCCTTGTGCCTTTCAAACATTGCAATTTCAGCTGAAAGGCTGCAGGAAGCAGTTGTCTTGTTTTAGACTTGTTAGTAAACACACACACACATATGTATACACACACACACATATGTATGTATATATATATATGTAACTCATTACTGTAATTCCGTAAATTACTTCAGACTATTGAAGCAAACTGCTAATTTTCATTTACCTTAAAGAATTATGTTCTAAAAATTTAAATAAATTATGTGAAAGAATGTCACTCTTTTCTTTGAAGAAAATATTACTTTGTATGAAGTCACTGAAATTGTTCAAAATGTAAAGATGAAAAGTTTGTATTTTCTGTGTTGATGTTTGATGCTAGTGTTTTTACTCTCAGTGTGTTCTGAGTGACAGTGTGTGTTATCACAGTGAGGGTTGTGCACAGTGTTTGGCTGCACTGAGCCTGTTTTGAGCCATGTGTTAACTGTTTAGCTCAGGTGACTGTTGGTAGTGCAGACTGTAGTTAGAGTTTTGCACATGTAGCTCCAGTTGTGCTCACTGTCGTTTAGCAATCGAAAAAAACTGTAAGAGTTTAGAAAAAGTACTTTAAGTATTGGTAAACG
Organism: Chanodichthys erythropterus; assembly: GCF_024489055.1. NCBI lineage: Eukaryota > Metazoa > Chordata > Actinopteri > Cypriniformes > Xenocyprididae > Chanodichthys > Chanodichthys erythropterus. Next base: position 39,185,501 of record NC_090241.1, read on the forward strand.
CTTGATAGCAATTGAAAAAAACTGTAGTCTTTCTGTTTATCCCGAGGTTTACCATAGTCAACTGGATCTGGGCCGTATCCAGGTGAGACCAAGGACCTGCGCCTTGACATGACCACAACGCAACCCTGAAGTATCAGCAGAGATTGAGTCAACTAGATCATCCATTGTGAAGGCCTCTTTGACACGACAGCCATTGGCACAGCTCCTCAACAACCGTCCATAATGGCGTGATCCTCAAATGGATAGAACTGAAACAAATACTTTGAATGTTGTGATCCTATCGGACTTATGATAGCAACCTGAATCGTAACAAAGCACTGTTCGCCAGAGGAGAACTGCCCCCCCGAATAATCCTGGTTTCTGCCAAGGTTTTTTTCTCCTTCTTACAGTATTTTTCGATTGCTAAACGACAGTGAGCTCAACTGGAGCTACATGTGCAAAACTCTAACTACAGTCTACACTACCAACAGGCACCTGAGCTAAACAGTTAACACATGACTCAAAACAGGCTCAGTGCAGCCAAACACTATGCACAACCCTCACTGAGATAACACACACTGTCACTCAGAACACACCAAGAGTAAAAACACTAGCATCAAAATCCAACACAGAAAATACAAACTTTTCATCTTTACAGTTTGAACAATTTCAGTGACTTCATACAAAGTAATATTTTCTTCAAAGAAAAGAGTGACGTTCTTTCACATGATTTACAGTTTTTTTTTTTCGATTGCTAAACGGCAGTGAGCACAACTGGAGCTACATGTGCAAAACTCTAACTACAGTCTGCACTACAAACAGTCACCTGAACTAAACAGTTAACACATGGCTCAAAACAGGCTCAGTGCAGCCAAACACTATGCACAACCCTCACTGAGATAACACACACTGTCACTCAGAACACACTGAGAGTAAAAACACTAGCATCAGACACCAACACAGAATATACAAACTTTTCATCTTTACATTTTGAACAATTTCAGTGACTTCATACAAAGTAATATTTTCTTCAAAGAAAAGAGTGACATTCTTTCACATGATTTATTTACATTTTTAGAACATAATTCTTTAAGGTAAATATAAATGAGCAGTTTGCTTCAATAGTCTGTAGTAATTTACGGAATTACAGTAATGAGTTACACATATACATATATATATATATATATATATATATATATATATATATATATACATATATATATATATATATATATATATATATATATATATACATATATATGTGTGTGTGTGTGTGTGTGTGTGTGTGTGTGTGTGTGTGTGTTCACTAACAAGTCTAAAACAAGACACCTGCTTAGCCTTTCAGCTGAAATTGCAATGTTTGAAAGGCACAAGGCTGAAATGTTTTGAATGTGTGGTTCACAGTTTTGACAGCAGTGTGTTAGCATTTGAACAAAGTGCTGTAAATCCACAGTGTTGTGCAGGTTGTGGTTAAAGTCATGGGATAAGTGTGTAGAGTTTGGAAAACTGTGTTCAAGCAATGAAAAACAAACTAGAGTTTGGTCCACATGAACTGCTGCTGTGCAGACTGTAGTTAGAGTTTTGCACATGTTTTGCCCAGTTGTGCCCACTGTCGTTTAGCAATCGAAAAAAACTTTAACACCTATTTGCCACCAGTTTGCTACCTGAAGTCACCTGTTGGAGTTTGGATTCCTTGCCGCTGTCGCCTTTGGTTTGTTTGGTTGGGGACACTTGACAATTTTGATATTCAACAGTGCTTTGATCTGCCTGCATTGACACCATTTTCTTTAAGAGCTGCTGTGCAGCCAAAATTATGTACCAGTTATCACTGTGAAGCTGCTTTGACACAATCTACATTGTAAAAAGCGCTATATAAATAAAGGTGACTTGACTTGACAATAAGGATTTTGTGTGTAAGCAGTTGAAAAAAAACTAAAAAACTGTAAAAAAAAAAAAAAAAAAATGCTGATTTTCTCATCCATTCATTCTTTGTGCAGTAATACAGTCAGTAAAATTAAATGGTCTAATCCTGTAATGAAATACTGATTTATGTGAAAAATCACTCAAAAGATCAAAGTTCATAATTTTTGTCATGCTGCTTGTTGTGTTAGGAATGACATGTATGTTTTCTGAATGAGAATTGTTGCCAGTGTTATGGTGTAACAAGATTATTTTGAGACATGTATGAAGTGTTTTGTTGGTGAGAGTGAGACTAAGATAAGAGTGAAGATCACTTGACGGGTAGCTCATCATGTGGCAGAAGTCAAAGAAAAGAGAGACTTCTTAATGTCAGAATTCAAAGGCTGTATAATTTGTAATAACAGATGACACATCACATGCTTGTAGATAGTATTTATTATATTCATACTCATATCTTAAATTTATTTTGTATTTATGAAGTAGTATGACTCCTCCAAGATTATGTAAAAAAAAAAAAAAAACATGTGATACTCGATACACCTTACTAAATTTAGATACAGAAACTACTTAGACAAATAAAAACACTTAGAAAAATATAAAGTTTACCACAGAACATCCATATTATGTGATCCCTCTGCTTAGGTCCTGTAGCTTATATTTGTGTGTGTGTGTGAGATTTTGGGAAATATATAAATTCTATGCTGAGCACAGGCCCATAAAAACAGGTTTTGAAAAAACAGTCAGTTTTAGTATATATCGTAGTGCATTTTTCAATATTATATAGCTGGACCATTGTTTGTGAGAATTTGTGGATGTGTGTGATCCATGGAATCCTGGCACAGCCCATCGAGCAGAGACAGGCTCAATGTCAGCAGGTGGAATTAGCTAGATAATGGAAAAATATGTCATGGTAATACAGAAAGAGAGAAAAAGAGAGAAACTGAAGACAAAGAGGAGGAAGAGGAGGAGGAGAAAGGTGATGGAAAAGCTGGTGAGAAGGAGGAAGAGAAGGAGGAAGAGTAAATTGTTTTGCTGGAGATGGTGTCAGGTATAGATATTTGTGTATTATTGCACCATTATTTGAAATGTGCGAATGTGCGTTTGTGAGTGTGTCTGAGAATGCATTTGAATATTGAGTCACTTCTTGTACTGATTTTTTATTAATTTATCCCTATAATATGTGAGAAACAGTAAGATTAAGTTAAATAAAAATGAGAAAAGTTGTACAAAATCAAGACTTTGTGTGGCTTACAGTTTGGAGAAAGAGTCGAGCACTCTTGATAAAGTTGAAAAATGAACTGCAGTTTTATGCTATTCATTATAATTGGGCTTTAGTAGGTAATATGATTCAGGTGCAATATTATAATGAATTGTGTTGTGTTCAATTGTGATTTGTTATTTGATTTACATTGAAACACAAGATACTAGCCCTAAAAGACACAAGACCATTACACCTCACATCATAGACAACATCTTAGAGGTCGGAATTATATACTAAAAATAATATGCATAAAATAATGTGAAAGAGAATGACACCCAGGACGATAAACATTTTAGATTTCATAATTCATAATTCAGTCCTTTGGCTTGCCAAACTGATGGTTCACAACTAATGCTCATGTGCAGTGGGGACAAATGCTCCAGACCTGCTCAGACTGCTGAGCTGGAGAGTTTGACCCACCCCACCTCAGTATAGGCCCCTGTGATATGCCAGTATAATGCTGCCATCAGTTTGGTCCAGGATGTCTGCACCTCCGGGGTAAAGCACTCTCCAAAATCCTCTGCAAGTATTTCCAGAATAACCCCGCTTAAGATCTGTTGTGAAAAGAAATAAAATAAAATGTTGAAAGAGGATTGAAAGATAGCACAAAGAGATCATTGGTTGGTTTAGTAAGGGATCTAGTTTTCCCCAGCCTTACAGTGCATATTGGTATAGGTAAAGGTGTCTTAATTAACAAAAGTGTCTTCATTTTTATTACAGTTTTTCTCCAATGGTTTGGCTCATTTTTTGAAACAGAAATTACATTCTCAAAACTCTAAGATAATTTGGCAAAACAGTCTTACAGTTCAGTACAACACTAATAGCTCACTTGCAAAAGCTCATATCTCTCCCAAAACTGTTAACTCATGTTTAAAAACTAAATTCCTTTACAAAATAAATAGTCAGTGCCACAGACATGGAAAAGATCCCTCTTAATTGCTTTGGCTCATTTCTTGAAACAGAACGGACATTCTCAACACACTTGGTGCTTTTGTCAAAATAATGTGGATGGTTCGCCTGCAAAAGCTCATACCTCTCCCAAAACAGTTCACTCATGTGTCAAAACTAAATTTCCTTCTCATTTAAAGAGTCAGTGCCCCCAAAATGCTTTGTCCCTTTGGCATTGTGTAAGCACTGCAAGTCAAAATGTTTAGATGTTTTGTCACTATGGCAGAGGACCATTGAAATATCCCTCATGCCCACCTTTCAGTCTTAGCCCAGTCCTTCATTGAAAGTGGTTACTGTACTGTTTTTGTCTAGCCAGCATAATACATTAAAACTGTAATGGGTCATTGTATGGGACAATGTGAATTTCCACCATGGCCTGCTCATCAGGGCCTGGTTCACTACTCATCCAAGGATGGTCATGGTGTTCCTACCACTTTACTCTCCTTTCCTTAATCCTAATTTGGAGTTTTTTCTCTGCTTGCAGGTGGAGAGTGTATGAGCATCGGGCTTAAGATCAGAGGTCCCTGCTCCATGCAATGGACGCTGTGTGTGAGGATATTACAGATCATTGTAGGGGATGGTTGTGACATGCACTGTGTATAAAACTGAAAAAAAGAAATAGGATTTTAGGGTAAGAGTAGCCTCCAAGGTTTGACATCAAACATTGCGCTCATACTGCCAAGGAAATTGTAACCATTATCATTCACACACATAAAGTAACTTCCATACATCAGAGTAAAAAGAAAATGTATACAGCATAATATACTGTAATATAAACACACAAACAAAAAACAATGAAAATTATATTCAGCCTACAGTGCTGTAAATAAAGCGGGAGTTTCACAACTAACAGTTCTTCACTGGTTGCTGTCCTCACCCTCCTTCTCCTGGACATCGTCCTCACCCTCCTTCTCCTGGACATCGTCCTCACCCTCCTGGCCATCCACACACTGCTGTCTGTCTGGCCACAGATTCTCATCCACATCACAGCGTATATTCTCCTTTGCAATGCAACGAGGGAAGAAACGGTGTGCATGTCGCAACCATCCCCTACAATGATCTCCTGTTATATCCTCACATGCAGTGTCCATTGCTTGGAGCAGGGACCTCTGATCTTGAGCCCGATCCTTATAGACTCTCCACATCCAAGCAGAGAAAAACTCCTCAATAAGATTGAGAGTAAGGTGGTAGGAACACCATAACCATCCTTGGATGAGTAGTATACCAGATGAGCAGGCCACGGTGGAAATTCACATTGTCCCATACAATTGTGTTAGGTGAGGCCCTACGAGACCTCTCTCATTTTCAGGGTTCAAATCAAAATGAAGGCGGTCCAAGAAGATGAGAAGCTTATGTGTATTGTATGGATCCAAGTCTGGGGATGTGAGTGACCACACCATTCTCAGATATGGCAGCGCACATAGTTATATTGCCCCCTTGCTTCCTTCGTTAGTCAAGTTCTTGTTTCACCTGACTGTCAATTGCTGTAATAAATGTTCCAAGGATTCATATATGGTATTCATGGTATTATGTTCTTGACTAATTTTGACAATTGAACAGACTATTGTGCATGTGATGACTTACACAATGAAATGATGCTGACACATTTTGCAGCAAACGACCATTAGACAGAGAAACAACAATCAGTTTAGATCAACAAGATCTATTCACTTGGAAATTGTGTTAAATGTAGGCTACCTGTACTTAATCATTTGCAAAGATGTACTGAGACATTGAGACATGTACTTAGACATTTGCAATTTGATGAAATGATGAGAAATTAAATTCTGTTGTGAACAATTGCCAAGTGGTTTGGAGATTTGTCCATGTTGTTTTGAGCCAAACCAATGGAGAAAACATGTGAATTATTTAGATCACAACAACTACATATATTCTGATGTCACATTTCATTTTCTATATGAATTCAAAATTCTCCAAAGCCTGAAAAACATAGTCAATTTATTGCACACTAAAAATAAAATGCATGTTTTCACAGCAATTGTTTAAAAAAAAAAAAAAAAAAAAGTGCCATGAAGAGAACAAGTACTGAAACCTTTTGTAACAGCTAGAAATAAAACATAAAACATGACTCCTCTAATCCACGAGTCATCCCTTATTAAAATACATTTTTCAACCTGGTTTTAGCATCCTAGATATTTAGTCATTTGGCTACTGCAATCCTTAAAGGAACACTCCACTTTTTTTGAAAATAAGCTCATTTTCCAACTCCCCTAGAGTTAAACAGTTGAGTTTTACCGTTTTCGAATCCATTCAGCCGATCTCCGGTTCTGGCGGTACCACTTTTAGCATAGCTTAGCATAGTTCATTGAATCTGATTAGACCGTTAACATCGCGCTTAAAAATGACCAAAGAGTTTTGATATTTTTCCTATTTAAAACTTGACTCTTCTGTAGTTAAATTGTGTACTAAGACCGACAGAAAATGAAAAGTTGTGATTTTCTAGGCTGATATGGCTAGGAACTATACTCTCATTCCAGCGTAATAATCAAGGAACTTTGCTGCCGTATCATGGCTGCAGCAGTGCAATGATATTACGCAGCGTCTCTCACAAACATCTCCATGGTTGCAAGGCACGTTCCCTGTGCAAGCAGGGGCTCACAGGCGCTGTGTAATATCATTGCACTGCTGCAGCCATGGAACGGCAGCAAAGTTCCTTGATTATTACGCCTGAGTGAGAGTATAGTTCCTAGCCATATCAGCCTAGAAAATCACAACTTTTTATTTTCCGTCGGTCTTAGTACACGATTTAACTACAGAAGAGTAAAGTTTTAAATAGGAAAAATATCAAAACTCTTTGGTCATTTTTAAGCGCGATGCTAACGGTCTAATCAGATTCAATGAACTATGCTAAGCTATGCTAAAAGTGGTACCGCCAGAACCGGAGATCGGCTGAATGGATTTGAAAACGGTAAAACTCAAATGTTTAACTCTAGGGGAGTTGGAAAATGAGCCTATTTTCAAAAAAAGTGGAGTGTTCCTTTAACACTTTGTGTCAGTGGGCAAAATCATTATCTTAAATCCTATCTTTCTTACTTTGAAGTACATTGGCTCCACTTTGTATTTGAGGGCATGTGCTTTTCCCACTAGTCCCAGCACAGACGAAACCTTCTCTGGGTCATGAAGGTTCTCCACAACTGTGTTGATGGCATTCATGACACGACGGGCATGTTTCCTCAGCTGAGAGTTTTTCTCCATCTCTTCTGGATCTTCCATGTCCTGGAACTGACTGAAGTACTGCTTTGCTGAGGGGAAGTTTACAAAGAATCTAAGAAACAGAGAAACAAGACCATCTAATATTGTAGCCAGAGTTTAGTAGACTTCCAAGTGAACATTTCAAATGATAAGGTATGATTTCTCTTACCCAGTAACACAAACTGTGGCTTTTTCATAAAAGAAAAAAGCACTGTAATTGCTTTAATATTGTGTCAATTACAGTTGGGTCATTCCATGTAAAATCAACAAAATTTTGGAAACTTCCCTGGCTCAAATTTTTGATTTTAATATTTTTCTGTACAAAGACGAACATAAATAGTGATGAAAGACAAAATATTACATGGCACAGATGATTTACTGAATAATCCACTATTTTGTAGAGGGATTTGGAGCCAATTTACAGGGGTGTAAAAATGACTTTAGAAAGATGGCAGCATAATTTTTTTATTTGTTACACAGAGATTGGTAGGTCTATTAGTAAAATCGGTTTTCTTTAGCAATCTTTGTTTCATTATATGCCAACAGTGGCAGCACAAAAATTGCAAAAAGCACTTCTTGTGTTTTTTTGCCTCAAGATTACATGCCTGTAACTCAAGAAGTATTAAAGATATCTTAATATATTTTTAGATTCTGGTTCTTAACAATTTCCTTTTGGTATGTTCATTTTGAAGGCCCTCAATGGTTCAATCTTAGAGATATGGAGATCTTAATGCGGCTCCATGAGTAAACTGGTAAATTGTACACATTTTCAGTGGTCAAAAACCAAATGTCAAAAATATCACTTTGCATACAGCTGATACTTTTTTTCTTTTAAAGAGGAATATCTGAAAAACAAATAATGTTGAAACTAGAAATGTATCGGTAACACTAAATGTTTAATTACTACTGAGATCTGAGATCTGAGATCCATGGTCAGATACAATATCTTCGGGCAGTCATAGTATCATATATCAATATCATAGTATCTGAAAACATAGTTGAACATGATCTCAGTGGTATCCATTGTCGTTTGAAGCCCTTGCAGGGGAATTAGTCAACAAGACTTGGAGAACCGATCCACTACCGCCATGAAACAGGTGCATCCGTTGGAGACTGGAAGATCCGTGATGAAGTCTACTCCTAGGTGTGACCAGGGGCGGTTGGGAATGGGCAATGGTTGGAGTTTCCCGGAGGGAAGATGACGAGGGCTCTTTGATAAGTCCATACAACATGACGCAATACTCATAGTGACCGGTAGCTGTCTTCTATTCATCCCCCTCACGTATTCGGATGAGGTTATATGTGCTGCGGAGGTCCAACTTGGTGAACACAGTGGCGCTGCGGAGATGTTCAATTTATCATTTCTATGATGTTATCATTTAATGATCAATTTATCATTTCTAAATTAAGTATAAAAAATACAATTATTGAACACATTATAGATATGCTTATAAATCAAGAACAAGAATTTATAGCTGTATTTATAAACTGCTTACTAATGTCTATTAATGTAGTGATAATGCTTTATAAATGATGAATTAACTATTTACTAATGCTTAACTAACGATTCATAATGTGAGATATTATAAAGTGTTACCATGTATCTTGTGTTTTTCCATCAGCTCAATTGCATAGAACACACCTGTTTGAGTGCCATATACATTTTCCAAAGTTTGCATGCCAGTAACTATATTATTTTAAGCTGAAAATGGTTAAGTTGAGGCACATTAACTTGCTCTAAAAAGTGCATTTATAAGAATCTATATTTTAATTAATTTTAGAGATATTTGGAAGATGGGATTTTGTTCATTTTAACCTGCTTCTAAAGCTACCAAGAGTTTAAATACGCAGTATCATAACTGCACGTTACCAAACTGACATCCCTATATCTATGAAATTGAACCATATAGAGCCTTAAAGGGTCATGAAACCCCCCTGTTTTACCCTGGTCGTTCACACCTCTGAATTTCAAAAGGTCTGTGAAAATGGGCGTGTAAAGCTCTGGAAAAGTGGGAGTGTAGAGGGGGGAGAAGAGGAAAGAGAACAACCAATGAAGCACAGACATACAACACACTAATTATACAGAATAATGAATATTAATATATGAGCACAGAGAGAATGACAACAAACTCCCAAGCACAAGGGAGAAATGCGAAATAATATTTAATAGGGCTAATAATAGGCTACTTTGATTACATTTACAGCACTGCAGTCTCAAAATCAGTCTTTTAGAATAATCGTGTCATCACGTTCAGATAGTCTACACCACTGTATCAGTGTCCAGTTTGCACATATAATTAATTTGAAGAAGACTTGATGAAATATGTGTGCATAACTACACCGTGCTGGTTAATGTTTGGTGCAGGAGAATGTGTGAAATAAAAACTTTAAACACGGATACATTATTCTGTATGAGCTATGTGCCACGTGGCTAGTGTTATTAAACTCATCGTGGAGCTCTGCCCTGAAACCGATCACATGCACGCTCCGCGTGTATATCAATAACAATCGTATTTTTCATGTGTTCATATTCAAACTCCAGTTTTGACCGCATTGCGAGCAAAATACAAACAACACGTGCTGTGCCGAGGGAAACAGCCTACGGCTTTAGTATTTGAACGCAGCTAGAGCAGGCAGAGATGAATGAGCCGCACTTTGTGACATTTTTTTAATTCTCCGCTGTAATGCGATCTCAAGTGAACATATTTTCCATTTGTGCTGGTAGATTACAGCAAAACAATCCACATGCACACAAACCTATGCTCTGGTCGTGTCGCAGGAAAACACATTGAGCTGTAGCACTGAGGAAACGAACACCAACGATATGTCTCTGAATGACAAGAGACCGAGCCGAGAGAAGTGTTACTTCCTAATGCATAATACCGCAATTATAATCTTATGCATACTACAGCGCAGTGATTGGATTGAATGAGCTTTATGTCATGAATATATATGTCGAGAATCTACGTCAGCATGTTCGAAAGTACACGATGACGTCAGATTTTGTGACGTTGCTCTGACTCAGCTTTTCAAACAGGAAGACAGAAATCGCTCTGAAAAATAACTATTTTTCACTTATGAATAACATTAATGAGTACCTTTAGTGTTTTCAATGATGTGCAGCCTATACATATCTGTTTACATCTTAGAAAAAGTGTTTTGGGATTTCATGACCCTTTAAAAATGAAGATTCCAAAAGAAAAGTTTCATAAGAACAAGAATCTAAAATGACACTGTCACGAACGCCAGTGAAGTTCCCTCGATCGGCCACCCGAGGTCTCACTCTCTCGAGTACTAACTGGACTGCAAATCCCAGCGCCCACATACCTGGCCTGATTATGACGCACCTGTTTCACGTCAAACAGCTATTTAAGACACTCACACACACACACTCCTTGCAAAGTATTGTTTGCCCCACAACAATTTCTGAGCGTTATTCCCTGTTTTCTATCTGCCTGTGTATCAACCTTGTTTGGATTACTGACCTTGGATTGTTTGCCGTCTGCCTGTTACCCTTTGTTTGCCTGGACTGTGTTTCTGATTGTTTGCTGATTGCCCAGATCTCTTGCCTGGTTATGACAATGATTATTGGACTGTCTCTGACATTATTGTTTAATCTGGTGATTCGACCCACGCCTACCTGTACTGTGAGTTTGCTGCTTACTAATAAACCGCTTATGGATCCCAATCAACCTGAGTCTGTGTCACAAATTTTCGTATGCGTTTTTTCGTATTCGTGATCCTAAAAATTTGCCACGCCCAGAGATCTTGCACACTGAGTCCGATGCATATTAATACGTTGCAAAAAAATCGCAAAACAATACAAAATGGAGTATTGAAGCAGTGAACATGATTTAGTTGTCCTCTCTCTTCCTAAAAAGAGAAAAAGAAAGAGGAAATATTGTGTCCATCTCATCCCGAGATTGCATAGAGAGAAAGGATTGTTCCACCTCATCAAGGAGCTGCGTGATTATCCAAGCATTTCAAAGTTTACTTCAGGATGTCAGTGGCTCAGTTTGATGCTTTGCTACTACCACAATCTGTCTTTTTATTCTGTTTATTTGTATTCCGCACTTTGTTTGTCATACAGTGCTACTGCTTTGTGCTATAGATGACATGGATCAACTTTTGGAATTTTGGCGTTCGCTTGTACGGTGGCTCTGAATTGTCAAAACATCTCTCAAAATGCATGCCACGGATGCAAAAAAAAAATCGAACCTGATACAATTTTTTTTTTGATGACGGACGAAAGTTTCAGAGGCAGTGTGTAAACATGATTGACACCATGTGAAGTCGTATTTATTTTTAAACGTGTGAAAATTTTGGACGTGAATTTCAGACTCAGTGTGCAAAGACCTTTACATTTTAGTATAGGGAACATGACTTTTCCCTCAATAAACTCCCAATTTACTGCTTATTAATAGTTAGTAAGGTAGTTTTGTTACGTGTAGCTGGTGTAGAGATGAGGCAGATACGGATTTCCACAATAATAAACGTTACTTTAATTAACACAGGCAGGAAACACCAAACATACACTTTAACACAACAGAGAACGGACAAGGAGTGAAGGGAGTGAGTGCAATATATAGGAGTGCTGACAATAGAGTCCAGGGGGAGGAGTAGACTGGAGTGGAGGTCTCCATGGCAGGCTCAAAAACCATGGCGGGTCAGGAGCCGTGGGCGGCCATGGCGGGTTAGGAGCCGAAGCTGAATTGCCGACGAGCCCAGGTGGCGGTGAGGATCCGGCGGGACAGGGCGATGCCGCAGGCTCGGCCGACTGAGGCACAGGCGGGGCTCCAGAAGGCCGCAGTGGAGCCAGAGCGACAGCCGACCAAAGGGACGCAGGAGGGAGTGAGGAAGCCAACGGAGCGTGAGGGACGAAGGGATGAGGTGAAAACCGAGGAGTGCAGTCCTGATGTTAGGGAAGGCCAACGAACGACAACAAAGCTCATCATAATAAAGGGCTCGGTGGCGGCAGGAGCGGCTGGCTCTGCGGCGGCGGCGGCTGGAGCGGATGGAGCGGCTGGCTCGGCGGCGGTGGCTGGAGCGGCTGAGGGCTCGTAGGCGGCGGCTGGAGCTGAGGGCTCGTAGGCGGCGGCTGGAGCTGAGGGCTCGGTAAAAAAGTCAATAAGCCAGTCCACATCTGGCGGCTCGCACAGGGTTGGAGCGGGCTCTGGAGACACTGGAGCGGGCTCTGGAGACACTGGAGCGGGCTCTGGAGACACTGGAGCGGGCTCTGGAGATACTGGAGCCGCTTTCTTCCTCCTCCTCCATTTTCTGGGCCCAGTAGAGGAATGTGGGTCCAGCATGGGGCAGGCAGGGAGTTCGCTGGAGGGGTATGCGGAGGAAGACGGAGGTTGGCAGACTGGCCGGGCTGACCGTGTTTTTGGAAGGACTGGACGAGAGGAACACTCAACATTCTGAACCTCTTGGACTAAGAATCCGGAGCAATTTAAATACAAAACTAAATTTATAGCATCAGTTAAGGAAACATAATCGTTAGGTTCACTAAAGCGAATAGTGTTCTCATCCAGTCCATCCAAAAACAGGTCGATCAACTGAGCATCCGACCAATCTGTCAAATAAGCGAGCTCTACGAACTCCTCCACATACCTCTCCAGCGAACGACCCACCTGTAGAAGCCCGATGAGTAGATCGCCAGCAGTTAGAGGTGTTGGAGGAGCAGGAGCCAGGGAGCTGGTCAAAGTCTCCATCCTTCTGTGGAAATCCAGCGTTTTAGGTCCGTTCTTCTGTTACGTGTAGCTGGTGTAGAGATGAGGCAGATACGGATTTCCACAATAATAAACGTCACTTTAATTAACACAGGCAGGAAACACCAAACATACACTTTAACACAACAGAGAACGGACAAGGAGTGAAGGGAGTGAGTGCAATATATAGGAGTGCTGACAATAGAGTCCAGGTGATAAGTGATGATGAGGAGCTGACGAGGGAAGTGAGTGCAGGTGTGGAGAACAGGAGGATCTTGGGAAATGGAGTCCAGGGGAACAAGGGTTCTGTGACAAGTTTAGGTATTGGGTAGGATTAAAAATGTAGAACAAGGTCATGCAGAATAGAAAAAAAGTATCAGCTGTATGCAAAGTGACCCACATTAGTTTTTGACCACTAAAATGTGTACATTTTACCAATTTACTCATGGAGACACATTAAGATCTCCATATCTCTGGGAACCATTGAGGGCTTTTAAAATGAAGATACCAAAAGGAAAGTTTAAGAACCAGAATCTAAAATGATATTAAGATATCTTTAATGCTTCTTGAGTTACAGGCTGTCAGACACAGATGAAGATGAGGTAAGTAACAATTAAATTTTATTTGCAGGTACAACAGAATCGACAGTGCAATGCAGGTGAGTGTGGCAGTCACTGGAAATTACTGGTGAACTTAACTGAAGGTACTGAGGTCTTTGTATGTTGCAGGAAGGAAGCTGGCGGTGAAGGTGACTGGAGGATCCAGTGAACAACGAACAGGATGACAGGCAGAAGACGAAGACAGGATCGGGAACAGGATGGCAAGTAAGTAGCAGTTTAGGATACAAAGTGAGTCTGTGTAGTCTTGACGTAGACGAGACCAGATGATGTGGTGGAGTGAACAGTGAACTTAAGTAGGGTGACTTAATGATGGCGTGCAGGTGCAGGTGATTATAAATGAGTGGGCAGATCTGGTGTAGATGGCAGGACTGGTGTGGTGACTGAATCAGTGACATTACCCCCTCCTCCATGGGTGGCTCCTGACGACTGGAATTAACGACGACTGGGAGTAGGATGGACAGAGCGGTCTCGGTGGAATTGGTTAAGGAGCAATGGGTCAAGGATGTCGTTTTGAATTACCCAAGAGTGTTCCTCAGGGTTGTATCCCAGGAAGTTTCCCTGTCGTCACAAGTTGAGGATTGCCCGGACCTGGTAGTTGGAATCTTCATTGATATCAGGAGGAGGAGGTACGCCATTGCCACCAGATCCTGTGAGAGGAGGTTCAGTAAAAGCTTTAAGTAGGGATACATGGAATGAAGGTGAGATACGATACTGTGAGAGAAGGTTGAGACGATAAATAAACTCATTGAGCTGCCTCTGCAAAGAGAAGGGACCCATGTAGCGGGGACAGGTGAAGGTGAATTTCCCAGTTGGACAACCATACCACCATATCACCCTGTAGCCTAAGACTGGTTGCCCACTGAAGCTAAGCAGGGCTGAGCCTGGTTAGTACCTGGATGGGAATCTAGGTTGCTGCTGGAAGAGTTGTTAGTGAGGCCAGCAGGGGGTGCTCACCCTGTGGTCTGTGTGGGTCCTAATGCCCCAGTATAGTGATGGGGACACTATACTGTCAAATAGCACTGTCCTTCGGATGATGTTAAACTGAGGTCCTGACTTTCTGTGGTCGATAAAAATCGCCAGATGTCCTTCGAAAAGTGTAGGGATGTAACCCCAACATCCTGGCCAAATTTGCCCATTGGCCTCTGTCTATCATGGCCTCCTAATCATCCCCATATACTGATTGGCTTCATCACTCCTCTCCACCAATAAGCTGGTGTGTGGCGGGCGTTTTGGCGCAATATGGCTACCGTCACATCATCCAGGTGGATGCTGCACATTGGTGGTTGAGGAGTTTCCCCTTCCATATGTAAAGCGCATTGATTACCCAGAAAACCACAATATAAATGTAACAAATTATTATTATTATTATACCTTTTGTCCAAGTAGAGCAGCTTGAGTCTTATGTCTTCGCACTGCCCTCTGAAGATGTACATGAGCTGAGTCCGATACCCTCTTGCTTTGCTGGAACCAGTGGTTAACAGCTGGAAACTCAGATGGCTCGCCGGACCATGGGAACAATGGTGGTTGGAATCCCAGCACACACTAGAATGGAGTAAGCCCAGTGGTGGACTGTTGGAAGGAATTCCTCCACCCAGGGGAGGAACCAGCTCCAGCTGTTTTTGTTCTGGTGGCAGTATGACCTCAGGTACCTCCCAATCTCTTGGATCTTGTGCTCAGTCTGGCCATTGATCTGAGGATGGTAACCAGAGGATAACTTGATGGAGATGCCAAGGAGACTGAAGAAGGCTTGCCACACTCAGGAGATGAATTGTGGTCCTCGGTCAGAGACTATGTCCTCTGGCAGACCGAAGTGGCAGAAGACATGTTGGAAAAAACCTTTGGCTGCTTTGAAGGCTGTAGGCAGACCTTTCATAGGGATGAGTTTGCAGGATTTTGAGAATCTATCCACCATGGCGAAGACACAGGTGTGAGAATCTGATGGAGGTAGGTCAGTCATGAAATCTATACTGAGGTGAGACTAGGGATGTTGTGGTATGGGTAGTGGGACCAGTTTTCCAGCAGGTAGCTGATTGGGGCGTCGGGGGTTGGGGTGGTGTTGGTGATGGCACAGACTGAGCAACCCTTGACGAATCAAGAGACACTAGCATTGGCCACCAGTAGTGTTGGCAAAGGAGCGAGAGGGTTGTAGGTCCCCAACCCTCTTGATAGAAGCCAGAGCCAACAGGAGCGCAGTTTTCAGGGATAGAAACTTTAGCTCAACTGAAAGCAAAGGTTCAAAGGGAGCCCTCTGAAGTGCAGATAACACTAAAGGGAGGTCCCAAGAGGGAATCTGTGAGGGGCGGGGAGGAAAGAGCCTCCTAGCCCCCCTCAGGAACCTAACAACCAGGTCATGCTTCCCAAGAGACCTACCTTCAACAAGGTCATGATGGGCGGCAATAGCGGCCAATTAGACCTTTAGGGTGGAAGGAGACAGCCTTCGATCCAGCCTTTCTTGAAGAAAGGAAAGCACTGACCCAACTGGACATGTCCAGGGGTTCTCATTCCTGGAAGAGCACCAGGTGACGAAGAGGTTCCACTTCAATGCATAAACCTGCCTAGTAGATGAGGCTCGGGCCGAAGTGATGGTAGCTACCAGCTGCGGTGGTAGGGTACCAGAGTGTGCCCTCCTTCTGAGAAAGAAGGTCCTTCCTCAGAGGAATCGGCCAGGGAGGGGCTGTCGCGAAGAGCATCAGTTCGGAGAACCAGGTCCAGCTGGGCCAATAAGAGGCGACCAACACGACCTGCTCCTCGTCCTCCCTGATCTTGCACAGAGTCTGTGCAGGGAGGCTCACTGGGGGAAACGCATACTTGTGTAGACCCCACGGCCAGCTGTGTGACAGTGCATCCATGCCGAGAGTGCCCTCGGTCAGGGAATAAAACAGCCAGCGGTGGGCGTTGTCTGGTGAGGCAAACAGGTCCACCTGAGCGTCTCCGAACCGTTCCCAAATCAACTGGACCGACAGAGGATGGAGTCTCCATTCCCCGGGACTGGACTGCTGTCGTGAGAGCTCATCGGCTGCACGATTGAGTCGGCCCAGAATGTGAATGGCACGAAGCGACTTCAGGTGCTTCTGACTCCATAAAAGGAGGTGGCGAGCGAGTTGCAACATACGGCGAGAGTGTAGACCTCTCTGACGGTTGATGTACGCTACTGTCGCTGTGTTGTCTGTACGGACCAGTACATGCCTGCCTCTCAGCAGGGCCTTAAAGCGGTGCAGAGCAAGATGTACTGCCAGCAACTCGAGGCAATTGACATGCCACTGAAGTTGGGGTCCTATCCAGGAGCCCGACGCAGCATGACCATTGCACATGGCACCCCACCCTGTAGTGGAGGCATCTGTTGACACAGTAACATGCCTGGACACTGGTTATAAGGGGACTCCCGCCCGAATAAAACTCAAAACCCGCCATGGAGAGAGAGTTAGGCGGCAAGCTGGAGCGCGCCCTGATGCCATGCCCATCTCGGGACTCGGCCGTGAAGCCAATGCTGAAGCGGTCTCATATGGAGCAACCCCAGAATAACTGCCGCTGTGGAAGCCATATGACCCAGGAGCCTCGGAAAAAGTTTCAGTGGGACCGCTGTCTTGCCGTTGAGTTGATTCAGGCAGTTCAGCAGTAAGCTGCGCGTACATGGCGACCGAGTCTATTTCCATACCGAGAAAAGAGATCCTCTGCACTGTGCAAAGTTTGCTCTTCTCTTGGTTGACCCGAAGCCCCAAACGGGCGAGGTGTCTGAGCACAAGATCCCTGTGCTCGCACAACCGCTCTCGAGAGTGTGCCAGGATCAGCCAGTCATCGAGGTAATTGAGATATACTGACACCCTGGACCCTGAGGGGAGCCAGAGCTTCCTCCGCGACCTTCGTGAAGATGTGGGGAGACAAGGCCAGGGCCAGGGCCAGCCCAAATTTGTACTGAAATGCCTGCCCCTCGAAAGCAAACCGAAGAAACGGTCTGTGTCGAGGAAAAATAGAGACATGAAAGTACACGTCCTTCAGGTCTATCGCTGCAAACCAATCTAGTGGACGAACGCACTCGAAAATGCGTTTGGGCATTAACATTTTGAACGGGAGTCTGTGAAGAGTCCGGTTCAACACCCGAAGGTCCAGGATTGGCCGTAACCCACCTGTTTTCTTGGGTACAATGAAGTATGGGCTGAAAAACCCTGACCTCATTTCAGCTGGAGGGACCGGCTCGATCACACCCTTCGCCAGAAGGGTGGCGATCTCCGAACACATGACAGGGGCATCCTTGCCCACCATCGTAGCGCAGACTCCCCAAAACCTGGGGGGACGCCGAGTGAACTGAATCGCGTCGCCGAGCCTGATTTTTCCGAATGAGCCAGCGGGTCAGCTCTATCCAGGCGCCCAGAAACCGTGCCAGCAGGGTCAACGGGACCACAGGTGCACCCTCGGTGAGGCAGCGAGACGGAACAGATGGCCCTGGTATGGGAGGCGTAGCGTCCCGAAAACGAGGTGGCGTCTGAAACTGTTGATTGACAGAGGGGGAAGAGGGGAGAGAGGAAGAGAGTGTTGAGAAACAGACACTGTCAACCGTGCCCTCTTGGGACCCAGAGGTAGAGGAAACAGCTCTTTCTGTGAGGATATGGGGCGAAGATGGAACGGTTCTCCCCCGGCCCTCCTGCGGGGGAAGGAGCGGCCCTGCTACCAGCTCCTGAAGAGCTGTCGTCTCCGACTCCAGTTTGCCCGTCTCTTAGGATGGCGCTTGGCAGGTGGAGGGGCGGGGACGGGCTGTGTCACGGGCGGGGACGGGCGGGGACGGGCTGTGCGGGCGGGGTGGAGGCTGCTGCTGTGGCCGAGTGGGAGCGGAGGAAGCCACGGGAGGGCGACCTCGGCAAAGAGCAGGCTGAGGTACCTGAGCCGGCGGCGGTGTAGAAGCAGCAGCGGGCCGCCGGGGCAGGATATGGCTGATCACCTCAGACTGTCTCTGGGCGGCCGAGAATTGCTGGGCAACAACCTCGACCGTGTCGCCGAAAAGGCCGGCCTGAGAGACAGGGGAGTTATGGAGCTGAGTCCGGTCCGACTCCCTAATGTCTGCCAGGTTCAGCCAAAGGTGGTGCTCCTGGACCACCAAGGTGGACATCACCTGACCAATTGACCGCGCCGTATCCTTAGTCGCACGAAGGGCAAGGTCGGCGGCCGTGCGGGCCTCCTGAAGGGCCACTTGGTCAGCACCCGCCTCGTGCAAGCCTTTGAGCACCTTAGCCTGGTAAACCTGTAAGGTGGCCATGGCGAGCATGGCGGAAGCAGCCTGACCTGCAGCTCTGTAAGCCTTGGCCACAAGCGTGGACGAGAACTTACAGGCCTTGGACAGGAGCTTAGGATCACCGCGCCACGTGGAAGCGCTTGGAGGACACAATTGCATCTCAACCGAACACTCCACAGGGGTTACCCCAGCATACCCTCTAGCCGCTCTGCGATCGAGGGAGCTGAAGGCGGAGGAGGCGCCAGAACGGTTTCGGGCAGTTAAAGGTGCCCTCCATGAACTGGTGACCTCCTCATGCACTTCCGGGAAGAAAGGAACCGGAGGGGGACCCTGGCATTCACCAGAGCGTGCAGCCCCTAGGAACCAATCATACAGCCTTGAGTGCTCAGGGCGGGATGGAGGATTCCATTCCAACCCGATGCTCTCGGCTGCCCAGGCAAGCATGGCCGTCAGCTCGGGATCTGACTCCGACAAAGCTGCTTTCCCAGGGGGAGGCACCGCAGCCAAGTCTTCATCTTCCAAGGACTCAAACCCGCCTTGCGACGCAGCGATCGACATACGAAGGTGATTGGGCTCTCGGGCGAGGCCCCATTTCGTCAGTCTCTGATGTAATGTCAAAGTGACCGACTGAAAGGGAATGGACATTTTGACCCCCTTCTATAAAATAGTGAATTATTCAGTAAATATATATCTGTTACATTTAATAATTTGGCTTTCATTACTATTTATGTTTGTCTTTGTACAGAAAAAATGCAGAGTTGACACGGAATGACCCAGTTTCTTAACATATTATGCTGTATGTTTTGTGTTTTAATTATATGTAGAATATAACAAATATTATTTATTAGTATTTGTAGTAGTGATAAAAATGTTAGATTCATACTGACCTCAGAAACTAAGACATGTTTTTATCAGTTTATTACAAGACACTAGAAATGTTCTAAGGCCCATGATAACCAAAGCCATCACTCTTCATTAACATTTTGCCCATGGGTACACTTTGCAGCTGAGAAAAAAAATAGAGTATTTATGCTTTTGGAATCCAGAGAGCATAAGCTGCATAAATTAGATAGACACAAGCCAATAAATGCAAATTCTAAAAAATGATAGACGGAAAGACTAGGAAGGAGCAATGAAGATAGCTAAATGGAGAGAGAGAATTTGGGCAATCAATGGCAGCATGGTGTAAGGCAGCAGTGCAGAGCTGAAGTGGCTGTGATGAGAAGGATGTCATTAAGTCACAGCAGGGAAAATGAGAGGCAGGTGCACAGACAGACAGAAAGAAAGAGAGAGGAGAGAGAGAGAGAGAGAGAGAGAGAGAGAGAGAGAGAGAGTTCAAACACAACCAGTCAGTATAGTGCTTTAGCTTTTTTGGTTTAAGGGCTTCAGTATTGATGATGAACATACTATACTATAATATTCAAGAATACAAATCTGACATAAATGACAAATTGCTGATCTGTTTCTGTTTTCAGTTATACAGTAGGCGTAGAAATTGTCAGCTTTGTGCCTGGCAGTATCTTGTTAAACCATGACTGAAAATCCAACTTGCTTTTAGCTACATAAACATTAGATATTTAGCAGTAACATAAAAAAAATTACAGAATGTTAATATTTGCAAACAGTTCCAAAATATTGGGCTTTTGGCATGGCTGAAACTGGGAATCTCTCAAATATCTTGTCTATTTTCAGAGGGCACTCTAAAGTCTTTCCAACAGATTGTGGAGCAATATAAAGTTCCAAAGTCGAATTTTTACAAATATCTTAATTTGTGACACTTTTTAAAGCTAAAGAATGACAATGGAGAGTTAAAAATGGATATAACAGAGATTGAAGACCTTTTACTGAATCCAATCTGCTTAAAGGGATCAATATCAAGGACATATGACATCATGTCTAGCAAATACACCTCTGCCTTGCCAGGACTAAAGGCTGCCTGGAAAAAGGACATTGATCAAACCATTGAAGTGAATGGCTGAACTGTTGTATGTGATAATGTGTACCCTAAATGTACCTCCCTTGGGATCCATGAGCTCAATTTCAAATTCTTTAATAGGTTATATTTTACACTGATGTGTATTTAGAAGATGTAGTTGAATGGTGTATAGCGATATGACCCAGCACACAAAATACTATCAAAACACTCCATGCTGCCTCCATTCTTTGCGAAAGATGGATAAAAAGGTGCACAGAAAACAAAAATCTTGAAAAAACAGCAAATTACAGAGATGCCAATTCGCACAGGACTAATATTATCACAGGACCTCGGGACTTCATAGGGTCGGTCATTTTTGGAGAGGCTAGCATTGGCGAGCTAGCTTTGAAAGAATAAGGTCAAAGCATAAGGGAACGCTAACAGCAGGGAGCAAACGAAAGTGTCATGAGAGACGGCGTTAAACTACCTCATGTCTCAAAGCACATAACATTACAATAATAATGAATGCAAACAACTTAAAGAGCACTGATCTGTAACACCTGACTGCTGCAGATTCATTTTGGCGTTAATGGCGTTGCCATTGAAACACATAATTGATGACGTAAGATGTCTGCGTGAACAGGGTGTGCAAGGGTATGTAAAAAAGGTGCGTTCACGTGGCCTCGTAATTCCTGTAGTTACAAGATTCTAGCTTGTAAAAAGCATTCACGTCCTCGTAGAGCTCGTAATTACAGCTTGTAAGCTGGGAGTTTTCTGAAAGCTCCCAGATGTACCACGTGGCCGCTGTACCACCTGACCGCTGTAGATTGATTTATTAGGCATTGATAGTGGTGCCATGGAAACGCATAATTCCCAGTCCAAGGACCAAAAGGACGTGAACAGCTCCGAATATAACGTCACGTGTTGTCATTTCAAGATTCCAGTAAATACGAGGTGACGTGAATGCAGCTAAACATACGTTCACAGGCAGGAAGGACATCCTATCGTATCCCTCGGAACAAAGAATAGGATTGGACCAGCATTTTATGGTCCTATGCCTTTCACAGACAATATAAACACACACTATATTGCCAAAAGTATTGGGTCACCCTTCTAAATCATTGAATTCAGGTGTTCCAATCACTTCCATGGCCACAGGTGAATAAAATCAAGTACCTAAGAATGCAGACTGCTTCTACAAACATTTGTGAAAGAATGGGTCGCTCTCAGGAGCTCAGTGAATTCAAGCGTGGTACCATGATAGGTTGCCACCTGTGCAATAAGTCCATAAAGTCCATGAAATTTCCTCTGTACTAAATAGGGGTGTGACGAGACAGGTATCTCACGAGACGAGACTCGAGATTGAGACAATATTTTTACACACTATTCTTAATAAATCCTCAATGGCGAAATACATGAAATATTCTGCAGGTGTATTTGAAATGTTTTAACTAATCATCTTGTAATGAATGTCATTTCAGTTCTACTTTCTGAGTATGAATTATATGCAGTAAAAGACAACAATACTCAAGTACTGTAAAAGGTTTTGCTACTAAATCATCTGACTGACTTCTTCTGTATGATTTCAGTCTCTTCAGACCTTACTGTACATGATTTATATGCTTCTACAACTTTTGACCTCCTAACTGAACTCCTTTCCACAAACTGATCATAGAAATAAAAACGGTATAAATAAAAATGGTAACACTTTACAATAAGGTCTAATTTATTAACATTAATTAGCAAACATCAACTAACAATGAGCAATATATGTGCTACAGTATTTATTCATCTTTGTTTATGTTAGTTAATAAAAATAGTCATTCATTGTTAGTTAATGATAGTTCACAGTGCATTAACTAATGTTAACAAATGAAACCTTATTGTTTTTGCTTAATAAGATTAAGAGGAAACTGTTATTCGTTTTTATGGTAACACTTTACAATAAGTGCAACCATAATCACACTCTCTCAATATTCAAAGTGCAAATAAGACCAAATTTTTCTTTGATACAGAGCTATATCTACACTGCCCAGCCTAAAATAGCTTTCATATTGAGAGATATCTGTATTCATCAGGGAGCCGCTTTCAAAATGCGGGGTATTGAAATCGCATTTGAATACGCGCTTGTGTTTACTTTCACTTTTACGATCGCGTAAACTCTGTAAATAAGGAGCGGTGGCGACCGTTATCCAACTGAATTAAATGTTTTTTATTTAAATACAAAGCAAAAAGACAGTGGAGGCGTAATGTAAACGTAGCGGTGGCATATTCTTTCCTAATCATCCAAACACTCTTTCATGGCAATATCACGAGACTACTTTTCGCCTCGACGAGAAATATTGTCACATTTTAGTCTTGCGAGATCTTGTGACACGAGAAACCAGGCTTAGTCGGGGGGCCAGTTCTCCTCTGGTGAACAGTGCTTTGTTACGAATCAGGTTGCCATCATAAGTCTGATAGGATCGCAACAAAGTATTTATTTTAGTTCCATCCATTTTGTTTGTTGAGGAACTGCTACTGGCTGTTGTGTCGATGAGGCCTTCACAATGGATGATATAGTCGACTCGATCTCTGCTGATACTTCAGGGCTGCGTTGTGGTCCAATTGAGGATTGTATTCATCATGCTGGTATGGTCGGTTTGTTGAGGAACTGTGGCACTGGCTGTCGTGTTGATGATGTCTTCACAATGGATAATCTAGTCGACTCGATCTCTGCTGATACTTCAGGGCTGCGTTGTGGTCATGTCAAGTGAGGGACATATTGAGAGCATATGTCATAGTTTAGATATATTTTTAAGATGGAAGAATGCGGTTTTGCAGATGCTAGTAACATGGCCTTCAAATGAAAGATTGGTATCAAAGAGCACACCCAGGTTCCTAACTGACGACGATGTCAGGGTTCTGCCCTGACAGCCTTGTCTGTTTTGTCTTTGTTTAATGTGTCCTTGTTTATGTTGTGTCTGAGCACATGGCTTTGTCTGTATTTGCCATGTCCTCCTCTGTTCCCTCCTTCTTATTTGTTGTCACCACGCCCTCTGGTCTAGTCATTGTTCAGTCCTTGTTTGTTATTAGTGTTCTCACCTGTTCCCTATGTTCCCTGCTCCCTTTCTTGTTGAGTCCTCGTTAGTCTAAGTGTTGTCACCTGTTCCTCGTGTTCTTTGCCTCCTTTATATTGTGCACTCTTTCACTCATGTCTTTGTCTGTTCGTTAAGCTTTGTGTCTGTACTCTAGTCTTTTGTTCACCTAAGCTCACAGCGTTTGTGCAGGAGATTCTCGTATCCATTTTGCCATTGTTGTCTTCCTTGTTCCAGACCTTCTAACCTTCTGTCTTGTCTAGTCCTGGTAGTGTCTCTGGTCTCCCCGTCCTGTCCTACAGACTGAGGATTCCTGTGGCTGCTCTTTCTCCCTGCCAAGCAGCAAGACCGGTTCAGTGCCTGATCGTATCTGATGGTTCTAACTACTTATGCTGTTTGATCCTGTCTGGCTCCCGCTACATCTTTGGGCCTCATACTGCACACATGCCAATGCTCACCGGCCTGCTTACTACCTGGGCTGTTCTCAGTGGCCGTTCCCTCAGCGTGCTTGTCTTTGTGCCTCACCCCCTTCCTACTGTATGGACTGTGTTCACCTCCTCACCCTTTATATTCCAAGTCTTGTCAATAAACCTGTAAAACTCATCCTGCGTTTGAGTCCTCCCTCACAGATCCCTGACAGACGAAGACTTAACAGAGCAGCCATCAAGTGTTAGACAGTATTCTAGGTTATTGCGTGAAGTAGTTTTCGGTCCAAAAATTAGAATCTCTGTTTTTTCTGAATTTAGTAGTAGGAAATTAATGGTCATCCAGTTTTTTATATCAGCTATACATTCTGTTAATTTAGCGAATTGGTAAGTTTCGTCAGGGCTTGAAGAAATATAGAGCTGAGTATCATCAGCGTAGCAGTGAAAACTAACGCCATGCTTCCTACTGATATCTCCCAAGGGTAGCATGTACAGAGTGAAAAGCAACGGTCCTAGTACTGAGCCTTGCGGTACTCCATATTTAACTTGTGATTGATATGACATCTCATCGTTTACTACTACAAACTGATAACGGTCAGATAAGTATGATTTGAACCATGCCAATGCAATTGCACTAATGCCAACATAGTTTTCAAGTCTATTTAGAAGAATATTGTGATCAATAGTGTCAAATGCAGCACTAAGATCCAGTAACACTAATAGAGAGATACAACCACGATCTGATGATAAGAGCAAATCATTAGTAACTCTAATGAGAGAAGTCTCAGTACTATGGTACGGTCTAAATCCTGACTGGAAATCCTCACAGATACTATTTCTTTCTAAAAAAAAGAACATAGTTGTGATGAAACTGCCTTTTCTAGTATTTTTGACAGAAAAGTGAGATTTGAAATCGGCCTGTAATTGACTAATTCTCTAGGATCAAGTTGTGGTTTATTAATAAGAGGTTTAATAACAGCCAGCTTAAAAGTTTTTGGCACATATCCTAGTGATAAATATAAATGAACAATATTAAGAAGAGGATCTATGACCTCCGGAAGCATCTCTTTCAATAGTTTAGTCAGTATAGGGTCTAACATACATGTTGTTGATTTTGATGATTTAACAAGTTTAGACAATTCTTCCTCTCCTAAAGCAGATAATGAACTGAATTTTTCTTCAGGGACACTACAATGCACTGTCTGACACAATACTGTAGTAGTCGGTTGCATGGTTATAATTTTCTCTCTAATATTATCAATCTTGCAAGTAAAGAAGTTCATAAAGTCATTACTGCTAAGCTCTTTGGAAACATCAGAAGTTGAAGCTTTATTTCCTGTTAATTTAGCCAATGTATCAAATAAATACCTAGGGTTGTGTTTATTTTCTTCTAAAAGTTTTGAAAAATAGGCAGATAGCAGTTTTTAAGGCCTTTCTGTACTCAATCATTCTCTCTCTCCACGAAATGCGAAATACTTCTAGTTTTGTTTTCTTCCAGCTGCGCTCCATTTTTCTAGCTGCTGTTTTTAGGGCCAGAGTGTGCTCATTGTACCATGGTGTTGGATTAATTTCCTTAATCTTTTTTTAAACGCAAAGGAGCAACTGAGTCTAATGTGCTGGAAAAGACAGAGGCAATAGTTTCTGTTGCAACATTGAGGTCTTCTAAGCTGTCTGGTATGCTAAGGCGATGAAACTGATTAGGAAGATTATTTATAAAGTGATCTTTAGTGGTAGAAGTGATGGTTCTACCATATTTATGGCAGGGAGGCAGTTTAGCCTCTTTGACTAAATGTAGTATACACAAGACTAGATAATGATCTGAGATGTCGTCACTCTGCTGCAGAATTTCAACAGCATCAATATTGATTCCACGTGACAATATTAGATCTAAAGTATGATTACGACAATGAGTGGGTCCTGACACGTGTTGTCTAACACCAATAGAGTTTAGAATGTCTGTAAATGCCAATCCCAATGAGTCTTTTTTATTATCTACATGGATATTAAAATCACCAACAACAAGGACTTTATCTGCAGGTAGTACTAATT
Organism: Chanodichthys erythropterus; assembly: GCF_024489055.1. Taxonomy (NCBI): domain Eukaryota; kingdom Metazoa; phylum Chordata; class Actinopteri; order Cypriniformes; family Xenocyprididae; genus Chanodichthys; species Chanodichthys erythropterus. Next base: position 39,211,843 of record NC_090241.1, read on the forward strand.
CTGATAGAAAATCTGCAGATTCTTTGATAAAGTCTGTATGGTGTCCTGGTGGCCTGTATACAGTAGCCAGCACAAATGTCAACTTACATAATGTTACGTAAAGCACCATCACTTTGAAGGAGTTATATTTAAAAGACTTCTGGCTGATACTATAAATATTACTATAAATTACTGCAACACCTCCCCCTTTGCCTTTCTGACGAGGATTGTGTTGATAATCATAACCTTGAGGACTAGACTCATTTAAAGTAATAATTGTCCGGTTTTAGCAAGGTTTCTGTCAAACACAGCACATCTAGATTATTCTCTGTGATAATATTGTTTACAATAAGTGCTTTTGAAGAAAGTGATCTAATATTTAACAACCCAAGCGTTATCATTTGTTTTTCATTATTATCTCTATTTTTTATTTGTTGAACATCAATTAAAGTTTTTACCATTAAATGGGTTTGGAAGTTTTTCGGGGTACAGACACAGTCTCTATGTGATACTATCTAGGTGTAAGAGTTTCTATGTGTGATTTATCTGACTTCTGTAACGTGAGGCAGATGGTCGGTTTAGCCAGTCTGTCTGCTTCCTGTCCTGGGCCCCAGTTATCATGTTTCAGCTCTAAGATTATGTGCCATATTACTAGAGAAGAGCATTATTAGAGAAGAGCAGCACCATCCCGGGATGGTTGAATACCATCTCTTTTCAACAGGTCAGGTCTTCCCCAAACAATTTTCCAATTGTCTATGAAACCTATATTATTCTGCGGACACCACTTAGACAGCCAGCCATTGAGTGATGATAATCTGCTAATTATCTCATCACTCCGACGAACAGGAAGGGGACCAGATCAAATTACTTCTCCTGACATTGTACTTGCGAGTTCACACACCTCTTTAATGTTAATTTTAGTGATCTCCGACTGGCGAAGTCAAACATCATTTGTGCCAACGTGAATAATAATTTTAGAATATTTACGATTAGCATTAGCCAGCACTTTTAAGTTTGCTTTGATGTCAGGTGCTCTGGCTCCCGGCAAACATGTGACTATGGTGGCTGGTGTCTCTATTTTCACGTTCCGTGTAATAGAATTGCCAATAACTAGGGCACTTTCAACAGGATTCTCAGTGGGTGCGTCACTGAGTGGGGAGAACCTGTTTGATGTTCTTACTGGAACGGAGGAGTGGTGTTTTCTGTGGCTAGGCCGCCTCAACGTTACCCAAGTGCCCTGCTGTACAGCCGGAACCGAACAATGTACAGAGTTCACTAAGCTATCCAAAACAGTATCTGAAGCCCCTGCATTCTTACTATCCTCGATTAAAGTTTGGATGCGTGTCTCTAATTCTGAGATTCACTCTGTCAGCCTGACTATTTCCCTACATTTATGACATGTAAATCCCTCGTCGCTGACAGAGAGAGCTATACTGAACATGTGACAAACTGAACACGAAATAACACTGGGATAGGATGACATGACTCACCGTGTTTGTAGACTAATCCGATCCAAGTTACCACAGCTGTTTGATGAACGCGTTGAAAAGGAGCGTGTGCGAGACTGATGACAAGTTAACAAGCTAGCGAGATGCAAACGTGTTGTAACAGCGATTTTGATACAAAGATTACAAGCCAGCGACGTCAGATTAATGTGGTAGGCAATAATAATAATATAAGCAACAATGAATAAAAGTAAGAGATTCAATAAAAGTAAGAGAAAATTCCCTCAAGAAAGGGAGGGAGCAAAACATACTGAAACAGATCTGACCATACATACACTACACTACAACATGAACATACTCACTAACATACAAATGTTAACCACTACATTAATCTACCATGGAAAACATTAAACAAACTTGTTCTTCCCACAGGTAGAAACTAGCTTCAGGAACTAGCTTAACATCGACTTAGCTGCATTCACCGTAAGAAACATGTAACCATGCCACCTTAAAATGTAATGTCAGCCAGAGAGCTCAATGCATGATGGGTAACATCATTTTTACCACAAATGATGTCACCAGAAAATGAATTGTAAAACAGTCTTAACCTAAAACAGTTTAGAACAGAAGAAATCAAACTAAATTTAATCACATAATTTGATCAAAGCATCAATATACTGAAACAAATTAAAATAACCCCCAAAAATTAACTCAATTATATTCAATGTGACAAACTATATTGAGAAAATGAACTTAAACTGATAGTACTCAGATTATTTAATGCCCTGCACAAGAACAGTGGCCAGTCATGGAGGTATTGTCTTCTGCCTGTGTTTCTCCAGTGTCTCCAATGTCTTCATCTTAACATATTGCCTAACAAAAGGGGCAATGTAGGAATTGAGGGCGAACCAGACAAATTAATCTTTCAGATGATTTGTTTAAACATAATTTCATACACAACTCATCTTAACACTCCAGATCCCAAATCAACATGCAGGACCCAAATCAGAGAATCTGTCATTTGCAGCTCCATTCAGTCTACAAAACCCCCAGGTAAGTGGTTTATTGCCTTGCAAGCTTCAAAGAAAGAGCCTAGCTAAAGAAGAACGTTATAAAAAAGACTAATGGTCGAAAAAATAAAACAACTTGAGCCACAAGAAGATAACACCTGAGTGTGTTTGATCCCCAAGACAAAATAAAAGCCTTCTTCTTCTGACCTCTGAGTGACACAGAGTTGAAATCCACAGAAAACCCTACAGAGACTCTTTTATATATAAACTTCATCAAATAGTTCCAAAAACAATTCTAAACAGACTTGTAATCAAACATCGTTCAACGGTGTAATTCTATATTCCCCCGGTTTCACAGAAAAAGCTTAAGCTAGTTCCAGACTAAAATGCATGTTTTAATTGTTTCAGATGAAAGTAACTTGCACTGACATATCTAAAAATATGCCAGTGTTATTGTTTTGTCTCAAGATGCACACTAGTAATGTTTTTTTCTAGGGTACGTTTATAAAAAATACTCAGATTGATTAAATTAAACTAAGGCCTAATCCTGGTTTAGGCTAAGCCCTGTCTGTGAAACCGGGCCTATAGCTGTGTCCCAATTCAGGGGCCGCGCACTTCGAAGTGCATGAAAGGGGTGGGGTTTTGGAGTGGAGTGTTGCCAGGTCTGCACAACAAAACCATCCCAAAAGTAGCATAATCACAGCACAAGTGTAAATGTATCCCAATCCCAGACGTGGCAACAATGAGCCGAGCGTCGTAACATGGCTAGTGGCTGTGTGACAGACAGCTGACAGTTGACGTTTGTGTGTGCATTTTAAAGTTTTATGACTTTCTATTGGGTTTTGACATGCTTCACTGCCAGTGACGATGGGACACTGGACCAAAATATGTATGGTTAAACTATGAAATGTTAGTTTTATATCATTAGCAAGTTAACCTTGTTTGCTTTTTATGTTAAATTAAAATATGTTAATATTAATATTTATACATTTACTCTGTATTTAAGCTGTATTTAAGTCTAAATTTAAAGTAAAATACTTTAGGATTTTAGGATTTTATTCAACTGCACTCCATGGAGATGCATCTCAGAGACAAATATTGTATTTATGAAAAACTGACGTTTTGGTCTTTGGACATCATGGATATTACAGTTTGATTTAGACTGGTGAAAATACACTATATAACACTTTATGAAAGAAACATTAAAGATGTTTAGTCCCAGACTAAAATTAATGTTTCAGTTGATTTAACTAAAAGAAACTTATACGGATATATCTTAAAATTTATAGCTATTTTTATATTACTATTTATAACAGGCACAAATTTTAAAGATGTGATGATCAAGACAAAATCTGAATGGACCATATCTGTTTTGTATGTTAAAATATTATGGTTTGATTTCAGTATGTGAGTTAATTTCTTTTATTCTTTTATAACATGGCAGCAGTTGATTGATTTAGCCCTGCAAGTCTCTGAAGCCCATCCAGGTCCAGCAGCTCCATCAGTCTCCTGCTCAGCTGAATGAAAGTGTACACAAATATGCTTTGTTCTGTTTTTTGTACTGTTAATTGAAAATGTTATGTTGTTTTTCTGATGTTAAACCTTAGTTCGGTTGTAAATAGTTGTAAAAGGTATTTTAAGTAATGTAGGCCTAGCTATAGAACGATGTATTTTAATGTAAAAACATTTAATTTACATGATGAAAAATTATTGTTTATGTTGTGTATGTATAATGTTTCATGTAAAATTATAAGTTGCATATAAGAAATAAACAATGAAAAGAACAATACTTTTATTTACACACGTGAACGTGTAAAAAAAAATTATAGAACAAAAAATATAGTAAATACTTACTCCGGCTCATTTACAAATAAATTAAATTACAAATATTAAAGCTGCAAGCAGCAATGAAAGGGCCCTTGCACCCGTTGGCCTCAGAAAAACAGCGAACAGCGTTTCGGATTTCGCTCCAAGAGACATTTTTGTAGGTATTGGGCTGATAAATGTGTGTACCGAATTTCAAAACCCTAGTGAAATGTAGCGAGAGGGGCTGTACGTTAGATGCCGCTATCGAGTCATTTTGCCACGCCTACAGCTGCGACCCATAACAGACGTAAATTTTCACCACTTCTGATGCGTGTGCAAAGTTTCATGAGTTTTCAAGCATGTTTAGGCCCTCAAAAATGCGATTTACTTTGGAGAATAATAATAACTAGAATGTACATTTCCTGAAGAAAATGTGAATGGTGCTTGCAGTGGCAAAACTCGGCACTCTTGATTAGCATGATGCTAGCATGATTACCATGTTGCTAGCATGTTTTTAACAAGATGTTAACATAATTAGCATGTTTGCTAGCATTATGTTAACATGATTAGCATGCTACCAGCATGATGCCAACACATTTTTACTAGTTTGTGTCATGATTAAACCCTAAGCTAATCACTCTTAGCATGTAGCTATTCACTGCTAGCATGTGTAGCATGTTAGAAGTCCAGTTTGCTAGCATGAGTCAAAAGAGCCAACCGCCATGTCTCTATGATGCTCCGATGCAGAGATATAGATCTTAATAAATGGTTGCTAGGGTACTCTGTTTGGTTGCTAGGGAGTGGCTTGGCAGCTACCAATGATGATACTCCAAAGGCTGCTTGACAATATAAACCAACCCCCATGTCGTTATGATGTTCTGATGCAGAGATATAGGTGTTGCAAAACGGTTGCTAGGGTACTCTGTTTGGTTGCTAGGGAGTGGCTTGGCAGCTGCCAATGATGATACATCAAAGGCTGCTTGCCAGTATGAATGATATAAACCAACCCCCATGCCTGTATGATATTCAGATTTGAAGATATCCCTCTATGCTTTGGGTTGCTAGGGTGCTCTAAATGGTTGCTAGGGCGTGGCTATGAAGTGTTGAAGGTGATTCGTGATTGGCCGTTTGCTGCCCCGAGTCAAATGAGCCCACCCTCATGTTTCTATGACACTCCTATCCAAAGATATTCATTTGATCTTTTTCAATGGAAGTCTATGGAACTTGTTGCTATGGTGCTCTATATGGTTGCTAGGGCGTGGCTTGATAGCTTCACAATGATCCTGAGAGACTGATTGGTTGCCTGAGTAAAAGGAGCCCACCCCCTTGTCTCTAAGACATTGTGATCCAGAGTTATGTTCAATACAAAATCCCTATGTAATTTCCCATAGTAGGAAAAACACAGTACTTCCTGGTTCATGGGCACGGCTTCACCATAGAATGTCTATGGGGCAACTTTGGGCAGCTCCTGCGCCCCAGGGGTACAACTTACACCCAATTTTGAGGTATGGTCTGACAGAGCTTGCCAGCCTCTTCAAACGTGGTAACCCACATGTTTCTACGAAATTCTCGCTCGGAGCAATAACTCGTCAAAATTTGTCGCAATGCAAAGTCTATGGGATTTTTTCGCTACTTTTTCACCCGCTGGACGAACATCGTACACCCGATCGCTTAAAAAAGTCATAGCACAGGTCTCCTCAATGATTAGCATGTTGCTAAAATTACGCTAACACCCTTAGCATGCTGCTAGCATGTTTTTAGAAATATGCTAATCATGTTAACATACGGCTAGCAACATGCTAACATGATTACCATAATGCTAGCATGATACTAGCATGATTACCATGTTGCTAGCATGTTTTTAACAAGATGCTAACATGATTAGCATGTTTGCTAGCATGATGCTAACATGATTAGAATGCTATTAGCATGATGCTAACACAATTATCATGCTACCAGCATGATGCTAACACATTTTTACTAGTTTGTGTCATGTTTAAACCCTAAGCTAATCAGTATTAGCATTTAGCTATTAACTGTTAGCATGTGTAGTATGTTGCAAGTACAGTTTGCTAGCATGAGTCAAAAAAAGCCAACCCCCATGTCTCTACGATGTTCTGATGCAGAGATATAGGCATCGCTAAATGGTTGCTAGGGTACTCTGTTTGGTTGCTAGGGAGTGGCTTGGCAGTTGCCAATGATGATACTCCAAAGGCTGCTTGACAATATAAACCAACCCCCATGTCTTTATGATTTTCTGATGCAGAGATATGGATCTTGAAAAACGGTTGCTAGGGTAATCTGGTTGGTTGATAGGGAGTGGCCTGGTAGCTACCAATGATGATACTCCAAAGGCTGCTTGACAATATAAACCAACCCCCATGTCTTTACGATGTTCTGATGCAGAGATATAGATCTTGCTAAACGGTTGCTAGGGTACTCTGTTTGGTTGCTAGGGAGTGGCTTGGCAGTTGCCAATGATGATACTCCAAAGGCTGCTTGACAATATAAACCAACCCCCATGTCTGTACGATATTCCGATGCAGAGATATAGTTCTTGCAAAACGGTTGCTAAGGTACTCTGTTTGGTTGCTAGGGAGTAGCTTAGCAGCTGCTAGTAATGATACACCAAAGGCTGCTTGCCAGTATGAATGATATAAACCAACCCCCATGCCTCTATGATATTCAGATTTGAAGATATCCCTCTATGCTTTGGGTTGCTAGGGTGCTCTAAATGGTTGCTAGGGCGTGGCTATGAAGTCTTGAAGGTGATTTTTGATTTGCCGTTCACTGCCCCGAGTCAAATGAGCCCACCCTCATGTTTCTATGACACTTCTATCCAAAGATATTCCTCTGATCTTTTTCAATGGATGTCTATGGAGCTTGTTACTAAGGTGCTCTCTATGGTTGCTAGGGCGTGGCTTGATAGCTTTAAAATTATTCTGACAGACTGATTGGTTGCCTGAGTAAAATAAGCCCACCCCTTTGTCTCGATGACATTGTGATCCAGAGTTATGACTTGTCAAAGTTCGTCCCAATGTTAAGTCTATGGGATTTTTCGCCCGATTTTTCGCCCGTCGGACGAACATCGTACACCCGATCGCTTATAAAAGTCATAGCACACCTCTCCTCAATAAGCCGGTCGATTTGACACCTCATTCATGGGTCTAGGACAAAAGCTGCGGGAGGAGTAGCGCGCCAAAATTTTGTGTGGAATAATAATAATAACTAGAATGTACATTTCCTGAAGAAAATGTGAATGGTGCTTGCAGTGGTAAAATTCGGCCCCAGTTGCTAGGGTGATGTAATTGGTTGCTAGGGCGTCGCTATGAAGTTGCTGTGTCACTACTTATTGGCTGGCCGAATCAAAAGAGCCCAGCCCCAAGTCTCTATGACCTTCTGATCCATAGATATGATCTCACAGATTTTGACCCAATGTTAAGTCTATGGGAGTTTTTTCAGCCGTTTTTTCGTACGCTGTGCGGACATCGTACACACGATCGCTTAGAAAAGTCATAGCACACCTCTCCTCGATAAGCCGGTCGATTTGACACCTCATTCATGGGTCTACGACAAACGGTGCGGGACGAGTTACGCGCCAAAGTTTTGTTCAGGTGAATAGTAATTACAATACTAGAATGTACATTTCCTGAAGAAAATGTGAATGGTGCTTGCAGTGGCAAAATTCAGCCCCGGTTGCTAGGGTGCTGTAATTGGTTGCTAGGGCGTGGCTATGAAGTTGCTGTGCCACTACTTATTGGCTGGCCGAATCAAAAGAGCCCAGCCCCAAGTCTCTATGACCTTCTGATCCAAAGATATGATCTCACAGATTTTGACCCAATGTTAAGTCTATGGGAGTTTTTTTAGCCATTTTTTTCGTACGCTGTGCGAACATCGTACACCCGATCACTTAGAAAAGTCATAGCACACCTCTCCTCAATAAGCCGGTCGATTTGACACCTCATTCGTGGGTCTACGACAAACGGTGCGGGACGAGTTACGCGCCAAAGTTTTGTTCAGGTGAATAGTAATTACAATACTAGAATGTACATTTCCTGAAGAAAATGTGAATGGTGCTTGCAGTGGCAAAAATCGGCACCGGTTGCTAGGGTGCTGTAATTGGTTGCTAGGACGTGGCTATGAAGTTGCTGTGTCACTACTTATTGGCTGGCCGAATCAAAAGAGCCCAGCCCCAAGTCTCTACGAACTTCTAAACTAAAGATATGATCTCACAGATTTGGCCCCCATGTTAAGTCTATGGGAGTTTTTTCAGCCGTTTTTTCGTACGCTCTGCGAACATCGTACACCCGATCACTTAGAAAAGTCATAGCACACCTCTCCTCAATAAGCCGGTCGATTTGACACCTCATTCATGGGTCTACGACAAACGGTGCGGGACGAGTTATGCGCCAAAGTTTTGTTCAGGTGAATAGTAATTACAATACTAGAATGTACATTTCCTGAAGAAAATGTGAATGGTGCTTGCAGTGGAAAAATTCGGCACCGGTTGCTAGGGTGCTGTAATTGGTTGCTAGGGCGTGGCTATGAAGTTGCTGTGTCACTACTTATTGGCTGGCCGAATCAAAAGAGCCCAGCCCCAAGTCTCTATGACCTTCTGATCCAAAGATATGATCTCATAGATTTTGACTCAATGTTAAGTCTATGGGAGTTTTTTCAGCCAATTTTTTCGTACACTGTGCGAACATCGTACACCCGATCGCTTAGAAAAGTCATAGCACACCTCTCCTCAATAAGCCGGTCGATTTGACACCTCATTCGTGGGTATACAACAAACGGTGCGGGACGAGTTACGCGCCAAAGTTTTGTTCAGGTGAATAGTAATTACAATACTAGAATGTACATTTCCTGAAGAAAATGTGAATGGTGCTTGCAGTGGCAAAAATCGGCACCGGTTGCTAGGGTGCTGTAATTGGTTGCTAGGACGTGGCTATGAAGTTGCTGTGTCACTACTTATTGGCTGGCCGAATCAAAAGAGCCCAGCCCCAAGTCTCTACGAACTTCTAAACTAAAGATATGATCTCACAGATTTGGCCCCCATGTTAAGTCTATGGGAGTTTTTTCAGCCGTTTTTTCGTACGCTCTGCGAACATCGTACACCCGATCACTTAGAAAAGTCATAGCACACCTCTCCTCAATAAGCCGGTCGATTTGACACCTCATTCATGGGTCTACGACAAACGGTGCGGGACGAGTTATGCGCCAAAGTTTTGTTCAGGTGAATAGTAATTACAATACTAGAATGTACATTTCCTGAAGAAAATGTGAATGGTGCTTGCAGTGGCAAAAGTCGGCACCCGGTTGCTAGGGTGCTGTAATTGGTTGCTAGGGTGTGGCCATGAAGTCACTACTTATTGGCGGCTTGATAGGCCGAGTCAAAAGAGCCCAGCCCCAAGTCTCTATGACCTTCTAAACCAAAGATATGATCTCACAGATTTTGTCCCAATGTTAAATCTATGGGACTTTTTTCAGCCGATTTATCGTCCGCTGTGTGAACATCGTACACCCGATCGCTTAGAAAAGTCATAGCACACCTCTCCTCAATAAGCCGGTCGATTTGACACCTCATTTGTGGGTCTACGACAAACGGTGCGGGACGAGTTACGCGCCGAAGTTTTGTCTAGGTGAATAGTAATTACAATACTAGAATGTACATTTCCTGAAGAAAATGTGAATGGTGCTTGCAGTGGCAAAACTCGGCACTCTTGATTAGCATGATGCTAACATAATTACCGTCCTGCTAGGATGTTTTTATCAAGATGCTAACATGATTAGCATGTTGCTAGCATTATGCTAACACCCTTAGCATGCTGCTAGCATGTTTTTAGAAAGATGCTAATCATGTTAGCATTATGCTAGCAACATGCTAACATGATTAGCATTTGTTGCTAGCATAATGCTAACACCCTTAGCATGCTGCTAGCATGTTTTTAGAAAGATGCTAATCATGTTAGCATAATGCTAGCAACATGCTAACATGATTAGCATAATGCTAGCATGATGCTAGCATGATTACCATGTTGCTAGCATGTTTTTAACAAGATGCTAACATAATTAGCATGTTTGCTAGCATGATGCTAACATGATTAGCATGCTACTAGCATGATGCTAACACAATTAGCATGTTACCAGCATGATGTAACACATTTTTACTAGTTTGTGTCATGTTTAAACCCTAAGCTAATCACTATTAGCATGTAGCTATTCACTGCTAGCATGTGTAGCATGTTGGAAGTTCAGTTTGCTAGCATGAGTCAAAAGAGCCAACCGCCATGTCTCTATGATGCTCTGATGCAGAGATATAGATCTTGCTAAACGGTTGCTAGGGTACTCTGTTTGGTTGCTAAGGAGTGGCTTGGCAGCTACCAATGATGATACTCCAAAGGCTGCTTGACAATATAAACCAACCCCCATGTCTTTATGATGTTCTGATGCAGAGATATAGATCTTGCAAAACGGTTGCTAGGGTACTCTGTTTGGTTGCTAGGGAGTGGCTTGGCAGCTGCTAGTAATGATAAACCAAAGGCTGCTTGCCAGTATAAATGATATAAACCAACCCCCATGCCTCTATGATATTCAGATTTGAAGATATCTGCCTATGCTTTGGGTTGCTAGGGTGCTTTAAATGGTTGCTAAGGCGTGGCTATGATGTCTTTAAGGTGATTTGTGATTGGCGGTTTGCTGCCTCCAGTCAAATGAGCCCACCCTCTTGTTTGTACGACACTTCTATCCAAAGATATTCATTTGACCTTTTTCAATGGAAGTCAATGGAACTTGTTGCTATGGTGCTCTATATGGTTGCTAGGGCGTGGCTTGATAGCTTCACAATGATCCTGAGAGACTGATTGGTTGCCTGAGTAAAATGGGCCCACCCCCTTGTCTCTATGACATTGTGATCCAGAGTTATGTTCAATACAAAATCCCTATGTAATTTCCCATAGTAGGAAAAACACAGTACTTCCTGGTTCATGGGCACGGCTTCACCATAGTATGTCTATGGGGCAACTTTGGGCAGCTCTTGCGCCCCAGGGGTACAACTTACACCCCATTTTGAGGTATGGTCTGAGAGAGCCTATCAGGCTCTTCAAACGTGGTAACCCACATGTTTCTATGAAATTCTCGTTAGGAGCTATTACTCATCAAAGTTTGTCCCAATGCAAAGTCTATGGGATTTTTTTCGCTACTTTTTCGCCCGCCGGACGAACATCGTACACCCGATCGCTTATAAAAGTCATAGCACACCTGTCCTCAATGAGCCGGTCGATTTGACACCTCATTCATGGGTCTATGACAAAAACTGCGGGAGGAGTAGCGCGCAGAAATTGTGTCCAGAAGAAGAAGAAGAAGAATAATAAGTATGCAGAAGAATAAGAATGGAGCTTTGCCTTTGGCAAGCACCATTAACTAGAATGTACATTTCCTGAAGAAAATGTGAATGGTGCTTGCAGTGGCAAAACTCGGCACTCTTGATTAGCATGATGCTAACATAATTACCGTCCTGCTAGGATGTTTTTATCAAGATGCTAACATGATTAGCATGTTGCTAGCAACATGCTAACATGATTAGCATAATGCTAGCATGATGCTAGCATGATTACCATGTTGCTAGCATGTTTTTAACAAGATGCTAACATAATTAGCATGTTTGCTAGCATGATGCTAACATGATTAGCATGCTACTAGCATGATGCTAACACAATTAGCATGTTACCAGCATGATGTAACACATTTTTACTAGTTTGTGTCATGTTTAAACCCTAAGCTAATCACTATTAGCATGTAGCTATTCACTGCTAGCATGTGTAGCATGTTGGAAGTTCAGTTTGCTAGCATGAGTCAAAAGAGCCAACCGCCATGTCTCTATGATGCTCTGATGCAGAGATATAGATCTTGCTAAACGGTTGCTAGGGTACTCTGTTTGGTTGCTAAGGAGTGGCTTGGCAGCTACCAATGATGATACTCCAAAGGCTGCTTGACAATATAAACCAACCCCCATGTCTTTATGATGTTCTGATGCAGAGATATAGATCTTGCAAAACGGTTGCTAGGGTACTCTGTTTGGTTGCTAGGGAGTGGCTTGGCAGCTGCTAGTAATGATAAACCAAAGGCTGCTTGCCAGTATAAATGATATAAACCAACCCCAATGCCTCTATGATATTCAGATTTGAAGATATCTGCCTATGCTTTGGGTTGCTGGGGTGCTTTAAATGGTTGCTAAGGCGTGGCTATGATGTCTTTAAGGTGATTTGTGATTGGCGGTTTGCTGCCTCCAGTCAAATGAGCCCACCCTCTTGTTTGTACGACACTTCTATCCAAAGATATTCATTTGATCTTTTTCAATGGAAGTCAATGGAACTTGTTGCTATGGTGCTCTATATGGTTGCTAGGGCGTGGCTTGATAGCTTCACAATGATCCTGAGAGACTGATTGGTTGCCTGAGTAAAATGGGCCCACCCCCTTGTCTCTATGACATTGTTATCCAGAGTTATGTTCAATACAAAATCCCTATGTAATTTCCCATAGTAGGAAAGACACAGTACTTCCTGGTTCATGGGCACGGCTTCACCATAGTATGTCTATGGGGCAACTTTGGGCAGCTCTTGTGCCCCAGGGGTACAACTTACACCCCATTTTGAGGTATGGTCTGAGAGAGCCTATCAGGCTCTTCAAACGTGGTAACCCACATGTTTCTATGAAATTCTCGTTAGGAGCTATTACTCATCAAAGTTTGTCCCAATGCAAAGTCTATGGGATTTTTTTCGCTACTTTTTCGCCCGCCGGACGAACATCGTACACCCGATCGCTTATAAAAGTCATAGCACACCTGTCCTCAATGAGCCGGTCGATTTGACACCTCATTCATGGGTCTATGACAAAAACTGCGGGAGGAGTAGCGCGCAGAAATTGTGTCCAGAAGAAGAAGAAGAAGAATAATAAGTATGCAGAAGAATAAGAATGGAGCTTTGCCTTTGGCAAGCACCATTAACTAGAATGTACATTTCCTGAAGAAAATGTGAATGGTGCTTGCAGTGGCAAAATTCGCCACCTGGTTGCTAGGGTGCTGTAATTGGTTGCTAGGGCGTGGCTATGAAGTTGCTGTGTCACTACTTATTGGATGGCTGAGTCAAAAGAGCCCAGCCCCAAGTCTCTATGACCTTCTAAACCAAAGATATGATCTCACAGATTTGGCCCCCATGTTAAGTCTATGGGAGTTTTTTCAGCCGTTTTTTCGTACGCTGTGCGAACATCGTACACCCGATCGCTTAGAAAAGTCATAGCACACCTCTCCTCAATAAGCCGGTCGATTTGACACCTCATTCGTGGGTCTACGACAAACGGTGCGGGACGAGTTACGCGCCAAAGTTTTGTTCAGGTGAATAGTAATTACAATACTAGAATGTACATTTCCTGAAGAAAATGTGAATGGTGCTTGCAGTGGCAAAAATCGGCACCGGTTGCTAGGGTGCTGTAATTGGTTGCTAGGACGTGGCTATGAAGTTGCTGTGTCACTACTTATTGGCTGGCCGAATCAAAAGAGCCCAGCCCCAAGTCTCTACGAACTTCTAAACTAAAGATATGATCTCACAGATTTGGCCCCCATGTTAAGTCTATGGGAGTTTTTTCAGCCGTTTTTTCGTACGCTCTGCGAACATCGTACACCCGATCACTTAGAAAAGTCATAGCACACCTCTCCTCAATAAGCCGGTCGATTTGACACCTCATTCATGGGTCTACGACAAACGGTGCGGGACGAGTTATGCGCCAAAGTTTTGTTCAGGTGAATAGTAATTACAATACTAGAATGTACATTTCCTGAAGAAAATGTGAATGGTGCTTGCAGTGGAAAAATTCGGCACCGGTTGCTAGGGTGCTGTAATTGGTTGCTAGGGCGTGGCTATGAAGTTGCTGTGTCACTACTTATTGGCTGGCCGAATCAAAAGAGCCCAGCCCCAAGTCTCTATGACCTTCTGATCCAAAGATATGATCTCATAGATTTTGACTCAATGTTAAGTCTATGGGAGTTTTTTCAGCCAATTTTTTCGTACACTGTGCGAACATCGTACACCCGATCGCTTAGAAAAGTCATAGCACACCTCTCCTCAATAAGCCGGTCGATTTGACACCTCATTCGTGGGTATACAACAAACGGTGCGGGACGAGTTACGCGCCAAAGTTTTGTTCAGGTGAATAGTAATTACAATACTAGAATGTACATTTCCTGAAGAAAATGTGAATGGTGCTTGCAGTGGCAAAATTCGCCACCTGGTTGCTAGGGTGCTGTAATTGGTTGCTAGGGCGTGGCTATGAAGTTGCTGTGTCACTACTTATTGGATGGCTGAGTCAAAAGAGCCCAGCCCCAAGTCTCTATGACCTTCTAAACCAAAGATATGATCTCACAGATTTGGCCCCCATGTTAAGTCTATGGGAGTTTTTTCAGCCGTTTTTTCGTACGCTGTGCGAACATCGTACACCCGATCGCTTAGAAAAGTCATAGCACACCTCTCCTCAATAAGCCGGTCGATTTGACACCTCATTCGTGGGTCTACGACAAACGGTGCGGGACGAGTTACGCGCCAAAGTTTTGTTCAGGTGAATAGTAATTACAATACTAGAATGTACATTTCCTGAAGAAAATGTGAATGGTGCTTGCAGTGGCAAAATTCGGTACCCGGTTGCTAGGGTGCTGTAATTGGTTGCTAGGGCGTGGCCATGTGTCACTACTTATTGGCGGCTTGATAGGCCGAAGTCAAAGAGCCCAGCCCCAAGTCTCTATGACCTTCTAAACCAAAGATATGATCTCACAGATTTTGTCCCAATGTTAAAGTCTATGGGACTTTTTTCAGCCGATTTATCGTACCGCTGTGTGAACATCGTACACCCGATCGCTTAGAAAAGTCATAGCACACCTCTCCTCAATAAGCCGGTCGATTTGACACCTCATTCGTGGGTCTACGACAAACGGTGCGGGACGAGTTACGCGCCAAAGTTTTGTTCAGGTGAATAGTAATTACAATACTAGAATGTACATTTCCTGAAGAAAATGTGAATGGTGCTTGCAGTGGCAAAACTCGGCACTCTTGATTAGCATGATGCTAACATAATTGCTAGGCGTCGCTATGAAGTTGCTGTGTCACTACTTATTGGCTGGCCGAATCAATGATTAGCCATGTTGCTAGTCATCTATGACCTAACACCCTTAGCATGCTGCACATGATTTTAGACCCAATGCTAAGTCTATGTTAGCATTATTTTCAGCAACATTTTTCGTACGCTGTGCGGACATCGTACACACGATCGCTTAGCATAAAGTCATAACACACCTCTCCTCGATAAGCCGGTCGATTTGACACCTCATTCATGGGTCTACGACAAACGGTGCGGGACGAGTTACGCGCCATAAGTTTTGTTCAGGTGAATAGTAATTACAATGCTAGACATGATTACATAATGCTGAAGCATGAATGGTGCTTGCAGTGGCAAAATTCACCATGTTGCTAGGGTGCATGTAATTGGTTGCTAACAAGATGCTATGAATAATTGTGCCACTACTTATTGGCTGGCCGAATCAAAAGAGCCCAGCCCCAAGTCTCTATGACCTTCTGATCCAAAGATATGATGCTAACACAATTTTGACCCAATGTTACCAGTCTATGGGATGTTTTTAGCCATTTTTACGTACGCTGTGTGTCATGTTTAAACCCGATCAGCTTAGATCACTATTAGTCATGTAGCATTCACCTCTCCTCAATAAGCCGGTCGTAGCATTCGTTGGAAGTCTACGACAAACGGTGCTAGCAGTTACGCGCCAAAAGTTTTGTTCAGGTGAATAGTAATTACAATACTAGAATGCATTTCCTGAAGAAAATGTAGATGGTGCTTGCAGTGGCAAAAATCGGCACCGGTTGCTAGGGTGCTCTGTAATTGGTTGCTAAGGACGTGGCTATGGCAGCTACCAATGATGTCACTACAAAGGCTGGCTTGACAATCAAAAGAGCCCAACCCCCATGTCTTTATGATGTTCTGATGCAGAGATATAGATCTTGCAACAGATTTGGCCCCCATGTTAAGTCTATGGGTACTCTGTTTCAGCCGTTTTTTGCTAGGGAGTGCGAACTTGGCAGCTGATCACTTAGAAAATGTCATAAACCAAAGGCTGCTTGCCACCTCATTCATGGGTCTACGACAAACGGTGCGGGACTCTATGCGCCAAAGTTTTGTTCAGGTGAATAGATAATTACAATACCTAGAATGTACATTTCCTGAAGAAAATGCTGAATGGTGCTTGCAGTGGAAAAATTCGGCACCGGTTGCTAAGGCGTGGCTGTAATTGATGTTGCTTTAAGGTGGCTATTTGTGAAGTTGGCTGTGTTTGCTGCCTGGCCGAAGTCAAATGAGCCCACCCTCTTGTCTTGTATGACACTTCTGATCCAAAGATATGATCATTTGACCTTTTGACTCAATGTTAAGTCAATGGGAACTTGTTGCTATGGTGCTCTATATGGTTGCGTAGGGCTGTGCTTGATACATCGTACACCCGATCGCTGAGAGAAAGTCATAGCACACCTCTCCTCAATAAGCCGGTCTATGACACCTCATTCGTGGGTATACAACAAACGGTGCGGGACGAGTTACAAAATCGCCTATGTAATTTCCCATAGTAGTAATTACAATACTAGAATGTCCTGGTTCATGAAGCACGGCACCATATGTGAATGGTGCCTTGCAGTGGCAAAAATCTTTGGGCACCGGTTGCGCCCCAGGTGGTACAATTGGTTACCCCATTTTGACGTGGCTATGAAGTTGCTGTGAGAGCCTATCAGGCTGGCCGAATCAAAAGAGCTTAACCCACATGTTTCTACGAACTTCTAAACGTTAAAGGAGCTATTACTCATCAAAGATTTGTCCCAATGCAAAGTCTATGGGATTTTTTTCAGCTACTTTTCGCCCGCTCGGACGAACATCGTACACCCGATCACTTATAAAAGTCATAGCACACACCTGTCCTCAATAAGCCGGTCGATTTGACACCTCATTCATGGGTCTATGACAAAAACGGTGCGGGAGGAGTTATGCGCCAAATTGTGTCCAGAAGAAGAGAAGAAGAATAATAAGTATGCAGAAGAATAAGAATGGAGCTTTGCCTGGCAAGCACCATACTAGAATGTACATTTCCTGAAGAAAATGTGAATGGTGCTTGCAGTGGCAAAACTCGGCACTCTTGATTAGCATGATGCTTAACATAATTACCGTCCTGCTAGGATGTTTTTATCAAGATGCTAACATGATTAGCATGTTGCTAGCAACATGCTAACATGATTAGCATAATGCTAGCATGATGCTAGCATGATTACCATGTTGCTAGCATGTTTTTAACAAGATGCTAACATAATTAGCATGTTTGCTAGCATGATGCTAACATGATTAGCATGCTACTAGCATGATGCTAACACAATTAGCATGTTACCAGCATGATGTAACACATTTTTACTAGTTTGTGTCATGTTTAAACCCTAAGCTAATCACTATTAGCATGTAGCTATTCACTGCTAGCATGTGTAGCATGTTGGAAGTTCAGTTTGCTAGCATGAGTCAAAAGAGCCAACCGCCATGTCTCTATGATGCTCTGATGCAGAGATATAGATCTTGCTAAACGGTTGCTAGGGTACTCTGTTTGGTTGCTAAGGAGTGGCTTGGCAGCTACCAATGATGATACTCCAAAGGCTGCTTGACAATATAAACCAACCCCCATGTCTTTATGATGTTCTGATGCAGAGATATAGATCTTGCAAAACGGTTGCTAGGGTACTCTGTTTGGTTGCTAGGGAGTGGCTTGGCAGCTGCTAGTAATGATAAACCAAAGGCTGCTTGCCAGTATAAATGATATAAACCAACCCCAATGCCTCTATGATATTCAGATTTGAAGATATCTGCCTATGCTTTGGGTTGCTGGGGTGCTTTAAATGGTTGCTAAGGCGTGGCTATGATGTCTTTAAGGTGATTTGTGATTGGCGGTTTGCTGCCTCCAGTCAAATGAGCCCACCCTCTTGTTTGTACGACACTTCTATCCAAAGATATTCATTTGATCTTTTTCAATGGAAGTCAATGGAACTTGTTGCTATGGTGCTCTATATGGTTGCTAGGGCGTGGCTTGATAGCTTCACAATGATCCTGAGAGACTGATTGGTTGCCTGAGTAAAATGGGCCCACCCCCTTGTCTCTATGACATTGTTATCCAGAGTTATGTTCAATACAAAATCCCTATGTAATTTCCCATAGTAGGAAAAACACAGTACTTCCTGGTTCATGGGCACGGCTTCACCATAGTATGTCTATGGGGCAACTTTGGGCAGCTCTTGTGCCCCAGGGGTACAACTTACACCCCATTTTGAGGTATGGTCTGAGAGAGCCTATCAGGCTCTTCAAACGTGGTAACCCACATGTTTCTATGAAATTCTCGTTAGGAGCTATTACTCATCAAAGTTTGTCCCAATGCAAAGTCTATGGGATTTTTTTCGCTACTTTTTCGCCCGCCGGACGAACATCGTACACCCGATCGCTTATAAAAGTCATAGCACACCTGTCCTCAATGAGCCGGTCGATTTGACACCTCATTCATGGGTCTATGACAAAAACTGCGGGAGGAGTAGCGCGCAGAAATTGTGTCCAGAAGAAGAAGAAGAAGAATAATAAGTATGCAGAAGAATAAGAATGGAGCTTTGCCTTTGGCAAGCACCATTAACTAGAATGTACATTTCCTGAAGAAAATGTGAATGGTGCTTGCAGTGGCAAAATTCGCCACCTGGTTGCTAGGGTGCTGTAATTGGTTGCTAGGGCGTGGCTATGAAGTTGCTGTGTCACTACTTATTGGATGGCTGAGTCAAAAGAGCCCAGCCCCAAGTCTCTATGACCTTCTAAACCAAAGATATGATCTCACAGATTTGGCCCCCATGTTAAGTCTATGGGAGTTTTTTCAGCCGTTTTTTCGTACGCTGTGCGAACATCGTACACCCGATCGCTTAGAAAAGTCATAGCACACCTCTCCTCAATAAGCCGGTCGATTTGACACCTCATTCGTGGGTCTACGACAAACGGTGCGGGACGAGTTACGCGCCAAAGTTTTGTTCAGGTGAATAGTAATTACAATACTAGAATGTACATTTCCTGAAGAAAATGTGAATGGTGCTTGCAGTGGCAAAAATCGGCACCGGTTGCTAGGGTGCTGTAATTGGTTGCTAGGACGTGGCTATGAAGTTGCTGTGTCACTACTTATTGGCTGGCCGAATCAAAAGAGCCCAGCCCCAAGTCTCTACGAACTTCTAAACTAAAGATATGATCTCACAGATTTGGCCCCCATGTTAAGTCTATGGGAGTTTTTTCAGCCGTTTTTTCGTACGCTCTGCGAACATCGTACACCCGATCACTTAGAAAAGTCATAGCACACCTCTCCTCAATAAGCCGGTCGATTTGACACCTCATTCATGGGTCTACGACAAACGGTGCGGGACGAGTTATGCGCCAAAGTTTTGTTCAGGTGAATAGTAATTACAATACTAGAATGTACATTTCCTGAAGAAAATGTGAATGGTGCTTGCAGTGGAAAAATTCGGCACCGGTTGCTAGGGTGCTGTAATTGGTTGCTAGGGCGTGGCTATGAAGTTGCTGTGTCACTACTTATTGGCTGGCCGAATCAAAAGAGCCCAGCCCCAAGTCTCTATGACCTTCTGATCCAAAGATATGATCTCATAGATTTTGACTCAATGTTAAGTCTATGGGAGTTTTTTCAGCCAATTTTTTCGTACACTGTGCGAACATCGTACACCCGATCGCTTAGAAAAGTCATAGCACACCTCTCCTCAATAAGCCGGTCGATTTGACACCTCATTCGTGGGTATACAACAAACGGTGCGGGACGAGTTACGCGCCAAAGTTTTGTTCAGGTGAATAGTAATTACAATACTAGAATGTACATTTCCTGAAGAAAATGTGAATGGTGCTTGCAGTGGCAAAATTCGCCACCTGGTTGCTAGGGTGCTGTAATTGGTTGCTAGGGCGTGGCTATGAAGTTGCTGTGTCACTACTTATTGGATGGCTGAGTCAAAAGAGCCCAGCCCCAAGTCTCTATGACCTTCTAAACCAAAGATATGATCTCACAGATTTGGCCCCCATGTTAAGTCTATGGGAGTTTTTTCAGCCGTTTTTTCGTACGCTGTGCGAACATCGTACACCCGATCGCTTAGAAAAGTCATAGCACACCTCTCCTCAATAAGCCGGTCGATTTGACACCTCATTCGTGGGTCTACGACAAACGGTGCGGGACGAGTTACGCGCCAAAGTTTTGTTCAGGTGAATAGTAATTACAATACTAGAATGTACATTTCCTGAAGAAAATGTGAATGGTGCTTGCAGTGGAAAAATTCGGCACCGGTTGCTAGGGTGCTGTAATTGGTTGCTAGGGCGTGGCTATGAAGTTGCTGTGTCACTACTTATTGGCTGGCCGAATCAAAAGAGCCCAGCCCCAAGTCTCTATGACCTTCTGATCCAAAGATATGATCTCATAGATTTTGACTCAATGTTAAGTCTATGGGAGTTTTTTCAGCCATTTTTTTCGTACACTGTGCGAACATCGTACACCCGATCGCTTAGAAAAGTCATAGCACACCTCTCCTCAATAAGCCGGTCGATTTGACACCTCATTCGTGGGTCTACAACAAACGGTGCGGGACGAGTTACGCGCCAAAGTTTTGTTCAGGTGAATAGTAATTACAATACTAGAATGTACATTTCCTGAAGAAAATGTGAATGGTGCTTGCAGTGGTAAAATTCGGCCCCAGTTGCTAGGGTGATGTAATTGGTTGCTAGGGCGTCGCTATGAAGTTGCTGTGTCACTACTTATTGGCGGCTTGGCAGGCCGAATCAAAAGAGCCCAGCCCCAAGTCTCTATGACCTTCTGATCCATAGATATGATCTCACAGATTTTGACCCAATGTTAAGTCTATGGGAGTTTTTTCAGCCGTTTTTTCGTACGCTGTGCGGACATCGTACACACGATCGCTTAGAAAAGTCATAGCACACCTCTCCTCGATAAGCCGGTCGATTTGACACCTCATTCATGGGTCTACGACAAACGGTGCGGGACGAGTTACGCGCCAAAGTTTTGTTCAGGTGAATAGTAATTACAATACTAGAATGTACATTTCCTGAAGAAAATGTGAATGGTGCTTGCAGTGGCAAAATTCAGCCCCGGTTGCTAGGGTGCTGTAATTGGTTGCTAGGGCGTTGCTATGAAGTTGCTGTGCCACTACTTATTGGCTGGCCGAATCAAAAGAGCCCAGCCCCAAGTCTCTATGACCTTCTGATCCAAAGATATGATCTCACAGATTTTGACCCAATGTTAAGTCTATGGGAGTTTTTTTAGCCATTTTTTTCGTACGCTGTGCGAACATCGTACACCCGATCACTTAGAAAAGTCATAGCACACCTCTCCTCAATAAGCCGGTCGATTTGACACCTCATTCGTGGGTCTACGACAAACGGTGCGGGACGAGTTACGCGCCAAAGTTTTGTTCAGGTGAATAGTAATTACAATACTAGAATGTACATTTCCTGAAGAAAATGTGAATGGTGCTTGCAGTGGCAAAAATCGGCACCGGTTGCTAGGGTGCTGTAATTGGTTGCTAGGACGTGGCTATGAAGTTGCTGTGTCACTACTTATTGGCTGGCCGAATCAAAAGAGCCCAGCCCCAAGTCTCTACGAACTTCTAAACTAAAGATATGATCTCACAGATTTGGCCCCCATGTTAAGTCTATGGGAGTTTTTTCAGCCGATTTTTCGTACGCTCTGCGAACATCGTACACCCGATCACTTAGAAAAGTCATAGCACACCTCTCCTCAATAAGCCGGTCGATTTGACACCTCATTCATGGGTCTACGACAAACGGTGCGGGACGAGTTATGCGCCAAAGTTTTGTTCAGGTGAATAGTAATTACAATACTAGAATGTACATTTCCTGAAGAAAATGTGAATGGTGCTTGCAGTGGAAAAATTCGGCACCGGTTGCTAGGGTGCTGTAATTGGTTGCTAGGGCGTGGCTATGAAGTTGCTGTGTCACTACTTATTGGCTGGCCGAATCAAAAGAGCCCAGCCCCAAGTCTCTATGACCTTCTGATCCAAAGATATGATCTCATAGATTTTGACTCAATGTTAAGTCTATGGGAGTTTTTTCAGCCAATTTTTTCGTACACTGTGCGAACATCGTACACCCGATCGCTTAGAAAAGTCATAGCACACCTCTCCTCAATAAGCCGGTCGATTTGACACCTCATTCGTGGGTATACAACAAACGGTGCGGGACGAGTTACGCGCCAAAGTTTTGTTCAGGTGAATAGTAATTACAGTACTAGAATGTACATTTCCTGAAGAAAATGTGAATGGTGCTTGCAGTGGCAAAATCGGCACTCGGTTGCTAGGGTGCTGTAATTGGTTGCTAGGACGTGGCTATGAAGTTGCTGTGTCACTACTTATTGGCTGGCCGAATCAAAAGAGCCCAGCCCCAAGTCTCTACGAACTTCTAAACTAAAGATATGATCTCACAGATTTGGCCCCCATGTTAAGTCTATGGGAGTTTTTTCAGCCGTTTTTTCGTACGCTCTGCGAACATCGTACACCCGATCACTTAGAAAAGTCATAGCACACCTCTCCTCAATAAGCCGGTCGATTTGACACCTCATTCATGGGTCTACGACAAACGGTGCGGGACGAGTTATGCGCCAAAGTTTTGTTCAGGTGAATAGTAATTACAATACTAGAATGTACATTTCCTGAAGAAAATGTGAATGGTGCTTGCAGTGGCAAAACTCGGCACTCTTGATTAGCATGATGCTAACATAATTACCGTCCTGCTAGGATGTTTTTATCAAGATGCTAACATGATTAGCATGTTGCTAGCAACATGCTAACATGATTAGCATAATGCTAGCATGATGCTAGCATGATTACCATGTTGCTAGCATGTTTTTAACAAGATGCTAACATAATTAGCATGTTTGCTAGCATGATGCTAACATGATTAGCATGCTACTAGCATGATGCTAACACAATTAGCATGTTACCAGCATGATGTAACACATTTTTACTAGTTTGTGTCATGTTTAAACCCTAAGCTAATCACTATTAGCATGTAGCTATTCACTGCTAGCATGTGTAGCATGTTGGAAGTTCAGTTTGCTAGCATGAGTCAAAAGAGCCAACCGCCATGTCTCTATGATGCTCTGATGCAGAGATATAGATCTTGCTAAACGGTTGCTAGGGTACTCTGTTTGGTTGCTAAGGAGTGGCTTGGCAGCTACCAATGATGATACTCCAAAGGCTGCTTGACAATATAAACCAACCCCCATGTCTTTATGATGTTCTGATGCAGAGATATAGATCTTGCAAAACGGTTGCTAGGGTACTCTGTTTGGTTGCTAGGGAGTGGCTTGGCAGCTGCTAGTAATGATAAACCAAAGGCTGCTTGCCAGTATAAATGATATAAACCAACCCCAATGCCTCTATGATATTCAGATTTGAAGATATCTGCCTATGCTTTGGGTTGCTGGGGTGCTTTAAATGGTTGCTAAGGCGTGGCTATGATGTCTTTAAGGTGATTTGTGATTGGCGGTTTGCTGCCTCCAGTCAAATGAGCCCACCCTCTTGTTTGTACGACACTTCTATCCAAAGATATTCATTTGATCTTTTTCAATGGAAGTCAATGGAACTTGTTGCTATGGTGCTCTATATGGTTGCTAGGGCGTGGCTTGATAGCTTCACAATGATCCTGAGAGACTGATTGGTTGCCTGAGTAAAATGGGCCCACCCCCTTGTCTCTATGACATTGTTATCCAGAGTTATGTTCAATACAAAATCCCTATGTAATTTCCCATAGTAGGAAAAACACAGTACTTCCTGGTTCATGGGCACGGCTTCACCATAGTATGTCTATGGGGCAACTTTGGGCAGCTCTTGTGCCCCAGGGGTACAACTTACACCCCATTTTGAGGTATGGTCTGAGAGAGCCTATCAGGCTCTTCAAACGTGGTAACCCACATGTTTCTATGAAATTCTCGTTAGGAGCTATTACTCATCAAAGTTTGTCCCAATGCAAAGTCTATGGGATTTTTTTTCGCTACTTTTTCGCCCGCCGGACGAACATCGTACACCCGATCGCTTATAAAAGTCATAGCACACCTGTCCTCAATGAGCCGGTCGATTTGACACCTCATTCATGGGTCTATGACAAAAACTGCGGGAGGAGTAGCGCGCAGAAATTGTGTCCAGAAGAAGAAGAAGAAGAATAATAAGTATGCAGAAGAATAAGAATGGAGCTTTGCCTTTGGCAAGCACCATTAACTAGAATGTACATTTCCTGAAGAAAATGTGAATGGTGCTTGCAGTGGAAAAAATCGGCACTCGGTTGCTAGGGTGCTGTAATTGGTTGCTAGGGCGTGGCTATGAACTACTTATTGGCTACTTGATAGGCCGAGTAAAAAGAGCCAAGCCCCAAGTCTCTATGACTTTCTGATCCAAAGATATGATTTCACAGATTTTGTCCCAATGTTAAGTCTATGGGACTTTTTTCAGGCGATTTTTCGTCCGCTGTGCGAACATCGTACATCCGATCGCTTAGAAAAGTCATAGCACACCTCTCCTCAATGAGCCGGTCGATTTGACACCTCATTCATGGGTCTACGAAAAAGAGTGCGGGACGAGTTACGCGCCAAAGTTTTGTTCAGGTGAATAGTAATTACAATACTAGAATGTACATTTCCTGAAGAAAATGTGAATGGTGCTTGCAGTGGCAAAACTCGGCACTCTTGATTAGCATGATGGTAGCATGATGCTAACACCCTTAGCATATTGCTAGGATGTGTTTACCAAGATGCTAATCATGTTAGCATAATGCTAGCAACATGCTAACATGATTAGCATGTTGCCACCATGATGTTAACACCCGTAGCATACTGTTAACATGTTTTTAGCAAGATGCTAACCATGTTAGCATAATGTTAACAACATGCTAACATGATTAGCATGTTTGCTAACATGATTAGCATGCTACTATCATCATGCTAACACATTTTCACTAGTTTGTGTCATGTTTAAACCCTAAGCTAATCACTATTAGCATGTAGCTATTCACTGCTAGCATGTGTATCATGTTGGAAGTCCAGATTGCTAGCATGAGTCAAAAGAGCCAACCGCCATGTCTCTATGATGCTCTGATGCAGAGATATAGGTCTTGCTAAACAGTTGCTAGGGTACTCTGTTTGGTTGCTAGGGAGTGGCTTGGCAGCTGCCAATGATGATACTCCAAAGGCTGCTTGACAATATAAACCAACCCCCATGTCTGTACGATGTTCTGATGCAGAGATATACATCTTGAAAAACGGTTGCTAGGGTACTCTGTTTGGTTGCTAGGGAGTGGCTTGGCAGCTGCCAATGATGATACATCAAAGGCTGCTTGCCAGTATGAATGATATAAACCAACCCCCATGCCTGTATGATATTCAGATTTGAAGATATCCCCTCTATGCTTTGGGTTGCTAGGGTGCTCTAAATGGTTGCTAGGGCGTGGCTATGAAGTGTTGAAGGTGATTCGTGATTGGCCGTTTGCTGCCCCGAGTCAAATGAGCCCACCCTCATGTTTCTATGACACTCCTATCCAAAGATATTCATTTGATCTTTTTCAATGGAAGTCTATGGAACTTGTTGCTATGGTGCTCTATATGGTTGCTAGGGCGTGGCTTGATAGCTTCACAATGATCCTGAGAGACTGATTGGTTGCCTGAGTAAAATGAGCCCACCCCCTTGTCTCTAAGACATTGTGATCCAGAGTTATGTTCAATACAAAATCCCTATGTAATTTCCCATAGTAGGAAAAACACAGTACTTCCTGGTTCATGGGCACGGCTTCACCATAGTATGTCTATGGGGCAACTTTGGGCAGCTCTTGCGCCCCAGGGGTACAACTTACACCCCATTTTGAGGTATGGTCTGAGAGAGCCTATCAGGCTCTTCAAACGTGGTAACCCACATGTTTCTATGAAACTCTCGTTAGGAGCTATTACTCATCAAAGTTTGTCCCAATGCAAAGTCTATGGGATTTTTTTCGCTACTTTTTCGCCCGCCGGACGAACATCGTACACCCGATCGCTTATAAAAGTCATAGCACACCTGTCCTCAATGAGCCGGTCGATTTGACACCTCATTCATGGGTCTATGACAAAAACTGCGGGAGGAGTAGCGCGCAGAAATTGTGTCCAGAAGAAGAAGAAGAAGAATAATAAGTATGCAGAAGAATAAGAATGGAGCTTTGCCTTTGGCAAGCACCATTAACTAGAATGTACATTTCCTGAAGAAAATGTGAATGGTGCTTGCAGTGGCAAAACACCGGACTCGGTTGCTAGGGTGCTGTAATTGGTTGCTAGGGCGTGGCTATGAAGTTGCTGTGTCACTACTTATTGGCTGGCCGAATCAAAAGAGCCCAGCCCCAAGTCTCTACGACCTTCTGATCCAAAGATATGATCTCACAGATTTGGTCCCCATGTTAAGTCTATGGGACATTTTTCAGACGATTTTTCGTATGCTGTGCGAACAGCGTACACCCGATCACTTAGAAAAGTCATAGCACACCTCTCCTCAATAAGCCGGTCGATTTGACACCTCATTTGTGGGTCTACGTCAAACGGTGCGGGACGAGTTACGCGCCAAAGTTTTGTTCAGGTGAATAGTAATTACAATACTAGAATGTACATTTCCTGAAGAAAATGTGAATGGTGCTTGCAGTGGCAAAACTCGGCACTCTTGATTAGCATGATGCTAACATAATTACCGTCCTGCTAGGATGTTTTTATCAAGATGCTAACATGATTAGCATGTTGCTAGCATTATGCTAACACCCTTAGCATGCTGCTAGCATGTTTTTAGAAAGATGCTAATCATGTTAGCATTATGCTAGCAACATGCTAACATGATTAGCATTTGTTGCTAGCATAATGCTAACACCCTTAGCATGCTGCTAGCATGTTTTTAGAAAGATGCTAATCATGTTAGCATAATGCTAGCAACATGCTAACATGATTAGCATAATGCTAGCATGATGCTAGCATGATTACCATGTTGCTAGCATGTTTTTAACAAGATGCTAACATAATTAGCATGTTTGCTAGCATGATGCTAACATGATTAGCATGCTACTAGCATGATGCTAACACAATTAGCATGTTACCAGCATGATGTAACACATTTTTACTAGTTTGTGTCATGTTTAAACCCTAAGCTAATCACTATTAGCATGTAGCTATTCACTGCTAGCATGTGTAGCATGTTGGAAGTTCAGTTTGCTAGCATGAGTCAAAAGAGCCAACCGCCATGTCTCTATGATGCTCTGATGCAGAGATATAGATCTTGCTAAACGGTTGCTAGGGTACTCTGTTTGGTTGCTAAGGAGTGGCTTGGCAGCTACCAATGATGATACTCCAAAGGCTGCTTGACAATATAAACCAACCCCCATGTCTTTATGATGTTCTGATGCAGAGATATAGATCTTGCAAAACGGTTGCTAGGGTACTCTGTTTGGTTGCTAGGGAGTGGCTTGGCAGCTGCTAGTAATGATAAACCAAAGGCTGCTTGCCAGTATAAATGATATAAACCAACCCCCATGCCTCTATGATATTCAGATTTGAAGATATCTGCCTATGCTTTGGGTTGCTAGGGTGCTTTAAATGGTTGCTAAGGCGTGGCTATGATGTCTTTAAGGTGATTTGTGATTGGCGGTTTGCTGCCTCCAGTCAAATGAGCCCACCCTCTTGTTTGTACGACACTTCTATCCAAAGATATTCATTTGACCTTTTTCAATGGAAGTCAATGGAACTTGTTGCTATGGTGCTCTATATGGTTGCTAGGGCGTGGCTTGATAGCTTCACAATGATCCTGAGAGACTGATTGGTTGCCTGAGTAAAATGGGCCCACCCCCTTGTCTCTATGACATTGTGATCCAGAGTTATGTTCAATACAAAATCCCTATGTAATTTCCCATAGTAGGAAAAACACAGTACTTCCTGGTTCATGGGCACGGCTTCACCATAGTATGTCTATGGGGCAACTTTGGGCAGCTCTTGCGCCCCAGGGGTACAACTTACACCCCATTTTGAGGTATGGTCTGAGAGAGCCTATCAGGCTCTTCAAACGTGGTAACCCACATGTTTCTATGAAATTCTCGTTAGGAGCTATTACTCATCAAAGTTTGTCCCAATGCAAAGTCTATGGGATTTTTTTCGCTACTTTTTCGCCCGCCGGACGAACATCGTACACCCGATCGCTTATAAAAGTCATAGCACACCTGTCCTCAATGAGCCGGTCGATTTGACACCTCATTCATGGGTCTATGACAAAAACTGCGGGAGGAGTAGCGCGCAGAAATTGTGTCCAGAAGAAGAAGAAGAAGAATAATAAGTATGCAGAAGAATAAGAATGGAGCTTTGCCTTTGGCAAGCACCATTAACTAGAATGTACATTTCCTGAAGAAAATGTGAATGGTGCTTGCAGTGGAAAAATTCGGCACCGGTTGCTAGGGTGCTGTAATTGGTTGCTAGGGCGTGGCTATGAAGTTGCTGTGTCACTACTTATTGGCTGGCCGAATCAAAAGAGCCCAGCCCCAAGTCTCTATGACCTTCTGATCCAAAGATATGATCTCATAGATTTTGACTCAATGTTAAGTCTATGGGAGTTTTTTCAGCCAATTTTTTCGTACACTGTGCGAACATCGTACACCCGATCGCTTAGAAAAGTCATAGCACACCTCTCCTCAATAAGCCGGTCGATTTGACACCTCATTCGTGGGTATACAACAAACGGTGCGGGACGAGTTACGCGCCAAAGTTTTGTTCAGGTGAATAGTAATTACAATACTAGAATGTACATTTCCTGAAGAAAATGTGAATGGTGCTTGCAGTGGAAAAAATCGGCACTCGGTTGCTAGGGTGCTGTAATTGGTTGCTAGGGCGTGGCTATGAACTACTTATTGGCTACTTGATAGGCCGAGTAAAAAGAGCCAAGCCCCAAGTCTCTATGACTTTCTGATCCAAAGATATGATTTCACAGATTTTGTCCCAATGTTAAGTCTATGGGACTTTTTTCAGGCGATTTTTCGTCCGCTGTGCGAACATCGTACATCCGATCGCTTAGAAAAGTCATAGCACACCTCTCCTCAATGAGCCGGTCGATTTGACACCTCATTCATGGGTCTACGAAAAAGAGTGCGGGACGAGTTACGCGCCAAAGTTTTGTTCAGGTGAATAGTAATTACAATACTAGAATGTACATTTCCTGAAGAAAATGTGAATGGTGCTTGCAGTGGCAAAACTCGGCACTCTTGATTAGCATGATGGTAGCATGATGCTAACACCCTTAGCATATTGCTAGGATGTGTTTACCAAGATGCTAATCATGTTAGCATAATGCTAGCAACATGCTAACATGATTAGCATGTTGCCACCATGATGTTAACACCCGTAGCATACTGTTAACATGTTTTTAGCAAGATGCTAACCATGTTAGCATAATGTTAACAACATGCTAACATGATTAGCATGCTACTAGCATGATGCTAACATGATTAGCATGCTACTATCATCATGCTAACACATTTTCACTAGTTTGTGTCATGTTTAAACCCTAAGCTAATCACTATTAGCATGTAGCTATTCACTGCTAGCATGTGTATCATGTTGGAAGTCCAGATTGCTAGCATGAGTCAAAAGAGCCAACCGCCATGTCTCTATGATGCTCTGATGCAGAGATATAGGTCTTGCTAAACAGTTGCTAGGGTACTCTGTTTGGTTGCTAGGGAGTGGCTTGGCAGCTGCCAATGATGATACTCCAAAGGCTGCTTGACAATATAAACCAACCCCCATGTCTGTACGATGTTCTGATGCAGAGATATACATCTTGAAAAACGGTTGCTAGGGTACTCTGTTTGGTTGCTAGGGAGTGGCTTGGCAGCTGCCAATGATGATACATCAAAGGCTGCTTGCCAGTATGAATGATATAAACCAACCCCCATGCCTGTATGATATTCAGATTTGAAGATATCCCCTCTATGCTTTGGGTTGCTAGGGTGCTCTAAATGGTTGCTAGGGCGTGGCTATGAAGTGTTGAAGGTGATTCGTGATTGGCCGTTTGCTGCCCCGAGTCAAATGAGCCCACCCTCATGTTTCTATGACACTCCTATCCAAAGATATTCATTTGATCTTTTTCAATGGAAGTCTATGGAACTTGTTGCTATGGTGCTCTATATGGTTGCTAGGGCGTGGCTTGATAGCTTCACAATGATCCTGAGAGACTGATTGGTTGCCTGAGTAAAATGAGCCCACCCCCTTGTCTCTAAGACATTGTGATCCAGAGTTATGTTCAATACAAAATCCCTATGTAATTTCCCATAGTAGGAAAAACACAGTACTTCCTGGTTCATGGGCACGGCTTCACCATAGTATGTCTATGGGGCAACTTTGGGCAGCTCTTGCGCCCCAGGGGTACAACTTACACCCCATTTTGAGGTATGGTCTGAGAGAGCCTATCAGGCTCTTCAAACGTGGTAACCCACATGTTTCTATGAAACTCTCGTTAGGAGCTATTACTCATCAAAGTTTGTCCCAATGCAAAGTCTATGGGATTTTTTTCGCTACTTTTTCGCCCGCCGGACGAACATCGTACACCCGATCGCTTATAAAAGTCATAGCACACCTGTCCTCAATGAGCCGGTCGATTTGACACCTCATTCATGGGTCTATGACAAAAACTGCGGGAGGAGTAGCGCGCAGAAATTGTGTCCAGAAGAAGAAGAAGAAGAATAATAAGTATGCAGAAGAATAAGAATGGAGCTTTGCCTTTGGCAAGCACCATTAATAATAAGTATGCAGAAGAATAAGAATGGAGCTTTGCCTTTGGCAAGCACCATTAACTAGAATGTACATTTCCTGAAGAAAATGTGAATGGTGCTTGCAGTGGAAAAATTCGGCACCGGTTGCTAGGGTGCTGTAATTGGTTGCTAGGGCGTGGCTATGAAGTTGCTGTGTCACTACTTATTGGCTGGCCGAATCAAAAGAGCCCAGCCCCAAGTCTCTATGACCTTCTGATCCAAAGATATGATCTCATAGATTTTGACTCAATGTTAAGTCTATGGGAGTTTTTTCAGCCAATTTTTTCGTACACTGTGCGAACATCGTACACCCGATCGCTTAGAAAAGTCATAGCACACCTCTCCTCAATAAGCCGGTCGATTTGACACCTCATTCGTGGGTATACAACAAACGGTGCGGGACGAGTTACGCGCCAAAGTTTTGTTCAGGTGAATAGTAATTACAATACTAGAATGTACATTTCCTGAAGAAAATGTGAATGGTGCTTGCAGTGGCAAAACTCGGCACTCTTGATTAACATGATGCTAACATAATTACCGTCCAGCTAGGATGTTTTTAGCAAGATGCTAACATGATTAGCATGTTGCTAGCATTATGCTAACACCTTTAGCATGCTGCTAACATGTTTTTAGAAAGATGCTAATCATGTTAGCATAATGCTAGCAACATGCTAACATGATTAGCATGTTGCTAGCATAATGCTAACACCCTTAGCATGCTGCTAGCTTGTTTTTAGAAAGATGCTAATCATGTTAGCATTATGTTAGCAACATGCTAACATGATTAACATAATCTTAGCATGATGCTACCATGATTACCATGTTGTTAGCATGTTTTTAACAAGATGCTAACATAATTAGCATGTTTGCTAGCATGATGCTAACATGATTAGCATGCTACTAGCATGATGCTAACACAGTTAGCATGTTACCAGCATTATGCTAACACATTTTTACTAGTTTGTGTCATGTTTAAACCCTAAGCTAATCACTATTAGCATATAGCTATTCACTGATAGCATGTGTAGCATGTTGGAAGTCCAGTTTGCTAGCATGAGTCAAAAGAGCCAACCGCCATGTCTCTATGATGCTCTGATGCAGAGATATAGATCTTGCAAAACGGTTACTAGGGTACTCTGTTTGGTTGCTAGGGAGTGGCTTGGTAGCTACCAATGATGATACTCCAAAGGCTGCTTGACAATATAAACCAACACCCATGTCTCTACGATGTTCTGATGCAGAGATATAGATCTTGCTAAATGGTTGCTAGGGTACTCTGTTTGGTTACTAGGGAGTGGCTTGGTAGCTACCAATGATGATACTCCAAAGGCTGCTTGACAATATAAACCAACACCCATGTCTTTACGATGTTCTGATGCAGAAATATAGATGTTGAATAATGGTTGCTAGGGTACTCTGTTTGGTTGCTAGGGAGTGGCTTGGCAGCTACCAATGATGATACTCCAAAGGCTGCTTGCCAGTATGAATGATATAAACCAACCCCCATGCCTCTATGATATTCAGATTTGAAGATATCTGCCTATGCTTTGGGTTGCTAGGGTGCTCTAAATGGTTGCTAAGGCGTGGCTATGATGTCTTTAAGGTGATTTGTGATTGGCGGTTTGCTGCCTCGAGTCAAATGAGCCCACCCTCTTGTTTGTACGACACTTCTATCCAAAGATATTCATTTGAACTTTTTCAATGGAAGTCTATGAAGCTTGTTACTAAGGTGCTCTAAATGGTTGCTAGGGCGTGGCTTGATATCTTCAAAGTTTTCCTGAGAGACTGATTGGTTGCCTGAGTAAAATGAGACCACCCCCTTGTCTCTATGACATTGTGATCCAGAGTTATGACTTGTCAAAGTTCGTTCCAATGTTAAGTCTATGGGATTTTTTTCGCTACTTTTTCGCCCGCCGGACGAACATCGTACACCCGATCGCTTATAAAAGTCATAGCACACCTCTCCTCAATGAGCCGGTCGATTTGACACCTCATTCATGGGTCTAGGACAAAAACTGCGGGAGGAGTAGCGCGCAGAAAAAAAAGTGGAAGAAGAAGAAGAAGAAGAAGAAGAAGAAGAAGAAGAAGAACTAGAATGTACATTTCCTGAAGAAAATGTGAATGGTGCTTGCAGTGGCAAAAATCGGCACCGGTTGCTAGGGTGCTGTAATTGGTTGCTAGGACGTGGCTATGAAGTTGCTGTGTCACTACTTATTGGCTGGCCGAATCAAAAGAGCCCAGCCCCAAGTCTCTACGAACTTCTAAACTAAAGATATGATCTCACAGATTTGGCCCCCATGTTAAGTCTATGGGAGTTTTTTCAGCCGTTTTTTCGTACGCTCTGCGAACATCGTACACCCGATCACTTAGAAAAGTCATAGCACACCTCTCCTCAATAAGCCGGTCGATTTGACACCTCATTCATGGGTCTACGACAAACGGTGCGGGACGAGTTATGCGCCAAAGTTTTGTTCAGGTGAATAGTAATTACAATACTAGAATGTACATTTCCTGAAGAAAATGTGAATGGTGCTTGCAGTGGCAAAAGTCGGCACCCGGTTGCTAGGGTGCTGTAATTGGTTGCTAGGGTGTGGCAATGAAGTTGCTGTGTCACTACTTATTAGCTGCTTGATAGGCCGAGTCAAAAGAGCCCAGCCCCAAGTCTCTATGACCTTTTAAACCAAAGATATGATCTCACAGATTTTGTCCCAATGTTAAGTCTATGGGACTTTTTTCAGCCGATTTTTCGTCCGTTGTGTGAACATCGTACACCCGATCGCTTACAAAAGTCATAGCACACCTCTCCTCAATAAGCCGGTCGATTTGACACCTCATTTGTGGGTCTACGACAAACGGTGCGGGACGAGTTACGCGCCAAAGTTTTGTCTAGGTGAATAGTAATTACAATACTAGAATGTACATTTCCTGAAGAAAATGTGAATGGTGCTTGCAGTGGCAAAATTCGGCACCGGTTGCTAGGGTGCTGTAATTGGTTGCTAGGGTGTGGCTATGAAGTTGCTGTGTCACTAATTATTGGCTGGCCGAATCAAAAGAGCCCAGCCCCAAGTCTCTATGACCTTCTGATCCAAAGATATGATCTCACAGATTTTGACCCAATGTTAAGTCTATGGGAGTTTTTTCAGACGTTTTTTTTCGTACACTGTGCGAACATCGTACACCTGATCGCTTAGAAAAGTCATAGCACACCTCTCCTCAATAAGCCGGTCGATTTGACACCTCATTCGTGGGTCTACGACAAACTGTGCGGGACGAGTTACGCGCCAAAGTTTTGTTCAGGTGAATAGTAATTACAATACTAGAATGTACATTTCCTGAAGAAAATGTGAATGGTGCTTGCAGTGGCAAAACTCGGCACTCTTGATTAGCATGATGCTAACATAATTACCGTCCTGCTAGGATGTTTTTATCAAGATGCTAACATGATTAGCATGTTGCTAGCAACATGCTAACATGATTAGCATAATGCTAGCATGATGCTAGCATGATTACCATGTTGCTAGCATGTTTTTAACAAGATGCTAACATAATTAGCATGTTTGCTAGCATGATGCTAACATGATTAGCATGCTACTAGCATGATGCTAACACAATTAGCATGTTACCAGCATGATGTAACACATTTTTACTAGTTTGTGTCATGTTTAAACCCTAAGCTAATCACTATTAGCATGTAGCTATTCACTGCTAGCATGTGTAGCATGTTGGAAGTTCAGTTTGCTAGCATGAGTCAAAAGAGCCAACCGCCATGTCTCTATGATGCTCTGATGCAGAGATATAGATCTTGCTAAACGGTTGCTAGGGTACTCTGTTTGGTTGCTAAGGAGTGGCTTGGCAGCTACCAATGATGATACTCCAAAGGCTGCTTGACAATATAAACCAACCCCCATGTCTTTATGATGTTCTGATGCAGAGATATAGATCTTGCAAAACGGTTGCTAGGGTACTCTGTTTGGTTGCTAGGGAGTGGCTTGGCAGCTGCTAGTAATGATAAACCAAAGGCTGCTTGCCAGTATAAATGATATAAACCAACCCCAATGCCTCTATGATATTCAGATTTGAAGATATCTGCCTATGCTTTGGGTTGCTGGGGTGCTTTAAATGGTTGCTAAGGCGTGGCTATGATGTCTTTAAGGTGATTTGTGATTGGCGGTTTGCTGCCTCCAGTCAAATGAGCCCACCCTCTTGTTTGTACGACACTTCTATCCAAAGATATTCATTTGATCTTTTTCAATGGAAGTCAATGGAACTTGTTGCTATGGTGCTCTATATGGTTGCTAGGGCGTGGCTTGATAGCTTCACAATGATCCTGAGAGACTGATTGGTTGCCTGAGTAAAATGGGCCCACCCCCTTGTCTCTATGACATTGTTATCCAGAGTTATGTTCAATACAAAATCCCTATGTAATTTCCCATAGTAGGAAAAACACAGTACTTCCTGGTTCATGGGCACGGCTTCACCATAGTATGTCTATGGGGCAACTTTGGGCAGCTCTTGTGCCCCAGGGGTACAACTTACACCCCATTTTGAGGTATGGTCTGAGAGAGCCTATCAGGCTCTTCAAACGTGGTAACCCACATGTTTCTATGAAATTCTCGTTAGGAGCTATTACTCATCAAAGTTTGTCCCAATGCAAAGTCTATGGGATTTTTTTTCGCTACTTTTTCGCCCGCCGGACGAACATCGTACACCCGATCGCTTATAAAAGTCATAGCACACCTGTCCTCAATGAGCCGGTCGATTTGACACCTCATTCATGGGTCTATGACAAAAACTGCGGGAGGAGTAGCGCGCAGAAATTGTGTCCAGAAGAAGAAGAAGAAGAATAATAAGTATGCAGAAGAATAAGAATGGAGCTTTGCCTTTGGCAAGCACCATTAACTAGAATGTACATTTCCTGAAGAAAATGTGAATGGTGCTTGCAGTGGCAAAATTCGGCACCGGTTGCTGGGGTGCTGAAATTGGTTGCTAGGGCGTGGCTATGAAGATGCTGTGTCAATACTTATTGGCAGGCTGAATCAAAAGAGCCCAGCCCCAAGTCTCTATGACCTTCTAAACCAAAGATATGATCTCACAGATTTGGCCCCCATGTTAAGTCTATGGGAGTTTTTTCAGCCATTTTTTCGTATGCTGTGCGAAAATCGTACACCCAATCGCTTAGAAAAGTCATAGCACACCTCTCCTCAATAAGCCGGTCGATTTGACACCTCATTCGTGGGTCTACGACAAATGGTGCGGGACGAGTTACGTGCCAAAGTTTTGTTCAGGTGAATAGTAATTACAATACTAGAATGTACATTTCCTGAAGAAAATGTGAATGGTGCTTGCAGTGGCAAAAGTCGGCACCCGGTTGCTAGGGTGCTGTAATTGGTTGCTAGGGTGTGGCCATGAAGTCACTACTTATTGGCGGCTTGATAGGCCGAGTCAAAAGAGCCCAGCCCCAAGTCTCTATGACCTTCTAAACCAAAGATATGATCTCACAGATTTTGTCCCAATGTTAAATCTATGGGACTTTTTTCAGCCGATTTATCGTCCGCTGTGTGAACATCGTACACCCGATCGCTTAGAAAAGTCATAGCACACCTCTCCTCAATAAGCCGGTCGATTTGACACCTCATTTGTGGGTCTACGACAAACGGTGCGGGACGAGTTACGCGCCGAAGTTTTGTCTAGGTGAATAGTAATTACAATACTAGAATGTACATTTCCTGAAGAAAATGTGAATGGTGCTTGCAGTGGCAAAACTCGGCACTCTTGATTAGCATGATGCTAACATAATTACCGTCCTGCTAGGATGTTTTTATCAAGATGCTAACATGATTAGCATGTTGCTAGCATTATGCTAACACCCTTAGCATGCTGCTAGCATGTTTTTAGAAAGATGCTAATCATGTTAGCATTATGCTAGCAACATGCTAACATGATTAGCATTTGTTGCTAGCATAATGCTAACACCCTTAGCATGCTGCTAGCATGTTTTTAGAAAGATGCTAATCATGTTAGCATAATGCTAGCAACATGCTAACATGATTAGCATAATGCTAGCATGATGCTAGCATGATTACCATGTTGCTAGCATGTTTTTAACAAGATGCTAACATAATTAGCATGTTTGCTAGCATGATGCTAACATGATTAGCATGCTACTAGCATGATGCTAACACAATTAGCATGTTACCAGCATGATGTAACACATTTTTACTAGTTTGTGTCATGTTTAAACCCTAAGCTAATCACTATTAGCATGTAGCTATTCACTGCTAGCATGTGTAGCATGTTGGAAGTTCAGTTTGCTAGCATGAGTCAAAAGAGCCAACCGCCATGTCTCTATGATGCTCTGATGCAGAGATATAGATCTTGCTAAACGGTTGCTAGGGTACTCTGTTTGGTTGCTAAGGAGTGGCTTGGCAGCTACCAATGATGATACTCCAAAGGCTGCTTGACAATATAAACCAACCCCCATGTCTTTATGATGTTCTGATGCAGAGATATAGATCTTGCAAAACGGTTGCTAGGGTACTCTGTTTGGTTGCTAGGGAGTGGCTTGGCAGCTGCTAGTAATGATAAACCAAAGGCTGCTTGCCAGTATAAATGATATAAACCAACCCCCATGCCTCTATGATATTCAGATTTGAAGATATCTGCCTATGCTTTGGGTTGCTAGGGTGCTTTAAATGGTTGCTAAGGCGTGGCTATGATGTCTTTAAGGTGATTTGTGATTGGCGGTTTGCTGCCTCCAGTCAAATGAGCCCACCCTCTTGTTTGTACGACACTTCTATCCAAAGATATTCATTTGACCTTTTTCAATGGAAGTCAATGGAACTTGTTGCTATGGTGCTCTATATGGTTGCTAGGGCGTGGCTTGATAGCTTCACAATGATCCTGAGAGACTGATTGGTTGCCTGAGTAAAATGGGCCCACCCCCTTGTCTCTATGACATTGTGATCCAGAGTTATGTTCAATACAAAATCCCTATGTAATTTCCCATAGTAGGAAAAACACAGTACTTCCTGGTTCATGGGCACGGCTTCACCATAGTATGTCTATGGGGCAACTTTGGGCAGCTCTTGCGCCCCAGGGGTACAACTTACACCCCATTTTGAGGTATGGTCTGAGAGAGCCTATCAGGCTCTTCAAACGTGGTAACCCACATGTTTCTATGAAATTCTCGTTAGGAGCTATTACTCATCAA
This sequence comes from Chanodichthys erythropterus, assembly GCF_024489055.1. Taxonomy (NCBI): domain Eukaryota; kingdom Metazoa; phylum Chordata; class Actinopteri; order Cypriniformes; family Xenocyprididae; genus Chanodichthys; species Chanodichthys erythropterus. The sequence continues at coordinate 39,250,266 of NC_090241.1, forward strand.
AGTTTGTCCCAATGCAAAGTCTATGGGATTTTTTTCGCTACTTTTTCGCCCGCCGGACGAACATCGTACACCCGATCGCTTATAAAAGTCATAGCACACCTGTCCTCAATGAGCCGGTCGATTTGACACCTCATTCATGGGTCTATGACAAAAACTGCGGGAGGAGTAGCGCGCAGAAATTGTGTCCAGAAGAAGAAGAAGAAGAATAATAAGTATGCAGAAGAATAAGAATGGAGCTTTGCCTTTGGCAAGCACCATTAACTAGAATGTACATTTCCTGAAGAAAATGTGAATGGTGCTTGCAGTGGCAAAACTCGGCACTCTTGATTAGCATGATGCTAACATAATTACCGTCCTGCTAGGATGTTTTTATCAAGATGCTAACATGATTAGCATGTTGCTAGCAACATGCTAACATGATTAGCATAATGCTAGCATGATGCTAGCATGATTACCATGTTGCTAGCATGTTTTTAACAAGATGCTAACATAATTAGCATGTTTGCTAGCATGATGCTAACATGATTAGCATGCTACTAGCATGATGCTAACACAATTAGCATGTTACCAGCATGATGTAACACATTTTTACTAGTTTGTGTCATGTTTAAACCCTAAGCTAATCACTATTAGCATGTAGCTATTCACTGCTAGCATGTGTAGCATGTTGGAAGTTCAGTTTGCTAGCATGAGTCAAAAGAGCCAACCGCCATGTCTCTATGATGCTCTGATGCAGAGATATAGATCTTGCTAAACGGTTGCTAGGGTACTCTGTTTGGTTGCTAAGGAGTGGCTTGGCAGCTACCAATGATGATACTCCAAAGGCTGCTTGACAATATAAACCAACCCCCATGTCTTTATGATGTTCTGATGCAGAGATATAGATCTTGCAAAACGGTTGCTAGGGTACTCTGTTTGGTTGCTAGGGAGTGGCTTGGCAGCTGCTAGTAATGATAAACCAAAGGCTGCTTGCCAGTATAAATGATATAAACCAACCCCAATGCCTCTATGATATTCAGATTTGAAGATATCTGCCTATGCTTTGGGTTGCTGGGGTGCTTTAAATGGTTGCTAAGGCGTGGCTATGATGTCTTTAAGGTGATTTGTGATTGGCGGTTTGCTGCCTCCAGTCAAATGAGCCCACCCTCTTGTTTGTACGACACTTCTATCCAAAGATATTCATTTGATCTTTTTCAATGGAAGTCAATGGAACTTGTTGCTATGGTGCTCTATATGGTTGCTAGGGCGTGGCTTGATAGCTTCACAATGATCCTGAGAGACTGATTGGTTGCCTGAGTAAAATGGGCCCACCCCCTTGTCTCTATGACATTGTTATCCAGAGTTATGTTCAATACAAAATCCCTATGTAATTTCCCATAGTAGGAAAAACACAGTACTTCCTGGTTCATGGGCACGGCTTCACCATAGTATGTCTATGGGGCAACTTTGGGCAGCTCTTGTGCCCCAGGGGTACAACTTACACCCCATTTTGAGGTATGGTCTGAGAGAGCCTATCAGGCTCTTCAAACGTGGTAACCCACATGTTTCTATGAAATTCTCGTTAGGAGCTATTACTCATCAAAGTTTGTCCCAATGCAAAGTCTATGGGATTTTTTTCGCTACTTTTTCGCCCGCCGGACGAACATCGTACACCCGATCGCTTATAAAAGTCATAGCACACCTGTCCTCAATGAGCCGGTCGATTTGACACCTCATTCATGGGTCTATGACAAAAACTGCGGGAGGAGTAGCGCGCAGAAATTGTGTCCAGAAGAAGAAGAAGAAGAACTAGAATGTACATTTCCTGAAGAAAATGTGAATGGTGCTTGCAGTGGAAAAATTCGGCACCGGTTGCTAGGGTGCTGTAATTGGTTGCTAGGGCGTGGCTATGAAGTTGCTGTGTCACTACTTATTGGCTGGCCGAATCAAAAGAGCCCAGCCCCAAGTCTCTATGACCTTCTGATCCAAAGATATGATCTCATAGATTTTGACTCAATGTTAAGTCTATGGGAGTTTTTTCAGCCAATTTTTTCGTACACTGTGCGAACATCGTACACCCGATCGCTTAGAAAAGTCATAGCACACCTCTCCTCAATAAGCCGGTCGATTTGACACCTCATTCGTGGGTATACAACAAACGGTGCGGGACGAGTTACGCGCCAAAGTTTTGTTCAGGTGAATAGTAATTACAATACTAGAATGTACATTTCCTGAAGAAAATGTGAATGGTGCTTGCAGTGGCAAAACTCGGCACTCTTGATTAACATGATGCTAACATAATTACCGTCCAGCTAGGATGTTTTTAGCAAGATGCTAACATGATTAGCATGTTGCTAGCATTATGCTAACACCTTTAGCATGCTGCTAACATGTTTTTAGAAAGATGCTAATCATGTTAGCATAATGCTAGCAACATGCTAACATGATTAGCATGTTGCTAGCATAATGCTAACACCCTTAGCATGCTGCTAGCTTGTTTTTAGAAAGATGCTAATCATGTTAAGCATTATGTTAGCAACATGCTAACATGATTAACATAATCTTAGCATGATGCTACCATGATTACCATGTTGTTAGCATGTTTTTAACAAGATGCTAACATAATTAGCATGTTTGCTAGCATGATGCTAACATGATTAGCATGCTACTAGCATGATGCTAACACAGTTAGCATGTTACCAGCATTATGCTAACACATTTTTACTAGTTTGTGTCATGTTTAAACCCTAAGCTAATCACTATTAGCATATAGCTATTCACTGATAGCATGTGTAGCATGTTGGAAGTCCAGTTTGCTAGCATGAGTCAAAAGAGCCAACCGCCATGTCTCTATGATGCTCTGATGCAGAGATATAGATCTTGCAAAACGGTTACTAGGGTACTCTGTTTGGTTGCTAGGGAGTGGCTTGGTAGCTACCAATGATGATACTCCAAAGGCTGCTTGACAATATAAACCAACACCCATGTCTCTACGATGTTCTGATGCAGAGATATAGATCTTGCTAAATGGTTGCTAGGGTACTCTGTTTGGTTACTAGGGAGTGGCTTGGTAGCTACCAATGATGATACTCCAAAGGCTGCTTGACAATATAAACCAACACCCATGTCTTTACGATGTTCTGATGCAGAAATATAGATGTTGAATAATGGTTGCTAGGGTACTCTGTTTGGTTGCTAGGGAGTGGCTTGGCAGCTACCAATGATGATACTCCAAAGGCTGCTTGCCAGTATGAATGATATAAACCAACCCCCATGCCTCTATGATATTCAGATTTGAAGATATCTGCCTATGCTTTGGGTTGCTAGGGTGCTCTAAATGGTTGCTAAGGCGTGGCTATGATGTCTTTAAGGTGATTTGTGATTGGCGGTTTGCTGCCTCGAGTCAAATGAGCCCACCCTCTTGTTTGTACGACACTTCTATCCAAAGATATTCATTTGAACTTTTTCAATGGAAGTCTATGAAGCTTGTTACTAAGGTGCTCTAAATGGTTGCTAGGGCGTGGCTTGATATCTTCAAAGTTTTCCTGAGAGACTGATTGGTTGCCTGAGTAAAATGAGACCACCCCTTGTCTCTATGACATTGTGATCCAGAGTTATGACTTGTCAAAGTTCGTTCCAATGTTAAGTCTATGGGATTTTTTTTCGCTACTTTTTCGCCCGCCGGACGAACATCGTACACCCGATCGCTTATAAAAGTCATAGCACACCTCTCCTCAATGAGCCGGTCGATTTGACACCTCATTCATGGGTCTAGGACAAAAACTGCGGGAGGAGTAGCGCGCAGAAAAAAAAGTGGAAGAAGAAGAAGAAGAAGAAGAAGAAGAAGAAGAAGAAGAACTAGAATGTACATTTCCTGAAGAAAATGTGAATGGTGCTTGCAGTGGCAAAAATCGGCACCGGTTGCTAGGGTGCTGTAATTGGTTGCTAGGACGTGGCTATGAAGTTGCTGTGTCACTACTTATTGGCTGGCCGAATCAAAAGAGCCCAGCCCCAAGTCTCTACGAACTTCTAAACTAAAGATATGATCTCACAGATTTGGCCCCCATGTTAAGTCTATGGGAGTTTTTTCAGCCGTTTTTTCGTACGCTCTGCGAACATCGTACACCCGATCACTTAGAAAAGTCATAGCACACCTCTCCTCAATAAGCCGGTCGATTTGACACCTCATTCATGGGTCTACGACAAACGGTGCGGGACGAGTTATGCGCCAAAGTTTTGTTCAGGTGAATAGTAATTACAATACTAGAATGTACATTTCCTGAAGAAAATGTGAATGGTGCTTGCAGTGGAAAAATTCGGCACCGGTTGCTAGGGTGCTGTAATTGGTTGCTAGGGCGTGGCTATGAAGTTGCTGTGTCACTACTTATTGGCTGGCCGAATCAAAAGAGCCCAGCCCCAAGTCTCTATGACCTTCTGATCCAAAGATATGATCTCATAGATTTTGACTCAATGTTAAGTCTATGGGAGTTTTTTCAGCCAATTTTTTCGTACACTGTGCGAACATCGTACACCCGATCGCTTAGAAAAGTCATAGCACACCTCTCCTCAATAAGCCGGTCGATTTGACACCTCATTCGTGGGTATACAACAAACGGTGCGGGACGAGTTACGCGCCAAAGTTTTGTTCAGGTGAATAGTAATTACAATACTAGAATGTACATTTCCTGAAGAAAATGTGAATGGTGCTTGCAGTGGCAAAATTCGCCACCTGGTTGCTAGGGTGCTGTAATTGGTTGCTAGGGCGTGGCTATGAAGTTGCTGTGTCACTACTTATTGGATGGATGAGTCAAAAGAGCCCAGCCCCAAGTCTCTATGACCTTCTAAACCAAAGATATGATCTCACAGATTTGGCCCCCATGTTAAGTCTATGGGAGTTTTTTCAGCCGTTTTTTCGTACGCTGTGCGAACATCGTACACCCGATCGCTTAGAAAAGTCATAGCACACCTCTCCTCAATAAGCCGGTCGATTTGACACCTCATTCGTGGGTCTACGACAAACGGTGCGGGACGAGTTACGCGCCAAAGTTTTGTTCAGGTGAATAGTAATTACAATACTAGAATGTACATTTCCTGAAGAAAATGTGAATGGTGCTTGCAGTGGAAAAATTCGGCACCGGTTGCTAGGGTGCTGTAATTGGTTGCTAGGGCGTGGCTATGAAGTTGCTGTGTCACTACTTATTGGCTGGCCGAATCAAAAGAGCCCAGCCCCAAGTCTCTATGACCTTCTGATCCAAAGATATGATCTCATAGATTTTGACTCAATGTTAAGTCTATGGGAGTTTTTTCAGCCAATTTTTTCGTACACTGTGCGAACATCGTACACCCGATCGCTTAGAAAAGTCATAGCACACCTCTCCTCAATAAGCCGGTCGATTTGACACCTCATTCGTGGGTATACAACAAACGGTGCGGGACGAGTTACGCGCCAAAGTTTTGTTCAGGTGAATAGTAATTACAATACTAGAATGTACATTTCCTGAAGAAAATGTGAATGGTGCTTGCAGTGGAAAAAATCGGCACTCGGTTGCTAGGGTGCTGTAATTGGTTGCTAGGGCGTGGCTATGAACTACTTATTGGCTACTTGATAGGCCGAGTAAAAAGAGCCAAGCCCCAAGTCTCTATGACTTTCTGATCCAAAGATATGATTTCACAGATTTTGTCCCAATGTTAAGTCTATGGGACTTTTTTCAGGCGATTTTTCGTCCGCTGTGCGAACATCGTACATCCGATCGCTTAGAAAAGTCATAGCACACCTCTCCTCAATGAGCCGGTCGATTTGACACCTCATTCATGGGTCTACGAAAAAGAGTGCGGGACGAGTTACGCGCCAAAGTTTTGTTCAGGTGAATAGTAATTACAATACTAGAATGTACATTTCCTGAAGAAAATGTGAATGGTGCTTGCAGTGGCAAAACTCGGCACTCTTGATTAGCATGATGGTAGCATGATGCTAACACCCTTAGCATATTGCTAGGATGTGTTTACCAAGATGCTAATCATGTTAGCATAATGCTAGCAACATGCTAACATGATTAGCATGTTGCCACCATGATGTTAACACCCGTAGCATACTGTTAACATGTTTTTAGCAAGATGCTAACCATGTTAGCATAATGTTAACAACATGCTAACATGATTAGCATGTTTGCTAACATGATTAGCATGCTACTATCATCATGCTAACACATTTTCACTAGTTTGTGTCATGTTTAAACCCTAAGCTAATCACTATTAGCATGTAGCTATTCACTGCTAGCATGTGTATCATGTTGGAAGTCCAGATTGCTAGCATGAGTCAAAAGAGCCAACCGCCATGTCTCTATGATGCTCTGATGCAGAGATATAGGTCTTGCTAAACAGTTGCTAGGGTACTCTGTTTGGTTGCTAGGGAGTGGCTTGGCAGCTGCCAATGATGATACTCCAAAGGCTGCTTGACAATATAAACCAACCCCCATGTCTGTACGATGTTCTGATGCAGAGATATACATCTTGAAAAACGGTTGCTAGGGTACTCTGTTTGGTTGCTAGGGAGTGGCTTGGCAGCTGCCAATGATGATACATCAAAGGCTGCTTGCCAGTATGAATGATATAAACCAACCCCCATGCCTGTATGATATTCAGATTTGAAGATATCCCCTCTATGCTTTGGGTTGCTAGGGTGCTCTAAATGGTTGCTAGGGCGTGGCTATGAAGTGTTGAAGGTGATTCGTGATTGGCCGTTTGCTGCCCCGAGTCAAATGAGCCCACCCTCATGTTTCTATGACACTCCTATCCAAAGATATTCATTTGATCTTTTTCAATGGAAGTCTATGGAACTTGTTGCTATGGTGCTCTATATGGTTGCTAGGGCGTGGCTTGATAGCTTCACAATGATCCTGAGAGACTGATTGGTTGCCTGAGTAAAATGAGCCCACCCCCTTGTCTCTAAGACATTGTGATCCAGAGTTATGTTCAATACAAAATCCCTATGTAATTTCCCATAGTAGGAAAAACACAGTACTTCCTGGTTCATGGGCACGGCTTCACCATAGTATGTCTATGGGGCAACTTTGGGCAGCTCTTGCGCCCCAGGGGTACAACTTACACCCCATTTTGAGGTATGGTCTGAGAGAGCCTATCAGGCTCTTCAAACGTGGTAACCCACATGTTTCTATGAAACTCTCGTTAGGAGCTATTACTCATCAAAGTTTGTCCCAATGCAAAGTCTATGGGATTTTTTTCGCTACTTTTTCGCCCGCCGGACGAACATCGTACACCCGATCGCTTATAAAAGTCATAGCACACCTGTCCTCAATGAGCCGGTCGATTTGACACCTCATTCATGGGTCTATGACAAAAACTGCGGGAGGAGTAGCGCGCAGAAATTGTGTCCAGAAGAAGAAGAAGAAGAATAATAAGTATGCAGAAGAATAAGAATGGAGCTTTGCCTTTGGCAAGCACCATTAACTAGAATGTACATTTCCTGAAGAAAATGTGAATGGTGCTTGCAGTGGCAAAACACCGGACTCGGTTGCTAGGGTGCTGTAATTGGTTGCTAGGGCGTGGCTATGAAGTTGCTGTGTCACTACTTATTGGCTGGCCGAATCAAAAGAGCCCAGCCCCAAGTCTCTACGACCTTCTGATCCAAAGATATGATCTCACAGATTTGGTCCCCATGTTAAGTCTATGGGACATTTTTCAGACGATTTTTCGTATGCTGTGCGAACAGCGTACACCCGATCACTTAGAAAAGTCATAGCACACCTCTCCTCAATAAGCCGGTCGATTTGACACCTCATTTGTGGGTCTACGTCAAACGGTGCGGGACGAGTTACGCGCCAAAGTTTTGTTCAGGTGAATAGTAATTACAATACTAGAATGTACATTTCCTGAAGAAAATGTGAATGGTGCTTGCAGTGGCAAAACTCGGCACTCTTGATTAGCATGATGCTAACATAATTACCGTCCTGCTAGGATGTTTTTATCAAGATGCTAACATGATTAGCATGTTGCTAGCATTATGCTAACACCCTTAGCATGCTGCTAGCATGTTTTTAGAAAGATGCTAATCATGTTAGCATTATGCTAGCAACATGCTAACATGATTAGCATTTGTTGCTAGCATAATGCTAACACCCTTAGCATGCTGCTAGGATGTTTTTATCAAGATGCTAATCATGTTAGCATAATGCTAGCAACATGCTAACATGATTAGCATAATGCTAGCATGATGCTAGCATGATTACCATGTTGCTAGCATGTTTTTAACAAGATGCTAACATAATTAGCATGTTTGCTAGCATGATGCTAACATGATTAGCATGCTACTAGCATGATGCTAACACAATTAGCATGTTACCAGCATGATGTAACACATTTTTACTAGTTTGTGTCATGTTTAAACCCTAAGCTAATCACTATTAGCATGTAGCTATTCACTGCTAGCATGTGTAGCATGTTGGAAGTTCAGTTTGCTAGCATGAGTCAAAAGAGCCAACCGCCATGTCTCTATGATGCTCTGATGCAGAGATATAGATCTTGCTAAACGGTTGCTAGGGTACTCTGTTTGGTTGCTAAGGAGTGGCTTGGCAGCTACCAATGATGATACTCCAAAGGCTGCTTGACAATATAAACCAACCCCCATGTCTTTATGATGTTCTGATGCAGAGATATAGATCTTGCAAAACGGTTGCTAGGGTACTCTGTTTGGTTGCTAGGGAGTGGCTTGGCAGCTGCTAGTAATGATAAACCAAAGGCTGCTTGCCAGTATAAATGATATAAACCAACCCCCATGCCTCTATGATATTCAGATTTGAAGATATCTGCCTATGCTTTGGGTTGCTAGGGTGCTTTAAATGGTTGCTAAGGCGTGGCTATGATGTCTTTAAGGTGATTTGTGATTGGCGGTTTGCTGCCTCCAGTCAAATGAGCCCACCCTCTTGTTTGTACGACACTTCTATCCAAAGATATTCATTTGACCTTTTTCAATGGAAGTCAATGGAACTTGTTGCTATGGTGCTCTATATGGTTGCTAGGGCGTGGCTTGATAGCTTCACAATGATCCTGAGAGACTGATTGGTTGCCTGAGTAAAATGGGCCCACCCCCTTGTCTCTATGACATTGTGATCCAGAGTTATGTTCAATACAAAATCCCTATGTAATTTCCCATAGTAGGAAAAACACAGTACTTCCTGGTTCATGGGCACGGCTTCACCATAGTATGTCTATGGGGCAACTTTGGGCAGCTCTTGCGCCCCAGGGGTACAACTTACACCCCATTTTGAGGTATGGTCTGAGAGAGCCTATCAGGCTCTTCAAACGTGGTAACCCACATGTTTCTATGAAATTCTCGTTAGGAGCTATTACTCATCAAAGTTTGTCCCAATGCAAAGTCTATGGGATTTTTTTCGCTACTTTTTCGCCCGCCGGACGAACATCGTACACCCGATCGCTTATAAAAGTCATAGCACACCTGTCCTCAATGAGCCGGTCGATTTGACACCTCATTCATGGGTCTATGACAAAAACTGCGGGAGGAGTAGCGCGCAGAAATTGTGTCCAGAAGAAGAAGAAGAAGAATAATAAGTATGCAGAAGAATAAGAATGGAGCTTTGCCTTTGGCAAGCACCATTAACTAGAATGTACATTTCCTGAAGAAAATGTGAATGGTGCTTGCAGTGGAAAAATTCGGCACCGGTTGCTAGGGTGCTGTAATTGGTTGCTAGGGCGTGGCTATGAAGTTGCTGTGTCACTACTTATTGGCTGGCCGAATCAAAAGAGCCCAGCCCCAAGTCTCTATGACCTTCTGATCCAAAGATATGATCTCATAGATTTTGACTCAATGTTAAGTCTATGGGAGTTTTTTCAGCCAATTTTTTCGTACACTGTGCGAACATCGTACACCCGATCGCTTAGAAAAGTCATAGCACACCTCTCCTCAATAAGCCGGTCGATTTGACACCTCATTCGTGGGTATACAACAAACGGTGCGGGACGAGTTACGCGCCAAAGTTTTGTTCAGGTGAATAGTAATTACAATACTAGAATGTACATTTCCTGAAGAAAATGTGAATGGTGCTTGCAGTGGAAAAAATCGGCACTCGGTTGCTAGGGTGCTGTAATTGGTTGCTAGGGCGTGGCTATGAACTACTTATTGGCTACTTGATAGGCCGAGTAAAAAGAGCCAAGCCCCAAGTCTCTATGACTTTCTGATCCAAAGATATGATTTCACAGATTTTGTCCCAATGTTAAGTCTATGGGACTTTTTCAGGCGATTTTTCGTCCGCTGTGCGAACATCGTACATCCGATCGCTTAGAAAAGTCATAGCACACCTCTCCTCAATGAGCCGGTCGATTTGACACCTCATTCATGGGTCTACGAAAAAGAGTGCGGGACGAGTTACGCGCCAAAGTTTTGTTCAGGTGAATAGTAATTACAATACTAGAATGTACATTTCCTGAAGAAAATGTGAATGGTGCTTGCAGTGGCAAAACTCGGCACTCTTGATTAGCATGATGGTAGCATGATGCTAACACCCTTAGCATATTGCTAGGATGTGTTTACCAAGATGCTAATCATGTTAGCATAATGCTAGCAACATGCTAACATGATTAGCATGTTGCCACCATGATGTTAACACCC